>NC_081301.1:44987500-45627500 GCF_030435805.1 Mustela lutreola
GTCGGACATAGTAGTTTATTATCTTAGTTAATGTTCACAACAGACTGATGGGTTATGTATTATTATTTCTATTTTAAAGATAAGGTAACAGATTCAAGAAGATTTAATATTCTTGTCTGGCATTGTATGATTAGTAAATGAATCTGACTTTGAACTCAGATTTTTCAGACTTCATGGCTATGTTTTTATCATTGAATCACACAATATTTATTTCACAAGAATACCAAGACTTATTACATCATCTTGGACACTACCTTATAGGAAACAATCTTTGATGGATTATTTGGGCAGAAATGTCATAACAGCAAGAGGTTACAAAAGAAATAGATGGGTTCCAAAGGGTATTAGACCAGCTCTCATGAAAACCATTAAAGATCAAATGCTAACATTTATCATAACATCTTTTCTAAAAATATTTGACTTGAGTTTCTGAAAACTTCTAGAGTTTCATATCATAAAGTCTATCATTTAAAAAAAGCTTATTAAAACTATATTTTAATTTTAATAAGAGAAAAAGGAGAAAAGAAAAAGAAGCTTTAATAAAAGCGAACTTTGATAAATTACAAAACTACAAATATTTCAGAGAAAGTGCCCTTCCTATGTGAAGGAGACAATGGATAATACAGGTAGGCACTCTCACTGATTTTACTTTATCTGAAGTAGATCATTGAGAAGATCAAACCCTTAAAATCAAGGTCAACAATTTGAAGTTCTCTCAGAGGAAGAGTTTCCACTACAGACTAAAGACTAGTGATTGGTATTTCACTATATATGTATTTTTTTTTTTTTAGGTGTAAAGACTGAGACTTAGTTAATTAATGTATTTGTCCCGGAGGGAAAAACAGACTTGGACTTACATCTATAATTGTAATTATGTACTTTATGTAATATAATTATGTACTATTAAATTATAATTATGATCATCATTTTTTCAAATACAATCTTTTTTTTTTCCAAATAAATTATTTTTAGTTATGGCCGTCAGTTATTATTCCTCTCAGTAAGTGGTCTTGTACTTCTATTTCTAAAGTATGCAATGTTAGATAGTAGTTAACATTGCATTTTATGAAGAACCTAAAGCAGGCAGTATTTTCTTAAAATTGCATTTATCACCAAGGCAGAGATCTTATTTAAGTTTACAAATGATTATTGTTTGCTATAAATTTGCAAATTTGTATTATAATGAATAACTGTACAAATAGCTATTAGCAAATGATTGGCACTTTGAAAGATTGATATTTAGGTTTTGTGAATATTACCCTCCAATCTGAAAATGAAATATACTGAAAAAATTAATAAAGAAGTACAAAGGCAAAGACATATTAAGCCATATTTATATTTAATAAAGTACCTTTCTTGTGTCACCTTGCCATATATTTATTCTCTTAATTGGAAACTAATTAAACATAAATAGAGTTTGTAAGAAATGGAGACTGAAAGAAAGCAGGTAACATTTCTGATAATCTCACATAGATATTTTTTAATGGTCCAAAAAGAATTGTCATTTTATCTTGGTTTTTAATCTCATTCTTTGGGAAAAAATACATGTCTACTTGAATAAAGCATATGTCCCAATCTACAGATTGAAAATAAAATGCATTGGGGTGCCTGGGTGGCTCAGTGGGTTAAGCCTCTGCCTTCGGGCAGGTTATGATCTCAGGGTCCTGAGATCGAGTCCTGCATCGGGCTCGCTGCTTGGTGGGGAGCCTGCTTTCTCCTCTCTCTCTCTCTCTCTGCCTGCCTCTCTACCTCCTTGTGATCTCTCTGTCAAATAAGTAAATAAATAAATGATCTTTTTAAAAATAAATAAATAAAATGCATTTTGTAAATGGGTATATAATGTTTATAAACATCTTATTGATGTATTTAATGCATGTGAATGCATTTAATATATCAGTGTTAAAAAAAGAAACCCTACCTAATTTGAGTAAGAACCTTTTTGCAGTGGAGGGAGAAATGTATTTTGTAATCCTGTTTAGGGCAGAAAATTCCATTCATATCTTACTTGAATAGATTTTGGACCTCTCAGAGGGGAATCCTATACAGTGTCATTTTAGGGAAGATAATGCTTTAATTTAATAAAGTATAAAAAGAATTACAGTGTTATCAGTAGAAAAAAATGAAACTTGGTTTAACAACCATCCTTGAATAACTAAAATGCATTCACGACAAAAATCCCTTTGATAATAGCCATGAAAATAGCAATGTAAACTCTGATTTTCATCAAAATCACAGATCAATTCTACATTGGGTATACTCTTATCCCACTGACAATTCAAACAGAAAAATATACTTAACTTGTTGCTGAGTTGGAGAATTACAAATGTTATTGCAAAGGCACACATTTCTTATTTACTACAAATGTTTTCAACTTTTGAGCATCTGCTTAAAAATATCAGATAAAAGACACAGATATCCCAAGCCAATGGATAATCTTACCAATGAATTGTATTTGGCTGTGAAATTTGTTCTAGGTTTCCATTTGCAGCATATTTTCTTAATGTATTTCAGTTAGACAACTGTATATGGAATCTAGATTCTGTCCCTAATTTTGTCGCTAGGAAGCTGTAGTGTACTTAACTCGTATTTCCTTGCTTATGAATAATAAGATTTGCTCACACTAGATCAAATAGAATATGTATTATAATAAAAAATAGAGTCAGGTATCATGGAATTCTAAAAGAGTCTATTGTACAAAACCACCTTAGGGACACTAAGACTGGGTCTAGGGACCCACCAGAGTTCTCAGAATTTTCCATTTATGTATTAACACGACTCCAGAATCTCACAGATTCTATTTAATTCATTCACTCTTTCCATTCACAATGTTTTATTAAGCCCGTTATATTCCAGGCATTCTTCTAGGCATTTGAGTTCACAGTAGTAAACACTAAACAAAGCCTTTACCTTCAGGTGATTTTTACTATAGTGGGTAGAGATATAACAAGGGTGGGTGGGTGGGTGGCTGTTGTGGTAAGTACACATGAAAAATAAATCTGAGAAAGGAGGAGTGCAGATGGCAGTGGTGAGAGCAGTGGGGGCTTATTTAACATATAATTAGGGACAGGGTATACGAAAATGTGGCATTTAAGTAGAAACCTGAAGTGAGGGAATAAATGATGATGGTATTTGAGGAAGAGCATTCCTAGAAAAGGGAACAGCATGAATAAATTCTATGAGTTGTGAGCCTGGTTGTTTTCTTTTTTCTGTCCCACAATCAGTTGGGGTCCCCACTCTTCATGTGTCATGAGTACATGGTCTACTTTAATTACTCTTTTCTCATTATTTTTGCATGTTCATAATGAGATATGACTTTTACTTTATTCCATAATCCTTCTCAACGCATCCCATTGTTCACTACGTGACTGTTTTGTCTATACTTTCCAACTTACATTGTAAAAACAAAAGTCTCATTAGCATTGTTTCTCTGACTATGTAGGACCCTTGGCCAGTTTATAAAGTGGGTTGGGAGAATTGAAAGTTGTGTCACGTAATACCAAATGTTGAGGATATGCATATCAAGGATATGCCTCATTAAGAATTGTGGTTTAAACATTTGTCCTTAAAAAGGGTTAAGAACATAGCTGAATTCAAGCATTGAGTTAAGGTTTCCTCATAGTCAACATCTATTCAAATACATAATTGAATTTTGAGGTTCTAAAATATTTAACAATTTCTTATTCTCAATATATTTATAGGTTATTAAAAGGAGATGTATTTAGATTTTGGACCAGTTTCTTCACGATGAAAACTCTAATGCAGTGAATAGAATATTGGCTCCCAAAATATATTACCAGGCAAAAATCTCAGAATGTGACCTCATTTGGAGTAACAGTATTTGCAGATGGAAGTTAAAAGATCTTGAGATGATAGCTCAACTCTTTTGGGTCAATTCTAAGTCTCACGGCTGGTACACTTTTAAGATGGCAGAGGGAGATCTGGAACACAGACATGGAGAATCAGAAGGAAAATCATATGAATACAGAGGAAGAGATTGGAGTGATGCATTTATAAGTCAAAGACTGTCAAGAATTGTTAAAACTACCAGAAACTAGAAGAGAAGTATAGAATGGCTTTTCTCTCAGAGCCTTGAGATGAAACCAAACTTACCCACACCTTAATTTCAGACCTCTAGTCTTTGAAAATGTCAGGTAATAAATTTGTGTTGTTTTAAATCATCAAATCTGTGTTAATTTGTTAAGACAGACCTAGGAAGTAAATACACCTACATATGTCCAAGATATCTAAACCAATACAGATACCCAAATTAACACCTTCATAAAATAAATAGAAAAATCAACACATAGCAAGAACAGGTTTGTTTTCAGGTTTTCATTTCACACCTGGACAACTACTTCCAAATAGCCATTCTTTGTCTTTTTTGGCTTGTGTTGCTTGCCTATTTTTTTTTTGTTAAGTATATGTGGCTACTCTTTTTCATTGTATGTATAAACATATGCCTTACTTTAAAACACTGTCTTGTTTCTAAAATAACTTCAAGCAGCTGAGAGGTATATGTATAAAATGTAACTATATCATAAAATAAAAATGGAGTCAAATTATAAGAAAATTGGCAAAAGAATAGGGCACAGTGGAGATTAAAATAGCAAATGATGAATAGCATGAGGATTTATACATTCTTATATTGACAATTATGATCTCTCTCTTCTGTCGCCCTGTTTGCATAATAAATAAACACATATAAGTGATTATTATCAGAAAGGAATTTTAGGATATATATACATGAAGACAATAATATATGATAAAAGAGTGATAAAAGGGATGGTGCATTTTTCCATATCATTGCAGTGGATTCAACAATAACTTTTACAAATTTTTATAAAATCATGAAGAAGGAAACCACTTCCCCCTCCCTCTCTCTGCCTGCCACTCTGTCTACTTGTGATCTCTTTCTCTCTCTCTCTGTCAAATAAATAAAATCTTTTAAATAAATAAATAAAAACTAATGTTGGAAAGAGCATGCCAGAGAAATACAAGGTGGTCTAAGAACCCTGTTCTCTAAATGATCTGATTATATACATATCAGAATGGATTAAAATTTTAATAAAAAATTCAGAGCATTTTATAACTGAGGTATACTACTTCCAGCTGTACTGTAAGATATATATCCTTTATTAAGTGAAAAACAATGTTATTAAATGATGTATCTTGTTTTAAGAAATTATTACTTTAAATGTCATTTAATAATGGAGGAGAGGTGGGAAGCCCACCAAAAAAACAATAACCAACTTTAGCTTAAATTTAGTTCTTCTTTGTGGTTTTAATTACCTTGTAGAGTTAATTGACTATTCAAATTATAAAAACATGTCATGTTCACATACATATTTCTTTTTCTAAGCTAAATGGGAAGAAGGAATACATCTACTTTTTAAAATTACCAAGTCATTCACAAAAATAGAATTTACAAGAAGATTCCTGTAGCAGTTATTACCAGTGACCCACCCGTATCTATTCTGTATTTGCCTCTACCCTCCAAAAAAAGAGCCAAAAGCCACTTACTGTGAATGCTTAAAATTCTCTTCTTAAAGGATTTATGCCAACAAAATCACACTAGCCTGTTTGCAGGCACATTGAGAGCAAGGCACATCAGAAATGCCCCCAAATCAATGCACCTAGAAGTAGTCCTTAATAATGAGGCTCCTGAATAAGATATATGTATAGAGAAAGTGGTGAAAAAAAGCAAAGTAACAATTACTAGGCAGTGCAGTATAATGGATAGCATCCCCCTAAAATTCATGTCTATCTGGAACCTCAGAATGTGATATTATTTGGAAATTGCCTATTTTGCAAATACAATTTGCAATGTAATTACTTAAAATGAGATTATGCTGGATTAGAGTGGGCTTCAAATCTAATGGTGGGTTGCCTTATGAAAAGACACACATGTGGAGACACACAGGAAAGAAAGCCATGGAATAAGGACCTCAATGTAAGAAAGGAATCTATCAAAATCCTTGAGGAGAACACAGGCAGCAACCTCTTCCTGGGAACATCGCCAAAGGCAAGGAAGCAAGGGCAAAAATGAACTATTGGGACTTCATCAAGATCAAAAGCTTTGCACAGCAAAGGAAACAGTCAACAAAACCAAAAGACAACTGACAGAATGGGAGAAGATATTTGCAAAGGACATATCAGATAAAGGGCTAGTATCCAAAATCTATAAAGACCTTAGCAAACTCAACACCCAAAGAACAAATAATCCAATCAAGAAATGGGCAGAGGACATGAACAGACATTTGTGCAAAGAAGACATCCAGATGGCCAAGAGACACATGAAAAAGTGCTCCACATCACCTGGCATCAGGGAAATACAAATCAAGACCACAATGAGATACCAACTCACACCAGTCAGAATGGCTAAAATTAACAAGTCAGGAAATGACAGATGCTGGCGAGAATGCAGAGAAAGGGGAACCCTCCTACACTGTTGGTGGGAATGCAAGCTGGTGCAACCACTCTGGAAAACAGCATGGAGGTTCCTCAAAAAGTTGAAAATAGAGCTACCCTACGACCCAGCAATTGCACTACTGGGCGTTTACCCTAAAGATACAAATGTAGTGATCCGAAGGGACACGTGCACCCGAATGTTTATAGCAGCAATGTCCACAATAGCCAAACTATGGAAAGAACTTAGATGTCCAACAACAGATGAATGGATAAAGAAGATGTGGTATATATATACAATGGAATACTATGTAGCCATCAAAAGAAATGAAATCTTGCTATTTGTGACTAGGTGGATGGAGCTAGAGGGTATTATGCTTAGCCAGATAAGTCAATTGGAGAAAGACAACTATCATATGATCTCCCTGATATGAGGAAGTGGAGATGCAATGTGGGGGGAGGTAGGGGGTAGGAAAAGAATAAATGAAACAGGATGGGATCAGGAGGGAGACAAGCTATAAGAGACTCTTAATCTCAAAACAAACTGAGGGTTGCTGGGAGGAGGGGGGTAGGGAGAGGGTGGTGGGTTTATGGACATTAGGGAGGGTATGTGCTATGGTGAGTGCTGTGAAGTGTGTAAACCTGGCGATTCACAGACCTGTACCCCTGGGGCTAACAATACATTATATGTTTATAAAAAAAATAAATTATAAAATCAGGAAAAAAAAAAGAAAAATAAGAACCATGATCTGTTATTATCAAATTGACCACTTATCCCAATGCAGAAATATAATGTCCTCAAGTACATTTCTATTCACCTTACTCTCAAGATAAGGAGGAAAGCAGAGCCAATGAAAAGTCTTCTCAAAATAAGGAAAACCAAATATCCCCCTCTAAATCTAAATCCCTTTTCTGACCTGATTTAAAAGCAACTGGTGATGTTAATCTTTAAGCTCTGAGTTCCCAGAAAGTAACAAAGTTTGTTAAGAAATATACCACACCTCTGCACATATTTTTGTGTTCCAAGAAACACCTAACCACAATAGACCAGTCTTTTCTGCTAAGTCCCAAAATAAGCCCCCATCCTTCCAATGGAGATTCTTTGTCCATGTTTCCTAAGGACTCCTTTATTTACCTATCTCATAAAACGCCAGGTTTTCTCTTCTTTGACATATTCCTCATGAATGAATGCTAGTTCTGTGGCAATAACTTAAATAAAAGCATCTCCTTAATTACTGGGGTCAATCTGTCTTTCACAGAATCAACCATGAGCCTACAATGAATTTAAAATCTCATTAACAGTGGGGGTAGCCTCAGTCATCTGTACCAGATCTGCTATTGCTGGGTCAAAACTTTGAAGGTGGGACCTATCATCAGTGATTAATAAGTCTCTTCATGGGTTTCTCCTTCTAATTTTTCAGTGGTCACTAAGGTTCCTAAGAATATCACAGAAACAGTTCCACTGACAGAAAATGCAAAAAAACATAGGCAAGTCCTTTGATACTAGAATAGTTTATATTTCAAGTATGAACTCCCTTAATAAATTCATAGAAAAAGTATGTTTTCTGAATTTAATAGGTATCTTAATCCCTACCCATATGGTTCCAAAGTAACTGGAAATCCAAGATCCCAGTCTAGAAATGGATTAGAAAAGTTAATGGTCAATTTTTGTTTTGATTGGGTTAGAAAAAAGGAGACTGATGGAGGTCACCTAGAATTCAAGTCTGCACAACTCCAGTGACTCACTCTTGCAATCTCTTTTCATTGCTGTATTTAATGATCAGTAGAAGTTTTCCCATGAAATTTTTATTTTAGCCAAGTCTTTTCCAAGGCAATAAAAGTTATAATTACCTTTTTATTTTATTTGAGAAACCACTTTCAAATTTCATATGGAATAACTATAACCTAATAATTTATTTGGCTATCTGATCATACCCATCAAATTTAACATTAGGAATATGAGATCTACATTTCTTTTGACATTTTAGAGTTAAAGCTGGTTTAAGTTAACCAAAATCTGCAGATATGGGAGGAGAGGGAAAATTTTGAGGTTTTTTTTTTTTTCAGATAATAAGAAACAGATAATGCTGAAATCAGTTCTTCTTATCCTTTTTGCCCTTTGACTTTGCTATATAAGTAATGTATATAAACACTATCTAGGACAGAGTTAGGACCTGGTTAAAATGAAGGAAATGATACCCTCTCTATGATTTTAAGAGAGATGACAAATATAAACATATTAACAGAAATACAGCCTTTAGTATTAGCATCACAACAGATAGGAGTAAAATTTCCCTCACATTTATCCCACATTATAGTAAAGACCAAATGGATTAGTCCTTAAATTAATTTCTAGAAGAATCTTTTCTTGTGTGTTCCAAAATTCATTCTTTATGCACCACACCCAGTGCTCCATGTGCCCTCTTTAATACCCACCAAAACCCTCAGTTTGTTTCTCAGAGTACACAGCCTCACATGGATTGTCTCCCCCTCTGATTTTCCCCAACTTACTTCTATCTCCCAACGTCCTCCGTGCTATTCCTTATGCTCCACAATTTTCTAGAAGAATCTTATAAATATATCTACCTCTAAAATGTTCCCTAGAAAAGACATCATACTATTTTTCCATAAATTGTGACACCAACCTTTGCATTTAAGATTATGCAAATAATTAATTTCATTATGGAATATTTAAAACAAAGTTTAAAATAGATTGTGGTGATGGTTTCACAAGCCTATTCACTCCAAATTCTTCCAGTTTTGTACATTGAAAATATACAGCATTTTCTATGTCAATCATACCTCAATTGAGTGTTTAAAAAAAAGTGAACATGAAATATTTGTCCAAATATTCCATGTATAGGTTGCTGAGAGAAGTAATTTCTTTATTCAACAGCTATTTAATGGGTACCTTCTAAGTGCCAGATCCTCTTTTATGTGCTAGAATATGTTAAATGAATCACATTACAATTATTGGGGAACAGTATCAAACCAACTGAAAAAATTCTGGCACATGTGTTAAGTAGCTCAAAATCAGTCTGTCTTCAATAGATAATAAGACTGTTTGCATGTATTTATATGTAGTTAAATGTATTCATTTAAATTTTAAATTCACAACCATAATTTTATATTCATACATATAGCATATATACATGACTGTGTTTGCAGAGATATATCCGGACATAAACGTATGCATGTGCATGTGTAATGAACAGTCTCAGTGACAGTTCTGACTACTACCGAACTGAGAAATTTGCCAAGTATCCTGTAAATTGAAAACCATGCCAAATTAAAGGCCTTTTCTCCCTACTAAAGATGTGTACATTTGAAGTTGGGAAGTAAATAACAGTGGGTAAAATAATGGTGCCTTATTCATTCCTTCTGATTTATTTTGAATTGAACATCAGTTATCTAGTTCCCCAAAGTTAGAAATTAACTAGTTTATTTTCAGTCAACAAATTTATCTTTAACACTTACTCTATCCTAGGCATTTGATTATTGAACATAATCACTGACATTAATTAAAGGAACATAGAGAAAAATACCATGTCTTCCCTACTACGAAATTATATCCTGTTCTAGTCCTCATAGAGTTGTAAAATAAGTCACTCGGGTTGCATGTGTTTTACCCAAATATTAATATTCTTGTGTCTATGTGAAAATAAATGATAAACTGAAAAACTTTCACCAATAGATGGAATAAAGATATAGATCATGAATTTTAGTTATGCTAATGATTATTTTCCAAGATGACCTCTGGGATCATATGTAACTGTTCCCCATTTTTTTAATTTGTTTTTCTCTTTTTTCTTATCCTTAATGTCTGCAAATTAGAGAATGAGCAAAAATATAAATGGACAAAAGAAATTCCTTTGAAACAGAACTAATGAAAATACTAATATATTTACTTTTTTCAGGAATTTTGTTCAAATCTATATGGAAACAGGGGCGGAAGAAGAAAGAATAGAGCAGAAAGAGAAGTTTAGCAAAGTCAAATAATATTACTGCACAACAGACACAGAAGATTAAGGGTCAGGCTTCAGGGAATACAGGGAGGAGCAAATAGAGTTCAGGAGGAAAGCAGAACCCTGAGACCAGATGACTAGTTGGGTCTAGCAGGTGCATGTTACTACTAGAAACACAAATGGTGCAAAAATACAAGAATGCTTTTTTAAATTATGGAAGACTTCTTTATGTTTTTATTGGCTTTTATGACATCTGCTGGTGATGGGGAGGGCTTCTAGACCATTAAATATTGAAAGATCTAAGAATCCGAGACAGCAATCCCAGTGAAAACATTATCACCCTATTTTCATTACCACCATTTATAGGTTTATATCACAGACATGGTCCTAAGTACTTTAAGTCTTTCAGTTATTCAATTCTTACACAATATTATCTTCATTTGATAACTTAAAAAAATAGGTTCAATAATTTGCCATAGTTTACATACCTAATAAATTGTAGAACCAGTCTGTTAAAGTCTGAATTCAAAAAAAATCAGCTCTTCAACTTTGCTATACTGTCCTTTTTTTTAACATTCCCAGTAGTATGGTCAGGCAACATCTGTAGGCATATATGTAAAATGTATTCTTCCATCTGGTGGAAATATTTTTTTAATTATTTTATTTATTTATTTACTTGAGAGAGACAGAGACCGATAGCTTGAACAGGAAGGAGGGGAAGGAGCAGACTCCCTGCTGAGCAAGGAAACTGATCTTGGGCTCTATCCCAGGACTCAGGGACCATGACCTGAGCCTCATGCAGATGCTTATCCCGCAGAGCCACCCAGACACCCTGATCAGGTAAAAATATTAAGGTAATGAATATTGCTATCTCCATGACCACAGCCCTTAAAATAGTTGTCTAACCTAGAGGCTCACACTGATAAGGATCCACTGAGGTACCCTGGTTTTTGGAAAAAATTTTGCTCTATTTTTTAAAGCTTCAAACAAAGCAACTTTTATCCAAATTAGAGTTGCTCAGACAAAGACACCAAATTTTTGTTTTCAGTTACAATTAAATCAACTAGATATAATAATATTGTTAGGTCCCTGGTAATGAAAAATAATAAGGGACTTTCTGGACTTATACTATGTCTTCATTTTTATATTTCTTTGATTAATAAAAATTGGAAGCAATGTTGTCTTAATCCTTTCATTTTTTAGATATGAAACATCCATCCCCCAACTTGAGCAATCTTATAGAAGACAAATTCATAAAATTTGATCTCTAGAGAAATAATCAAAAGACATCATGTTTTAAACTGAATCATTCACTCACTCACTTTTTCGATAAAAATGTATTGAGTATACATTATGCACTGATTTGGCTAACAATAAAGCGGTAAATCAGACAAAACCTGTGCTTTCAAGGAGCTTATACCAAACAAATACAAAACACTATATAACGTCAGGCAGGTATAAGTGTTACAGGAGAAAAATAAAGCAGGATAAGTGATAGTGAGGAACAGAGCTTGCTATATGGATGGGATGGTTAATGAAAGATTCTTGGAAGAGAGAGTATTAAACAGACACACAAAGAAAGAGGCAAGCAAACCCTCTAGATACCCTAAATAAGTATTTTGGATGAGGGAATAGCAGCTCCTAAGTCATCAGGGCAGGAATATTTTTGACTTTCTAGAGTAAAAGCCAAAGTCCAGTGAAAGAGGAAACTCATATAAAAGAGATAAAGGGAGAACGATAGCTGAGACATTCATGGCAGGCATTGTGTGGTGACAGAAATCCAAGGAATGATCTTAAGCAAGATTGCTAATGCTCAGCTTTACATTTTGCAGAATCACTACGTCTTCTGTGTGGAGCTGAGTGTGGAAGCGGGAAAGCCACTGCAAAGCTCTTGGAGTATTCAGTAAAGAGATCACAGCGGATGGATACACTGTAAAGAAGCCAACTGTCATAGTGGTGAGAAATGTACAGATGTGTCATGTATTTTAAAGACATAGCCTGAGTGAAAGGAGAGTCCATGATAACGGCAAGGGTTTTGACAGAAGCAACCAGAGGCATGGAGACACCGTTCTCGGAAGTGCAAAAGGGAGAGGAGGAGCAGCTATTGACACCTCAGAAAGATCATGTTGTTGAATAATGTTATCCAGCTGTACAACAAAGAATTAATTGTAACAGTAATAGCAGTAACATATACTTAAGCCAGTTCCTAACTTATCTAGATGTATTATATAATAATTAATCTAAAAAATACTGATCTACATGTACACAGGCTTTTACTATTGATTTAGAGGTTGTACATATATTACTACCCTATCTGACTTTGGTCTC
The DNA here is from genome assembly GCF_030435805.1 of Mustela lutreola. NCBI lineage: Eukaryota > Metazoa > Chordata > Mammalia > Carnivora > Mustelidae > Mustela > Mustela lutreola. The sequence continues at coordinate 45,000,199 of NC_081301.1, forward strand.
GATTTGCTGAAATAGACACATTAATATCTCTATTTTCAAATGACCCAATGAGATTAATTCATTCATAAAAATAGGGTATTATAGAGGGCACGGATTGCATGGAGCACTGGGTGTGGTACAAAAACGAATACTGTTATGCTGAAAATAAATAAAAAATTTAAAAATATATATTAATACAAAATGATTCCTCTAATTTCTAGACTAAGCTCTATTCACTATTACATTGCCCCATATATATAAGCCATTGAATTTTCCTTATTTTATATCAGCAGATAGATCGTCTATGTTGCTGTAAACTTCCATTGTTGTAACGACCACACAAGACTCTTCACTACTGGCTAGTTAAGTTTTTAGCTGTTCAAAGTTAAGTCATTATCTATATTTCATTATATTTAAGTCACTTAATATTTACATATTTATATATACATATATAGTCATATATTATATGTAAGTCATTTTCTATATTTCAAATATTCCTCAGAACAGCTCACATTATATTGATAACATCATTTGTGTTGAAGAAATATTTGTTTCAAAGCAAAGACAGCAAGAGGGAGGAAGGAGAAAAATATAATATTGGGAAATATTATAATAATCTATAATAAATAGCCTTATAAAGGAATATGATGATGGTATGGTAAATTATTACATTTATCCTTATTTTTCTATCTATACATGAATCAATAAAAAACTATATTTTACATTTTTGGCAGATCTTCTACATCCTCAGTTAGGCTGAATGTAGTGTTCCCAGTTGTTTTAGTCACATTTAGAGTTTTAATTAGTTTTCATCTTTTATTCTGGCATAGGATATTCTATTGAGGACAAGCTATGGTATGTGGAACTGTTGTTACTTTTCCAAGCAATATAAGAATGAATTTGTATTTATGATAGTGACAGTGGAGTGCCAAAGAGGAGTAAATAAAACTCTTCTTAGTGGCATAAAAGAAATGTCATCCAGCATGAAAATGTGTCCAGAAAAACATTAAAGAGCAGTCAGTGTGTTTCATTCCAAACAAAAGAAAAAATAAATTCTCATTAACTAAGCAGAAAGACTATTTTTGTCTGAATATTGGAGAGTTCAGTAAATCAAAGTTAAGTTGGTAAACCAGGCTCATAATTCAGATAGGAACCAAGATAATCTAAGAAGCTATGAATATAATCATGGGGAAAATCTGGTTATAGGAAAGAGGTTTTGGGGGCTTCCACCATGAAACATCATTGTCCAATGGGTTGGCTGGAATCTCAACTCCATCATCACCTCCACCATTTCTGGTGAGCACCAGACTCTTGATACTAACACCTGGGTAAATTCCAAAGGTTCCAAGAGGGTCATCCCATGGACCAAGCCTTAATCATCTGTCTTTATGACCAACACAGCCTTAACATTCCCTCAACATGACTTAAACTTTTGATAAGTTCCTTTGTCACTATAGTCCCCTGACATCCCTTTTCTTAGAGCTTGCCAGCTCCAAAACTGAACTTCAAGGACCTGAGAGCCATCCATTTGAAAGGTAATCATCAGCAAAGTTAGCACTCCTATCTCCCAGTCTCTGTGGAAAGGTAGAAGTTTAATTTTGATGAGATAAGTGCCAATTAGCAAACACAAATGGTCTAATTATGTTTGCTAATCGGCCCACCTCCCCTGTAACATTCTCCAGTACTTTTGCACTAACTCCTCCCAGCATTTAAAAACATTCCCACCTTTCACTTCAAGAGACTCAGTTTAATCTCTCTTCGTTATTAGTTTTGAATAAAGTCATCCTTGCCTGTTTAACTTGTCTGGTGAAATTTTTCTTTGATGCACGCAAGCTTCTGTAAGCCTGAAAGAATAGATATTTGGCCGTATACAGTTTTCATGGGTGGAGGCAGAATCCCACCTCACAAGATTCAGACTGCAAAAAATTCTCCAAATACAAGAAGGAAATATTTATGCTACGGATGGCTAAAAACAGGCTAATGTCTACTATTTCCTTACAATATGTCTACAGGAGGATTATTATCTCTTGTACACACCAAACACCAGTCCAGTTATAAAAATTATCTTTAAGGTTACCCTAACCCTGTTAGGAAATCTTTCAAAGTTCCTTAGACTGGGTTCGTCACCAGTGAGACCCCAAGACCTGACGACCTTTACTGCTCACTTGCGTCCACCCTAGATCTTTGTCCCACCGTCTTCTTAAGCTTTTCCTTCTAGCTTATCTCTTAACTCAGGCAAGAGCCAAGGGGGTAGCGTTGGTGATGAAAACTGAAACCTCTTTCCTATAACCAGATTTTCCCCATGATTATATTCATAGCTTCTTAGATTATCTTGGTTCCTATCTGAATTATGAGCCTGGTTTACCAACTTAACTTTGATTTACTGAACTCTCCAATATTCAGACAAAAATAGTCTTTCTGCTTAGTTAATGACAACTGTCCAGACAAAGAGTTCTGGCTTGCCTAGACTGACCAGACCAGTCTGAATTTAACCCCCAACTCATGCCTGCACAGATGGACCATGGAGGTAATCACGGAGTGGCTGACAGTTACCTTTACCTCATTATATCACTAAAATCTTCACCCAAGGAGGACCTCAACCTCATTTATGTAAAATACAATGTATGCATAGGTGTGTTTCCTTAAGGTATATGGACCACCTTGTGCCTGCCTCTACCTAAAATAGTAAGGCTCCTTTATCCATTGTAATTCTAAGTAAAAGAAACCCATCCATCCTTACTAGGGTAGTCACAGTTTTATAAGTTATCCCCATGATGTCCTTATTTGCTGCAAATAAAGTTTACTTTGAGGGACAACTGCGCCTTATATTTCTATCTTAGACTAACCAAGGAGCAAATTCAAGTAAGTTTGTTGGCTCAGCTACAGGTTCTGTGACAATAAGCAGCTTCTAAAACTATCTTGGCTTTCAAGAGTTCATCTGTATGGTTGGAAATGATATCTCCTATCACAATAATAATTAATAATTGCTGAGTGTTTATCTAAGTCACTCAGAATTTTTTTTTTTAAATTAACAGTTTTAAAGCTTAAGCTTATTAAAATGTTACTTCATCAGGCCTAAACAACAACCACAAAAAGAAAAATCCATCAATTACCCCCACACCTCACAGGTTGCAAACTGATTCCATATCTATCCTTATAATTGGTGATATATAGAAATAATCCAAACTTCTGCACTAAAATTACAACATACATGAAAATACTGTGCAGATTTGAACTGGGGTCTGCTTAACTCCCAAATCATCATTTTTGCTGCAGTAGTAAAACTTCCATTGAAAACGTTAACAATTAAATGGCAGCCTATAAGGATTGCAGTGTTTTCTCTCCTAAGGAGATCTAGTGGGTTTTTGGGGGGGGAGGGTTGTTTTGTTTTGTTCTGTTTTTTAGTTCAAAGAAAGGAGCACACATAATATTCTTGGCTGAACAATTTTCCTGCTCTTAATTTAGTTCCATATATTTGGTTCACGTATGAAAAGGCTTTGAATGACAAACATAACTATAAGCAATCTTTTTCCAAGAAATATAGCTTTTCATGACATTACAAATCTAGTGCACCTCTTTACACCCCTTTACCTCTAGTGCTATTCTTTACAGCTGTACCCTCGGACATAGTTGTCTACACTCTGCTTCTCTTGACCATCCCCTTTAGAACCCACTCCAATTAGAATTTGTTATTATCAATATCACTCTTCACAATATCAACTTTTAATCACTTATTTGATCCTTTGGGTATATTTATTAAGCTTTCCTTTTTCTTGCTTTGGGAATAGTCTTTCTCAATTGGGTCTCATCTTACCTCCCTGACTTCCCCTTTTGGGGATTTTTTGAGGGTTACTTCTCACATTCCTGAATTTTAAAGTAATTGAAAGTCACAGGGTTTCATTTTCTGATATCTTTTAAACTTTGTTTACATTACTTTAATTCCACAGAAGATTCCACCCCATCCAAGGTCTTTAAGTATTATCTAAATCCTGATAACCCTCACACTGAGTTGCACAATTCAGCCCTCTTCTCCGAACTCTAGATTTATGTATCCAAGTGCCTATTCAAACTCTCCATGTCAGGAGACAGTTGCAGTTGGATATAATTAAAAATAGACTCTATTTTCTAAAAGACATAAAAATGTGTATCATGCTGGCTTCAACATTTATGCATGAATTAATTCTTACCCAATCTGCCAATGGTCATAACTAATCTCAATTAGAATTGGTCTTTGTGAGTCCTGTCTCATTGTGTTGAAGAGTTACATCCATTATTCTGCAAAAAGGTTGTAAGTCAAAGTAGGATGCCTTTACATTAATCTACTTGTTATGAGCCTCCAAGTGGCTAATTTATGGTTGGGCTTTTTCCTCATGCCTTTGTTAAGGAGGATATCTGAGAAGTATTTCATAGTATTAAAATAATGACCTGTGAAATACCAGTGGATGGGACTGTAGTAAAAAATTTTCAGTATAGAAATGTACTTAACAATTTAAAAAGTTGATGTTAAGATGATTTGTGACTGGATCTGAGGTAAATGTGATTTATCTACTTATTTTTTCTTTCAAAAAAAGCCATTAAGCATTTGGAATAATCCTTAATACTATTGTTTTCTTCCATTTTCTGGTCCCTCAAGATATACCAGTAAAGTCATATATTACTTTGATTAGGATTTTTATCTTTACTAAAAACTACAAATGAAGGGGCCTAATTTTTAATATGCTATATAGTAATTCTAGTGTACCTATTTCCATTCTTGCCTTAATTTTTAAAATTTGGAACTTCACCCCTATCTGTAAGAAAAAAAGGCACAGCATAACCAACACGTGGATGATTTTCTGGGAAACTATTAGAAAATAGATATAGTCAAAAATAGGTGTATTCTGTCATTAATTTTTCAGTTTGGACAAGAGTTAATAGAATTTATTAGCTATCAAAACACTACAGAAAGGAATTATACAACTTTGACTTTGTGAATTAAAAGAATCTTACTCAGTGATCATTCATAGCTCTCAAGTCTGCCAGATACCCAGGCCCCAAATCTCTCATTTCCTTGAGTTAAAGTACTAGACTCTCACCTTTGGGCTAGGCACTACCCCAGAATGTGGAACCCAGTTGTCAGGAGGGATTCAAGGACCTTCACTTCAATGCACAAGAGATTTGAAATCAAAATTTTAATTCTCCGTTCTCAGGGAACAGGAGTTCTAGATCTGAAGGCAAAATATTTTTCTCCCATGTTCCTGTGACTAAAGTTCTACCTTTGACTTAATTTCTGGTAGCTGCATTTCTACTTTGTTCCCTTATGTTTGAGCCCAGTCTTAATAACCTGTTTGCTAGGTTCTGCTTTCTATTTCTGGAGTTCCTCAAGGCCCTTCCCAACTCCTCTCTTTTCACCAAGGTATTGAGCTCTAAGCCCCAATTCAGGCAAAAACTTAGTATCTGCAGTAAGTTTTCCAGACCCTAACTGCCTTTTTGCCTGCCTAACTTGGTCATAATCAATTTATCTGATTAAAAATTGTAACTATTTTTGCAATGACTATGCCAGGGTTTTATGTCATTGAGCCTGCCTGATCCTATGCTCTAGGAATCTTCATGAAAGTAATTCAATATTGGATCAGAGTTCTTTAAAGAGGTTAACTGTGTTTACCTTGTACCATAATAAATGATTAGCAGAAAGTGCCATAGAATGTGAACATAGCATAAGAATCCAAACCTAGTTGTCAGGTCAAATACTTCACAGCCCTGTGAGAGCTGATATTGGGAGAGATTCTTTTGTCTCCTGCTTGTTTACTGAAGGGTGCCAGGCCATGATACAGCTGAATATTTCAAAAATACTTTCATACAGACTCCCAACTAAAATTTTCAGGTAACAACCCCCCTAGAGTCTATGACATTTTTAAACACACACACACACACACACACACACACACACACACAGCAATTTAAATTTAAAAGCATTTATATTAGGTCCACAGTAGAAACAATTCATTGAATTTCTATGGAAGCTATTCATCTTAATATTCTGTCTTGAAAAACCATTCACTCACTATAAAAGCCAAACTTTAAGAGGACCCAATGAGAGAGGACCCAAATAAGCAAAATCACAAATCAAAGAGGAGAAATAACAACCAATACCATGGAAATACAAATAACTGTAAGAGAATATTAAGAAAATTTATATGTTAACAATATGGACAACCTAGAAGAAGTGGATAAATTTCCAGAATCATATAACCTACCAAAACTGAAGCAGGAAAAAATAGAAAATTGTAACAGACCAATTACCAGTGATGAAACTTTGAATCAGTGGTAGCACACACACTCACACAAAACAAAAACGAACCAAAAAAACCTCCAAACAAACAAAAGTCCAGGACCAGGCCACTTCATAGGTGAATTCTACCAAACACTTAAAGAAGAGTCAATACCTATTCTCAAACTATTCCAAAAAATAAAAGAGGAAGGAAATTTTCCAAATTCATTCTATGAGGCCAGTAGTACCCTGACACCAAAACCAGATAATCACACACACACACACACACACACATACACTACAAGCCAGTACCTCAGGTGAACACAGATTCAAATACCCTCAACAAAATACTAGTAAACTGAATCCAATACACTATAGAAATACATTCACCACTATCAAGTGGTATCTATACCCAGGATGTGAGGGTGATTTAATATTTGCAAATCAATCATTGTGATACATTGATACATCAATAAGAGAAAGGGTAGAATGATAGGATCATTTCAATAGATGCAGAAAAAGCATCTGACAGAGTACAATGTCCGTTCTTGATGAAAAGTCTCAACCAACTAGATCTAAAGAAAACATACTTCAGCACAATAAAGGCCTTATATGAAAAACCCACAGAAAACACCATACACAATGGAGAAAAACTGAGAGCTCTTCCCCTAAGATCAGGAACAAAACATGGATGTCCACTCTCACCACTTTTATTCAACATAGTACTGGAAGTCCTAGCTATAGCAATCAGATAACAAAAAGAAATAAAAGGCATCTAAATTGGTAAAGAAGTAAAACTTTCACTATTTGCAGATGACAGGATACTACATGGAGAAAACCCAAAAGACTCCACCCAAACCTACTAGAATTGATAAGTGAATTTAGTCAAGATACAGGACATAAAATCAATGTACATAAATCTGTTGCATTCCTACACATTAATAATGAAATAGCAGAAAGAGAAACTAGGAAAAAAACATTTAAATGCAATTCCTATCAAAATACCAACAGTATTTTTCACATAATTATAAGAAACAATCCTAAAAATTTGTGTGGAACTACAAAAGATCCCAAATAGTCAAAGAAATCTTGAAAAAGAAAAAAGAAAACTGGAGGTATCACAATTCCAGACTTCAAGTTATATTACAAATCTATAGTAATCAAAATAGTGTAGTACTAGCACAAAAATAGACACATGGGTCAATATAACAGAATAGAAAACTCAGAAATAATCTCATGATTATGTGGTCAATTAATCTTTGACAAAGGAGGCAAGAATATACAATTGGAACAAGACAGTCTCTTTAACAAATGTTGGAAAAACTGAACAACATGCAAAAAATGAAACTGGACCACTTTCTCATGCTGTACACAAAAATAAAATCAAAATGGAATAAAGGCCTAAATATGAGAGCTGAAACCATAAAAAAAAAAATCCTAGACGAGAATACAGGCAGTAATTCTCGGACATTGGCTACAGCAATATTTTTCTAGATGTCTCCTGGGGCAAGGGAAATACAAGCTAAAATAAACCACCAGGACTGATACAAATAAAAAGCTTCTGTACAGCAAAGGAAATAATCAACAAACCAAAAGGCAACCAATGGAATGGGAGAAGATATTCACAAATGACGTATCCATTAAAGGGTTAGAATCTAAAACATAAAAAACTTACATGACTCAATCTCCCAAAATTAAATAATCCAATTAAAAAGCAGGCAGAAGATATGAACAGATAGTTCTCCAAAGAAGACATACAGATGGCCAACAGACACATGAAAAGATGGTCAATATCACTCATCATTAGGGAAATACAGATCAAAACCACAATGGGGTATCACCTCACACCTGTCAGAATGGTTAAAATTAAAAAAATAATAATAATAAAAATAAAATAAAATAAAACCACAAGAAACAAGAGCTGGCAAGGATGTGGCAAGAAAGGAACCTTGGTGTATTATCAGTGGGAATGCAAACTGATGCAGCCTCTGTGGAAAACAGTACAAAGTTTCCTCAAAAAGTTACAAATAGAGCTACGCTATGATCCAGTATTACACTATTGTATATTTACCCAAAAAGTAAGAAACACTAATTCAAAGGGATACACATATCCCTATGTTTAATGCAGTATTATTTACAACAACCCAATTTTGGAAGAAGCCCAGGTATCCACTGATAGATGAATAAAGAAAAAGTGGTATATAAGCACAGAAGAATATTATTCAATCATAAAAACATGAAATCTTGACATTTGCAAAGGCATGAATGGAGCTAAAGAGTATGATGTTAACAAATAATTCAGTCAGAGAAAGAAATACCGTGTGATTTCACTCATATGTGAAATATAAGAAACAAAACAAATGAGTGAAGGAAACAAAGAGACAAGACCAAAAAACCAAAAAACAAGACTAAAAAAACACAGAATCTTAACTATGGAGAACAAACTCTTGGTTATGGCGGGGGGGGCGGGGAATAGGTGATGGGGATTAAAGAGTACATTTTCGTTATGAGCACTGGGTAATGTACAGACTTAAAAAAAAAACTGGATAAGGGTATGGCAGTGATAGCTACACTCTTTCAAAAAAGGAATGAGAAGTCCTTCATATATTGGGCATTTTTATCATTAAAATTTTACCTACAAGTCAAAGAGGTTGTTACATCCTTTATAAGAGACTGCTATCAAGACTACATTCATAGCATGGTTACAACACTCCAGTGAGCTGTAATTGGTATTCACTGGTCCTCATATTATTTAGCCATATGTACAAATCTATTTCTTGTCCCCCTAAAATCTTTCTCTTCCAGTTTTGTTTCATTTTCCAATTTCTCCATGATCTACCATATCACCTTTTGATTCTCAGTATCTCTCATTTTCCCACCTCTCTCAGGTTTTCTCCATCACACCTTTCAACATACTGCAAAGAGAATTCATCTCTGACCCAATAGTAAAACCCTCTCCAAATGGTTCTTTGAACTTATTAACATCTGACATTCCAAGATGCTAGGGAGACACTGGTTTTCAGAAATATCTGGCCACACTCCAAGGATATAGTTCATGAGACACAACCTGATACTCAAATAAGAAACTGGGAATTAATAGGGCATTGTTATGAATCTGAAAACACATAAGAGTAAATCAGTAATCTAGAAATCAACAGAGTATAGAGAAAGAAGCAGGTGTAGGCACAAAGGAGAATACATATATAGGAAGCCTATAAGGTGTACTAGAGTTGAAATCAAGCACAGTACTCTTCTGTGTACAAAGTCAAGGGTAAAAACTAAAAGCTTAGAATTTTCTAAAACAAAACACTATAATTTTCCAATCAAGTCATTTATTTGTTAATTCAAATAAAATACCAAGATTTCTTCCCCATGATTTTAGGGAATGTAGCCAAAGGTCCATCATTATATATCTGACACCTTAAACACTCCTCTAAGCTCCCATAGCTCCGTATTTAAGGTTAAAATAGTTATGAAGAGATTAAACTATATATTAACTGAGACTGTTATGCAGTAGAAGAAATACAATTTTATATTAAACCTCTAAGGAATTCTACTCTCAGGTAATGATTGGCTAAATTCTAATCAGTGAATTTGACCTCAGTATATCTTTCCTTTGATCACACCTGTTATTGACCTCCAATGTCAGCACAAGATTTCCTTCTTCCCAACCTAAACTAAGAGGCTTTGGTCTTCTTGACCTCCATTCAGGTCTGATACTGGTCTCATAATTAGACTCAGTGTTCTTTTATTTTACATTCCTAATCTTGAATTTTCCTCAAACTGTGATTAATCCTATGATACTTCTTCAGTATAAAATTATATGCATTCTCAATCAGAACAATGAGCATAAATGTTTTTGGTGACTTTAAAACAAAGAGGTAGTTGCTAATATTTTGATAGTATGAAGCATTTCATTTCTCACCAATGTGCCAGAACTAATATAAAAAGTATAGGACATGGGTGCAACTTTAATACATAGGGAGATTACATAAAACTACATAACTTTTCTATAGTTTAATTTCTAACTATAGCCAATTACTTTACCATACATGTGGTATGAGAAAGAAAACACTGCAACCTGAGATTTCAACCCATCTCTTTTCACATGAGAATTCTGTTGAAGAAACATTTGAAGACAATACACGATTTAGGCAAAAGCTGCATTTTGCTCACAAGTTTGATTCCCTCATTCAAAAAGATTTTCATGGAAAGAGAGCTACGATGGTGAGACTTTGCATTTTAATTATGTCTTAGTCCTTATCACAGTGTATTTTTATCAGAAAGTGGCATTTACTGATTTTGAGATATTTCTCTCTCTCTCTCTTTTTTTTTTTTTTTTTTTTTTTTTTGCTATATTACCTGCACTTTCAGAAATTATGAGGGCTTCTAACTTACTTAGAATATTCTGTGCCAGTAAAGGCAATGGACATGTGCTTGCTTAGAAGCCATTTCTATTATAAAATCTATTACTAAATAATTCTGCACTGTTTCTTTATTTGATCAAATTATCGGATCCTTTCCTTTTAACCATCTGGAAGAATTTCCCATTGTAGGATTTTTCTATCAGCATCCATTGAAAGTTCTATACCTGCCTGGATTTTTATTTGCTACTCCACAAGAGTGTCAAAAGCAATCTGAGGCCAGCAAATGATGAAGTCCACTGTGTATAGTTATGAGTTCTTCATTTTCTATCCTGCCAAGTCTCCACTTAGTTGTTTTGCATTCTCTTATTGTCCTCCTGGTATTTTCAGTTTTATTTCAGTTTATTCCTCTGCGGATCTTTTTAAAAGAGTTAGACATTAAATTAAACGTTTTATACTTCATTCCACAGAGAGTTCATCTCATTTTTTTTTAGCTATCCTATCATATTGTAAGTTTTATTTTAATGATATATATATCCTCAAAACTAGAACTAGATCAGCAGTTTGTATTGTTTTCTTTCTTAGATTTTTAAATGTTTATTATTACTGCTTTTTTTTTACTAATTTCTAAGAATAAAATCCTATTTTAAGTACTCTTTATATTTATAAAGTATAAAGACTGAGTTGGTAGTTTGTGAGTCTTTTGTATTAGGTAACCTCACCTTTATGGAGATAAAATTAAGGCCATGATAACACCTTGTTCATTTCATTCCATTTCTACCTGCTCTTTAAAAGCATCAAACTCTGTAATTAATTTCCCAAAATGTTCTGGTCCTCTCAAATCAAATACCTGAGGTTGATTTGTGAAGAGGTCCTATTGACTATCACATGTCATCTAACACAAATAGTCCAGAACACTTCTGGAACTATCGACTGATATTGCATAAATAATCCTGTGCTAATTTAGATTCAGCTTACATTTTCAAGTTGAGGTCACTTGGAAATAATAAACAAATGGAATAATCTGTCTATTTTTCAAAGAGAGTGTGGTAATTGCAGATCCATTTCCAGAATTATGTTTAACACGGCCTCTTTGAGACCAGTGGGAAAATATCTAAGAGGCAATAAATTTCTTAAGTTCTTGTCTCCCAAAGATAAATATTTTATAAAATCACTTCCACTGATTTGACTGGGAAGATTCCCATTAGTGCAAACAGCAAGCTGTGTTGTGATAGTTTGCTCTTTCATTTAATAGAGCTAAATATACATTTTACCCCCATTGACTACTGAGCCAAAGCACAGACCAGTCAAAATCAGCAAGCCATTCAAAATAAGATCATGCAAGCAGATTCATCCTAAATTGGGCATAAAATTATTACATTTTAGGAATATTAGATACTGCTAAAGCATCCTTTGGGGATGAGAATGGACACCAAAGACCAAAACATATATGTTGATGGTTATTTTGTTTTCAAAATCTTGAATTTCAGCTTAATTGATTTCTTCACATTATATAAGGCTTGATTTCCTAGGGGAGTTGGCAATCATTAGACAGCCAAATAATATTCCTTAATAAGACTTGGCATTTGTGTTTCTAAATATAATATGTATAAATAAATGTTCACCCTTTCAAGGAAAATGTAGTGTTTTTTAAAAGTTCAGACTCTTCAGATAAACTGTCCAGAGAATGTTTGAATTTTATTATTTTGTATTTTTCTTTTTTTCCAGGTTTTAATTTAATCCTCATAGTTAACATGGAGTATAATATTAGTTTCAGGTGTACAATATAGTAATGCAGTACTTCCTTACAATACCCGATGCTCATCACAAGTGCACCCCTTAATCCTTACCACCTATTTAACCCATCCACCCATCCATCTCCATTCTGGTAACTATCAGTTTGTTCTCTATAGTTAGTAAGCTAAATTTCATTGTTCTGGATAAAGGTACTCTGAAGATCTAATAATATAATATACAGACTCTAACTTTTATTTTCAGACTCTCATTTTTAAGTACAGAAGGTTGTTTCCTATGAAAAGTAAAATGAGGAGATATTATCCTAATTGTACAGTGGCATTTACTTTATTATAATAGTCTGATATTTCACCGACAATACAGAAATACTGATCATCTCTTTCTTTCAAACCTGCCCCACAAAAAAAAAAAAAAAGAAAGAAAGAAAAAAAAAGATTTCAAATTTGCCCTGTAGGCTAAACTTATAGTTGAAGCTAAATGGCCTATAAATATTGCTGTCTTGGTTTTATGGAAGTCTAGGCTGTAGAGAAACAACGGTTTTCTAGACATCAATTTATAGGCTCTTGAATTGGAAGGGATAGCCTACATCCTTTTGATATATGATGAACCTGAGGTCCTAAAACAACAAGGTGCTTCTGTTAGGACCTTGGCAGGGCAATATGGAGAAGTGCGTTTAAGTTCTGTCTCCATTAAATTCTGTTAGATTTTGGTAGGCTGTATTATATCTATTAGCCTCAGTTTTCCTTACTTATAAAATGATTAAAAATTTAAGAAAACTGAAGCTAATAAATATTAAACAAGTCTCTTTCCTTAGTTTTATTTTAATAAAAATTTAACTTAGAGTTTATATAAACAACACACCATACAATAAATTTTAAAACCCTGTTCTGATTTCTATGGTTCAAGCATGGATGTTATGAAAGTTTAGTGATGAATTATTTTCTCTCTAGATTCTCAAAACTAAATACCCAACAATATACTCACCATCTCCATGCAAATGCACTGAAAGAACCTACAATATGAGCCAAAAAAAGAACACAGAAATGTCCTTTAGTGGGGGAAACACAGATCCCACTCTGCAACCCAAATTTCAACAGAAGATAATTCTATCTCCCAATTTCTTAAGCCAGAAACTATAGCAAAATGCTATTGGGGTGACCTCTTGAACATCTCTATGGCTGGTACACTTTTTCTTTCTATAGAAGTTATCGTATCTACATAAACTGCATTTATTACTTGAATTACTATCTCAATCATTACTATCTCAATAGGTATTCCTATCCCCAGTTGTACCCATTTTAACCCATTCCATAAAATAGGACTTGTGTGTGTATTTTAAAATGCAAATCTGAGTTTTTCACTGGCCTGCTTAAAATGGTAAAATAGGTTCCTATTTCCTTTAGATAAAAAATACAATAGTTTAATAGTTACATATTTTTATAGACCTAATGTTTATGTGCTTCCTCTATCCCAAATTCCCATGTTGAAACCCTAACCCCCAATGTGATAATATAAGGAAGCAGAAGTTTTTGGAGGCAATTACGTTCAGATGAGGTCATGAAGGTACTGCTCCCATGGTAAGATTAATGTCCTTAGAAGAGGTAACAATACTAGAGCTTCCTCTCTCTGCCTTGTGAGGACACAGATGGAATGTAGCAGTCTGCAAACTGAGAAGAGGGCTCGTCACCAGGATCTAAATCTGCAGATCTTGACACTGGATCTCCTAACCTCCAGAACTGTGAGAAATAAACATCTATTGTTTAAGCCACATAGCGTATGGGTGTAATGTTAAAAGCAGCCTTACGTGATTAAGACAATAAATTGAATAAATTGCACCAAGAAGCAGACATGTCGCTGGGACAAATGCCTAAAAAATGTGGATGTCGCTTCAGAGCTGGATAATGGATAGAGGATGGAAGAGTGCTGTCTAAACATCCCCTCACTCTAAGCCATGAGTGCAAAAGAGCACTCCAACATCTAGTAAATTGGTGTGTGAGAGATGAAATTAGCCCTGAATGTACATGTAAATTGCAGAAATCGGTGAATCAGATTTCATGGCACCTACCCCTGCTATACTGCCTCTCAAGTTCCATCTATGGCATCATGGGGTGTACCTTATGTCCAGCTGACTAAGAAAGGAATAATTTGGGCTCAGTTTTATGGGTGAAACTACATAATATGTGGGAAATCTGTACAGCTAAAACACAATAGTCTCAGTCTTTGGTGGCCCCGGAGGACGACTGAGAAAGAAAATGTTCCTGAAGGACAAATCTTTAAGCAGAGTCCCTGGTTTTTTCTCTTTTACCAGAGAAGAGAGATGACCAAAGGTATATATCCACATAGTTTTACAGCGGGTGGCTAAAGTTAGGCTGGATGTTCAAGAATTTGGAACGAACATGATTCCAAGGAAAACTGACGGCAAAGAGGTCTTCTATTGCCTGCACAGATTGCTAACACAACCTTCTAAGTAGTCCTTCCTATGTCCAGTTTTGTCCTATTCTAATCCAGTCTCTAAAAATTAGCCTTAAAAGTCTTTTAAAATTTCCGATTATTTCAGTGCTCTGCTTGAAATATAAAACAAGCTTCCCAATTCTTTCTTCCCAAACTCTTTAACATAGCTTACACATTCTAACCACTTACGGTCTGACTCCAGTTTCTCTCTCCAGTCTTACATATTATTACTTTCCATGCAGTGGTGGGGTAAAAAATACTGTAGTCTCCATTTATTCATGATTATCCTTTCTTCCTGGAATCTCCTTGGTATGTACCATCTTTAAATCACTTAAATACAGTTTAGACATTATTTCCTCCAGGAAGATACTTTGCTCCATCTTCCCATCTTCAGATAGAAACCCCTTTTACATGTATTTATCCTGTAGACTGTATTTCTATACAAATCTTCCAGAGGTAGCTTAACGCTACACCCAGAACCACTCCAGTATTATTCATGCTTCAGATTCTAGACTCAATTCTCCAAGCAAGAAAAAACGATGGAGATATTGGACCCTATAGTCACCTCTGTTTCTTCTTCCTGTAATTAACTTCTTTCCAGAAAAACTCAGAATTGCAGTGACATTTTTTGCCATTGGAGACTAGTGCAATGGAAGCCTCATCATTTCACTCTAACAAGCTAAGCATTAAATAGTCCAATATGAGTAAATCATGGGTATCCATAGTCATGTTACTGAACATACACATTCCACTTGTAAGTGCATGAGTGTGTGTATGTGTTATTAGATATCATAAAATTTCATAACTGAAAGGGACCCCAAAAGTCACTCAGATCTATTCTTAAGTTCAACAAAATGTCTTCCAAGTGAGTGTTCATTTATGTTTTAACATCACTGAAAGCTGAATACGTCGCTAAGACAATTCATTCCAGTATTAATTATTTCTGACATAGAAGGATCATTGCATATCAAGTCAAAATTTTTCTCTTTATAGTTTTAACCTACTTTTATTCAGTAAAGGCTGTACTTCCCAAGTTTAATCCCTCTTACAATAGTCCTTTCGGTATTTAAAGGCAATGATTGAGGTTTCCAGAACATCAGCTCTCTCTTTTAAATAGTGTCTTCATAATGCACATAATACAATATATAGTTGTTTTGGAGAAAGAACAGAAGAAAAGGAGAGGGGAAGGGGGAAGAGGGGATGTAGGGTGGGAGAGAAACACACTCACAAAACAAGAGAGTTGGCTATTTTTTTGAAAGAGAGGATTGAAATATCTACATGTGGGGAAAAAATGTCCCTGGGATATTCTTTGTTTTAATCATCCCAATTAAAAGACATTGTGGCCTATACAATTAAGGATGCAGAAATTTTCCTTGAGAAGTTAGTTAAATAAATAGGTACATATAAACTGGGTATAAGAAATCATTTACTTTTCTTAGGAATTAAAAAAAAGTTATTTTCAGATGAATCTCTTTACATAATTTTTTTTAACCATTGTCTACGTTTTTTTCTATAATTTCCCTCACAAGCACGTGCTATTAAATCTCCTTGAAATGCAACACTGGCAAATTTTAGAAAAGTAAAATCCAACAGCTTTTGGATATCTTCACCTTTCATTTTTGGAATTTGTTTGGGTGACTAAGGCAAGCAGATGCTTCTTTACATCATGTAAAGGCTGAAGCAGATTCAAAGCTCAGTGCAAATGGCCCTGCATATTCATCATATTCCCTAGTTATAAATGGCAAAGGCAACAGTGATCATGTTGATTAGAATTAGGCATATGGTACTCAGGATCATTAAGAGGTTACGAGAATGTTCTAGATGTCCTTGAGTCTAGAAAAATAAAAGATGGTGAAAATAGACATAAATTGTCGTACAAAAAAATTCAACATCCATATTCATCTTAACCTCCTCTCATATACATTTATCAGAGGTGATATAAATTAATACATTTGCTATAAAGTAACCATTGGTTGTTAACATATTTTGGCAATATTATTACGAAACAAACTTTGCCCTGTTACACCATCAGCCAATGGAAGCTTAGCATGATTCATAAGGATTATTATGCTATTGATTGCAATTGCAAATGGTGACATCCAAAGAGCAAGTCATGGAATTAATCACTATCAAAGGACATATTTTTGGTATCACAGACAGTATGATCATATCGATACCCTCTACAACTTTCATACTACGATTGGTTAAGGAAGAATTGATGCAATTACTGCCTATTCTAGAAGTCCCAGTTTATCATTGAGAAACCTCTCCAGGATTATTTAAATGAAGGAAGATCTCAGAGAAACCTTTAGTTTTATTTGAGAAAAACGGGAATTGCTGTATATCAGCATGGATATGAACATGTAAATGGGGGGGAGGGGTTGAGATAGAAGCAATATCTAGATACCATAAACTGGACTTTGCTCTTATTTATCCAATTTTTTTTTTGAAGATTTTATTTGACAGAGAGAGACACATAGAGAGAGGGAACACAAGCAGGGGGAATGGAAGAGGGAGAAGCAGGCTTCCCGATGAGCAGAGAGCCTGATGCAGGGCTCCATAACAGGACCAGTCCTAGGATCACGACCTGAGCTAAAGTCAGATGCTTAACCACTGAGCCACCCCAGGTACCCCTCACTTTAAAGTTAAGACCGAGACCACAACTAAATCAACTTTGAGTGTTCTCATGCTTGTTAGTAATAGAGCAAATACAGTCAGATTGATTATGTACTCTAAAAGGAGTGACTATTCTCATACACCCACTGCTCAAAACATTGACCATTTGTGATGTAGTCTTTATCAAGAAATTTATCAATTTATCAAGAAATTATCAAGAAATTATGTTATGTCTCTGCTTCCAATTTGATAATGAAATAAAAAGAGAAAAGATGGTTCTCCACTTATTTATCAAACTAAATAAAGTATAAATATGATTGGGTGAGAAAAAGATATATAAGCCAAGGTCAGCCCTTTTCAGAGATTCTGAGGCTAGACCATAATTTTAGTCATCCTGTTGCTCTGTTTCTCTCCACCCTTACTAAATTGTGTTGACTCACCTAAACAATCAGCTAATTCTGACCTTAACTTCAAGATCCGTTTCATATCTCATGTACTCAACACCCTAAAGACATTTCCTTCATTTACATTTCGTAATAATGTGAAGAATTATATTATTGCATATGACAAACACTGTGCAGACATGGTTTTATATAATCCTGATAACATACCTGTCTAGCCCATTTTCCATAGTAAGAACAGAAACTCAGAGATGTTAAATAACTTAATATCCCACAAATCGTAAATAGTTGGGCTTGGATCCATGGTATGATTCCATGGTACCACGCTTTATTTTTAGAGATCAAGGATAATGATATGATGTACTTGTTTTCCTGGGCTCATGAGTAAGGAAAATTTTTCTGTAAAGGGACATAGAGCAATTATTTTCAACTTTGTGGGGTAGATGATCTTTGACACAATTACTAAACTTCTGTTATAGCATAAAAGAAGCCATAAACTGGGGTGCCTGGGTGGCTCAGTGGGTTAAAGCCTCTGCCTTTGGCTCAGGTCATGATCCCAGGGTCCTGGGATTGAGCCCCAGATCAGGCTCTCTGCTCAGTGGGGAGCCTACCCTCCCCCCTGCTCCACCTGTCTCTCTGCCTACTTGTGATCTCTATCAAACAAATAAATAAATCTTTAAAAAAAAAAAAAAAGAAGCCATAAACAAATGAGCATGACTGTGTTTCCTTAAAACTTAATTTATGAAAATTATCAGTGGGCTATATTTGGCCATGGGATGTAGGTTTATGAACGTTATCTCATACCATTTCATAAACTGTTCAACTTGATGAGCAATCCACCAAAAATTATTTCATACAACAGAGTTTTCATCCAGAATATTATGTGTGTTTTTATTCATAACATACTATACGTAAGTCACAGTAGAGTTTTCGTTCATAATATCATATAAGCACAGTCAAAAATCTGGAGTGTGCATGAGGGGATCAATGCCATTTTTAGAACCAAACTTCAAATGCAAGTCAGAAACCCACACTCTTGACATGGTTAGGGTCATGGGGCAGAGGTCATCCTCAGTGTATTTGAGGATAGTCTGGGAATCATTATACATGCAATATTAGCATATGCATGCTTCCTTATATTTTATAGCATAATATCCTGAAATTAAACTTCTCTATATTATAATGCCAAGATAGAATAAGCAACATGAAAGGATTTGGTCTATGCTAAGAGAGAAAGAAAAATAAATGCATAATACATATATAAATAGATATTTAGAAGACAGATTACATGTGGTTATATACTAACTATTAGAAAAAAATTCATTTGAGAATTTTTAGTGACGTGTATTGTTGTCAAATGAGAGGCATCTTTAGTTGATGAAAAGGATTCAGAAGCTTTGCCTTCAGAGCTAAAATATTTTGCAGAAAAATTACCAGCCAAAGCAAGTGTTCAGCTCAAAGGGAACTGACCTCCAGATGGCCAAGAGGCTCCTGTTTTTCTATGATTGACTGATTTTGTTTACTGTTGTCCATACAGTACCGGAGTTTGATATATGCTCCACACTTATCATACCTTCAGATCTGCCAATATCACTGCTTTGCTTAATGTTAACAAGATATAATGTAATATAGATTGTTTTATTATATTATATTGTTTTATGAATTTATTCCATGTTTTTTATAAAATCCTACATTTCTGAATTGGTCAAATATTTCATGCATACTGTCCTGAATTGGGGATAAAACTATGTATTAAAGTTTATTTTATGAATTTATAAATTTAAGAATTCTAAGGGCACATTCTTCATAGTTGTGTCAAGTCCCATATATACGCATGAATGTACGAATTATGCTACCCATGGAGAGTTTTCATTGTGCTTTTCTTTCTTTCCTGTTCTTACACCATTTTGTGAAGACTTCTGACACACTGAGCTACCTAATGAAACACAACATGTTTAATTAACTGTTTAATATTATCCTTCCATGACAGATTAGAAAATCCATGAAGGTAGGAACAATATTTTTCTTATTTCCACCCTATTCTCAGACATAAGTACAATGTCTGAGACATAGTAACCACTTAATAAATAATTGTTGACATAGGAAATCGAATTTTTTTTTTATTTAAATGAAGCATAAAGAAAAAAAAAAACTATGCCAAGCACTCTTTACAGGTTATTTGTGTAATGTCTGCACCAAAGGTTTATCTCATTTCATTTTCAAGCCTACTTTTTTGTATTTTTTTTTTCTGGAGGGTGCTGATAATCCATCCTTAATAGGCATGTGCCAAGGAGAAAGAACACATTCATCTGGATCCTGCACTTTGTCAAATTGGAGAATCAGTCTTCAGCTGCTATCAGCTTCAATGGTTGCACTGAAACTGCTCAATTAAGCCTCTGATAGAGCATCAAGTAGATTGCCACTTTGGGCTCCTGGATCGATAATAATAATTCCTTGTATTTGTATAGCAAGCACTTACACTGGCAAAAAGTACTTTCACATTTATTGTCTAATCTTATCCTTCCAAGAACCAGGTCAAATATGAGAGTCAGATCACCTTTTCCGTTTCACAGATGAGGACAGTTCAGGACTAGATATAAAACTGGCATCGTCAGGAGAGATAGAACAAAGTCTAAGACCCTAGGTTTCCCACATCAGAGTTAACTGCTCTGTTCCCTGGATAACCCCGCCCCATGACATCATCACCTTTTATGATGTACATGTGTTTTTTTGTTGTTGTTGTTAAGTTCAGTAACAGAACCACTGTTAACCCTTTATCTATTTCTAAGAAGACAAAAATGATGTGTCTCAATCCCAGGAATTTAATGATCTGTCACCAGATCAGAGATGGCATTGCAAAGGAGACAATGGGAGCAAAGATCCCAGGCCTTGAACGCAGTTACATGCGGATTCTCTTCCCAGCACTGGGACACACTAAGTTCCATGGGCACATCTAAAAATAAGGCTTCAAGTTATGGCTACTAGAAAGTTTATTTTGTTTAAATTTGTTTTAAGGATTAAATGTGATAATATCTGGGGAAGGAGGCATTTTAGCAACAAATCCATTTCATTTACCTTGTCCAAGAATACTAGATACCTTCCCAATGTCCACTTGCCTATTCTTTATCATCCACATCAACAAAAGAATCTAATCTGATAGTGGTGATAGTGTATTCACTAAAAGTCTGTTTTGCAGACTCCAGATAACTAGGGGGTGACAGACATGGCTTTGACCAATGAGAGGTAAAAAAGCAAGTTGCCTTGCAGGATTTACATGGATATGAGACACAGCAGATGCCTTTTTTCCCTTTGCCCTTCCCTACTTTTTGGATGGCACCTGAACATGAAGATAGAGCAGCCACCTGTGATGACAAAGGGGCACAACTCCATGCTAAGGATGGTTGATGAATGATAGAAGGATTCCCAAGTCCTGACTGCATCATGGAGCCATTATATAACCCCTTCAAACCTTACATTCGAATCTTCATTTTGTGACAAAAAGTAAAGATACTTATTGTTTAAGTCACAGTTTGGGGAATAGCCAAACTAAATTTTCATCTGATATAACTAATTTCCTTTAATCAATTTCTTTAAAGGATTTCATAATCCATCTTGCATGCACTAATTGGTTTAATATTTTTTTAACTAGTAATAAATAGATCCTATGCTGACATGCTCTGGGTCAGCTACTAGGCTAAGAACATGCTTTAGTAACAAAATTATAGATGAAGCTAGAGTGAGTTCAAGTTCAGGTGGGTGTATCTGACCCAGAACGTGAGCTTTTCCCCTGAGTTAGTGTTCAGTGTAGTATAAGTTTTGGCTTTTTGATTTGCCAGCTATGTGACATTGCCAGACATATATCCAAGTGCTTGATTTGACATTACCTAACTAAATCCTTACAACACCTCTATGTGGTAAGTGTGACTACTACTACATTTTTCAGAGGAGAAAAACAAAGTTTAAAGAGATGAAGAAAATTCCCAGGAGTCCACATCTAGGGAGGAGCAGAATTATATAGACTCGACTGCAGCAGTATTTGATTCTAAATCCACATTTCTAATGACTACATATGCCATCTTGATTCCACATACAGACTATCAATGTCCAATTTCTGCTAAGAGCAATTTGAGTACCAAAACCAGAAAACTTCATCAAGAAAATCTAGAAGTTTATTTCTATGTACAGAGGAGCCTCTTCTGGTTGGGAATGAGGCCAAAGCACATTAAGTTTCTACTTGTACTCAAAGCTGTGTTTTGGGGGTCCATGCCAACTAAATCCTTAGAATATGAAACACTCTTCCATTAAGTCACTAATAATGTGACAGATTTCATACAGCTTACAGGCCAAATACATTCCTCAGCATATTCTGAGTGGTGTTCTACATTTGTAGAAAAGTCCCAGTGTTAACCTTTCAGCCTCTAAGGATAGAGATAAATCAGTCTCCACTACCTAGTACAAAACTATCAGACTTCTTATTTCATTTTTTACAAAATTCTCTCATGTGAAGCCAGACAGCAGCATTTCTGTTTTCTTCCTCCTAGCATCTGGAATATACATGATCTAGGATATATTTCTGTGGATTTGGAGCCTAAAATGTCACCACATGCTGCTGCTAATAATAACACATAATAATAACTGCTGTGAAAGTTCTTTAGCTGTCAGCTCTATTTTTATTTCATTTAAAAAATAATAATTTCAATGTCCGTTGCTGTGCCTGAGTTCATTTACAAATCAAAAAACATATTTTGCATTAAAAAAAAAGAAGAAGAATAGCATCCAGTTCATTCAGATCTTAAGCCTCAGGCAGAGTAATTGTCTAGGCTGCTACCAAAGAAAGGTGGTGATTTTTTAAGTGGTCAAGAATTGAACTAGGGCACCAAAGTAGGTTAGATTCACAGAATCAAAGGAGTGGATAATCTTTGAGTTGATGTGGCTCAACTTTCATCTATTGTATTAATATTTCCCCCTTCAGGACCACATGCGAAATGCATAAAGTATATCCCATGAAATGATTGCTTATCCTGATATTTCCATTTATGGGAAATTTATTCTGAACCAGCCAATTCCATTTTAAGTCTTCAGCAAGGTGTTCTTGCTTCTTTGTTTTGCTTCTATTTATGTGGGAAGTAAACTCTACTCACTTCAGGGGTTCTATTTCTGTGCTCTATAACCAACAGACTCTTCTACATACGATGTTCAATTACTTAAGATGATAAGCATTTCTTTAAGTCCCAAAGAATTTTTATTATGCCAAACTTCCTATTTATAAAATTTTATTTTTATTTTTTTGCTAGGTTAAAAATTCCTTTTTTACTTCTGTACCACTACCACAATTTACAGGGCAATATACCTGACATAATGAAAAGAAAAAGAAAAAGCTACAATTGATAAAAGACCTCGGGTATGTACATCTAATTGATGCTACATCACTTTCATCAATAGCTGCACGTTTTGCACACTGTGGCTATGCTAGTCCTGACCAAGGAGTTCCTATTTAAGTTATAGTATATTTTCTCACTGTGGATCATTCCTTCTGTGGCAGATTTCTACCATTCCTCTAAAGCATTTAGGACAACTGCCTCAAAGTAACCTGCTGCTTTCCTGACAACTTCTCACTCTCTCTCCTGTTAAGTACTATAGCCCTTTACTTCTGAGGTTTAAAATAAATTTCTGCTACCATATTCCACCACTTCTACCTCCAGATCCATAATTACTGCCATAGGGACTGCCTGAGCCTCTTCAACCCAAATTGCCCCCCTTCATGGGTCCATAATTTGATTGCTGTTGTCTACTTTAATTCCCAAAATCATTATAATTCTGATGAAGTCCCAAAATGCTAGAGAAGTTTTGGCAAGGGGAAATTACTCAATTTCATAGCTTTAGGCGGTTTGCAGAAGACACGGACGAGAAACAGTAAAGACTGAAATCCATCATGGTCTATGGGACATTCCAACACATGTGGTCTTTACAGCCAACTTCCCTAGGAAACGGTCCCCGGTTTCGTTTTAATTCAATCGGGTACTGGTTTCGGCCGGCTCCCAGTGGAGGTCCCGCGGCCAGAAGTGGCTAGACCATGGATGTGGAGGGGATCACATTAGATCAATCAGGAGGAAACCTCACACGGGAGTCTTAAGATTGGCAGCCGTCCTGGTGACTTAGGTGGCTGTCCCGTGCCCAAGAGAGACAACTTTCTATAAGAACTGGAATAAAGAGAGGGTATCAAGTTTCTGGATCTAATTGCCATTCCGGCCAGGGTACTAGCTTACAGCCAAAAGGCAGACGCTCTCCTCCCCATAGAGTAGCCATGGGCTAGAGGATTACAGCCTGAACAATTGACATGCAAGTGTTCCAAGAAGACCATACTCCTTGAAAAAGCCCTGGAATGAGAGTACAGGAAAAGGAGAGAAAGTACTCACCAATTTTGCACCGAAGCTCAGAGTCCAAATGTAAAGACTCACAAAACTCCTGCTGGCTCGCCAAAAATGATGAAGTCCCAGAACCTAAGTCAGGTTCGGTGGGGTGAGGAGGTTCGGAGCCGACGACTAAAGAAAGAATTCTTAAGACCTCGTTTTATTAGGGCACGGGGACAGGGCCGTGGGTAGGCGGAGATGCGGCTGCCCCGGGTTGTGAGGGATGGCAGGTTCTGTACCCTGCGGTTGGGGGAAGGTGAGGGGAAGGGAGGTTCCAGTGGAGTTTCATATGCTGAAGAGGGCCTACAAGGTGCCAGGATGTTCCAGGCCTGCCGGAGGCCTTGCCCTTGCTGCTGGATCAATGTTGTCTTCAGACCAGCCATTAAGATTAAGATAGTTGGGAGACTTTTTGGTGGGGTGTCCCAATCCTGCTATCAATCGTCTTTGTTAGTGAGATTTAGGACATTTGTAAGCCAAGGGAGACTCCTGAGCAGCAGGATTGTGAGCTCTGCAAGTTAACTATTTGCTTATTGTTCATGGCAGTCAGGGCTGCCTGAGGGATGCTACACTTATGGAGGGGAAAGGGTGAAGGGGGGGGTGCAAGGCGCCAGCTTTTGCTTTGTCCTCAGCCAGCCTCCTGCTCCCTCATCAGTTCCACCACCACTACTGTTACCTCCTAAATATCCTCCTTCACTGTAACCATCATATCCTCTACCACCACTACTGTTACCTCCTAAATTTCCCCCTTCACTGTAACCATCATATCCTCTACGACCACCACCACCACCGTATCTGCCTCCTGGGTATCCATCCTCTGATCCACCACCACCATAGCCTCCTCTACTGCTATAACCAAGACCATCACCATCATTGCCACCATCACCTCCAAATCCATTATATCCACTCTCCCCTCCCCCATAACTACTCTGCTGCCACTACCTCCCCCACCATTGCCTTCTCATGCATCAAAGTTATCAACAAAACCCACACAACCCATAAGGTTGTCAGGTCCACCTCCACGACCTGTTTGTGATCCAGGAGACAGCATTTCTTGTTTCAAAAGGGCCTATTTCATTTCACAATTTAGTCCATTAATAGCTGGTATTTCTGAACAAAAATTATATTAACTATCATGATCATCAAAAGTTACAAAAGCAAATCCTCTCTATTTTCCACTCTGCCTGTCTTCCATAACTTCTCTGGTTTTAAACTTGTCATAATTTTCAAAATTGTCTCTCAAATTATATTCTTCTGTATCTTCTTTAATACCATCAAGAAAAATTCTCTTCTCTGTTAAATGGGCGCCTATAGAATCCTCCTTACAAATAGTTTTCTTTAGTTTCACTAAACAAATGCCCCATCAACCTTGTGTTGTGTGGTTGAGCACACATTGCTGCACCCACCTCTTCCACACAGGAGTAAATCACAAAACCAAAATCCCTGGAACATTTTATTTGGGGCTCTCTCATCACCACACAATCAGTAAGAGTCCCTATTGTTCACAATGTTTTCTTAAGCTATCATCTGTAGTTTCGAAGTTCAAACCACCAATAAACCATTTTCTTGCTGCTCTGGTTCCTTTGGATCATGGACCTCCTCTTTGCTGCAGTGATGGCTGCAGTGAATCAAGCTGGGGGCCACCCAGCCATGGTTTTACCTCCATTCTGAGACCACCTATATATAAAATTTTAAATAACTCCGCAACTCCTAAGCTAGAACTTTCAAAGTTGACTTTACAGAAAAGAACCCATGTTCAAAACAGAATCCTGGATGTGGTGGTCTAAAGGACATATAACACTGAAATGAAAGGGACAATTGCAGATCCCAGCAATCTCTCCTGTGAAACCTTTCCCTAAGAGTGATGTGAGGATGGTCTGGATTCCTTCAACACCTGTATTTTCAACAGCAGTCATCACATAAATGCTTCATTTAATATGATATTAGGGTAGGTATCCCCCTCATTTAACCCTATCCCTCCTCCTCACGTCTTAGGCCCTCTCTGGAGTTTCAGTCAGTAGATCACTGCTATTGACCTTTGTCATCTGCCTTTTCCTTTTTGAAATACTCTTAACTCTCATCTTCCTTTACAGATCAATTCACTCACTACTTTGCTGACCTGCCCAGTCAAATTTTATGTTATATAGTCTCAAAAGGCCATAGATCTCTACGTCTACAACTTGGGTTTTTTTTAATTCTTTTTTTGAAAGATTTTATTTATTTATTTGAGAGAGAGAGAGAGAGAGAGAGAGAGAATGAGAAGGGGGAGTGGGAGAGGGAGAAGCAGACTTCCTGCCGAGCAGGAAGCCTGGCACAAGACTTGATCCTGAGACTCCAGGATCATGACCTGAGCTGAAGGCAGTCACTTAGCCAAGCTGAGGCACCCAGGCGCCCCTGCATTTACAACTTGTAAAACACATCAACCATTGTGATTTTACATTTGTTCAATAATCATCTATCTATCCATTCAGATTATAAAGTCCATGGGGAAGACAGATTGGTTCTGGTTTTGCTTATGTATACTCTCAAGCTCTGAGCTCAAATCTTAGTTCATAGTGGATGAACAGTAAATTTTTGCTGAATAAAAGACCAGATGATTAAAAGAAAAATGAAACAAATAGAATTTTCAGAGAGAGAAAGCAGGTGGATTGGTGGCAATAGTTTAAGTACAATAAACAGGTTGAAACCTGTCGCTGTGTATGTGTGTTTGTGTGTGCACACATACACCTATATGTTTGCATTGTTTGTGAGTTAAAAGGCAGTGACAGAATGGGAATGGAGATAAGCAATGAGAACAGCTGAAACTCAGCACATAAGCCAGTATCTGGAGTAGGGTTATCAATAGAACCTCTGAATTAGACACTCTTAGACTCTTGGTCTCCTCATGGCTCAAACACTGAGGCTACTGTCCTTCCTCCACTCCTTTAAAAATCGGAGGTTTTACTTTCTGAAGAGCTGAACAAAAGCAATCCACATTTAGAGACACAAGACAGTATTGACAGTGATAGTAAGGGTAGATGCAAGATGAAATGGAGAGGGAGGAATAAAATGAACATCGATGGCATTGCTAGCACTTCTCTTCCAGTATGAGCTATCAGGCTTTTGCCTTCTGGGCTGGAAATTGGAATATTTCTGCGTTCAGGTCCTCAGAGAAGAGATGAGCTAACATTAGATGAGCAGGAGATTAAATGGGGTAAAAACTATAGAGACTAGAGGGAAGAAAGGAAGAGTAAGTAAGGGAGCCTTAGGACACATGTAGGTGCAGGACAAAGAAGGGCGTGGGAAGGAGGGGGACGATGAGGAGGAAAAGAGCAAAGAGGAGAAGGAGTAGGAAGAGGAAGAGGGGAGGAGAAGAAGGAAGAGAAGGAGGGCAAGAGGAGGAGGAGAAGGAGGAAGAAGAGGAGGACAAGGAGAAGACGGAGAACAGGGGCAGAAGAGAAGACGGTGATGATAATCCAAGGCCCAGGATTAAATCAAATACTATTTATATCACTTTACCTTTGCAAAGAGTGCCTTCAAAAAGCTTACATTAAACTCAAAATACATCTTTTGTTCCATTTCTTCATAAGGAACTAAGGGAACACCCACGCATCTTCAAATTAAATCGTATTTTTCATGTTCATCCTGTGAAATCAGATTCTGAATCCCCCACGTCTTGCTCACCCATTACTGGGTTTTCTACACATACATTTATCCAAGTCCTGACACTCAGGTAACTTGAAACAGCTTGTAAGAAAAAACAAAAGTTGGTTCGGAGAAGAGCGATTTGACAGGATGGCTGAAAGCTATGCTGCAAATACATTAAGTGCCTGTAGAGCATGGAAAGGGGAGTAAGCTCTCCATCAGCCTGCTCCTCAGCAAGAGGAACAAGAAATTTGCAAGTTATGTAGATGATGTGAATATATATGTGTGTGTGTGTGTATATATATATATATATATATATATATATAATTGTAATCTAAATTTATTCCTAAAGCATCCTCCCAGGGTAACACTAGTTATTAAATCTCTGGTTACATTTTGCAACGGAGCAAGCCTTAAAATGAATGAGCACGAGGATCAGGAATTATAACTCCTTTCATTCTGAAAATGTAATTGCCTCCAGTGTGCTATGCTCTTCACACTTGAACTGTAGATGGAGCAAATACTGGGTGTCAACTTTCAGCTTAATATTGTTTTATTAGTTTTTCTATTAATACATGTTTCTGTTTGGAGTCATTTGCCAAAGTTTAAATTATAGCTGTAATAAATCTTTCACATCAAATATTTCATAAAATGTTTCTGTCATAAAGTTATCAGGAAGAGGCTCAATGTGCCTTGGTGGGGGGTGAAGGAGGGGTTGGATGGGGATACCAGTTGTGTGTGTGAGAAAATCATATCTTCTATATTCTCCATTCAAAAGTTTCTATCACAGCAGTATTAAAAATATCCAAATATTTTTAAAATTTGTTTTAAATTCTTCACTGTTCCCTCTCTAACTCTAGAATACAAGTGACAAAAATCAAAATCAGTGTCCCACAGGTATGAAAACATGTTAAAGGAAAAATGAAAAATTATTTCAAAAACAGACTCTCTTCAATGTATAACACTTCTCAACATGTGGACTCTTGTTCCTTATGAATTTTAGACAATGTTTTGGGTTTTTTTGTTGTTTTTCTTTTATAGAAATTTAGAGCTTATCATATTAGGTTGTCTGATAGCAACTATCAATTCCCTATACTCTGTCCTCATGCTTGTTCCTCCATGGTCCAGTATAGCATTGGGGTTATGTTTTTTATTTCGTCATCATTTTTCCATGTGCCCCCCCCTTTTTAAAGATTTTATTTATTTGATACACAAAGAAAGGGGGCACAAGCAGGGGGAGGAGGAGGAGAGTGAAGCAGGCTCCCTGCAGAGCAGGAAGCTCAATGAGGGGCTAGATCTCAGGCCCTGGGTTCATGACCTGAGCTAAAGGGAGACTCTTAACCAACTGAGCCACCCAAGCACCCCCACTTGCCACTTTCTGTTAATATTCCCAACCACTGACTACACAGGGAAAACTGTTATCTCATTCTTTTTCTGAGATACCTGGAAATCCTAAAATCCTATCATATAAACCTTTTCTTTTTTGATGAAAATATTCAGTTGACTCTACTAGGATGACAAGATCCTTCAAGAGATTTGAAAGAAGAAAAAGTTACATGTCATTGGGTAAGTAGAATGACCCCTAATGTGGATGCTATTGGAGAGAAAGTAAATTTGGTGGCTCACTTAGAGCTGGCAAGTTGTTTTATTAGTTTGTGCTATTAATATATGTTTCTGTTCATAGTCATTTGCCAAAGTTCCATGCCTTAAAAAATTATTTGAAGGAAAAACATCTAAACACATACTACAAAATAATATGTGGTAGCTTATATATGTAGAAAAAAAGTAAAACATGTGAATTTTCTCAAGGTTTAATCAGGGGAAAAAAATGTTATCACCAGTGAAGATAGAAATCTTGATTATTTCCAACACTGACATGGTGTAGCATACATCAATAAAGAAGATGGGAAATTTTTTAACTGTCTAAAATTCACACATGTTGGATACTTTGAATTGCTACCTAAATAGGCATTAAGTAAATCCATGATATTTAAATATTGTATACTTTTCTCATTGTTCAATTTGCTTTTCTTATAACCAGAAGTTCTGATGAAATTGTAAAGGATCCTAAGGGTATTATATTCCAATATGGTGACAGCTAGAGGAAGAGAGGTGAACAAAAAAAGAATGGATAGAAACAGCAAACCCAAATGTAATTCCAAATAATATAGTTGATAAAGTTTTCACTGAAAATAAGGAATGGTATTTCTTAATAGTTCTTTGGTTTTTATTAGTATTAAAATTCTACAAATACTTTTGAGCTTCTATTGTGTTACCAAGAAACAAGAGTAAAACATTTCTACTTAGAAAAATGTGTATGCAAGTCCTGACTAGCCAGTTTAAATTAAATAAAAAATGACCTTTTCTTTGGTTCAATATATATTCTAATCAAAAGAGTTTTTCATTTATCTTCAGAATCTCAGTTTATTAACTTTATTCAGAATATATTTCTTCAATTGGTTTGATGTTGAGGATCATTAGGATTTTATTTTTCCCCCAAAGTTGGATCATTTTAGTTTTGGGGGGGCCTATATCAAAAATAACAACATCATCATCAACAACAACAATAAAAAACTAGAATAAAGAACTCAAAATTCAGTCCAGCTATTTCCTATCTTTGTCGTGTGCTTTCAAATTTTGGTCAGAGAAATGTTGCCTGTCGCCCTGAGTGGTGGAGAAATGTTCTTATCTCAGATAACTCTTATACAAGAGTACCACTGTAGACTATAGGCCAGTGAACATTAGATGGCAAAGCAGGAAGGAAAAAAAAAAAAAAAACCCAAAAAACAAAAACAAAAACAAAACAAAACTTGACCTGAATCAGACAAGAGTGCTTACTAGATTCATAAATTTGTCATGACATCTATGTTTCTATACTATAGAGAATGCCTTTTTTTAGCCATATTTCACTCTGGCAATTCAACTTGTCATGAAAATTCATCCAAAACTTGGAAACAGGCAAAGAAATTACTGGGAATATTTTCAATTAAGTGTTGAAAGTAGCTCACATTTCCTGAGGATTATCTGATTTTCTAAGGTATATAGCTTTCTTTGACCATAGATATACTAGTTATTAAGATATTTCACAATTCTAAAATATTAGAATTTACTTTTTACAAAACTGATAGTCATGCATATGATCCTTATCTAAGGGAGTTGTAAATGATTCCTCAACAATAGCAAATTCTACTGATTTCTGGTCAAGAGGAAAAGTAATCCCAAGGTTACTGTTTCTTGTCTACTAGATATTAACCACTAACCAGTCATGTACTAATTAACAAATTTATTTCTGCATTTCTTTAACGGACAACCTATAAAATCTGAATTCCTCAAAATCTTCTTCAAATAAGGTTTAATATCTTACTGGTTCTTTCATTAGAGTTAAATAAAAATTGACATGTTCATTTTATATTGTTATGAGAATCATGTTTTTAACTTTTTGAACATTATACTTTAATACTCTAACAAAAGTCTTCAACTAATAAAATAGCCCTCCAGTGATGAGAGCAGAACAAAAGGCTGATCACAGGAACATAGAATGAGCTGGCAGGCAAACAGAAAATACTCAAATTAGAAAGCAACTAAAAAAGCTGCAGAATTAAAGAGGAAACAAAGGAATCCAGTGTCTTAGGGCAATACAAGAGTCCTGGAGCTCTAGGTCACCAAAATGGTGACCAGGTTTCTCATGGAGGACATTGATAAAGAGCAGCAAGGTAGCTCTTACCATCTACCTGCAAGTGATGTTTCAAAAATAGACATAAAAAAGAAGAGCATGATGAGGAACTTGAAAAGACTATTTGAAAGTAAATGTAAATGTGAAATATTTCCAGGAAGTAGCATAGTAAGAGTTAGAAAGCATAGGCTCCTGGTTTATAAAGAACTATGTTCAAATCCTATTGTCTCATTTACCAGAATTTTACAAAATTTATGCAGGTTACTTAAATTCTCCATGCTTTTGCTTATTTCCAAAAGGAGGGTAATGACACTGCCTACCTCTTAGATATGAGATATTCAGTTTGAAAGTATACATAAAGCATTTAGCACAGTATCATGCATGTGCTGAAATAATTTGAAAAAAGCTAGCCCTTATTATTTTTAATAACTTGGGAAGATTTTTGAAAGATGATAGATAATCTACAGTGCATTGAAGAAGCCGTCACACACTCAATACTAATATTGTCATCTTATTGCATACAGAGGCAGGTGGATCCTGGAGGTAATGGAGTCGTCTTGATGCTAAGATAGATATAGATGCTGGATGCTTAGTCTGTCCTGACTAAGGATGTTTAATAAAGAATAATTATGATCCAGATATGAGACTTCCCTGCTCTAATGCAATCCAGATTTGACAAGAACAGTGTGAGACATATTAGAAACGATCTAAGAAAATCTAGCCAAGTCAAAAAGAAGTAAAACTGAATTGGACTAAAAGTGAAGTATTCAGGTTGACTAAGGATGTTTTCTACCCTTAAAAATTGTAAGCTTATATCTAAATCTTTCTAACTATTAAAATCTTTGACCTACAATTGTCATGTTCACTAAATAGAAAGAAGGTACATCATGCTCTCATGCTACTATACATCCATTCACTTTTTTCAAGTCTTAATATTATCCTTCAAAAATACCACCCTCAACATAACCTACTATTGCAGTGGAAAGATCTGTGAAAAGAACCAATTTCAGAAAGGTATGAGAACAAATGGAGGATTGCACAACTGAAGAAGTAGGACTAAAGAATATAAATTTCTGTTCTCATCATCCATTCCACTTTATAAATCATAAAATGTTAATGTTAGAAGCACCACATTTATCCTTCCTAGTCTCAGCCAAAATCTGATTTCAAGAACAACAGAAGATCAACTGTTTGTTTATAACAGAATGAGATTTAGGATGAAATAATAAAATCCTCCAACGAGTCTCCCTATTGGCCTCACATCATTAGAATGTTCTCAGTCCGTATCATACCAAAAATTCAGCTCCACAAAATATATATGGATTTGAGCACAATGTTTCAAAGAAGTAAAACACATAACTCACTGTCACTCTGCTCTTTGTTACTCTGTTCATAACCAATGGAAACCCCCAGAATCTTAGCTTGGATCCTCTTCCTAATCTCTTGCTTATTCTGCTTCACATAAAGCAGAAGACACATGAATCTTGGAGCTACTTCCAGCTTAAACCAAGGAATTGCTCTTCATTGTGGCCAGCCCACTGAAGCTATAATTATCAAAGTTCCCTGAGAGCCAAGTGGCATGATACGATCTCTGCAGAACAGAAGGAGAATTTCTCTGGAATAATCTAAGGAACTTCTTTCCAAATCTTTTAGCTTACATAGAAGAATATAAAGCATTCCCCCTCTCTCTCATCTTTGAATATAATTGCTAGGCTTCTTTAATATTTTAGATATATCATTTTTTCCAATATTCTCTTCTTTAGGTATTTTAAATATTTCTATGTGAAAATGAGTACAAAACATTTGGTTACTGAGTGTGGGTGGAGAAAAAAAAAGTTGTGTTAAGATAGTAAAGCAAACTCATTTCATTCTTAATAGTAGAAAGTCTCAGAGGAAATAAAAAAAATTATATTTTATAATCCAAACTGAATAGAATGTCTGGAGAATGAACAATTCTGATCTCAGTAAACCCTAAAGCACACATATAAGAAAATAAAATCTTAAAAAGCAAGAAAATTAAGAACCATAAAATTAAACTGATAAGAGAAATTACATTGAATTTGTTGACTATTTTTTTTAAAGATTTATTTATCCCAGAGATAAAAAGGGAGTGTGTGCATGAGTCAGAGGAGGGCAGAGGGAAAGAGAGGGGAAGCAGACCTCCTGCTGAGTGGGCAGTCAGAGCCTGCTCTGGATTCCCTGACCCTGAGGTCAGGACCTAACCCCAAACCAAGAGTCAGCCACTCAACTTACTGAGCCACCCAGGGGCCCTAGAGACTATTTTTAAAACAATTCCCCATTTTATTTTAATATGAGCCTCACCTTCATGACAGTAAGTGGAGAAAGGACTAAAAGAATTTAATTTTTTTTTAAAGGTTACTCTCCAAGAGTTGACTTTGAAGTAACTTTGAAAATAAACTTTTTAAAAGATAAACAAAGCCTCCAAATACAGCTGGCTAGGAAAAGATACATAATATGCTTTCTTGCTATTTAACTACATCTAATGTTTGACTATCAGATCTGAAAGTAATACAATTGAGTAACAATGTTTAAGTATATTGTTCATACACAGCCAACCTGGCTCACTGCTTAAACAACAACATTCTTTGATGTTAGCAAGTAGATAAGGTTTTTTCTTTTGTTCTCTTAATGTAACTGGATAGATACCCAGTTTCCTTTACAGGGTAAAAAAAAAAAAAAAAAAAAGGATTTAAGCAGGGGGGTTGGGGGGGGGGGGTGTAGTAATATCCAGATAGCAGCTGCAGAAGATAATGGATGGCTAACTTTTTTCATTTTTAATCACATGGACTAGATAAATAATTTAAAAACCTTAAATATATAATGCTCTCAAAGAAGGGAAATGGACCAGGTTTTCAAAGATATTGACTTCCAAAGTGCTATATAGAGTGGCAAAGTATTAAATTTTTAAATATTCTGATCCTAATCTTTACATTACAGACTATCTGCGTATTGATTGGAGCAGTGTGTTTTCTTTCTTCTACTGAAGGCCATTTACAGATATCACTAGCTGTCATTCTGGGAAATGCATTATTGCACCATCATTATCTCCTTACATAATCAAGAATCTCTGTTTGTTTTATAAGCTTTTTTTTAAAACATAAAGGTTGCTATGTGGTCCTAATTTTCGTATATGCTACGGTGAGTGCTATGAAATGTGTAAGCCTGATGATTCACAGACCTGCACCCCTGGGGCAAATAATACATTACATGTTAATAAAAATAATAATAATTTTAAAAGAAATACAAAAATAAAGAGAAAAAAAAGTAAAGTTTCCTGTGTACTTATTCTTCACTGGAGTTAAGTATTATAATGACTGTTCAACTCTGAATTTGAACAGTGAAACTGGAAATCTGCTATTGCTGAAACCTCTTTAAGAGCACAAGGCAGTATTTGTTAACTTATAAGGACAGAGCAGTGACTCTAAATCATTAGATCAGCTCCTAAATGAAAAGGAGATGAGCAAATTCATCACAAGCTCTCTTTCTGTGGTGCTATTAGAAAGTGAGGATTTACTATGAAAGCATTTATTGATTCACATGATAAACACTGCATACACATATGCCTTCAATTACCCAGAAACTTGATTCTTTAAGAGAGATTCCAATTAATGTATCTCCAACTATTTATAGCGTTGACCAACACATCAGGGCTAAGTCTGCTCTGTCAGGCCTACAAACAAGGAAATCAATTGATCAACTTCTCTCCTTCGCTTTGCAGCAAATACAGGCACAAGGAGGCTGATCAAATAATCATCAGCATAAAATACTAGTTCATCCTTGGCTACTACTAAAACAAACCGTGTCTCAGCTAAGTATCAACCCCTCAACATGCTAAAAAGAAATAAAAATGAGAACAACTTTTTCACTTTTAGGCACATTGAAATTCATCCATAAATTATGTTTAGGGCCGGTAAGATCACAAGACTCCATTTTTGAAACAACAAGATTTATCTTTTATTAAATAATTTCATTATCAACCAAGATTTTGCTCTACCTTATTCCAGTCCTGACTCTAGCATCCTCCTATCATTAACTGCCACCGAGCTCTCGGCTCTATTAGGAGAACCTCCACGGAACTTACCTTGCTCTTGGCTAGATAATATGCAACTCTCAGCTCCATGCAATCCTTTATGACAGGATTCACCATAGTTTCAAGGTCATATTTACTTTGTTCATTCTTTATTGTCTGCCTCACTCACTGGGCTGTAAGCTGAATGAGGGCCACCTTCCCCAACCCCTCCTGCTCCCCTCTCCTGAGTTTCCAGAACTAAGGACAGTGTTTGGCAGCTGTCAAGGAAAACTTGGATAAATACATAAATGACTGAAGAAGTAAAGCAATGAATCTGTGAACCTCAATGACAGAAAATGAACCATTAAATCTTTCTGCAGGTCTTCTAAAGACAGATTAATATAATAGCTTAGATGAACCTCAGCTCTTGGCTAACCTACAATTTTATAAACTAGGAAAGGGAGACCTAGAAAGCTTAAATAAATGGCTAGTGACAAAGATTCTTTGCACATCACCCTACGCATTGCTACCCATTTATTATTTAAGAATTTAACGTTTTACAATAAAAGGTTTTTTAATTCTTGCCATAAACATATGTGCATAATGCCCTCAATTACTCAAAAGGAGTTCATTCTTCAAGAAGTACTCCAATTAACACATCTCCCAAATGCTTATAGTGTTGATAAAATGAGGTGTAAGCAAATTCTGCCTTAAAGTGTGCATACAAACTAGTGGTAAATATACTTTTAATACTGTCTAATTTATATCCAGTGCAAATAAAGATGTTTGTTCATTAAAGCCCTAAATGTCTGAGAGTTGTATAATCTTTGCAATCTTTTTTCCCTATATGCTACTATGACAGTTAAAAAAGAACAGAGTACCCTGCTGACAGATCTAAAAATTCCATATATTTTAATATATGCTGCTACCTGACGTTGTGCCATCTTATACATTTTAAATAAATGTTTCATCTTCTCTCTCTGCTAGGAGGTGATTTTACCCTGAAAGGCACTGTTTTATGAATTCAATAGCAAATACTACAGTAGGCCTAGAAGGGGCCTTGGGGGCTTTTCTTGATCTATTCTTGAATCTTCAAACAGGAGAATATCTTAACCATTACATAAACAAGTACTGGCCCCTGCGCTGACACCTTAATGAATTCAGGACAGGACTAATGAGAATTAAGCAGTGAACGTTAAAGTTTAATCATCTCTAACTCTTTACTTTAGTTCCTTTCATTCTGATTTTTCTGTGGATGCTGAGTGTGACAGCATGCTAAAGAGATGGGTTGAGCTGATTTAGAAATGTAGAGAGCAATATAAAGGAACATGAAAAGTTGGGATAGGAGCTTGGGGGTTCAGCAATCATCCTTTAAGTGGGTAAAAGAAGAATGCTTGCAGGCCTTTTATGGAACCCATTGCCCACTACAGCATTCCAGCTCCAGAATTAAGAGAGAGAGATACCCATGGTGTACAGACATTAGCTGCATGCCTAATCAGAATCTCATATTGCATTTTGAGGTCACTTCCCTGTCTGGTCTTTATCTGCATTTCCTGAATATTTTAAGTCTATATTGATTTCTCTCATTTATGTGATGTTGCATCTAACTGTGACAATGCATTCTGAGGCAGTGTAGGCTATATACTTATTTATTTTGGCTTTTTCTTTTTTATATTTTCCAATTATTATTTATAAGAAGAACTACAAAATTCCTATCTTTACTATAGACATCTTAAGGACACAGTTTAATATTATATATTTTTTCTATTATTAAAGAAATAGTTATTCAAGAAATTTCTTCATCCAAAGATCAATTCAATTATTTATATATATATTTGAATATAAACTTGAAGAACATGAAGGAATGCCTTTATCATCCATGCGAAAAACAAAAAACTTCACAGCTCTGTACCTCTGTAAGTTAGTTGTGTGAGATGGTGCTTGCTGGCTACATAAATACATCATAAAATGTAACCAGGGATAGCTAGCTACATAATTTCTGAGTTCCAATATAAAATAAAAACATGGGTCTTTTACTCAAAAATTACAAATTTCAAGATAGTATCAGCCAAATTTTAAGCCAAGCATGAGTCCCTTCTAAGCATAGGGTGCTGTGTGATTGCACCACTTGTATCCCATGTAGCTGCCCTAAATATATTTATCATTTTATATTACTAAGAATGATTTACTTAATACATGTTCTTTTGAAGTGGTAGGTTATTAATGACTCTGAAGGAAGTTCTTCTTTTGGTTGAAGTTGGCCTTTATCTGTTTGGTAGTTAAGATGATACAAGCTGATTGTTCAGATGATACAAGCTGATTTGAGTATTTGATTACTAGACCAATTAATTGAAATGGCACAAGTAGTATTAAAAAAAAAAAACACATCACAAATAATAATTTTAAGATCCTTCACAGAGAAAAGAATGAAGTGCCAGAAAAATTTACAGCTTTGCAGTATTCAGAAATGTTTTAAACTGACAAAGAACAGTCAAAGAATTAGTGGACACTAATAGCAAGAATGAACATTTTTTTTTTTAAAGATTTTATTTATTTATTTGACAGAGAGAAATCACAAGCAGGCAGAGAGGCAGGCAGAGAGAGAGAGAGGAGGAAGCAGGCTCCCCGCTGAGCAGAGAGCCCGATGCGGGACTCGATCCCAGGACCCTGAGATCATGACCTGAGCCGAAGGCAGCGGCTTAACCCACTGAGCCACCCAGGCGCCCCTACTCTGAACATTGATAATGAATTTCATGAAACGTAAGGTGTTGATCTGAAAATGATGCATTGTTAACTGTCAGTGGAAGAGAGGGCAGTGGGGAGGGGTGTTAAGTTACAAATATAGGTTGGAAGTAACATATCCAAGTGTACTTTTCTTCTCTGTTCTTGTTGAGTTATTTTGTGCTTTAGAATTAAATGTGAAGTTTGATGCTAGTAAGTTTGTTGCTTCAATAAACAGAATAGTGGTTTGAGGATCTTGAACGACACAGCCCCGCTCTGCCTCCTATTTAATGGTGACATTACTGAACTTGCACCACAAATCAAACATCGGCAGACTTCAGAAGGGAATGAATCTTATTTCCAAAGTTAAAACCGTGTCCCAGAGCTTTCCTGAAAGCAGAATCTCATGTAAAGTGATAGAATTATCACAGTAATACAGCTCACTAAGCCACATGGAAGAACCATGTATTTAAGAGTGAGGTATCTCAGAACTCTGCCAGGTCTGATCTCAAAGCCTGTTGCCAATTCATTTAGGATTTTTAAAATCATTTTACATGATAGATTTGGCTTTCGATCAGTAGCATTTCAGAAACAAATGAAAGACAAGGCACATTATTTGCTTTAAAGGAGTCCATGTTTATGGAACAAGTATGGAATGTGCCCAGGAAAAGGACTGAATCAATATAATCTATTTCTGGAAAAACTATGCAGAGAGGTGGAAAGAGGAAAGAAGTCTTACAAATTCTGACTCCTTGAAACCACTGAAAATGGTCAGAAATAGTTCTAATGGAAGTAAAAATATATATCTATATATGTATATATAGATAGATAGATCTATGTAGATCTATATAGATCTATATAGATCTCAATATCATGGCTCCATCTCCAAAGCTATAATCTTACTCTAGTCAGAAGATCCATTTCTTAATTACTGCCTTCTCTCAACTTACTTATCTGACC
Source organism: Mustela lutreola (assembly GCF_030435805.1). NCBI lineage: Eukaryota > Metazoa > Chordata > Mammalia > Carnivora > Mustelidae > Mustela > Mustela lutreola. The sequence continues at coordinate 45,039,430 of NC_081301.1, forward strand.
AAGAGACTGAAGTTAAATTTATCAATAATGTTCACCCAACTAATTGGTTGTGTTGCTCAAGGTTACTATACTTGGGAAGGAGCATTTTAATAAAGAAAAACAAAAAACAAATAAAAAATCTAATTCATTCGATAAAATACAAAATTATATAAACGTTAGTCTTTTGAGATGGAAGCTATTGGTTATCTTTCATATAAGAAGTGTGAGATCCTTCAATGAAGCTGCTCTTTGAACATAATTCTCCTGAGACATTGTTTTTCTTTGCAAGAGCAACCCTGTGTTGGGAGACAATTCTCCACTGGACTCTCACATTTTTGCACATCTTGCAATTTAAGACCTTGATTTTCTTTGTTCCAGACTACATTTTGAAGAATGTTTGAATGAATGAATAAATAAGTTTGTATAGCAGTGAATATCCCTGGAAGATAAAAATAGTGTCACCCTTCAGAAGAGAGGTCAGGTTTAATTATAGCCTTCAGAGCAAGGGAAGGAATGCTTGCCCCCACTTGCTTGCTTTAGCTCAAGTTTCCTCTGCTGTATAACATAACTTATGTATGGGCCGATACCACTTTGTCTCATCCTTTGGGAAATGAGACTTAGAGAACCAGCCCAAGACAATATGCTAATACTTTCTCCACTGCTATTATTGTGAGTCATATAGGCTTTTGACACTGACCAAAGAATCTTGGGGCTCCTGCCAACATCCATGAAACAATGTGTGGTAGGCTAAGTTGTTAGTAGGGTGCATTTATCTCCCAGCTACCATAAAAAAAATAGACATATTATAAATTATAAATTGCAAACAACATAAATATATTTTCTCAGTTCTGGAAGCCAGAAGTGTAAATTCAAGATGCCAGCATAACTGGTTTCTGGTGAAACCTCTCTCCTTGACTAGCAGATGGCTACCTTCTTGCTATATCTTTACATGGCCTTTTCTCTGCCCATTGTACATGTCATGTCTCTTCCTCTTTTTATAGAGACACAGTCCTATTGAATTAGGGTCCTACACTTATGAACTCATTTAGCTTTAATTACCTCCTCAGAAGCCCTGCCTACAAATATGATCACACTGGACGATATGGCTTCAACGTATGAATGGCAGGGGGACACAATTCAGTTTATAATGAAGGATAAAATCTCATAGCTCTTGACATCATGTGAATATTTCAAATCATCCTACTATTGTCTGATACTCCTCTCCATTTTTATTAGTTTTGTGTGTGTGTGTGTGTGTGTGTATGTGTTATATAGATACTTTACATACTGACAACAATTACACCACACTAGAGACTGTTGCATTAAAACTATTTTGAAAAATAAATTAACAATTTTGGAAAGTATAAATTATAAGTTATAAATTAAATAATTACAGTAAAATAATAAATTAATCTTAATTTTATAAACAGTTCAAATTAATTACAAACTTATTAATGTTTACAGTGATAGTCACAACTCACATATTATGATTAAGATATTTAATATACCTTTCATCTACTATATGAAACTTACTAGTTACAATTTTTATAACTTTAATTCTTAGAGTAACCTTAAAAGAATCATAGAGGTAAAAGGTAAGAAATCATCAATATTGAGGCTGAGACTATACAACTTTCACAAGTTCATATAAGAATTCAGTAGTGGGGGCCCCTGGGTGGCTCAGTGGGTTAAAGCCTCTGGCTTCGGCTCAGGTCATGATCCCAGGGTCCTGGGATGGAGCCCCGAATCAGGCTCTCTGCTCAGCAGGGAGCCTGCTTCCCCCCTCTCTCTGCCTGCCTCTCTGCCTACTTGTGATCTCTGTCTGTCAAATAAATTTAAAAAAAAAAAAAGAATTCAGTAGTAAGTTTGTGAATTAAAACTTGATATAGTGTCTGTTAGTTTAGCAATTTATTCATTAAACCACTCACTACTAGATACAATAATATCCCGCCAACATTAGATCAATTCTCCAATATAACTATAATAGAAACACTCTTAGAACTTTAATGAATTGTGTAACATTTCAATGGCCAATGTTACTGTGTGCTGACTAAAAGATTCATCTCAGCCCTACATTCTGCTTCTCCCAACTTGCTTTAGCCATTTTATTCCTTTTTATCCAGCTTATTTGCATTTTAGAGCCTTTGCATTTACTGCTCACTATGACTCAAATGCTTTTCTCAAGGTTGTTCTGTGGCTGGCTTTTACTAGTCACTTTTAACCAAACATCATCTCCTCCAAAAAGACTCGTTTGATCAACCCATATAAAACATATTTCTTCTTAAAAATAAATGAGTAAGTAATAAAATAATCTCCAAAAAGACTCGTTTGATCAACCCATCTAAAACATTTTTCTTCTTAAAAATAAATGAATAAATAGTAAAATAAAACGTGCTTCTCTAAAGCAATGACCCTTTATCATATTATCTTTCATCTATCACTCACCAGATCTTTATCATTTTAATCTGTAATTATGTTATTTGTGTATTTTTTGGCTGATTTATTAACTTTTTTGTTGAGAACAGGAAACCTGTTTTGTGCACTATTCTATAACTAGGATACAATTATATAACTAGGAACAATTCTAGGCACACATTTCTTGAAAAAATGAATGACTGTTTTCATTAAATCCTAACAACCACCTTCAAATAAGTATTGATAGTCTTTATTTTTAGATAAGGAAAGTTAGGTTCAAAGAACTTAAGCAAGCTGTTCAAGGTCACACAAACAGTAAATGCCAGAGCGGTAGTTAAAAGCCATATCCAATTAAGCTTGAGAGGCTGTAGAGTTAACGTCTTTGTTTTCAAAAGCTTCCTCCTTCTGTAAATCAGAACTCAGCTCCTTTCCTTGTTCCCTAGAAAGCATCCACTTTCATCTCATACAAGTATTGAAAACGTACTCGATTGAAAAAGAAATAGAGGACTTTTTCTCATGCATCCTGTAGCAAACCAATTAAAAATTCTCATAAGCCATCATCTCCTTTCTTTTTTGACTTGATGCGATTTCTCCTCTCCTCCTCCACCTCCTCTATCCTGTTCCTTCTATTTACTATTATTATTATTACTATTACTCATAGTAATTTGGACCATGTAGCTTCTCCCTCTAAATTGATATACATATTCACTCTAGAATCAGCAAAGTATACCCCTAAAACCAGGATTTCTGCTCCCAATTCAAATCCATGTGAGGATTATAAGGAAAAAGTGTCTTTTTCTGGCATGTCCTGCCTTGGCACCTTAATAAGTATATCAATTAAATTTCTTTATTCTAGCATTCCCTTTCCAGAGAGTGCTGACTGAAAAAAGAGAAAAGGAGTCCTACTTTGGCTAAGGCCATAATATAGAAATCAAGGGCAATACAAAGTTTTCTGAGGTATATCTTCTCTATCCAGCATAGAAATTCTATATATATTGGGAGATTTTATGCTGAATATATCCTAGGGTATGCATATTTTTGGCTTTTAAATGGCACAATCAGGCTTTTTTTTAAATTTTTTATTTTTTTATAAACATATTAATGAACTATTTTTACATGGGCCTAGGAAAAGGCACAGTAGTTGATAATTGCACTATAGATGATTCCAAAAGTACTTTCTCTTGACTAGTGCAATATTTCACACATTCGCCCTTGTTTTTCACTGCCCTAAAAACGAGACTGTACCTTGTGGGGCTGAAGCTATTTTGAATTAATAGTCAAGATTCTGAATTTTGCCTCCACATAGAAACACTACAAAATAAGATTCATTTTAGAGAAAATGAAACTCAATAAGAAAAAAAAAAAATGAAAACAAGACCAACAAAATGGTACATATATTTATAACTGCACAACCAGGCTATGGCATAATGCATTACGGTTTCACAAACAATCGATACAAATTATTGGATATAAAATTACTTTTTGATGACCACTGTGAAAATACAAGCTGTTCAAGTCATTCCTCACACTACTATTGATTTTACTCTACTTTTTCTATTGCATTTTTAAAGCACTTGATGTCAATTTTTAAGTCTCTAGACTATAGTGAAATACTAAGCAAATTCATGTAGACTGGAATTTTCTAAAGGATATCAAGAAGGGAGGATTCTTCAGAAAACTTCTGCTTTGAATTTCTCATTCCAACAAGCATCTCTTTTTTTAAAGTTACAAAAAAGTCTTCCAAGTTGCATTTCCAATAAATTTGAGATTATCCCAACATTTGAGGACTAGTAGTAATTTCATTTTATCATTTTTTTGATAGATTTTTACCATTGGATAACACTTACTGACTGTATGGCTCCCATGAAGATGATACTGTTATCTGTCAAACATGAAATCACACATAATTGTCAAGCAGACAAGGCACAATTTTATCTTACATTCTTATTTATCAACTAGCATTTAATATTCATTTAGGATCATTAGAATTAGATGTAGCTGCCTCTGTGACCAAATTTCGATAATGCTAATTCCTTACCAAAAAGATGTTTTAGGCCAGGTTTCCTAGGAAACAGATTCTGAAATTGAGATATGCATGCACAAATTTCATCAGGGAAGGCCCTTAGTAAAAACATCTGGGAAAGAGTGAAAGATGCAGGATGGAGCACAGAGAGAATTTGCTAGAGACACAGGAAATGCTTCAACTGATCCCAGTAAAAGTTCCAAGGCTGAGAAGACCCTTTGGACATGGTTCCAGTTAAGGAAAGGGGGAGGGTGTCCTGAATTTGTATCATTGCATCCACTTGTCCTTAGATGTAGGCCCACACAGGAAACAGGGGAGTCTGACCTCACGCAAGGCAGTTCCATTTAGCCAAAGCCAGTTTCCTAGAGTGACAGATGAAGGAATGAGTGCCTCATCCTGAGAGAACCACCTAGATTCTGTTCCTCAGTACACACTGTAAACAGGATAGGGGCATTTCTGAATCAGGAGACCAGACTGCCGAGAGTTATCTGCCCAGGAGAGCCTGCCAACTTCCCAACCACTTATATCTTGTCTGTGTTCTGATGCCCGCGGCTCTGACAACCAATTCTCCTCAGCCGTCTCCTTCTACCCTTTATTTTTCCCTCTCTGAGTTTGTTTCTATATGAATTTCTGTTTGTTTTTCTATCTATTTCAGCATTACAATTTGATTCCCCCATATCCAGTAAAATTAAACCAACTTTCAGGCTAAACGGTGGGCTTTCAACTTTCTACCTTGGGTAAGTGCCAAAAGAATTTTCAAAATTACCGTGGGCCCCTCACACATTTTGAGATGGATTTTTATCATCCACTTTCTTTATACCATTCTTTCCTTCCTTTCTCCCTTCCTTCTCGCTTTCTGTTTCATTCTATCCTTTTCTTTTGACATGACCTCATCCAAGACACTCAAAGCTGTGTAAGATGCCTCTCCTCTTGTCCCTCAGCACCCTCTACGTTCTTCTGTGATGGCTCTTACCACACACTTTGGAATTACCTCTCTGTATTCCATTGTAAATGCCAAGATCTCTCAAGCTAAGGGCCATTAACTAGTCACTGCTATATACCCAACAACTAGCACACTCTCTGGTAAATAGCTCAAGCAAACAAATATATACTGAATCAATTAAATCTTAATTTCATGAAGATGAGAGAGGGGAAGGAATTTCTGGGCTTCATTTTGTGAAAGGTGACTACAGGGCTCTTTCTCTAGAAATACATCCTAAACCAACCACTGGATTAGTAGAACAATATCAAGTTGTGCTTCTCTGACAAATTTAAAAAATGTGTCTTTACGGACAAAATATAAAGATTACATTCATATATTCCATTCCCTTTACTCCCCAAAGTGGCAAACTTCCAAATGAAGGAGATGTTTGGCCTCTGAGAGTTAAAACATAATAGATTAGGGTAGTGATAAGCAAATCCAATATCAACTTAGTATTCTCTATGTTACAACTCAGCTTGTTTAAGACATTTAGAGCACTTAATCCTGTGGTTTAAAAAAAAATCTAAATTTGCTACATCATTTGGGCTGTGTCTATAAAATGTAAATACATCCGGTTGATTGAAGTGTCCAGATGTTCTGGTTTGATAAAAAGACATCCTTGGACTACCAAGTATTTCTCAGTAATAATTGTACTTTAAATAGCTGATAGAATTATTTTATTGTTGACAGCCCTTGAACCTAATTTGGGTGGAATATTGTTCTCTTGGTATAAAACTATCTGCAGATTTCATTTTTCTTGCTGAATACAATAAAATACACTCATGCCTCCAGCTGCTTCTTATTGAAACTGTTTGTAAGGTCTGCAGATATAAAACTTTCATATATAAGCTGGCTATGAGGCTACCAGAATTCTTTTTTTATCTCTGCCACTGACCAGTCGAGTGACCCTGAACAAATCATTCTATGACTCTGGTCTCAGTTCTTTCACCTATAAAATTCAGACATTGGTGAGGTGATCACCAAGGCCCTTTCAACTCTAATATTCCATGACCTAATAATTTTAAACCCCACCTAAAAAAAGATATTATGACATCCTTAACTGAGCAAAAACACTTACTGGTTCCATAGATCTCGGTTCTCCCAAAGATGAAGGAAGAGGCCACGCATCTGCTTTTAACCTTTTCTGGGCCTCTGTCACATAACATAACCTGTTCTAGGGCACACAGACTTTACCTCTCTTCTGCAGTGGCTTCTTAAATTTAATTAATTTAAAGCTAAATAGGGAACAGATAATTTATATCCTCTATTCTTTCCTATGTATTTCTTCCAGCATACATCATTTTCTTAGAAGTATAATTGGTAAGCAAGTACACAGTCACTCAGAGACACATGAGCTATCATGTTGGTAACAACGATAACTGCTAGCATTTAGAAAGCAAAGATCATGTGTCAGACACTCTGTAATACAAAAACCCTATGAAATAGAAATTATTATCTCCATGTTTGCTGATGACCGATCTAAGTCCCAGAGGGACTTGGAAATACTGGTAAGTAACAGGTCAGAATGACCTGTTAATGTCTCTGCCATCCTCTTTCTAAAAGGAGAACAGAATCTAGGGTTAATGTAACAAGAGGTTTTCTGTGTGAACTTCCTTAAACCTAATCTAGCTCCATAGTAGAAGTCAGAAGAGTAGGATCCAACCAGAGACAAAATCCTCCTATGAGTCAACTACCATCCTTGTTACTGTCTACATACTTTTTGCTAGAACTCTGCTTTTGAATTAGTGACGTTGCACCCATTATGTATGGTGTAACCCCTCTTCCTACTCAGAACAGCAGAAGAGGAAGGGGATAGGATCGGGGAAGGTAGGAGTGGCAGCATTACTATCAATCAAGTGGCCATAAAATCTCATCTCAAATCACTAGCAATCCTTTTGAGAACACAGTTTAATTTTCTGAAGCAAAATTTATTGATATATCCAAAAGTGTACCATTAGTTGTACTTCCTCAGGGCAGTTTTATTTTAGAATGAAGCCCGTTTTTAGTCAACCAATGTGTGGGAGTCTGCATTTGACAGGACTCTCAAAAAAAAAAAAAAAAAAAAAAGTGGGAGCAAAGAATGGACTGGTTCCAGATTAGGGCAGACTTTCTAAACTATTATTAAAGATAATGATAACAGAGCACTGAGCCAGTCTTCAGTGAAGCTCAGCAATTTTTTTTTCCTTAGAACATTCTTTGTCAGACTTCTTGAAGAGAAAGTGAAATATCAATGTGAGGGAAGCAAAACTTTGTTTTCATGAAATCATTATACTCAAAGAGAACCAGGGGCAATATGAAGGCTGATTTTTTTTTTTTTTTTAAGATTTTATTTGAGAGAGAGCGAGCACAAGCAGGGAGCAGGGGAGGGGCAGAGGGAAAGGGAGAAGCAGGTTCCCCATCAAGCAGGGAGCCTAATGTGTGGCTCAATCCCAGGACTTTGGGATCATGACCTGACCTAAAGGCAGACACCTAACTGACTGAGCCACCCAGGTGTCCTGAAGGCCAGTTTATTAATAGTCCTCTACTTGAGTGGAATAAATGAAAAAGATTTATCACACGTTAGAGAGAGACCTGAGGAATATCCTTTATTTCTGAAAGATTCCCTTATCACAGTTCACTTTTCTTTGAAGTGCCCTTTTCCCTTGGCATATAAAGATTTTTTTATATGTTTTCATCTGGTTTGAGGACAAATTCTGAATAGAGTCCATGATATCTTCATAGATTGCTTTTGACTGAACAAACACAGTTTAGAGCAGGCGTCAAAAGTCCAACTGAAATTACTTGGTCTTAGACTAAGAGTGTGGTAAGAACAACTGGCCCCTGATATAGACAGTTCTGCAGGTTTAGTCCACAAAAGACAATGACTAAGGCCACCTTGAGGTTATGGATAAAATAATCAGGGAGAGCCAGTTATGGAACAGCAGTTACAGTGAACACTGAATTTTGGCATAGATGCCTTTATACCACATTTTATGACTAACATTTTGGCTCAGCCGTTTTGTAACCACACATATGCTGATGTATCAAAAAAAAAAAAATCATTGAACTTCCATCTTGTTTTTTTTTTAGTCACGAACCTAATAATGTTCAAAATAGATGCTGGTGTCAGTGTAAGGAATTTGTGAAGTTAAAAATCCCAGGAAGTTAGTAACCAAGTAAAAGTTGAGGTAACAGTGATGTGAGATTGCCAGGGATGGACAATGTCTTATGGATATTATTGTATCATGAAAAATAACAACATAGGGGATTAGACACTATCTATAGGTAACCATATAGATTATGTCAAACAAGTCTCAATAAAATACACCAATTCAAGATAAATTATGATCTTTGGAATGAGAAGGTACGTTTAAATCCTATCACTACTTGCTTTAATGTGTGAAACTTCCTTTAAGTTACATAAGTTCTCTGGGCTTCAGTTTCCTCAACCAAAAAATGGAGTTAATAATACTGATCTTGAAAGGGGAACTTCTCCTAAGGATTAAACATGGTATTTGTAAAGCAAATAATATGAAGACTGACATCAAGTAAATCCCTAATTAAATTGCATATTTAATGGTAGATGTATAATAGCTTCAATGACATGATTATCTTGCATTACTGAAAAAAGGAATGCAATGCTAAGATAGGCTCCCATTTAAGATTACAACTGGTAGAAATCAGGAAGGGGTAACCTTTGGTCAATTGGACTGTTACAGAATAACCTCATATTAATCAATTTGCTTGCCTAGATTACATTGGAAATTTTGATGTAATATGGAAAATTCATTTGGGTTCAGTCAAAATATGCAAGTTAAGCCATGGAAGAATTGTTATGATGATGGTGGTGATGGTGGTGGTAGTTGTAGTGGTAATGATGAGATCAATGAAAATAGTACCTTCTATTCATTAGCTGCTTATTATGTTTCCGTTCCTTTTCTAAGTGTATAATATAAATTACCTCATTAATCTTCACAAGAAACCTAAGAGTTAGATACAAAAATTATTCCTTATCTACATACAGGAAAAACAAACTCTGATAAGTTTAGTAACTTTTTCAAGGTCTTCTGGCTAGGAAGTGTTAGAATTGGAATTTAAATCCATTAGTTGGTAACAGAGCTTGCATTTTAAGAAATGATGCACGCCCTGCCTCCTAGAATTATCCTAAAATCATCTGCTATTTGTCCTTTTCCCTCACCTACATATTTAACCATAAGCAAATTCTGGTAGTTTTGACTTGCATTTTCAGCTGAAATCTGAGGTTACTGTCCTCTAGAAGAACTTCTGAAATGGCCTCCTATTGATAACCTTATCTCTTTTCTTCTTGCCTAAAAGATAAATGTAAGCAGAAGATTAATTATTATGAAGACCAGCCAGAGGAAGAGGAATCTCCTTCAAGGTAAACTAAAGAGACAAATTTCACTATAAACTTAGATATGAAACTGATGAAAGTCATATTAGGGAATAATGGAGTTGAGAAATTATAATAAAAATTGAAGGCAACAATCCCTTTGAAAGCATCAAATCCCTCAAACCTCTTCTCCATCCTTCTCAACTGACTACCTTATTCTACATACTCTTCCTTGATTCTTCCAAGATTAGACCCAAGGGAAGAAAGCATTAGAGATTAAGAGGACTCTGTCCCATGGCTGGTAAGTTCTAATCTGTTATTGGAGCCATCTGGATGTCAACAGAAAACTGACATTATTTAAGTCTAGTGGAACATTTTTCTCCTTCAGTAAAAATCTTCTACTGATGCTTCCCTAAAGCATGGCCATGCTGAATGGCCATGCATGGCTCTTCCTTAGGCTCAAGATTTTTTTTAAGACTTTATTTATTAATCCGACAGAAAAAGAGATCACAAGTAGGAAGAGAGGCAGGCAGAGAGAGAGGTTCCCTATTGAGCAGAGAGCCCGATGCGGGGCTCAATCCCAGGACCCTGAGATCATGACCTGAGCCGGAGGCAGAGGCTTAACCCACTGAGCCACCCAAGAGCCCCAGGCTCAAGATTTTAATGTTGTACCAGTCTTTGGATATTCTTTGTCCTTTCAGACAGTTATCTTTAGCAAAATTCATTCTAGGATAACCTAAAGCCAGATCCCTCTTGTGTGGTTCAAATTTGGTTCAAGTGAAGCTCTCCCTTGATAGTGTTTCTATAAAATGCTCTTAATCCACCAGAGAGGTGCTCTTCTTTACAGTTAACTGTGAAATATCAATGACTATATCTTTCAAACTTAGAAGCAATTTAGGGGTTCTTTTTTTAAAAATTTTTTTTCAGTGTTCCAAAATTTATTGTTTATGCACCACACCCAGGGCTCCATGCAATAACATGCTGTCCATAATACCCACTACCAGGCTCACCCAACTCCCCATCCCAAAACTCTCAGTTTGTTTCTCTTTTTGAGTTCACAGTCTCTCATGGTTCTATAATTTATCTCCTCAAAGCCCTTCTAACATAGTTTGAAGTGAGTTGGACACAACCTTTTCCACCCAAACTACTGTGAGAACCCAAAATAAACACAGCACCAAAAAAATCGCCTTCTAAAAGCCCTTCTCAACTGGCTTCTTCAGCATCCTCCTTAGAAGGCTTTTCGTTATTTCTGTGTGTAATGAACTAGGTTGCCAAATGGAAGGAACTGTATATCGTGTCTAGTGTAGACAAGCTTCTTCTAAACCAGAAAGGAAACTATACATAAGGAAGATGTAAAGAATGTAATCGTGATCACTTGCTATTTTACATGAATTTAGCTGCATCTATAAACTCTTATCTCATGCCTATTCCCAGTGGATTTTTTTTCTTTTCAGTCCTATCACTTGATCCCTGTTTCTTACCCCATTTCTACTAAGAATTCACTAACATAAATTCTGTCTCCCCACCTGCTTTCTTGATTTGGAAAAAACATATTGGAAAGAATATAGATTTGGAGTTCAACAATTTGGCAATACCATGCTTTCTCTGGAAAAGTTACTTTACTTTTCCTACTTTAGAACCCCACAATGCTGATATTCTCTCTCTAGATTCTAGTTGCTCTGTTCTCAAACTCCACTTTGGTCATTTTTTCCAATTCAAACGCAAATTAATGCTACAGCTATCAACAAAGTTATTCTTTCATGCCCAAACTACAGTATTAAGAGACTAAGAAGGGGGCAGATAATGACAGCATTTTTAGGTGACAGAATGTACACTTTTTTTTCAAAAATTATGAAAAACTGACTCATGGCCATAAACAATTTTAAGGCACAAAATTGGGAAATAAACAAAAAAGAAAACATAAACATCATTTTAACCACCTACTTATTTAACTTCTTGAATGAAAATCTCTTGATAATATAAAAACACAATTTCTATAAACACATTTCAATAACATTACATTAAAATGTAGCATACATATTTTTATTCCAAGTTGAAACATATTTATCATTGGGTAGATAAATCCTTTGCATAGAAATACTGAGGATGCTAAATTTTCTTTGTTAAACTACATACTCTAAATGAGTTTTAAAAAGTTGTATATGAATAAAGCAATATGCAATTGGGGCTGAGATTTCATTTCATATTTATCAACAACCATAGATCTCTGAGATTTAATTAGTGTTGTTACTTATCTTATACTTACAGATTACTGAACCAAGCAAATAACTGAAAAGCATACCATTTCATTTAGCTAGCTAGAGCATTTGCTTTAATATAAGCCCTCCTTCCTTACTTGTATGAAATGCAAAGATATATCTTTCTGGTTTTTTCTACCTGTTTCATTTCATACAGAGGTTTCATGTTTGCATCCTAATTTTCTAACCTTGAGTACTGGGGTCTTCCATATATTTAATGAAGTCAGCTAATAAATCTCAGTTCTCCTCGAGTAAGCAATCCTACTGCAGACTCAGCTCTCTCTCTCTCCCTTGACTTTCCTGAAGCCCAAATAAGATTTGTTCTCTGACAGGGTGAGCATTTACTTTATCAGAAAGCATATTAGGGTGGGCATGTCTCAGCATAATGTGCACCAGAATCAGAGAGGATGACTAATTTGTTCTGCTATTAAGCGGATAATAAAATGATTTAGGCATGTAGATATGAAACAGCCAGCACTTTAGGAATTATATGTAGCATATTTCATCCTAAATCTGACCAAGTCCAAGAACCTTTTATGTATTAAGTGACATTTACAGGAAAGGCAAGGCTTTACCCAGAACTTAGAAATGTTTACCTAAGATGAGTAAAGAGGATACTAAGAATTATTTAAAAGTAGTGTCAGTTATATACATTTCGTAAATTTGGTTTTATACCAGCCTAGCTTTAGCACATTTCTTTTATGCTTAAAGGTATTAAAAAATAACACAATGTCAGGGAACCTATAAAATTTAAGAATATTTATTAGACTTCTACTCTAAATAGTAGATACTGTTCTACTACTCTACTGTTCTACTACTCTAAATAGTAACTTCCTGATCACCAAGATAACTATTAATGTTTACGTATGGATGTGGGTTTATATGTATACAGAAAACACCAGCCATCCCTAAAAATCTGGTTTATGCTTATGAGACATTTAGTCTGTGCTGGGATTATAAATTGGTACCCTCTCTTCAGATAATTTGAAAATACAGATCAAGAGTCTTAAAAACGGAAACACTTTTTGAAGAGGCAATTCTGTTTGGAAGTCCAAGTAAATATCCTTGAAAAATCATCAGTGATCTTTAGTGATCATCATAGCATAAATTTATAATTATAGTTCTGAAAATATACAAAGTATTGAACAAAGGAAGAATAATTAAATATAACATTTAGAATATTACACTATTATTAAAAATTATATTTTCAAAGTGTTATTTGCATACAGAAAAATTCATATACTAGCTAAATGAAAAGTCAGTTAAGTTGCAGATAATTGTGTGTGTATATCTATATATACACACGTATGTATATACGTGTATATATGTGCATGTGTGTGCATATGTAGCCTATGGAAGCAGTGTGAAAAACAATCTTTTAAAATGATTATTTTGTTTACTATTCCTGGTTGAGAAATTTTTATTCTCTTCTTTAAATATTTTAGTATTTTATAAGTTATGAAAATGTGTCTCTTTTGCAATTAAAAAAAAAAAAAACATTAAAAATAACCATATGGGAGTGCCTGGTGGCTTAGTTAGTTAAGCCTCTGCCTTCGGTTCAGGTCATGATCCCAGCGTCCTGGGATCAGTCCCGTATCAGGCTTCCTGCTCAGTGGGCCGTCTGTGTCTCCTTCTGCCCCCTACCATGTTTTCTTGCTCACTCTCTCATTCTCTCTCAAATAAATAAATAAAATCTTACCAAAAAAAAAAAAAAAACAAAAACAGAAACAATGGTCATAAAAAAATAACCATTTTCTAAGTTAAATGGACAATAACACTTTATTGATCACATTTCATTAAATCAAAATATTAATGTTTTCAAAGACTTTTTTTTAAATTTTTTAAATTTATTTATTTTCAGCATAACAGTATCATTATTTTTTCACCACACCCAGTGCTGCATGCAATCCGTGCCCTCTATAATACCTACCACTTGGTACCCCGACCTCCCACCCCCCTGCCACTTCAAACCCCTCAGATTGTTTTTCAGAGTCCATAGTCTCTTTTGAAAAATGATCAGTTGTGCAGACTAGGAGAGTCATAATTCCAGAAAAATGGTTTGAAATTTTTGAATAATTTTGCAGAATTAACTTAAAATCTCCTTTGCTATTTACAGAAGTTTTACAATGAGCTAACATTTAATGTTTCAAGGACAAAGTAGTTAAACTTTTAAATTAAAAATTTCCACTGATTTTTTTATTTTTTAGATGTTGTCCATTACTGTGAATATAATCACAGTCTTTTGGTATGAAGTATGGCAGTTTCAAAGCAGTCTAAAAGGGTCAAAGAATAAAAGAATCAAAATTCATTCACAGTCCTTGTGAATTATGATTTCAGAAGAAGTGAAATCATGACTCTTGTACAAATATAAAACGAACCATGTCAAATATTTTCTTTAACTTATTAATTAATAAGAGAACTAATAGACTGTTAAGACTAGTTCAAATGAGAATTTAAGTTGGAGGGATTAATATTCTATACTGGACAAAACTCATTATTAATTTTTATGGTCCAGGATCATGTTCAGTGTGATCAGTTTCCCACAGCTTACCCTCTAACTCCCAAATAGATTAAAATAGACTGGATAATAGAAAGTCATTCAAAGAACTCAGTAAGCCCTATTGTCTCCTTTGTCCATTTTCCAGTCCTCAATGATTCTTCCTGACAGCCACAAGTAGTCCTTCTTATAAATTTAGGTGGGACATTACATTTTTCAGGTGACAAAAAAAACTGTACTTTATGCCGGAACCAACATTTATCTCTCCCACAAAGGTGTTTGGGCTTCATCTTCCATTCGTGATCTACTTCTTTGTCACCAAGTCTGTCTCCAGGTTGCTACTTCTGACAGTCTTCCCTTTTCTCTGTCATAAGAGTATCTTGGGCCTGATTTAAATAACTGCCTGAGGAATTGGCCAAAATCCTCCATAACGATCTAGAATAAAAGCATAAATCATGTGTATGGAATCGCAGAGGACCCCAAAGATCAAAAGCAATCCTGAGAAGGAACAAAGCTGGAGGTAGCAGGAACCCAGATAACAAGATACACTACAAAGCTGTAATGATCAAAATGGTGTGGTACTGGCACAAAAAACAGACACACAGAACAATGGAACAGAATGGAGAGCCCAGAAATAAACCCATGTCTATACGGTCAGTCTATGACAAAGGAAGCAAGAAAATACAATAGGGAAAAGGGTCTTTTTAATATATGGTTCCTACTAAAATTGCACAGATATATGCAAAAGAATGAAACTGGACTACTTTCTCACCATACACAATAATAAGCTCAAAGTGGATGAAACACCTAACATGAATCCTAAATCATAAAAATCCTAGAAGAGAACACAGGCAGTTATTTCGTTGATACCAGCCATAGCAGCGTTTTTTTCTAGATATGTCTCCATAGGTAGGAGAAAAAAAGCAAAAATAAACTATTGGGACTGCATCAAAATAAAAAGCTTTTGCACAGAAAGGAAGCTGTCAAAAAAAGAAGAAAGTAGCCTCCTGAATGGGAAAACATTCACAAATGATGCATCCAATAAAAGATTAACAATCAAAAAATATTAAGACTTTATATGATTTAACACCAAAAAAACAAACCACCCAATTAAAAAATGACCAGAGGACCTGGGTGGACATTTTTCCAGAGAAGACACACAAATGGTCAACAAACACATGAAAAAATGCTCAGCATCCCTCATCATCAAGGAAATGTAAATCAAAGCCACAATGAGGTATCACCTCTCATCTGTCAGAATGGCTAACATCAAAAACACAAGAAAGAACAAGTGGATATAGAGAAAAAGGAACTCTGTGCAATGTTTGTGGGAATGTAAATTAGTACAGCCACTGTGGAAAAAAGTATGGAGTTTCCTCAAAAAATTAAAAAAAAGAGAAATACCGTATGCTCTAATAATTCCACTATTGGGTATTTACCCAGAGAAAGCTCTAATTCGAAAAAATATATGGACCCCTATGTTTACTGCATCAGTATTTACAATAGCCAAACTATGGAAGCAACATAAGTGTCTATTGATAGATGAATGGATAAAGACGATTTCATATGTATATAATGGAATATTATACAGCCATAAAAAGAACGAGAATGTGTCATTTGAGACAATATGGATCAACCTAGAGGATATTAGGCTAAGTGAAATAAGTCAGACTGAGAAAGACAAATAAAGCAGAATCAGAGCTATAAATACACAAACTGATGGTTTCCAGAGGGGAGGGAAGTGGGGGTTGGGAAAAATGGCTGAGGAGCTGAGGGGAAATAGGCCTCCAGCTATAGAATAAGTTAGTCGCAGGAATAAAAAGCAGAGCATATGGAATACAATGACATTGCAATAGTGATGTAATGGGACAGATGGTAACTATACTTGTGGTACACACAGCATAATGCATAAACTTGTCAAATCACGAAGTTTGTGCCACTGAAACTAATTTAACAGTATGTGTCAACTATACTCAAATGAAAAGAAAAAATAAGATAGAAAGCATAATATAATAAGATAAAAACAGGATCATTTGATTCACACTCATACACAACACACAGACACACACACACAGCAGCAGCAGCAGAAATTGTGGTTTTGAGTCTATCTTCTATAGTGGCTGGCACATTCCAAATAAGTATTTGGGATACAAAAGACTCTTTGTATGAAGATGCCTCAATTCCCTCAGGAGCTAGTGTAGAGGACTTTACATTTCTTGGAAAATGAGACTAAAGTTCTTAACTTTAGTTGGTGAGTAAAATACTATTCCAAAACATTATTCAGTTGTTGGGAAAGGTGCCACTTAAAAAAGAAGAAGTACACTCCAATACAAAGAAGAAAAAACCTATTTCAAGACTGAGATTGTTATAAAATATAATCCTTGTTATGAGACAAATTACCTCTAAATCCAACCCTTACCATTTTAAGCTCTGGGAAATTAGGAATAATTTTCTCAAAAAAGTGTCCACTAAAAAATATAATTCGGGAGGCTGCTGAGAAAGCTGGTTAAAAATTATAATCACTTCAAGGTAAGAAAGTCTAGAAGAAACACCTTCCTTTTCTTCAGGGGCAGAAAGAGCTGTGGTCCTCAGTGAAGTAGATGGTGCACTGTTAGTGATTGTGAGGCCAAGAGGGAACAGAGACAGGTTTCATCACTGTCACATCAAACAGCATTACTACAACAGTAGTACTTAGTAGTCATATGAGTAGTATCAGCATACCAGGAGTGAGGGAGAACAGCAGAAAACCAGCGGTTGACAGTGAGAAACCTTGGGGAAGTAGTAGACTTCTTTCTCTAAACATTCTCAGTAAAAACATAAATATAGGGATGCCTGGGTGGTTCCGTTGGTTAAGCAGCTGCCTTCGGCTCAGGTCATGATCCCAGCGTCCTGGGATCGAATCCCACATCGGGCTCCTTGCTTGGCAGGAAGCCTGCTTCTCCCTCTGCTTCTGCCTGCCACCCTGTCTGCCTGTGCTTGCTCTCTCGCTTGCTCTCTCTCTCTGACAAATAAATAAATAAAATCTTTAAAAAAAAATAAAACATAAATATAAAACTGGACATATAGAAGATGCTGGTCTACAGGGAAGCAACTAGTCTGAATTTTTTTTTTTTAATGGTACAGATCATCGCCAAATACCTCCATGATTAAAGAAATCGTAATATCCCCTTGGCCTACTCAGTTAAAATGACTGAACCTAAGGGTTTCTACGGCAAGAGCACAAATGCACAGCAAACCAATTCAGCTGGGCCATAAGGGCTGTACATGCAATTGCATGGGAGCCTCAAGTGCTTATGGCTATTTGTATTGGAAACAGAAAACTAGCCATCATCCCAGAGTCACTAAGCCTTCTAAGCAGTAGGAGAAGAAAATGAGAATGGAAATCTTAAAAACTGCTCATCAAAATCATATCATGTTAATAGTGCATGAAGAAATACATGTGTTGATTATTGAATGTTAACTCATATCCTTTGATTGAATCTCCAGTAGATATGGTTACAGACTCTCCCTGCATCAATTATCCAACATTGGCTTCTTTCATCTTACTTTTAAAAAACATACATTGGTAAAGAACTGTAAACCAGGATCATTTTTATTATCTGTCCGATGTTGAGGCAAAATTATCTGTCTGAAATATTTGCTAATGTCACCAGCTTTATTTTCCCTCTAGCACATCTAAACTGCTTCTCCATCAAAGAAAACTGCTGCTAAATACAAAGACTTCTTAATATTATAGGATTTTTACAAATTCCCAATCAATTGAAAATCACAATGTTATCTTTCACTAGGAATATGCATCATTTCACAAACATACATGGACAAAGCCTATCAAACCAATCCTGATACTTTTGGTATCTTTAAATCTAATATTTAACAAATCTCTTCAAATGTCCTTTAAAAATATGTTAAATTTATCATTAGGAATCCCCAGTTCAGCAATTCTGATCCAACCCTGCCACTTTCTTTAGGATCCTCCAGAAAATTCTTGGCAAAATGTCATATATCATGACTTGATTCATGAGTCTAACCCTATATTTTATTCTGTGAACCCATATTGCTTCTTTCATACTCAACAGCAACAGCAACTGCTCTTACAGATCTTAGAGGAAGCACACAGCAGCTTCCATCATTCTTCTCTGACATACGTTGCGTTTTCTCAGCACTACTCTATAAAGAAATTTACTAACATGCCTTTGTTTGTAGATTGCCTTAAAATAGTTAAGTAACTTTGCTTTAATAATAATTTCAATAATTCTTCAATAACTACACACTTGGAGTTCTTAATGAACTTTGGGGAAAAGAGGGAACAAGAGAGGTAGAAAAGAAAAAGAGAAAATAAAGAATTCATTTGCTCTTTTAGGTCCATAAAAGCCAAGACACCAGTGATAATATTTTATCAAAACTCCCAAAACATAGCACAGATATGCTGAGGAGGCTTGTTTTGACTACCATAAGTCATGGTGCAATGAACATTCATGTAGGAGTTTTTGTGTAGACATATATTTTCATTCCTTTTGGGTATACACCTAGGCATGGGATTGCTGAGTCTTTTTTTTTTAATATAATTTTTTATTTTTTATAAACATATATTTTTATCCCCAGGGGTACAGGTCTGTGAATCACCAGGTTTACACACTTCACAGCACTCACCAAAACACATACCCTCCCCAATGTCCATAATACCACCCCGTTCTCCCAAACCCCCTCCCCCCAGCAACCCTCAGTTTGTTTTGTGAGATTAAGAGTCACTTATGGTTTGTCTCCCTCCCAATCCCATCTTGTTTCATTTATTCTTCTCGTACCCACTTAAGCCCCCATGTTGCATCACCACTTCCTCATATCAGGGAGATCATATGATAGTTGTCTTTCTCCGCTTGACTTATTTCGCTAAGCATGATACGCTCTAGTTCCATCCATGTTGTCGCAAATGGCAAGATTTCATTTCTTTTGATGGCTGCATAGTATTCCATTGTGTATATATACCACATCTTCTTGATCCATTCATCTGTTGATGGACATCTAGGTTCTTTCCATAGTTTGGCTATTGTGAACATTGCTGCTATAAACATTCGAGTACACGTGCCCCTTTGGATCACTACGTTTGTATCTTTAGGGTAAATGCCCAATAGTGCAATTGCTGGGTCATAGGGCAGTTCTATTTTCAACATTTTGAGGAACCTCCATGCTGTTTTCCAGAGAGGTTGCACCAGCTTGCATTCCCACCAACAGTGTAGGAGGGTTCCCCTTTCTCCGCATCCTCGCCAGCATCTGTCATTTCCTGACTTGTTGATTTTAGCCATTCTGACTGGTGTGAGGTGATATCTCATTGTGGTTTTGATTTGTATTTCCCTGATGCCGAGTGATATGGAGCACTTTTTCATGTGTCTGTTCGCCATCTGGATGTCTTCTTTGCAGAAATGTCTGCTCATGTCCTCTGCCCATTTCTTGATTGGATTATTTGTTCTTTGGGTGTTGAGTTTGCTAAGTTCTTTATAGATTCTGGACACTAGTCCTTTATCTGATATGTCGTTTGCAAATATCTTCTCCCATTCTGTCAGTTGTCTTTTGATTGTGTGAACTGTTTCCTTTGCTGTGCAAAAGCTTTTGATCTTGATGAAATCCCAATAGTTCATTTTTGCCCTTGCTTCCCTTGCCTTTGGCGTTGTTCCTAGGAAGATGCTGCTGCGGCTGAGGTCAAAGAGGTTGCTGCCTGTGTTCTCCTCAAGGATTTTGATGGATTCCTTTCGCACATTGAGGTCCTTCATCCATTTTGAGTCTATTTTTGTGTGTGGTGTAAGGAAATGGTCCAATTTCATTTTTCTGCATGTGGCTGTCCAATTTTCCCAGCACCATTTATTGAAGAGGCTGTCTTTTTTCCATTGGACATTCTTTCCTGCTTTGTCGAAGATTAGTTGACCATAGAGTTGAGAGTCTATTTCTGGGCTCTCTATTCTGTTCCATTGATCTATGGGTCTGTTTTTGTGCCAGTACCATGCTGTCTTGATGATGACAGCTTTGTAATAGAGCTTGAAGTCCGGGATTGTGATGCCACCAACGTTGGCTTTCTTTTTCAATATCCCTTTAGCTATTTGAGGTCTTTTCTGGTTCCATATAAATTTTTTGTGTGTGTGTGTGTGTTACAATAAAACTTTATTTACAAGAACAGTTGTCAGGCCAGGTTGGACCCTTGAACTATAGATTGCCAACTCCAGAGTTAAAAGCTGTCTATAAAACATATTGATACATATCACAGTTGACGGTAAAACCATTTCTTTTGAGATAGGAACAATACAAAATTTCCCACTGTTAAAACTGTGATTCACATTGCATTTGAGATTCTGGCCAGTTGCAGTATGATAAAAAAATAAATAAAAATTAAAAGAATTGGAAAGGAAGAAATAAAACAGTTATTATTTATAAAACAAAACTGTATAAATATGAATCCAAAAGAAACTGATAACTTTTTTGATGAGAAGAACTTAGCATTGTTCTTAGATTCAAAAATCAGTAAAAAAATTTTTTAAAAATCATTAAAAATTCAAAAGTCTTATAAGAAATAAAATTCAAAGTAATATCATTACAATAGTATCAAAAATATAAAGTACCTAAGAATATACTTATGAAAATAAGTATGCCTTCTACAGAGAAATTTATTTTTATTTTGTTTTTTCTAATTCAAGTATAATTAACATATAACATTATGTTAGTTTCAGGCGTGCAATGTAATGACGCAACAATTTTATACATTTCTCAGTTCTCATCAAGATCCATATACTCTTAATCCCCTTCATCTGTTTTACCCATCCCCCCAACCCAAACTACTTCCTGGCAACCATAAATTTGTTCTCTGTATTTAAGAGCCTGTTTTGTTTTGGTTTGGTTTATTTCTTTTTAAAATTTGTTCATTTCTTATGTTTCTTAAATTGCACATGTGAGTGAAATCATATGATATTTGTCTTTCTCTGGCTGACTTATTTGACTTAACATTACGTCCTCTAGATCCATCCATGAGCTTGCAAATGGAAAGATTTCATTCACTTTTATTCCTGAATAATATTCCACTGTGTTACATACACACACATTTTCAAATGTTTTTTCTGCATCTACTGAGATACTCATATAATTGGCATCCTTTTCCTTTTAGTGCAATGTAGCAAGTTGATTAATACATTACATCAAAAATATTTTTTTTCTTTTCCCCTGTCCCCCATCCCCACGGGTGTGGCGCTAAGAAGCCACAGAACAGTTCCCCAGCTTCAGCATTTTGTGCCCTGTCTGTGGGGTTGGTGGTAATGGGCTGTCAGGTTTGTGCATAAGGGTTCCCCAGGTTCCTGCCCACCACCCCCGGCACAGGTGTGGCACTAGCAAGCCCCAGAACAGTTCCCCAGCTTTGGCATTGTTCCCCGTGTTCCCTGGGGATGGTGGTGATGGGCTGTCAGGATCTCTCTGGAGGGTCCTCCAGGTTCCTGACCTCCCCAGGCACAGGTGTGGTGTGAATACCAAACAACTTTTGCATCCTTAGAATAAAAGCCTCATTTGGTGAAAAAATTTTTAATGTATTGCTAAATTCAGTTGGCCAATATTTTTATGACTCTTGGATCTATATTCATAAAAGATAGTGGCCTGTAATTTTCTTTCTTTGTTGTGTTTCTATCTGGTTTTGCTATTAGGGTAACATTAGCCCTGTAAAATGAATTTGGAAGCTTTCCTTCTATTTTGGGAATAGTTTTGAAAAGAGTAGGTATCAATTGTTCTTTAAATATTTGGTAGAATTAACCTGGTAATCCATCTGGTCCTGGACTTTTGTTAGTCAGGAGTTTATTGATTACTGATTCAAGTTGGTTGCTAGTACCTGGTCTGCTCAAATTTTATATTTCTTCCTGATTCAGTTTTGGAAGTTATGGAATTTATCCATTTTTTTCCTAGGTTGTTGTTCCAGTTGTTGGCATATAGTTTTTCGTAATGTTCTCTTATATTCCTTTGTATTTCTGTGGTGTTAGTTACTTTTCCTCCTTCATTTCTGATTTCATTTATTTGAGTCCTCCCTACATTTTTTTTTTTTTTGGAAAGGGTAAATGTCTATTGATTTTTTTTTTATTTTTTATAAACATATATTTTTATCCCCAGGGGTACAGGTCTGTGAATTACCAGGTTTACACACTTCACAGCACTCACCAAAACACATACCCTCCCCAATGTCCATAATACCACCCCGTTCTCCCAAACCCCCTCCCCCCAGCAACCCTCAGT
Source organism: Mustela lutreola (assembly GCF_030435805.1). NCBI lineage: Eukaryota > Metazoa > Chordata > Mammalia > Carnivora > Mustelidae > Mustela > Mustela lutreola. The sequence goes on from NC_081301.1 coordinate 45,062,164, forward strand.
TTGTTTTGTGAGATTAAGAGTCACTTATGGTTTGTCTCCCTCCCAATCCCATCTTGTTTCATTTATTCTTCTCGTACCCACTTAAGCCCCCATGTTGCATCACCACTTCCTCATATCAGGGAGATCATATGATAGTTGTCTTTCTCCGCTTGACTTATTTCGCTAAGCATGATACGCTCTAGTTCCATCCATGTTGTTGCAAATGGCAAGATTTCATTTCTTTTGATGGCTGCATAGTATTCCATTGTGTATATATACCACATCTTCTTGATCCATTCATCTGTTGATGGACATCTAGGTTCTTTCCATAGTTTGGCTATTGTGGACATTGCTGCTATAAACATTCGAGTACACGTGCCCCTTTGGATCACTACGTTTGTATCTTTAGGGTAAATGCCCAATAGTGCAATTGCTGGGTCATAGGGCAGTTCTATTTTCAACATTTTGAGGAACCTCCATGCTGTTTTCCAGAGAGGTTGCACCAGCTTGCATTCCCACCAACAGTGTAGGAGGGTTCCCCTTTCTCCGCATCCTCGCCAGCATCTGTCATTTCCTGACTTGTTGATTTTAGCCATTCTGACTGGTGTGAGGTGATATCGCATTGTGGTTTTGATTTGTATTTCCCTGATGCCGAGTGATATGGAGCACTTTTTCATGTGTCTGTTGGCCATCTGGATGTCTTCTTTACAGAAATGTCTGCTCATGTCCTCTGCCCATTTCTTGATTGGATTATTTGTTCTTTGGGTGTTGAGTTTGCTAAGTTCTTTATAGATTCTGGACACTAGTCCTTTATCTGATATATCGTTTGCAAATATCTTCTCCCATTCTGTCAGTTGTCTTTTGATTTTGTGAACTGTTTCCTTTGCTGTGCAAAAGCTTTTGATCTTGATGAAATCCCAATAGTTCATTTTTGCCCTTGCTTCCCTTGCCTTTGGCGTTGTTCCTAGGAAGATGCTGCTGCGGCTGAGGTCAAAGAGGTTGCTGCCTGTGTTCTCCTCAAGGATTTTGATGGATTCCTTTCACACATTGAGGTCCTTCATCCATTTTGAGTCTATTTTTGTGTGTGGTGTAAGGAAATGGTCCAATTTCATTTTTCTGCATGTGGCTGTCCAATTTTCCCAGCACCATTTATTGAAGAGGCTGTCTTTTTTCCATTGGACATTCTTTCCTGCTTTGTCGAAGATTAGTTGACCATAGAGTTGAGAGTCTATTTCTGGGCTCTCTATTCTGTTCCATTGATCTATGTGTCTGTTTTTGTGCCAGTACCATGCTGTCTTGATGATGACAGCTTTGTAATAGAGCTTGAAGTCCGGAATTGTGATGCCACCAACGTTGGCTTTCTTTTTCAATATCCCTTTGGCTATTCGAGGTCTTTTCTGGTTCCATATAAATTTTAGCATTATTTGTTCCATTTCTTTGAAAAAGATGGATGGTACTTTGATAGGAATTGCATTAAATGTGTAGATTGCTTTAGGTAGCATAGACATTTTCACAATATTTATTCTTCCAATCCAGGAGCATGGAACATTTTTCCATTTCTTTGTGTCTTCCTCAATTTCTTTCATGAGTACTTTATAGTTTTCTGAGTATAGATTCTGTGTCTCTTTGGTTAGGTTTATTCCTAGGTATCTTATGGTTTTGGATGCAATTGTAAATGGGATTGACTCCTTAATATCTCTTTCTTCTGTCTTGCTGTTGGTGTAGAGAAATGCAACTGATTTCTGTGCATTGATTTTATATCCTGACACTTTACTGAATTCCTGTATAAGTTCTAGTAGTTTTGGAGTGGAGTCTTTTGGGTTTTCCACATATAGTATCATATCATCTGCGAAGAGTGATAATTTGACTTCTTCTTTGCCGATTTGGATGCCTTTAATTTCCTTTTGTTGTCTGATTGCTGAGGCTAGTACCTCTAGTACTATGTTGAATAGCAGTGGTGATAATGGACATCCCTGCCGTGTTCCTGACCTTAGCGGAAAAGCTTTCAGTTTTTCTCCATTGAGAATGATATTTGCGGTGGGTTTTTCATAGATGGCTTTGATGATATTGAGGTATGTGCCCTCTATCCCTACACTTTGAAGAGTTTTGATCAGGAAGGGATGCTGTACTTTGTCAAATGCTTTTTCAGCATCTATTGAGAGTATCATATGGTTCTTGTTCTTTCTTTTATTGATGTGTTGTATCACATTGACTGATTTGCGGATGTTGAACCAACCTTGCAGCCCTGGAATAAATCCCACTTGGTCGTGGTGAATAATCTTTTTAATGTACTGTTGAATCCTATTGGCTAGTATTTTGTTGAGTATTTTCGCATCTGTGTTCATCAAGGATATCGGTCTATAGCTCTCTTTTTTGGTGGGATCCTTGTCTGGTTTTGGGATCAAGGTGATGCTGGCCTCATAAAATGAGTTTGGAAGTTTTCCTTCCATTTCTATTTTTTGGAACAGTTTCAGGAGAATAGGAATTAGTTCTTCTTTAAATGTTTGGTAGAATTCCCCCGGGAAGCCGTCTGGCCCTGGGCTTTTGTTTGTTTGGAGATTTTTAATGACTGTTTCAATCTCCTTACTGGTTATGGGTCTGTTCAGGCTTTCTATTTCTTCCTGGTTCAGTTGTGGTAGTTTATATGTTTCTAGGAATGCATCCATTTCTTCCAGATTGTCAAATTTATTGCCGTAGAGTTGCTCATAGTATGTTCTTATAATAGTTTGTATTTCTTTGGTGTTAGTTGTGATCTCTCCTCTTTCATTCATGATTTTATTTATTTGGGTCCTTTCTCTTTTCTTTTTGATAAGTCTGGCCAGGGGTTTATCAATTTTATTAATTCTTTCAAAGAACCAGCTCCTACTTTCGTTGATTTGTTCTATTGTTTTTTTGGTTTCTATTTCATTGATTTCTGCTCTGATCTTTATGATTTCTCTTCTCCTGCTGGGCTTAGGGTTTCTTTCTTGTTCTTTCTCCAGCTCCTTTAGGTGTAGGGTTAGATTGTGTACCTGAGACCTTTCTTGTTTCTTGAGAAAGGCTTGTACCGCTATATATTTTCCTCTCAGGACTGCCTTTGTTGTGTCCCACAGATTTTGAACCGTTGTATTTTCATTATCATTTGTTTCCATGATTTTTTTCAATTCTTCTTTAATTTCCCGGTTGACCCATTCATTCTTTAGAAGGATACTGTTTAGTCTCCATGTACTTTGGTTCTTTTCAAACTTCCTTTTGTGGTTGAGTTCTAGCTTTAGAGCATTGTGGTCTGAAAATATGCAGGGAATGATCCCAATCTTTTGATACCGGTTGAGTCCTGATTTAGGACCGAGGATGTGATCTATTCTGGAGAATGTTCCATGTGCACTAGAGAAGAATGTGTATTCTGTTGCTTTGGGATGAAATGTTCTGAATATATCTGTGATGTCCATCTGGTCCAGTGTGTCGTTTAAGGCCTTTATTTCCTTGCTGATCTTTTGCTTGGATGATCTGTCCATTTCAGTGAGGGGAGTGTTAAAGTCCCCTACTATTGGGATTGCTGAGTCTTAAGGGAGCTCAGTGTTTAACTTTTTAAGGCACAGCTGGACTGTTTTCCAAAGTGGTTGCGTCATTTCCTGTGCCCATCAGAAATGTATGTGGGTTCTAATGTCTTCATATTCTCGCCAACAATTTTTACTATCTTTTTTCATTATAACTGTTGTGTGTGAAGTTGTATTTCACTGTGGTTTTGGTTTGCATTTTTCTCGTAGCTAATGATATTGATCCTTTCTTCATGGGCTTATTGGACATTTGTATATCTTCTTTGGAGAAACATCTATTCAGAACATTTCTCCATTATATAAGTGGGTTATTATTGAACTGGAAGTGCTGTTGATACATTTTGCATACAAATCCTTTATCAGATACAGGATTTGTAAATCTTATCTCCCACCTTATGAGTTGTCTTTTCACATTCTTTACAGTACCCTTTGAAGCAGAAAGGTATTTAATTTTGATGTTCAACTCACCAATTTTCTTTCTTTGATTGCTTATAATGCTGATGTCATCTCTAAGACCACTTTCCCTAATCCAAGGTCATTAAGATTTATTCTTATATTTTCCTCTGAAAATTCTATAGTTTATTATTTATATATGATTTTAAAAGTAGCAGTTTTTGAAAAGACTATTCCTTTTCCCATTGAACTGTCTTGACATCCCTGTCAAAAAATCAATTGACTGATGGACTCTGACAGGAAAATGGTGGAGTAGGAAGATCCAAAACTCTGTCCCTTTAATAAAGCAGTGAACAAGCTTGCAAAAACTGTCAAAATCAATTTTTTTTTTGAACTCTAGAATCATATCCAATGCCTTGGAGATGTGCACATTAACCTTATGATGGCAGTGGTCTTAGTGTCTCTTTGACTATTCCATTTTCTGATTGCTCTATTAAGCTACCTGCCTTTGTTGGTATCACAGGGAGCTCTTAGCCTCCACTGACTGCTGGCTGATTACTCTATTATTTTTGACAATACCCTGGGGCATAAATTGCTCCATAGTATGATCCTATTAAATTTGTATCTTTATTAAATTTGTTTGAGGCCAGTCTTAAGAGATTTTTTTTCTCATGACAGGAGGGCTCTTCCTAGCCTTATTTTTCCCTGATTCTCTTTGGTAAATTCTAGCGCAACTAAGGGTTAGCTTATTGCTCTCATGAAGAAACTTTCATCTTAACTGTTTACTCCCCAAATCTCCATTTTCTTCAAAGAAGCCATTAAACTTGAACTTCCTCACTCTGTTCCAAATAATATCTGTTCCATTAGGAAAAACTTCCTAACTCTGTTCTTAAGTCAGTCTCCATCCTCTGTTCAAAACCTCTACCACTGTTCCTGAGCTAGAGACAGGATTGGTCTGCTCTCTTGGAATGACTCTTCTCACCAGGCATGGGACTCGGTGGGAGCTGCAGCTTTTAATCCCCTCTGCTTGATTCTCCAGATGTGGAAACCCCTCTCTACAAATGAGCTTTAAAGTGAATGACTGGGGGTTTAGTGATTTTGACATGAGGCCCCAGCATAGAAATTTCACTCTACAAGTTAAAGTTGATTGAAGGAAGAGAGCCTTATACCTCTCAGCAGCTGCTCTCTGGAAGAGAGCTTTTGCAGTATAGAACTGTGAAAATTAAGAAGTGTCAGCAGTTTGCCGTTCATGGGGAGATACCACAGCCCTCAACTTAGAATTTGGAAGAAAGAGAACACCGTTCTTGGCTGCATCCATCAATGGTGAGTTTCCATCATCATGAGTTAGGCAGGAGAGAAATGGGAGTTGCCTAGGAGAGTGGGTCCTGGCTTCAACAGCCATAGACTCTCACTGCTTTCATTAATATTTATTGAATTTCCTTGAATAAATATTTCTAATTCACTTTATGACCTTGAGACAATTTCCAGAGATTCTAAATTGCTGTTCTAATATTTTTCACTAATATGGTTATTTTGCAGAAAGGGTCCATGAAGCTCCTCAGACTGCCATTCATGAATTTGTGGCCATATAAATGTTTTTACTTAATCAACTTGCAATAAGTTGGATGTAATAATGTCAATTACACCTGCATGTGGAAATCAGGTGTTGATATGAAAGACTATGTTTCTATGTTTTTTCCACAGAAGAGAATTAGAATTCTCAGCCCTCGCTTTAACCCATCCATTCACTTGACCATTTTGTTCTAAAACATCATCTATGAAAGTAATGGGATCTGTATGCAGAAGTATTAAGGTTGAACAGAAATTATCATTACTTTGGGAGAACCTACATTCTAATACAAGAGATAAGAATAGAAACGAATCTAAAAGGAAGTGCCTCCAGATTAAAAACAACAACAACAACAACAACAAAAACAAACAAACAAAAAAAACTACAGTACAAGGAAAAGTAGTTTAGGATTGGCTGGGATCATAGGAAACTTCCTGGACATGAAAGAACTGACAGAATTTGAAAAGAGAATGGAAGAATATGGTAACTATATAGTAAGGCTAATTTTAAAGGAGAATGATTTTTTAAAATGAAGGTTTTAGAGCAACCCAGCTGTGAAAAGATTTCTTCAGGTTAGGTTATTTCATTCCAAACACACCTGAGAGCTTCCAGCCAGGACTGAGGAAATCTGGCAGCTGGGTTTACATGTGCTAGAGGCTGATGATGAAAGAAAAAACTGATGCCAAGTCAAGGAGTGAAGTAGTGCTGGTTGAAAAATGCTAGATAAATTAACCATGAAGTTTAGCAGGTTAGGGAATCAACAGGAGCCAGAAGCAGATCATGGATTAGTAGAATGGGATGTGATTGCTGAGTAATGAGAAACCATAATAAAAATATTGTGTAAACTCCAAAGAAATGAGAAATATTTTAGGGATGGAAATTTAAAACAATAATAATAATAAAGAAAGGAAAAATTAAAAAGAAAGCCCTGGGCAACACCTATTATTATGTTTTTGTCCCATAAAGCAGGCATTATTTTTAGCTATTACAAAACAGTAATATGAAAGACTATAATTTTACACTAAAAGACTTGATTGTGTGTTTTGGGAATGGGAAAGACAATGAACACTGAATTTTAAATAACAACAAAGCCTAAGTTTTAACCATGGTTGTAAGTGAAGTAGTGATTAAAGTCACTGAAATTGAATTTCTGTAAATTCAGTGGCTGCAAAATGAATTCTTGGAAAAATAGGATATCTAGATCTCTCGTAGCTCTTTTCCTCTCTAGCCTCGAATTTGAACTCAGGTGATTACCAGAGACAACACATTGAGTGATGATATTATAGACATCAAGTCCTAAGACTGAAAGGAAGACACTGGAGTGCTGACAAAGGAGAGTAGTTTGCAGCAAATAACAGTAAAGATAGATTATAAGGAAGAAATAAAGAAGATGCTAGGATATGGTGACCACACAGAAACTAGGGAGACTTTCCTAATGAGATAAAGCACAAGATTAAGATTTAATAAGACAAAATCATATCTTGGTTCCATTTTCCATTACTACATCTGAATTCTGTAATTTTGTGCATTGATATTCTCTGAGTTTAATTGGTGCTAGGAACTATCTTGTAGAGGTTTTGTAAAACTTGATAACATAAATACACATTAGTTATATTTTTGAGAAAGAGAGTTCTACTTAACAGAATATTTTATTGTCCTAACAAATTATTTGTAATATTTTCTTTGGAAAAAAATTTTTAAGAAGATTAAATTTATTCAATTTACCCAATTCATTTAGTTGTCCTTTTCTTTGCCCAAATTAATATAGATACAACTAAAAATATCTGCTTATTAAAAAATGCAGTCTCCCTTTCCTCACCACCATTATTCTGATTCAAGACAGTTAGGGTTCAGTTCAGGAATGTATTTATTAAGTTCTGGGATGATTCTGAGGTAAGAAGCCTGAGCACCGCACCTTGAGAAATACCACTCTAGTGCCTTGATTTGCAAATGTAATTGCACCCTGGATTCAGTGGAGAACTTAAAAAAAAACAAAAAACACGGAACCCTGAACCCACAGAATAACCTGAAGGTTCTTACTTAAATAGACTAGAGTATGGCATGGGCACTGGAGTTTTAGAATCACCCCTGGTAATTCTAATGGGCAGTCAAGGTTGAGATCCACCAATTGCTAAAGAAAGCTCCTGGAGACTAAGTCTTTTTTCTTCAAAACCTATATGTTCGCTTTTCAATAATATTAAACAATACTTAGAATTAAACAGTCCTCAAGTTTTTAGTATGATATGGACTGTGGAAAACAGAACTCATTCTCACCCTTTAAATGAGAAACTTGCTGAGAAAAGCAGCTTTGAACAGTCTTATTTGATATTCCTTCCTTCCTGTAATCATGTCTCTTATGGTAGCAATTTACTATCTATTTTCTCTCATCTATTCATTTTCTATAGTTTCATGCTGGATCCCTGGCTTCCTTTACTGTCCCACATGCATTATTTGGCATTAATATTCATTACTTTAATCCCAAAAGACTACACTAAACTCCCTCTGTTCTCCAATCTTTATTTTTTAAGATTTTATTTATTTGAGAGCGAGAGCGAGTGTTTGTATGAGAGAGAAGAGAGAGCATGCATGGGTGAGAAGGGGGAGGGAGAGGGACAGAGAAAGAGAGAGCAGAGGGAGAAGTTTCTACCATGGAGGGAGCCCAACTCAGGTCTCTGTCCCAGGACCCTGGGATCATGACCTGGGCCAAAGGCAGCCACTTAACCAACTGAGCCCCCCAGGTGCCCCTCCATTTTCAAATCTTCCCCTTCCCTCTAGTTTTTATAAGCCTATAGTGGTGGCAATGGTTGACACCTTTTTCTAGGTTATTTATTATTTAAGAAAACAAAACAAAGTAGAAATAACTTTGTTTTTCCAAAATACACTTTCTCTTCAGAAATAATCCTCATTCCTCACTCCAGCTAGTCAAATGAAATTTCTGAGAGACTAACTTTGTAAAACCAATATGAAAAAGAACTATTGCACTAATAATTCTCAAACATGCGCAAAATCAACAACTGCATTGTTCCAACAGCTTTCCTCTCAGCAGGCTGAACTCTCTGAATAGTTCTACATTTGAAAATATACACAATTATATAAAATGGACTCTCAGTCAACCAACAAGGACCCTCCTTGTTAACTCCAAAAATTGCTGGCAAATCACAGAAACTAGCTAAGATCCAAGTATCTGGGCTCTATCACAAAGGAAATTATCCAGCCATGCAGATTTTCATATTTGTGATTCTAGTCATTAATACCACTGAACAATTAATTTAAATTAATAGAAATGTATACCCCTGAGTTATGTATGCATAACCATTCATGTACACATAAAACATCCTCTTGAAAGAAATGATCATTCTTCTAACTCACAAGTTTGAAAAGAAATTACCCCTGTTTCTACTTTCTCTAAGTTTTCACCAATGTCATTTCAACCATTCTAACTAGATCAAATAATTTTGAAAAGAACCCACTCTTTTGACAAATGGTTATATTTTTATTCATACAAGGTGTATTATCAATTAAGAAATGAATTGGCTTCTAAAAAACTCTGAGAATATCAACTAAAATCTGAACTGATGTTATCTGTAGCTAAGTGAATAAATGATTTTTAAGTTTTTATTAAAATTCCAGTTAACATACAGTGTAATATTAGTTTCAGGTGTACAATACAGTGATTCAGCACTTCCATACAACCCCTGGTGCTCATCATAAGTGCACTCCCTTAATCTCCATAACCTAGTTCACCTATACCTCCCTCCACTCTGGTCATCATCAGTTTGTTCCCTAGAGTTAGTTTCTCTATACTGCCCAGAGCAATCTATACTTTAAATGCCATCCCGATCAAAATTGTACCAGCATTTTTCAAGTGCTGGAACAAACAATCCTAAAATTTATATGGAACCAGAAGAGACCACAAATTGCTAAGGAAATGTTGAAAAATAATAACAAAACTGGGGGCATCACATTGCCTGATTTCAAGCTTTACTACAAAGCTGTGATCACTAAGACAGCATAGTACTGGCACAAAAACAGACACATAGACCAGTAGAACAGAGTTGAGAGCCCAGATATGGACCCACAACTCTATGGCCAAATAATCTTTGACAAAGCAGGAAAAAATATCCAGTGGAAAAAAAGACAGTCTCTTCAATAAATATGCTGGGAAAACTGGACAGCTGTGTATAGAAAAATGAAACTCGACCATTCTCTTATACCATACACAAAGATAAACTCAAAATGGATAAAAGACCCCAACAAGAGGCAGGAATCTATCAAAATCCTAGAGGATAACATAGGTAGTAACCTCTTCAAAATTGGCCACAGCAACTTCTTTCAGACATGTCTCCAAAGGCAAAGGGAACAAAAGCAAAAATGAGCTTTTGGGACTTCATTAAGATCAAAGGCTTCTGCACACCAAAGGAAACAGTCAACAAAACAAAGAGGCAATCCACAGATTGGGAGAAGATATTTGCAAATAACACCACAAAGGGCTGATATCCAAGATCTATAAAGAACTCCTCAAACTCAACACTCAAAAAACAGACAATCACATCAAAAAATGGGCAGAAGACATAAACAGACACTTCTCCAAAGGAGACATACAAATGGCTAACAGACACATGAAAAAATGTTCATCATCATTAGCCATCAGGGAGATTCAAATCAAAACCACATTGAGATACCACCTTACATTAGTTAGAGTGGCCAAAATTAACAAGATAGTAAACAACAAGTGTTGGAGAGGATGTGGAGAAAGGGGAACCCTCTTACACTATTGGTAGGAATGTAAGTTGGTGCAGACACTTTGGAAAACTGTGGAGATTCCTCAAAAAATTAAAAATAGAGCTACCCTATAACCCTGCAATTGCACTACTGGGTATTTACCCCAAAGATACAGGTGTAGTGAAAAGAAAGGCCATATGTACCCCAATTGCCAAACTCTGGAAAGAGCCAAGATGCCCTTCAATAGACAAATGGATAAAAAAGACATGGACCATATATACAATGGCATATTACATCTCCATCAGAAGGGATGAATACCCAATCTTTTTATCAACATGGACAGGACTGGAGGAGATTACACTGAATGAAATAAATCAAACAGAGAAAGTCAATTATCATATGGTTTCACTTACTTGTGGAGCACAAGGAATAACATGAAGGACACTAGGAGAAGGAAAGGAAAAGTGAATTGGGGGAAATTGGAGGGGGAGATGGACCATGATAGACTGTGAATTCTGAGAAACAAACTGAGGGATTTGGAAGGGAGGGGGGTGGGGGAATGGGTGAGTCTGGTGGTGGGTATTAGGGAGAGCACTTCTTGCATGGAGCACTGGGTGTGGTGCATAAATAATGAATCTTGAAACACTGAAAAAAACAAAATTAAATTAAGAAAAAAAAAGAAAATACGCAGAATGAGAAGACCTCTCCAAAATTTAAAAAAAAAAAAAATCTGTTTCTCAGTTTGTAGCTTTTTGTTCCCTTTGCTCATTTGTTTTGTTTCTTAAATTCCACATGTGAGTGAAATCATGAAGTATTTGTGTTTCTCTGACTTATTTTGCTTAGCAAAACTCACTAGCTCCATCCACATTGTTGCAAATGGCACAATTTCATTCTTTTTTGTGGCTGAGTAATATTCGTGTGTGTGTGTGTGTGTGTGTGTGTGTGTGTTGTATTTGTCTTACTAGCCCTTCATCTTATATATTTATCCATTCATCAGTCAATATTTTTAATTTCTTTATTCCACTTTGTTTCCCAAATTATTCACAATATTATGTACTTTTTAATCAGATAAATATGTTATTCTCTAAAGAAAAGAAATGTATCTCTAAAATATAAATTATATTGATAGGAATACTGGCAATAAAGTTGATTTTATGCCTACCTACAAATATCATTTATATGTAATATATAAAATATATATCACCATATACTTACATTTTATATTTGTAATATATATTTATTTAAAAAATATAAAATTTTGATTTAGGTTTTTATTGAACTGTCTTTCTAGGAATACAAATGTGCTCCTTTATTTATTTTTTAAAGATTTTATTTTTAAGTAATTTCTACTCCTAATGTGGGGTATGAATTTACAACCCGAGGTCAAGAGTCACATGCTCTACTAACTGAGCTAGCCAGGTGCCCCCAAACATGCCTCTTCATTTAAGGTTCTGAACATTTATAGAAATAATGTACTTAAATTAATTCTAAGATAAATTTCAGTAATACTTATGTGGCCATTTCATTTATTTCAATTTTAATCAACAATGGTTAATGAGAATAAATTATGAACATGAATCTGAAGACAGTGTACTCATTTTTTCTCACCATTTTTATAACTTACAGATGAGAAACAAAATCTTTAACCAAAAGAAGAGAGCTGGGTTAAAAAAAAACAAACATAATTTTTTTTTTCTAAGTCTAGAATATATGTCTGTAAGGGATCAAGATTTTTACAATATTACACCAACCACTTATGGTGAATCTACTGTTTTTTTCCCCACTATAGTATTTGACGTTTGAGTGATTGTGGTCTATCGTGTGGAGACAGTGAGGTAGTTATGTAGTTCATGATGTCAAACAACAGATGCAGATAGCCTGTTGTTAACGTTCAGTTATCAGAAAAAGTTCATATACACATTCAATTTTATACATACTAAGGTAATCCGATCATATAGCATAATCTTCATTTAAAAAAAAATTTATGGTTCTAGATACCAAAGTCTCGCATCTTAATTTCAGCATTCTGATAGTTTTCTGAACAGTGACTCTTTGTTGATTTTCTTATCATTGATCAGAATGGTTTGGTGAATAAATGCACTCAACCTAATAATTTACATTTGCTTTATATTTCTGTCTGCTCTATGCTGTACTCTGACTTTAAAAATCACTATTGAGTTAAAAGTGTTGTTTATCTGCTCACTAATGAACACAGTGATCTAAGTTGCAATGGATTTATGAAGTTATCTTAAGCAATACTTTGTTATAAATATGATTGTTTTCTCATATATACTTTTTAAATTACTGAATGGTTTATTGAAAATTCTCATAAGAAGGTATATAAATTTTTAGCCGCAAGATCATAAAGTAAGTAAATAGTTAAAATGAGTAAAATTTTCAGACATTAAATAAATCTTTTGAAGGATTCACATTAGACCTCCCGTATGGTGGGGAAATATCAAAAGATTTAGTGGTTCATTTTCTTATGACATACAATATACATAGTCAATAAATCATCCAGAAATTGAATCCATGTATAGTAAGACCAACATTTGCATGAATATTTTCAGCTAAGGTTCCCCGATTCATTTTCAAAATATCATAAAGGAATAAAAAATGGTCTAATGTAGATTTAGAGCATATATTTAACACACAGAGTAAAGAAGTAGAAATGATTATGATGTATTAATTTGAATATAAAGAAATAATACTAACTTTAGTTATGGAATATAGAATCTTATTTACATGAACAAATACAATCTTAACTATGGATACTGAAAATTATTAAAGAAAATAGGTAAAAATTATTTGAAGTATTGACTTCTTTTTAATTGTAAGGAATAAAGGAAATACAAATATGAAAATTAAAATGTTTCATCCTGCAAGATGCATTTTATTCCACTTAAGAGAAAATTCAGCCTGGACTGTCTTAAACATGAGAAGAAATTCATTGACTTATGGAACTCAAGATCAAAGAGCAGTCTTGCTTCAGAGGTGAATTCTGGGTTAAATACTGTCAGAGTATCCATTTCATGATTTTGTTTGATGTGTGTCACCTTCAGCCTCAAGCTGATTAACAGCATGATGGCAAGATTGCAATAGAAATTTTGAAGCTCACGGCATCACAGCACTAGGCACATTCAAAACAAAAGTCTTGAGTTTCTTCTGTTCTGAGTTTAACAAGCCTAAATCAGTCATTGCTCCCAGGGCCAATGCTCTATGAATGATTCTGGTCTAGGTTAGGTCATCCTTCCAGAACCAATCACAGGGACCAAAAAAAAAAAGGAATATGATTCTGTTAGACATTCAGATCAACCAACATAATGGAATATGTTACAATTAGACACTCGGACCAACCAAAATAATGGAATATCCCGTCACATAACAAAATCACAAGTAAAAGGTAACAATGTAGATTTTTTTTTATTTTCTTTGAAGTTGGCTACTCCTCCAACACTAAATATACTGTAAGATTTATTATTCTTGAAATTCAGAAGTGTCACAGGTGTAAGATTGGATATGCATCTCTTTTAATTTTTTTCTTGTTGTTTTGATCTGACAAGTGTAATCTTTCTTAGTTTAGGAAATTGTAGTTTATTATTACATTTACGATTTTACTTCCATCTGCTCTGTTGTCAGTTTACATACAGCTGTCTCCATCATTTTATCTTTTTATTTATTGTGGTCATCTCTTTATCATCTCTTTTGATTTCTGAGAGAATTTCTGGAGCAAATGTTTTCTTTTAAATCAGTTATTTAGTATTCTATTATATATATAATATATATACAATGATTGTTAACTACTTCATTTTAAAAATTCAACAATCCTTTCTTTTTTTTTTAAGATTTTATTTATTTATTTGACAGAGAGAGATCACAAGTAGGCAGATAAGCAGGAAGAGAGAGAGAGAGGAGGAAGCCGACTCCCTGCAGAGCAGAGAGCCCGATGCGGGACTCGATCCCAGAACCCTGAGATCATGACCTGAGCCGAAGGCAGCGGCTTAACCCACTGAACCACCCAGGTGCCCAACAATCCTTTGTTTTAACTGAAGGTAACCTTTACGGTTCATGATGTCTCCTTTACTTGGACTCAGCATCCTTTAGATCTTACGTAAACCATAAAATAATTATACATGTGCAAGAAAGTGTGCTTGCACTTCTTTAAATCATACCATAAAATTGACTCTTCCTTTTTTGTACTGTTACATATGAATTTTAATACATGGAGATATTTATGTTTCTACCACTGAAGTCAAAATCCAAAACTGTTCCATCACCCCCAGAAAACTTCTTCCTGTTATTCCTTTGTAGTCACACCCTCCTCCAGTCAGGACTCGCAGCACCACTCAATTGTTTACCATCACTACAATGTTTTTTCTAGAATGGAAGCATTAAATATGCAAGCTTTGAGACTGGCATTTATCACTCTAAAGAAAGATCTTGAGATCCATCCATATTGTTGCATGTGTATCAACAGTTTATTTATTTTTATAGTATGGGTGTACCACAGTTTTCCACTCACCTGCTGAAGGCGAATTCCATTTTTGGCAAATTCCTATTAGGCACTTTTGCATAGAGCTGTTGAACAAATCCTCCTATAATACCAAATACTATTACCTATATTATGTCTAAGTTTTAGTGTTACCAACAGTTTTAATTTCCTTGGGTAAATACACAGGAATGGGATTGCTGGGTCATTTGGAGGAAAGAGGGTAGAAACTACTGCATAGTTGAAAGCAGGTTGCTTTCACACCAACAAAGAAAAGAGTTACATTTTGTTTCATATTCTTATCTGCTTTTAGTACTGCATTTTTTTTTTTTTAATTTTAGCCAGTCTGGAAGGTATGTAGTGGTATCTCATTATGGTTTTAATTTGCTTTTTTCTAGTGATTAATGATGTTACCTTTTCATGTACTTGACATCCTTATATACTCTCTTGTGACATGCCCAAGTTTTTACTCATTTTTGTGTTTTCATATTGTTGAGACATAGGGATTTCAGTATTCCGAAATTATAGGCTTTTGCTCAATTTTTGATTTGCAAATATGTTCCCCAGTATGTATGTATATATACAATTGTTGAAAATACTGCACACCTGAAACTAACAAAACACTGTATATTAATTATACCTCATTTAAAATAAAAAGAGCAAGAACTATGCTATTTTGATAAATATCTAGATTGATTTAGTAAAAGTAAAACAGATTTTCCTCACTGAAGACTCTTTACACTTAGAAATATAAAACAAGTATAACTTCTACACACTGATGGAGAGATTATTTTTTCTTTGCATTTGGTGAACTTTTTTTCTTTACAAGCCCAAGGAAGTGCGTTGAAAATTAGACATTAGCTCAGGACTCCTACAAATCATATGCTCAATAGTTTTTGAGGATGACTATATAATTTGTAGCTGGACAAGGCCATAGGACAATTATTAGTTTGTGTTATTTTTCTTCAATGGTCAGCTAATCACTAGTCATGTTTTACAGAGGCCTTAAAAGAAATAAGATACACTGAGAATTTTTTTTAAATACTTCTCCTGAGCCACAGATGCACTATATGTTTACATTTCATGTACTTTATCATATATTTAAATTACCAGTATATCCTTCAAAATACATATTTCTTGAAAGAAATAAACAAAATGACAGTTGTTATAGCCATGTGTTACGTACATAATGATCATCCAATTCACTTTACTTTTGTGTATAATTGATAATTTTCACAATAAAAATTATAATATTCATGAATCCCATAATCCTTAGAAAATCTTTCTATAAATGAGATTTTTAAAAATTCTAAGATCCTTGTATAAGTGAAATAGTAAAATATGACCTAGGAAATAATTAAGGCTACATAGAAAGCAAAATTAAAATTTAAGAAACTCATATGAAGCTTGAAGATGTGACTCAAAAACAGAAGAGATAGAATATCATCCACCAGAAAAATAAGAGAAAGGAAAATGAAAATTGGTATTAAAAAAATGAGAATTGTGAACCAAAAAATATTTTTAAAATATGAACAATATTTGAGTTGTAGTATGTTATGGCCAGATATTTTGTTATTCAATGGCATTCATGTCCCTTATAAAATTGCTTTGTATATTGAATAGTAGGGCCTAAGGTAATTGGCTTAAAATGGCTAGACTGTATTTTTCATTCATAAAAGAGTTAATTACTGAACAATCTATCAATGGTACTGTTTATCAAATTTCACTTTTAACTAAATGCCTTATTGGCATAATTCAGGGTAACAACCAATTTGTCTGTAAGGGGATCTGACATACAAATTGGTGATCAACCTCCAAATAGCCAACCTAATGGACAACACAGATCACTGTCTATGTTTAGAGTAACTGTGTAATAATAGTAACTAAAATGTAATGAATAGTTGATCTGAGCCAGGAACTCAACTGCATGACAGGGGTTAAAATTCCATTTAATCCTTACCCCCAAATTACAAGCAATACTATCATTATCCTTTATTACAGAAATGAAGAAACCAAGATTTAGATATCTTCCCTTCGATGTAGTTTTAGAAGCTTACCTATGTTTAAATATGGAAATCAAAGTACAGAAGACTGACAAATGATTGTAATGGTAGTTTAACACTTCCTGGTAAAAAACACTAACATTTTCTCATTCCTAAATTATATTGTAATCTCTGAAAGTATCATAGTAAAAATGAAAACCCTAAGGAAGTTATTAAAAATTTAGCACTCTCTGCTCATGTGGGAGTATAGCTTCCACTTTCTGAAGAGATTATTATAGATATGCCTGGAATAAAATGCAAATATCACACAGAGTGGGCAGGATATCTCAGCTGGGTTTCCCTAAAACTTATTACCTCAAATTTTTAAATACAAGAATAAATATATATCCAAGCAAATGTACCACTCTAAGGGAACATCTTAACACAAGTTAGCAGAATTATGAAACTAAGTAGGTAGCTGAATATGGAAAATCAAACAGAGATGGGCGTGAGGTGGTGGAGGGTTGAGTATAAAAGAATGGGTCAAAGATAAGTAACAAAGCAGGAAAAGGACAGGGTTTATCTGGAAAATGTTGATTCTGTTCATTCAACAGAAACTAGGGTTTTTTTCCATTTGAATTTATATTTTTTTATACAAAAACTGATAATTACTAATTACTCCAAAATCTACCTTCATTCAAAACCAAGTATGATCCACGAAATTCTATGCACTAAGCTCCATTGAGCAGCTGAGAGTATACCATACCTGGCACTTTTATAACCACATTTTTTCTAAAATTCTAATTCAAAGAATAATTTCAGAGGAAATATTAATGACACAAATCAATGACCGAAGGACAGCAAAAAAAAAAAAAAAAAAAAAAAGATGTGCACTTATGTAACTATCATCTTATTAAACTATTTTCCTTTTCCTTATTTCATTTCCAATAGTAATTTGCTCCAAAAGGATTACATAGAAACCATGCAAACATTACAAACAGTAACCACACTACAATTTAAGTTCATGGACATCTGGAAATGTGTATTTTAGCTCTGCATTTCCTTTCTAGCAGAGCCCAGCACCAGAACTACTGAAAACTAGGCAAAAGGGGATCTGGATTTGAGCCTGGGGTTTTGCAGCAACTCTGATCCTCATTCTCCATTCTAACCATGGGACAGAGTCCTCAGTGTAAAGAGGACTTACTCACCTGAGCTCACATTCTCCAACTGTTGCTTAGCATTTTCTTGGTCCTTGAGTCCCCTGGCAAAAATGGCCCAAAATCCCCAACTGAAGCCTCGGTCTTCCTTTCCATAGGGAAATGCAAAGCTAGAGCAGGTATCCCTAGGTGTTCCTCATCATGTCAAAGACCCAAGACACAGCAAAAAGAAACAAGGTGGGCTGCAGACTGGGTCTGGTTGCTGCCAAGTATTACTGTGGGATTTAGTGTCCAAAAACTCTAAATTGGAAAAAGGGCTTACAGGAAGTTCTGAGGATATAAATCATGTGCATGCTAGGCACAATCATACTCATTTCATAAAGATAATAATGAAATTAATTAAAATGGAAAACTATTGGTCCCTGTTATAATTAGAAGGGACAGTAAGAAGAGCCCTGAAATCTCAGAGGCTTAACATTAGTTCTGTTGTTTTTTCTATGAATGGTCCAAGTCGAATGCGGGTCACTAGGAGCAGCTGGTTCCTGTTATCTGCAGGACACAGGAGGGCAAAAGTTTAAATGGAGCTCACATACTTATATGTAAATATTCAATGATATAAATTAAGATAATACACAGTTGACAATGTTTTCCTAACTTGACAAATAAACCATCA
Organism: Mustela lutreola; assembly: GCF_030435805.1. Lineage (NCBI taxonomy): Eukaryota > Metazoa > Chordata > Mammalia > Carnivora > Mustelidae > Mustela > Mustela lutreola. The sequence continues at coordinate 45,080,665 of NC_081301.1, forward strand.
TAATAATAAAATTGAAAACTATGGGTAAATGTATAGTTTTATTTGACCAAGTTGGGCTAGACATCTAAGAATAACTTTATCACTATTCTCACCTGGGGGTTCTGCTGATAAACTGGTGATGTTTGTATAAGAAATATGATAAAATATAAACATAATAAAGTCTTGTATATTTATTGATAAAAGTGCCTGCACTTTAGTAAAATCACTAATATTGACGTTATAATCAAGATTTTCATATAATTTGACACATTTTTGCCTAATCAGATAAAATTTTTGTATAACTGTCAATATTAGTTTCTCTCTTAATTTCAGTTCAAAGAAAATTTACCCAGCTGAGTCAGTGGCAACTTGAAACAGTAAAAATTTAAACAATTTCAGAATATATCAAGAATTTTACATAGAATATCCAAGCATAGAAGAATCATATATAAAGTATTTCCAGAAAATATTAAAATTATTTTAATATTATCAATAAAATATCACTATCAATTGTATTACGGTTTTTACTAACTCTTAAAGAAATACCAAGTGGTATAAATGTGTGTCTTAAATTTTCTTGCCATTTTTCAGTGTTGGAATATAAAGAAAACTGAAAAGAGTCTTTCAGTTTGTTTAAAAGGTCTTCTCAATTTAAACTATACTTGCGATCTACAATGGACAGAAGTAGTATTATAGAATTTTATTATTTTTACCTGGGTATTCTCCCCTTAATTATGCAAACCTATTTTTCCTTGTTTTAATTTCCTCATATGAATTAAATCTTATTTTACATTTCATATTAAATGTTTTGATTTAGCAAGTTTCTCTAAAATTTATGTTTAAGCATTTAATCTTTTAAAAAGTGAAATAATGAAACTTGGGTTTTTTGTTTGTTTTTTGTTTTTTTGTCTTACTGTTGTGGAAAGGTTTAACCAACAGCATTAGTTATAAGCAACAATTCATACCAAGTATGTATAGTGCAAATTAAAAATTAATTCTGTTTTTCTGTTAAGGAACATGATTTATTTTTTAAACAGAATTTACTGTTGTTTGCTTAATTTGTTCAGTATATTTCATAAAATCTGATACAAATCTAATTGTTTTGACAGTATTCATTTGGAATTCCATAGTGTGCCCAAGAATAGTTTTTAGGTCATATTTGATATGTTTCATCAAAATAGTTCCTGTTAGGGAAGATCCAGGAATCACTAAATATTTATTAGTTTCCACTAGTCCAACGGATGTAATTGCTACCAGCATAGTGGAAACTGTCATGTCTTAGTAAACATTTAATTAATGCTCTACAAGAGGCATATGGGTCTTATGATTTGGGGTAACAAATTCTGTCTGAAAAACTTTTTTCTTTACCAACCTTGTTATCTCCATAGACTTGTCCTTGACAGTGCTTCAAATCAATACTTCAAACTGAAATTTTTTCAGTGTTCATGTTAATCTAAGCCTATACTTTAAAAACAAGTGTAAAACCAATAAAGTACTCATTAATTTTAACTTCTTTGTTTCCTGTTTATTTAATTATAAGGGTGGTAGAAAAATTTTTCCAACTTGTTTTTAGCCTCTAACTGAAAGACTTTTGTCTTTGGTACAATACACTAAAAGTAGACATTATTTACTTTCTACTTTATGTATATTTTTCAAACTTTATTATCAATTGAATTAGTAAATTTGTTTGGAATTTGTCCCACTTGATAGTGATTATTTCTATTTTTTCCAGGTCAAACTACCAAATCATATCTATTCTATTTATAAATTTGAAATGCTTTGCTATGAGCACTGTGAATGTAGAAACATGTTTTGTGAATACTGAGCACACAATATTATTCTTGCAAGAAAGTCATGCTGAAGTCCTAAAATATTATTCACTTGTCTGTATTTTATTACGTGTTGTTTGTTGTTTATTTAGGGTTTTTTTCTGATTCTGTAATTAATTACACAAGTCCTTGTGCAAATGAAAAATTAGTATTATATTTTTCATATTACCTCTATTCCTATTTCCAATATGTTATTAACCTCTAACTGAAAGACTTTTGTCTTTGGTACAATCCAGTAAAAGTAGACATTATTTACTTTCTACTTTATGTATATTTTGCAAACTTTATTATCAATTGAATTAGTAAATTTATTTGGCTATTATACCCCAAACTCTATTATATCCCAAATTAATAATATGGACTTTTTAATATTATAAAATGTTCTTTAGCCTTCAAGAATAACTACTGCAAATTTAGGGCTGATTCATAAGTAGCTCCAGAATCATGAATAAATAGAAATACAGAAGAAAAAGAAAAACAGGAAAATAGATACACAGCAATACTGGAAAATGATACTTCATAATGCAATCCTAAGGAAGGGGCACTTTGAAGTATTCCTCTCCAGTGTAAACTATATAAGTATAAACTACAAACCCACATGGTATTTTAGTACAGTTGACTTTTATTTTGATGACATGGAACAAAGGAGACAGAGCAGCATTCTGCTGGTACCTGAGTATTGCTATTTGTAGTTGTAGAAAATGTAGGGTATGGGGGTATAGTTCTAACATTCTGAGTACTGAATTCTTAGAGATAGAGAGGCACCCCTGGTGTTATTTAATAAATCTCCTTCATATTTCTACTATCTAGGGCATCCTAGTGCTTGCTTCATTGACCCATATATTATTTAGAATTGTGTTCCCAAATATTTGGAAAATTTCCTAGTGATCTTTCTCTTACTGACTTTTACTGTAATTCCACTGTGCTCAAAGAAAATTTTTCATACAACTCGAATCCTTTGGAATTATTGATTCAGGTTTTTTAGTCTAGAATATATTCTATCTTGCCAAATGTTCCACATGATCTTGAAAAGAATGTACATTCTGTCATACTGAAGTGTTCTATAAATGTCAATTAGATCAAGTTACCTGGTAGTGCACTTCAAACTCTCCATTCTCTTACTGATTTTATATTTTCTCAATTATAGAGAGCAGAGAGTTAAAGATTTTAACTGAAACTGATTTGTCTAATTCTCCTTAAAACTTCGTGTGTTTTTGATTCACGTACTTAAAGCTCCATTATTAAGTTAATAAATGCTTATCATTCTGTCCTATCGATGAAATAATATTTTTTGTCACTGTTGAATAGATTTTTTTCATCCTTATTAATATTCTTTGTTGCAAAATATACTTTGTATAGTGCTCTAAAACTTCTTAATGAGTATTGGCATTATATTTATCCTTTTACTTTTCAATCCATTAAGTCTTCATTTAGAGTATTTCTTATAATCACTATAAAATTGTCTTCCTTTGGGGCACCTGGATGGCTCAGTGGGTTAAAGCCTCTGCCTTCGGCTCAGGTCATGATCCTAGAGTCCTGAATTGAGTCCCACATCAGGTTCTCTGCTCAGCAAGGAGCCTACTTCCCCCTCTCTCTCTCTGCTTACCTCTCTGCCTACTTGTGATCTCTGTCAAATAAATAAATAAAATCTTAAAAAAAAATTGTCTTCCTTTTTATGCACCCTCACAAAAATCTGTATTTCAATTTAATGTACTTTTATACTTAACATGATTATGGATGTATTTTGGTTTGTTTCTATTATCTTACTCCATGTTTTATATTTGTCCCATTTGTTTGTTTTCCCCTTGTCCTTACTTTTGAAATTTTTTAAAGATATTTATTAATTTATTGGAGGGAAAGCATGAGAGGTAGAGAGGACAAGTAGGAAAAGGGTAGGGGAGAGGGAGAAGGAGACTCCCACTGAGCATGAATCTCAAAGTAGGGCTTAATCCGAGAACTCCAGGATCATGGCCTAAGTGGGAAGCAGATGCTTCCCAGAATGAGCGACACAGGTGTCCCCTCTTTCTTGGATTCTTTTATGATTACATATTCTGTTCTGTTAGCTAATTAGTTCTTTTTTACAGCTTGCTAATTGCTTTGTTATTGATTGTTACGGGGTACATTTTTCCCTTAACATTGTCCACCTTCAAGCTATATTTTATCACTTCACCTATATTTCTACCTTCCCAAAAGTTATGCTCAAATTGTCATTCATTATATGATATACTTATGTAATAAATCCACAATAGGTTGTTTGTATTTTATATTTAAACAGGTATTCCTTAGGGAATTTAGGTAAGAAAAATAAATTGACTTTACTGTAGCTTTACAACACAAAACGAGGGGGAAAAATAAGTCTAGCCACTTACAGGCATGACATGTTGAACTGCCAAACACTATGCATATCCTAAAAACTCAGATAACTTCTAGTTATTAAAATAAAATTCTTAGTTTTTTGTTTTCTGAAATCAGAATTTCCTGAATATTAATATTTTTTAAAAATAATATTTCCAGGGGTGCCTGGGTGGCTCAGTGGGTTAAGCCTCTGCCTTCGGTCCAGATCATGATCTCGGGGTCCTGGAATCAAGCCCCACATGAGGCTCGCTGCTTGACAGGGAGCCTGCTTCCCCCTCTCTCTCTGCCTGCCTCTCTGCCTACTTGTGATCTCTCTCTCTCTCTCTCAAATAAATAAATTAAAAAAAATAGTAATATTTCCATTTGTCTCCAATTTTCAATAACTTGATCCCAAATTTTTGCTTTTATTTTCAAGCTGTCAAAAGGGTCACACCTCCAGATTTAATATTTAATTTTCTTCAATAGCTTCTCTAAAGTCAACAAGTATGCAAGCTGGAAAAAAAAAGAATTCATCCATATGCTCTAATTTTAATTGTGTGATTATGCTCTAATTTTAATTGTGTGAATGGGTTAGTTAATACAGTGTTTCCATTCATTTATTTTGATGTTTCCTGCCAGATTCTCAATAATTCTGAAATAAATCATTAACACAGCCAGATCAGGAACATAATATGGGATAAACCACTTATTTTCAAAAAAATGTGACAAAGATTTTTTTGTCACCATTCCAGATAACCATTTCATTTTTAAATGGCTACAATACAGTACAAATTTTAACTCAAGAAAAGTGAAGTCTCAAGTGAAACTACAGTGATAGCTTTGAGGAAATCAAAAAGCTTCAAATTTCATTGTCTCCTAGACAATATAAAGATTGATTTAATTATCTCAGTAAATTAAGACACTCAAATTATTCCTTATAGTTGGAAGCCAAGCCTCAATCAGAAAGTGCTAAAACTTTGAATTTACAAAATTATGTATTAATGTAACATAATATTTCCTAAAATAAGGAAAATGATAATAATAAGCCCCAAAATAAAGTATTACCAGCAAAGGCGGCAAACCTTTAAAATTTGGGTATTCAAAAATTATTTTTAATTTTAATTCTAGTAGAGTTGGCATACAATGTTATATTAGTTTCAGGTATAAAATATAGTAATATAGTAATAAAATATAATAATTCAACAATTCTATACACTACTCAGTGGTCAAAATGGTAAGCGTACTCCTCATGTATGTCAGCCATCCTTTCTCTACCTTTAAGAGTTTGTTACTTGGTTTCTCTGTCTCCCTGCTCCCAGTGCTCATTTTGTTCTGTAAATTCCACATATAAATGAAATTGTACGGCATTTGTCTTTCTCTGACCAACTTGTTTCCCTTAGCATTATACTGTCTAGATCTATCCTTGCTGTTGCAAATGGCAAGATTTCATTCTTCATGGCTGGGTAATATTCCTGTGTGTGTGTGTGTGTGTGTGTGTGTACACATACACAACTTCTTTATCTATTCATCTGTCAGTAGACCCTTGGGATGCTTCCATAGTTTGGCTATTACAAATAATACTACAGTAAATATAGGGGGTCTTTTTGAATTAGTGTGTTTGTATTCTTTAGGTACATACCCAAAAGCAGAATTACTGAATCATACAGTACTTCTATCTTTAACTTTTTTGAGGAAACTCCATACTGTTTTCCACAGTGGCTGTACCCACTAGCATTCCCACCAAGAGGACATGAGAATTCCCTTTCCTCCACGTTTGCCAAAAAATTTTAAAATTTGTACATCACAGTGATGTATGTGTATTTATATATACGTATTATATATATATATATATATATATATATATATATATATATATACACCCATTATAGAGAGTTTTAAAAATTTTTCAGTTTGAGGTAATAATATTGAAAATCAGAAAAATATTGTTTCATGATAAGAAAAATAATGTTAGGCATCCTAAAAAAAATTATCATTGTAAAGATTTCTGCTCTTTTAGACTTATCAGGATGAGACTGAAGGTTTTTGTTGGTGAGTGCTGTGAAGTGTGTAAACCTGGTGATTCACAGACCTGTACCCCTGGGTATAAAAATATATGTTTATAAAAAATAAAAAATTAGGGGCACCTGGTGGCTCAGTGGATTAAGCCGCTGCCTTTGGCTCAGGTCGTGATCTCAGAGTCCTGGGATCGAGCCCCTCATCGGGCTCTTTGCTCAGCGGGAGCCTGCTTCTCTCTCTCTCTCTCTCTCTCTGCCTGACTCTCCGCCTACTTGTGATCTCTCTCTCTGTCAAATAAATAAAGTCTTAAAAAAAAATTAAAAAAAGAAAGAAAAAGAATGTTAGGCATCCTAAAAAAATGATCATTGTAAAGATTTCTGCTCTTTTAGACTTATCAGGATGAGACTGAAGGTTTTTGTTGTTTGTTTGAAAGATTTTATTTATTCAGAGTTGGGACAGGGGTAGAGGGTGAGAGAGAATCTCAAGTAGGTTCCATGCTGAGTGTCAGGCTCCATCTCACAACCCCAAAATCATGATCTGAGGAGAAATCAGGAGTTGGATGCATAACCAACCAAACCAAGATTGAAGGCTTTCTTTCAGAAAATTTAGCTTTGCTTCAGTGAAGCACTTTTGTTATTGTATATGGAATATTAATCATATGGGTCTTACAATAATGAAAATACTCATTAAAAATAATCAAAAGTTCAATAGCAGCAACATAACTGCCAAATTAAATCCTACCCCACGGGAGAAGGTATGCAATAGCTGAGCTAGAGAAAGAGGGTACTGCTTCTTTCATTAGACTTCTGAATCACAAAACAGAAGAGTACATTCCACTCTGGGTATACACATAGAGTATTCTTCCCTCTCAGTGTGATTCCATAAGTAGCCATTTCTATGGTCCCAGAAATGTTCTTTCAGTCAAACTATCTTCTCCACGCAATTTATGTCCTATCTTGTTCTTTGATTCCATCTCATATTTTAGGTATCTTGGCCCACAGTGTTTTTAGGATTATAATCTGTAACTGTGGCTAAAGGGAAGATCTTGTTTGTTATGAATACAAGTTTTTAAGTTAACCCTTGCAATGATTCAGCTATGGTAGATTATACAGTGACTTTCCAACATTTTATAACAGGATATTTTGATGCACTACCACTGCATGACTTTGTAATGAGAAATAAAAATCCTATGTTACACTTATTTAGGACTATAGTTTTATGAAATATACTCCCACATTTTTATTCATTTTATCTTGGAAACAGAGTATGGGGTTGAAAGGAAACTATTTTTTTCTTATTTTGCAAAAGAGAAGTCTGTAATTTAGAGTTGTTAAAGGACTTAGTTGAACTATCAAGTTCTCATGAAAGAACCTGAATATGAAAATTTTGGCTCACTGACAGCTAGGGATGATAGAATCTAGAAAATATAGGACAGGTGGTATTGCTGAGCTCTTAGAAGCAAAGTGAGTCCAGAAATCATAAATGAATACCAAGGTTTGAGCAATATCCATAGAAGTCTGATCCACAGACATCTACAAAGATGATTTTAAGAACTTGTTGTTCTTACAGGCAAGAACCAATAGGCACCGAGTAAGGTAATACTCATTCTATACAATCAAAAGAAGTCAATGACAGGCAGTGAAGAGAGTAAGCATCCATTCCAATACAAATAACAATCCTTGAACATTTCTGAACCTGAGCTGGAACCCACAGATTGAAGAAGAGGACAGTCCTGCAACAACCCTGCAACACCTCAGCAGCTGTGTATTAGAGTGACTCCAAATTTCTTTCCCAAAAGGACCAATGGCCATTTACTTGTTCAAATACATATTCAGGAAAGGGAAATATACAGACATTTTGAATGAGTACAGACCCAATTCAAGAAAACTCAGAAGGGCAATCTTAGATCTTCTTCAGCCTGGGGAATCATAACTGCATCTTTCCAACCACTTTGCAATTCAACTCTCCATCTAGATCTACCCAGTCTCTCATAGTTATTTCTGTGGGCATTCCCCAGTAAAAATCCTTCATTCAAGCCTGTTTCCCAAGGAATCCCACTTAAGATGGATGTTAAACTTTGGTATCATTTGAATAAATTAGTTGAAATGCAAAATAGCTACCATTTGTATTTATCAGATCAGGCAAGGTTAAAAGATTAATATGATCCCATATTGTTAAGGATGTGAAAACAGTCATTCAGAAACTGTTAACTGACACTAAACTAACACTAAATTTCTATGGGGCCATTTAGAAAAATACATTTAAAATATATAAGCATTGATTCTAGCAATTCTCCCTTTAGAAATATATATAGAAAATTATGAAAAAAAGAGAACAGATATGATATATGTTTTTTACTTAAGCATTGCTCATGACAATAGAATTCTTTAGAAAAAAAATTTTGTTATATCCATATGTTTATATTATGTAACAGGTATTCCACAGCAACATGAGATACATGTGTATCTGTATATATTTACATGTTTATTTAAATAGCATAAGCATCTTAAGTAATTGGTAAAATATTAAATATTTGGTAAAATAAGTAAAAATATTCAAATTTATTACTATGAACCCAACTGCAATGCAGAAGCCAATATTTTACATATATTATATTATCATTTATAGTAAGATTTCAGGTTTATATGTTCTTTTTTATGAATTTCCTTATTTTTAAATGAAAATTAAGAATAAATCTATTTTACTGAATTCCTGTATAAGTTCTAGCAGTTTTGGAGTGGAGTCTTTTGGGTTTTCCACATATAGTATCATATCATCTGCGAAGAGTGATAATTTGACTTCTTCTTTGCCGATTTGGATGCCTTTAATTTCCTTTTGTTGTCTGATTGCTGAGGCTAGGACCTCTAGTACGATGTTGAATAGCAGTGGTGATAATGGACATCCCTGCCGTGTTCCTGACCTTAGCGGAAAAGCTTTCAGTTTTTCTCCATTGAGAATGATATTTGCGGTGGGTTTTTCATAGATGGCTTTGATGATATTGAGGTATGTGCCCTCTATCCCTACACTTTGAAGAGTTTTGATCAGGAAGGGATGCTGTACTTTGTCAAATGCTTTTTCAGCATCTATTGAGAGTATCATATGGTTCTTGTTCTTTCTTTTATTGATGTGTTGTATCACATTGACTGATTTGCGGATGTTGAACCAACCTTGCAGCCCTGGAATAAATCCCACTTGGTCGTGGTGAATAATCTTTTTAATGTACTGTTGAATCCTATTGGCTAGTATTTTGTTGAGTATTTTCGCATCTGTGTTCATCAAGGATATCGGTCTATAGCTCTCTTTTTTGGTGGGATCCTTGTCTGGTTTTGGGATCAAGGTGATGCTGGCCTCATAAAATGAGTTTGGAAGTTTTCCTTCCATTTCTATTTTTTGGAACAGTTTCAGGAGAATAGGAATTAGTTCTTCTTTAAATGTTTGGTAGAATTCCCCCGGGAAGCCGTCTGGCCCTGGGCTTTTGTTTGTTTGGAGATTTTTAATGACTGTTTCAATCTCCTTACTGGTTATGGGTCTGTTCAGGCTTTCTATTTCTTCCTGGTTCAGTTGTGGTAGTTTATATGTTTCTAGGAATGCATCCATTTCTTCCAGATTGTCAAATTTATTGCCGTAGAGTTGCTCATAGTATGTTCTTATAATAGTTTGTATTTCTTTGGTGTTAGTTGTGATCTCTCCTCTTTCATTCATGATTTTATTTATTTGGGTCCTTTCTCTTTTCTTTTTGATAAGTCTGGCCAGGGGTTTATCAATTTTATTAATTCTTTCAAAGAACCAGCTCCTACTTTCGTTGATTTGTTCTATTGTTTTTTTGGTTTCTATTTCATTGATTTCTGCTCTGATCTTTATGATTTCTCTTCTCCTGCTGGGCTTAGGGTTTCTTTCTTGTTCTTTCTCCAGCTCCTTTAGGTGTAGGGTTAGGTTGTGTACCTGAGACCTTTCTTGTTTCTTGAGAAAGGCTTGTACCGCTATATATTTTCCTCTCAGGACTGCCTTTGTTGTGTCCCACAGATTTTGAACCGTTGTATTTTCATTATCATTTGTTTCCATGATTTTTTTCAATTCTTCTTTAATTTCCCGGTTGACCCATTCATTCTTTAGAAGGATACTGTTTAGTCTCCATGTATTTGGGTTCTTTCCAAACTTCCTTTTGTGGTTGAGTTCTAGCTTTAGAGCATTGTGGTCTGAAAATATGCAGGGAATGATCCCAATCTTTTGATACCGGTTGAGTCCTGATTTAGGACCGAGGATGTGATCTATTCTGGAGAATGTTCCATGTGCACTAGAGAAGAATGTGTATTCTGTTGCTTTGGGATGAAATATTCTGAATATATCTGTGATGTCCATCTGGTCCAGTGTGTCGTTTAAGGCCTTTATTTCCTTGCTGATCTTTTGCTTGGATGACCTGTCCATTTCAGTGAGGGGAGTGTTAAAGTCCCCTACTATTATTGTATTATTGTTGATGTGTTTCTTTGATTTTGTTATTAATTGGTTTATATAGTTGGCTGCTCCCACATTGGGGGCATAGATATTTAAAATTGTTAAATCTTCTTGTTGGACAGACCCTTTGAGTATGATATAGTGTCCTTCCTCATCTCTTATTATAGTCTTTGGCTTAAAATCTAATTGATCTGATATAAGGATTGCCACTCCTGCTTTCTTCTGATGTCCATTAGCATGGTAAATTCTTTTCCACCCCCTCACTTTAAATCTGGAGGTGTCTTCGGGCTTAAAATGTGTTTCTTGGAGGCAACATATAGATGGGTTTTGTTTTTTTATCCATTCTGATACCCTGTGTCTTTTGACAGGGGCATTTAGCCCATTCACATTCAGGGTAACTATTGAGAGATATGAATTTAGTGCCACTGTATTGCCTGTAAGGTGACTGTTACTGTATAGGTCTCTGTTCCTTTCTGATCTACCACTTGTAGGCTCTCTCTTTGCTTAGAGGACCCCTTTCAATATTTCCTGTAGAGCTGGTTTGGTATTTGCAAATTCTTTCAGTTGTTGTTTGTCCTGGAAGCTTTTAATCTCTCCTTCTATTTTCAATGATAGCCTAGCTGGATATAGTATTCTTGGCTGCATGTTTTTCTCGTTTAGTGCTCTGAAAATATCATGCCAGCTCTTTCTGGCCTGCCAGGTCTCTGTGGATAAGTCAGCTGCCAATCTAATATTTTTACCATTGTATGTTACAGACTTCTTTTCCCGGGCTGCTTTCAGGATTTTCTCTTTGTCATTGAGACTTGTAAATTTTACTATTAGGTGACGGGGTGTGGGCCTATTCTTATTGATTTTGAGGGGCATTCTCTGAACCTCCTGAATTTTGATGCTCGTTCCCTTTGCCATATTGGGGAAATTCTCCCCAATAATTCTCTCCAGTATACCTTCTGCTCCCCTCTCACTTTCAGTAAAGTGTCAGGATATAAAATCAATGCACAGAAATCAGTTGCATTTCTCTACACCAACAGCAAGACAGAAGAAAGAGATATTAAGGAGTCAATCCCATTTACAATTGCATCCAAAACCATAAGATACCTAGGAATAAACCTAACCAAAGAGACACAGAATCTATACTCAGAAAACTATAAAGTACTCATGAAAGAAATTGAGGAAGACACAAAGAAATGGAAAAATGTTCCATGCTCCTGGATTGGAAGAATAAATATTGTGAAAATGTCTATGCTACCTAAAGCAATCTACACATTTAATGCAATTCCTATCAAAGTACCATCCATCTTTTTCAAAGAAATGGAACAAATAATGCTAAAATTTATATGGAACCAGAAAAGACCTCGAATAGCCAAAGGGATATTGAAAAAGAAAGCCAACGTTGGTGGCATCACAATTCCGGACTTCAAGCTCTATTACAAAGCCGTCATCATCAAGACAGCATGGTACTGGCACAAAAACAGACACATAGATCAATGGAACAGAATAGAGAGCCCAGAAATAGACCCTCAAATCTATGGTCAACTAATCTTCGACAAAGCAGGAAAGAATGTCCAATGGAAAAAAGACAGCCTTTTCAATAAATGGTGCTGGGAAAATTGGACAGCCACATGCAGAAAAATGAAATTGGACCATTTCCTTACACCACACACAAAAATAGACTCAAAATGGATGAAGGATCTCAATGTACGAAAGGAATCCATCAAAATCCTTGAGGAGAACACGGGCAGCAACCTCTTCGACCTCTGCCGCAGCAACATCTTCCTAGGAACAACGCGAAAGGCAAGGGAAGCAAGGGAAAAAATGAACTACTGGGATTTCATCAAGATCAAAAGCTTTTGCACAGCAAAGGAAACAGTTAACAAAATCAAAAGACAACTGACAGAATGGGAGAAGATATTTGCAAACGACATATCAGATAAAGGACTAGTGTCCAGAATCTATAAAGAACTTAGCAAACTCAACACCCAAAGAACAAATAATCCAATCAAGAAATGGGCAGAAGACATGAACAGACATTTCTGCAAAGAAGACATCCAGATGGCGAACAGACACATGAAAAAGTGCTCCATATCACTCGGCATCAGGGAAATACAAATCAAAACCACAATGAGATATCACCTCACACCAGTCAGAATAGCTAAAATCAACAAGTCAGGAAATGACAGATGCTGGCGAGGATGCGGAGAAAGGGGAACCCTCCTACACTGTTGGTGGGAATGCAAGCTGGTGCAGCCACTCTGGAAAACAGCATGGAGGTTCCTCAAAATGTTGAAAATAGAACTGCCCTATGACCCAGCAATTGCACTATTGGGTATTTACTCTAAAGATACAAATGTAGTGATCCAAAGGGACACATGCACCCGAATGTTTATAGGAGCAATGTCCACAATAGCCAAACTATGGAAAGAACCTAGATGTCCATCAACAGATGAATGGATCAAGAAGATGTGGTATATATACACAATGGAATACTATGCAGCCATCAAAAGAAATGAAATCTTGCCATTTGCAACAACATGGATGGAACTAGAGCGTATCATGCTTAGCGAAATAAGTCAAGCAGAGAAAGACAACTATCATATGATCTCCCTGATATGAGGAAGTGGTGATGCAACATGGAGGCTTAAGTGGGTAGAAGAAGAATAAATGAAACAAGATGGGATTGGGAGGGAGACAAACCATAAGTGACTCTTAATCTCACGAAACAAACTGAGGGTTGCCGGGGGGAGGGGGTTTGGGAGAAGGGGGTGGGATTATGGACATTGGGGAGGGTATGTGATTTGGTGAGTGCTGTGAAGTGTGTAAACCTGGTGATTCACAGACCTGTACCCCTGGGGATAAAAATATATGTTTATAAAAAATAAAAAATTAAAAAAAAAAAAAAAGAATAAATCTATTTTATTAAAAAAAGAAAATGATTACAAATTTCAGGTATTTGTTCTAGACTTTTTGATATCACTAGCTAATTTTAAAATTCACCTGGAAAATTCAATAAATAAATAAACAACAAAAGTAAATAAAAATTCATCAGTAAACTTTCTTATGTGATACACTTTCTTAGCTTTTACAGAGCAGGTGTGCATTATCCTTAGAATAATAAATTAAAATTTTCCTCCTACTCGGTCTTCATTCAGAATTTTATTTCCAGATTAGATTTTATGAAATACTTAGAGGGACTCATTTCTCTCTCTTTACAATCTTTTCCTTGTTCTATTTCCATTTGGACTTTTGCCTACCATCATCAGATCAAAGCTCTTACATTGAAAAAATGAGATAATTAGCATAGCAGAGTATCTGGCATATAGGAAATTTCTAATATATATTAATCACGTGGATTATTAGCAGTCACTGGAATCGTTTAGCCTGGTTGGTAGGGAATAGGATGATCTTTTTGTCAGTAAAGTTTCCATGTTCCTGTCCAATAATTCTCTCTGAAATAGAAGTGCAATACAGGGCTTGATGTTCTCAGAATAATGCTCTCTTAAATCTTCCTGGCACTAACAGCATAAGTACTTACTATCAAAGCCCAAGTCCCTGCCCACACCAGTCCAGCAAGAAAATTGCTTATTGTATATATCTTTTGTGTATGTTGCTTGCCATGACAGACGGGAACAAGAAAGAAAGGGAGTTTCAACTACATCAAATTACAGCAGATATTGATAGAGTAGAATACACACACATAGTCGGGGTGATAAAGAAAAAAAATGCCTCAGTAGTTTCAGAAGGGAATCTACCTCAGTCAGACAAGCAGAAGGAGAACAGGAGTCCCCAGAGGTTATGAGGCCTGAGAAGAGATGGATAGTTTAGAGAGAAAAGTGAAGCGACATAAGAAATCAAAGAATATTTTACCGGCAGAAAGAAAATCAATGAAAATGATGAACTGCTATTCAAAGGAAATAAACTGATTATTCCAGTTTCCACAAGAAGGGAGGTATTGCAGGTAATCCATCAGGATGAGCAGCATGTTGGAAGGAGAGGGAGGAAGCCTAGATGTGATAGTCTATCTTTCATATTCCAGCCCCAAAACAAAAATGTTAGTTAGATGTTTGAAACACAATTTAAAATTAATTTCTTTAGCACAATAAAGTCCATTGGCATGTATATATTTTCTAATTATTTTCTATTTTTACTTTCATACTTCATAAAGGAGATTCTCTAAAAATATGAAAGATACAATAAATGTATCCATGCTAATTTTTTTAAAGATTTTATTTATTTATTTGACAGAGAGAGATCACAAGTAGACGGAGAGGCAGGCAGAGAGAGAGAGAGAGAGAGAGAGAGGGAAGCAGGCTCCCTGCTGAGCAGAGAGCCCGATGCGGGACTCGATCCCAGGATCCTGAGATCATGACCTGAGCCGAAGGCAGCAGCTTAACCCAGTGAGCCACCCAGGCGCCCCATGCTAAGGTTTAATAATCAAATGAATTCTCTACCTACCAAAAAACTTAAATAGAACTTTATCTATATCTTACAAGTTCTGTGAATTTTCCTCCCTGATGATGTCCTACCCCCTTCATCCCAGCAGAGGATAACCACTATCCTGATTTCCAATGTAATCATGTATCTGATTTGCTTTATAACTGTCCATTGTTAACCATATACACAAGACATGAATTTGTTCTCTTCTTAATGGAATTATGAATGGAATCAAACTGTCCATTTTCTTACTTGTTATTTTCATTCAACTGCACGGTTTTGAGATCCATACATGTTCATTGTTGGTAGTCTACTTTTTGGTATATCATAATTTATCCACTCAGTTGACCATTGAGCTTCTAAAAGTTTTTGATTCTTTCCTGATACATTAAATTTTAAGTGGTGATATTTGCACAACACTGTAAATGTAGTTAATGACACTGATGGTATACTTAAAGATGGTTAAAGTTAATTTTATATTATGTAAATTTTACCACAATAATACATAAAATATCCTATAAAGAGATTTCATTCAATGCCTGAGGAGACCCAAAATTCTTCATTCTTTTTCAAAAAAGCTTAAATCAAATTTTCCAAACAAGTAACAAAGAAAATTAATGAAGAAGGTAGACTTTACTTTCAGTCAACTTCACTAAGATTGGAATTCCTAGGGGGGAATGTGGGTTTAAATGAATATAAGTTTTTCCCTACGCTTTTCATAAAACTGCTAAAGACTGAGGACCATCTCTCAACATCAGATTTATTGACAAGTATCACAGCTACAAGTCCAGAGCAGATACTGTTTCCATTCTGTGCAACAAATACACATTTTTGACAAATTCATTTTCTCTGTTGAGGTAGAAGAGCACAGTGTTGATGGAGAATCTCATTTGAGCAAGATACATCTGACTCCTTTTCCAAACCTGTCATATTTAACCCCCATAATGCCATCTTAGAGATGAGAAACCTAAAGGCTCAGAGGTTAAATAGTTCTTTCAATATCAATTTGGCAGTCAATAATAGAGCAGAAATTTGAATTCAAGCTTGTCTTACGCAAAAACAAACAAACAAAAAAAACAGGACAAAACCTGTGCTGTTTCCATTGTTTGCCCTGATATCTCAGAAAGACCTATAAAAGTGAGAAGGGTAATTGGCATTTGGTAAATGTGCCAGGGGCTTCCCTCATCTTGCTGCATGTTCACAACCAATATACTAAGAAGCTGGCATTAGTCATATTAAACAGGTGAAAAAAAAAATCAAGACTCCATAAGTTAACTGTTTCAGTGTATGTCGGTGTCACAGTTTCAATTATTCTTTGTCTGGCTTGAAATCCTGTGAATATGTTCCCTCTCTGCCTACAAAACAATTTGGTATGATAATGTATTGAGATATTCATTTCTCATTTTTTTCTTCTTGTATAGCATATGTCTCACCATACAGTCTTTTTATAGTCAAATTGTTTTCTTCTTCTTGCCTTAGGATTGCATTTCTGAAAGTGAGAACACTGAGCCAGCTGTATTCGCTTCATTTAAGACCTTGCTAGCAATGCAAATTCTCCAACCCCACCTAAAATCAAAAACTCTGGTGGTAAAGCCCAGCAATCTGTGTTTTATCAAACTCTCAAGTGATTTCTGCTATACGCTAAAGCTTGAGGAAGCACTGGTGTAGGGGAAGGTTCATTGCATGCTGGATCAAAAAGAGCTTCCCAGACTGCAAAACGCTAAACAAACTGATTCCTCATTTTTGATTTCTAGAATTCTGCACTCTTTGCTAAAATAGAAATATTGTGAATGCTAGGAAATGCATGAAGGTCTAAAGTTCTGCTAGCTATGGAAACCCATGACTCTTTGGCTCATGGAGAAGTGGAGAATCCCTTTTTGGTGCATGTTCTCTCTAATAATTTAAACTTTCCTTCCCAGCCTCCAAAAAGATTACCTAAAGTATCAGAGAAGTAGAAGAGACGCTAGACTTTACACCCATATAGCCTTGACCAGTGGTAACTATTATCCTGAATAATCTCTCCAAATGTAAGTGATCATAATATAGGGGGCTGGGGAGATTCCTAGAGAGTGAAACGCAGTGACACTGAAAGTGGTGATAGGATTCAATTGAAATTAATTAAAAGTAATAGAGTGTGTAAAAAGTTTACATGTACTATAAAATTTTTTAAAGTGCCCTGAGAGGAAAAAAAAAAAAAAAGATCAATACGTAATAAGGAGAACCCTTATTAACAGCACATTTGTGCCTCCCCGAAATTCTAACCCGCAATGGACAGTGTTAAGAGGTATGGACCTTGGGAAGTAAATAGGTTTAGGAAAGGTAAGGGAACAGAGACCCCATGAGAGTATTAATGCCTTCATAAGTGGAGGAAGAGGGTAGAGCTCATTACCATTACTCTGTGAGGATCTAAGAACACCCTGCTGCAAACCAGGGCAGTGCTCCCAGTGGACACCACATCTGCCAGAACCTTGATCTTGAACTTCCCAGCCTCCAAAACTCTGACAAATACATTGTTGTTTAAGCTTCCCAGTCCATGGAATTCTGCTATAGTGGACCACCCTGAATAGGACAATTTTAAATATCTTTAGCATCTTCCCTTTTACACTCAAATACACTTTTGTAGTAATAAGAAAAAACACAATGTTCCTTCCTTTCTTTACTTAAAAAAATTAGCTAGCACTCTTGTTGAGTTATAAATACAGAAAATATCTACAGAAAGCAAAGAAGATTTACTATTTTAGTTACACACATAAGAATTTATTTTAGGAGGAATAAAAAAGTTTTTAAAAAAATCTTTCAAATTTGAAAAGCTTAAAGATTGGTTGCTGTTTTTTAAAAGAAAGCCCAGAATTATGTGGAGAAAATGTTTTAGTTATGAAAATACCTTGGCATGCACAGAATTAAAGAACCTGGGTCATCTATAAGTATTTCTCCCTGTAAGATAGGTTTTGGGCATATATTTTTATAAGTAGGTATTGGGGGAGAAAAGTACCTCTGAGCTTTGTCCAATGCTATAACTTTGATTAGTATCAGATATGCTGTCCATTCAATTTAATATCTCAATTAATAATGACAATAATAGCAATAATGACAATATAACAAGTTTTAGCACTTTCTATGTACCAGGCATTATTTTCATTGCTTTACATTTTTTAAAGGTTTATTTATTTATTTGAGAGAGAGAGTGTGCATGGAGGGAGCAATGCGGAGGGAATAAATCTCAAGCAGATTCCCTGCTGAGTGCAGAGCCCCACCCCACAGAGGGCCTGATGGACTGTGAGATCATGACCTGAGCAGAAACCAGCGTCAGAGGATTAACCATCTAAGCCACCCAGGTACCTCCTTCAGGGCTTTACATTTATTAGCATGTTTAATCCTTACAACTAAATTATAGATTAATAAATAAAGCATGTTCTTACTTATTCAAATCAAATATTTCTGAAATTTAAAAATGCACATAAATAACTTAGAAATTGCTGTTTTTATATTCCTAAGTCAATTATTTACTTATTTTTCTCAACATGTAACACATATATATTAAAAGCTAGGAAAGAATTCAAAAGCAGTTATGAAATAAACTTTAGAAATAAACATTAACCTACTTAGAGTATAGCTCAAATGTAAGTAAAAAAAATTCACATTTTCAGCAAAGGCTATAGTCAGGACAGAGCTGGCAAAAAGTACAAGATTCATTGGCCCCACATCTCCAGTTATCAAGCCTGGCCTTGTCTGTAGCAAAGACCTTAACCCACTGATCCTATGTACTAAGCAACTACAATTTACAAACATAATTACTATGTTTTCTAAAACCAAAGGCTGAGAAAACTGACAGGAAAAATAATTTCCTTTTTTGACTTGTTGGTTTCCTTATATTTAATGGGTAATAGGTGTATAATAATAGATATGTAGAAACAGGTATAATCAAATTATTCACTTAAGAAATCAACTTTACTTAAAGTAAGACCTCTTAAATTGTTCTGCAAAGTAGAGATGTGCAGTCAATGTGATTAGAAATCGTGTTAATGAAACATAGTAATTTGGAATAAACCTTTGATTTTTACTAAATTTGCTGCAATCATTAAAACCAATACTATAAAAGGAAATTTAAGTGGAGGAAGACAGGAGGCAAAAGAGATGGTGTTATTTAATCAATATAGAATTTCAGTTTTGCAAGATGAAGAGAGTTTTAGAGATTAGTTGCATGTGAATGTAGTTAACACTACTCAATTGCACACTTAAAATGGTTAAGATACTCTCTGCCTACTTGTGATCTCTCTGTCAAATAGATAAATAAAATATTAAAAAAAAGATTTAAAAAAATGCTTAAGATAGTATATTTTACGGTATGTGTACATCATTTGATCACCTTTTTTTAAAGGAGAAAAAAAATAAAGGAAAGAAGTTATCTCTTTACTGCACTGCTAGTTGGAGCTAGAATCTTTTCTCAACTTGCTATAAAGGAAAAGTGAAAGAGGAGGATAGAAGTGGGGAAACTAAAACTTTGGTAACTAACTATTTGCAGCTATCTGTTTTAAGTATTATCACCTTCTCATTTTTAAATATAAATTTAAAGTCAATATAACATTTGTTCAATCTAATGTTAACCAGGAAGTGATAGAATTGATACACAAGCATGATTTTGGAAAGATCCAAGCTCTTTCTCTTACACAAGAGTCCTTTTCAAAATATCACACCAAATGCAACTCTATCAGACTAACAAAGGCTTATATTGAGTAGGTGCTCAAAAAGAAAATAATGACTATCACCTAGTTGAGAATTCAAGAACTTCAAGTATGATTGATCTCATTGACACTAAATTTAAGTCTCATGAAGTTAAAATAAATCTATCAAGAGCTTAGATATATAAGCAACCTCCCTTTATTCCCCAGGTTACCAATTTAATTCGGTTAATCTTAATAAAAATATATCCCACACTAAAGAGGTAAGAAACACATCATCAAAAATTCAAACCCTCACTTTAGTGTTTGACAATAACTGAGATAGTAAGCTTAAAACCAAAGACTAATCTTCTCCAGGAAGATGAGTTTCATCTCAACGAAGCAAGACAGAGCAGGGACTGGACTTGGGTCCCCTCTACCCTGACCAAGGAAACCTGGAGCTCCTTGATAATGGAAACCCACTGCCTTACATGTAGCAGATCTTGCAAGAATGTTCAAGCAGGATGCTTACCAAAGGAGGGACTCTACTTGGAACACGGGCAAAGATAACACAGCCAGTCTGCACCAAGGAGGACCCCAGTGCTAATCTTTCTCCTACACTTTCCCTCCTTATAATACTAAAAATCACGCCCAGAGGTGGAGATTTAACATGCTAATTAGACATGCAATGCATGAAGAAGCATTTTCTGTCCACTGCGCCAGTGCACCCAATTTTCTGTGTCTCTCTCCACCTCTACTTGCTTATACAGAACTCCTTTCCTGTCTTTGCTGCTTTAAAAAATTTCCCTGGCCTTTGCTGGCTGAGCCAGATGGAAGACCCTTTCTTTTTTGCTGTCTCCCTTGTGCTGAATAAATAAAAGCCTTACCTGGCACTGCCATTTGACCTCTGATCATCTTCTGTTGTTCAGAGAGCCCAAGGACTCATAGATAACCTAAGTGCATTTAATAATTTGAATAAGCACTAAGACAACTGTGATAACACTTGCAATGGAATAAAATAGGGAGAAAATATCAGGGAGGGACTATATAGTATATATTATATAAGCCTATTACATATACATAATATATATCTTATTGCCATGTCCCCTGTATAGCTGAGTCAAAGCCTGGTCAGAGAGGACTGGAGTGCCCTCTGTCTTTTATTGTTTTCCAAGATGGAGAACAGTGAACAATAGTGTAACCTTGAACTGAGATAATATTGCAGTGGAGAAACCTGTCTTTATCCTGTTTCAGAATGGAGCTAAGGAGTAGAAATGTGACTGATGAAATACAGAGTTCACTTGCATGTCGAACCCAGTAAACCCTGATGCTCTCATAAATTTTCCTGAAACAGTGACTTCCACTGGCACTGCACCTGAATGACCATGGGCTGAGCTTTAAGATCAATGATATTCAGTTGAGTGACATCACCATTTCTACATTATGTAACTCGAGTCACTGGTTACAGTAATGATGTCTGCAAATACCCTCATTATTAAAAAAAAAAAAAAAATATATATATATATATATATATATATATATATATATATATATATGGCTCTGTGCTATTTGGGTAATGCAAGTCTGCCAATGTCTTACTTGACTAGCAAGGGTGGATTCAGAGCTGGATGTGACGTTCCCATTATAGAATTTACTGCACGTGAACTTCAAGGACCAATGTCCATAACCTGTGAAGTATGCTACCCCAAATTTTCTCACATTCTCATGGGAAAAGAATTTCTTGATAACAATGAAGTGTCAACTTCCAAAGAATTTTGTTGGATTATGAATACATCTGCTCTAGCCATAGAGTTGCATGTGATTTATATTTGTATTATATATACCTATATATAGAAACTTATTAAAACTGTAGATCAAATGTATTGTTGATACAAATAATTACGTATGGCTTTGATAACACTGAAGTTAATCTAACTAGTTAAAATTAAAAATCAAGACTCACAGATTACCATTTTAAATAAAATCCAATATAAATTCACAAAATGGTCTTAAAATTTAACCTAGCCCTCAGATCCGATGGTCTGGAAAGGGGGAAAACCATATATTTGGGAATGTTATGTGTGTATCTTTATTTAGAAAATTTAGGAAAAATATAAATTTCTGTATGTAGATTTATACTGAGATGTAGAGTATCTGGTTATTAATACATTAACAATAATAAATGCAGTTTTTTGTCTTAGTTAAGATTCCTGCAAGAAACAGGACACCTTCAAAATAAATGATCAAAGAGAGTATTGAAGGAGCTATTTTCAAAAGGGGCAGGGGAGGGAATCTACAGAAAGTTCTGTGAATTGCCTTGAAGCTAGCAACAGCAGAAAGCCTTTGCCACTTCTGGGGCCTGAAGGTGCTAAGAAGGTGCAGGTACCAGGGCCCCCTCCATACCTTTAGGTACAGCAGAGAGAATATGATAAGGAAGCTGTAGATATAGGTAGTGAAAAAGATCAGACACAGAATCAGTAAGAAACTGCAGCTGGGCAAGGAGGGAGCCAGGGGAAAACACGCCATGACTTCTCCATCCTCCCTCTCTCCTACCTTTGACAAGCTTTTCCCACTCACCATCTGAAAGCCAGAAGGCCATGGAACCTCACTGAAGTGGTCTACGGGACTCCGAGACTCATGCAGCAAGCAGGGTGAAGAAAGGCTGATTATGCACCTGCAGAGGCAGAAGGACAACACTCAGCATAGATTTATATAGTGCTCTTTAGATTTTCAACAACCATTCACCAAAATCCATTTAACTCAAACAGCCTTGAAAGAGAAGTAGAAAAAAAGAAATTTGAAGTTCAAGATTTTTAGAGTTTCTCAACACTGCCCATTTAATGTGTAATAGAGCCAGTAATTAAACTGTCTTTTAATTCCACCCGCAGTATTTTTCAGGCTAGTTTGGAAATCTGGATGTAGGAAAATCTAAATAGCTTAGAAGAGATGCTTTGGAATGCTTTCTCTTCTTCCATGCAGGGTCTGGAAAATACTAATGTAGAAATAAAGTGTGTAATAGAGATACGAGCTGCAAAGAAAACTTCACTAGTCATGGGTCCATTTTTTCCATAGAAGAATCATACAGATGTTGGGAGCTCTGCATCAATCTTTTAAGAGATCCACAAGTGAAGTACATGCTGGAAAACATGGTAAAGGATACAGAAAATAGAGTGCCTGGGTGGCTGAGTGGGTTAGGTCTCTGCCTTCAGATTGGGTCATGATCTCAGGGTCCTAGGATCGAGCCCCACATCGGGCTCTCTGCTCAGCAGGGAGCCTGCTTCCCTCTCTCTCTCCGCCTACCTCTCTGCTTACTTGTAATCTCTCTCTCTGTGTCAAATAAATAAATAAAATCTTTTAAAAAGAGAATACAGAAAATAATCTATGACCCCAAAACCCTTCCACAAGGACATAGTGGGAGCTGCACTGGGATGGCAGCACCTACATTTTGCTTTGTTAATGACAAGCGACTGCAGAAACTGACAGGAGATCTCAAGACCAGAAAACAAGCCCTCTTGTCATGTAGAGTGAGAATTCTGGCTCTCCTCCTATACAACCTAGAAAGTTCCTGGATTCAAAAGAAGTCGCCCTATACTACCTAAAGAAAGAAGTGAAATTAACAGATCCACGTGAAACCAAATAGCAGGTGCTGCTAATTTAGGCTGTACTAAATAGGTCTTTAAGGCAGCCATTAGAGGAAGATATGGTAATCCTGGGAAGATAACATGGTTCAAGTCAAGCAAGCCCTTCAGGAAGTTCTGATTCGTTTTGATGGAGCATGGTCGGTATGATGTATAGTGTTTTGCAGTGTGCATTGGAAGCACAAGGTGTGAGGCGTCTGAGGCACATCAACAAAGTTAGAGAGCTTGAATGATAAACCAAGGCTAGTTCATAAATAATGGGAAATGAAAATTACCCCCCTCCTCATATATTCCAGAAGTGAATCCTAGAGTAAATCTCTTTGGGGACAGTTCTGCAGGTATTTTGCAACCTTAGAAACACTGAGTAGCATATACATTGCACTAACTGAGGTAGAGAATTGCTGTTTTTTAACACCACAAGCTGCATGCCATAAAGATGCTGTATCATTCATATGATTTGTAATAAATCTTTTGTATTCTTTCCTCACAATAATTTATCTGAAATAGAAGCCAACACCTTCCAGGTTACTAAGCCCAGCTATTGAATTAATTCATGAGCTGGACTGAAAAAATGGGCTATTCTTCACCACCAGGATCATGAATATTTTAATGTCTGAATAAAGTTAAAGCAACACCACTTTGTGGAGATCCCCCAGAAGAAAAAATAGAGAATTAGATGCTATAGTGGACACTCGAATTCATTTAAACATAATTGAGATAACAACCAAAAATTAAACTGATCCTTGTAGGTAGAACCAAACACTCATTTAAAAAAACCCATCATTGTTAATTCCTGAAAAATTTGGAGAATTAATACCCTCTCATGGTTTTGACCATTGTAAGGAAGCACAAAACTTTTCTAGTACTGTAGTAGGAGGGGTGAGATTTCATTGTTAGTTGAAATTTAGCATCTGCCCCTAATAAGACCAGAATTCCACCAATTCAGTAACAAAAATATGTGTACAACAATTCCCCAGACTAGGCTTCCTTAATGTAAAGAACCAGAACTAGATATGTGACGAGAAATGAATAATCCCAGATAAAACAATAACTTTTTGAAACTTTGGGCTTCTACCAACCACAACCATCCGATGACATGAAAAGGAAACTCAAGAACAGTTGATCTAATTTTTCTCTGTTCTCCAACAACTTTGTCAGTTAATTTTTACCAAAATCAGAAACCATAGAATAGCCACAGAAGACCAATGAGAAAGATGTTTGCATAGATGTAATATTTTGATAAACTATTGCTTACGTCATCATTTTCCTTGGTCAGTGGAAGGAATAAGCAAGGGTATCTAACCTAACCTAGTCTCACCCATGGGAGGACACTCCTCATTTCTGACAAATAGTATCAATAAATCCTCAGCACCAACAGCAGCACCAGAAGCATGGTGATTAAATTAATCCTTTAACCCAATGATTCTCAACACTGGCTGCAAATTGGAATCACATAGGAGAACCTGAATCAGAATTTCTAGGGTGGGAATGGAACATCAACATTTTTTTTAAAGCTCCGTATAGGATTCTAATGTGAAGTTAGGACTGAGGACTACTGCTAGTCCATACAAAGGATGCTGAAATGTGAACATGAGTTTATTTGCATGACTTGAAAATCATTGCTGGTAACTACATTTCTCATCTTCTTTCAATACCAGAGCAATGCCCTTCTTGGACTTACAAGTATTTAGTAATAATTCTTTAATTAAAACGAACATTAAATGAAAAGCTTACCATGTTGAGATATCTTAAATTTCTATTCCTGGGTGACCTTAAGCACACTAATTCTTATCACTTCTTTACACATTTGTAAAGGGGGGATAATTGTGTTTACTTTCTAGGATTATCATAAAGCAAAATGGGTTAATACATCAGAAAGTACCTAGTAAAATATTTGCATATAATAGAAATCATGTAGTAGCTATCAACAAATAATGATAAATTGTAATCCTAAATATATCACTGTAGTTATAATTGCAGTAAGAGGCTTCACTGTTCATAATTTTTACTTAAAATGTATGCAACAAATATTTATTAAACATTCACCATGGCTAGGCAATGTTCTAGAGGTTGATACACAGCACTATGAACTGAAATCCCTGTTCTTCATTAAATTGCATTTTCAGGGAGATATTAACCACATACTAGATAAGGAAAAGGGCCAAAGAAGTGTGTGTGTGTGTGGGGGGGTGGAGCACGGTGGCTTGGCGGGGAAGTATTTTTTTAGATGGGAGTGCAAGGGAATACTCATTGAGGCCCTTGCATTTGAGTGAAGACCTGAGGGAAATAAAGGAGCTAACCATGACGATATCTGGGAGAAGGCTTTTCAGGGTGAGGTAATAGGAAGAACATGCCTGGGGTGTTTAGAATGGAGGCTCTTGTGGCAGGATTAAAATCAAGTAAAATAACAGAAGATTAGATCAGAGAAGTAATACAAATATAGGAGTAAGGTGACCATAGAAGGCCTTATGGATTGACCTTGCCCTTCTCATGTGTTCTTTCAGGTAAATTTCTATTTCCATGCTGCAGAGGAACAATTAAGAAAAGTTATGATCAAAGAGTTGTGATCAAAATATGATGTGTGTCTCTCATAGACCAGTGTATGCAATTGCCTCAGCATGGTGACAAGTGTGTTTGAGATATGACTTGCTCCACAGTCTTTGTCCCTGTATGCTTGTGAAGGGCAGAACTCAAGTCCTCTAGAAGAAAAGCACAGTGGAAGGTAGAAATGAACTTCGGCTGTTTAACTCATTAAGAGACTGACTTGTTTGTTACTGCTTATAAAATACCCTGACTCATACATACTTCATATTAAGGACTTCTGTTTTCACTCTGAGTAAAATGGAAAACCAGCAGACATGCTCAAGATAGGTGTGAAATAATTTTACTTGTTTTAGACAAAATCACTCTACTTTGTTGGGAAGAGGAGATAAGCCTTGGTCAAGAGTAAAAACTCTTGAACAGAAGATACGATCGAAAATGTGATTGCTGAGTTAGGGTGGCACAAACAAGTCTTTAAACAAAACAGAGTTTAAGTGACTCACATATCTAGTCTTAGTACCCACACTGTTTCTACCAGCTTAATTTCTACTCTCCCTTTGTCCCCACTCATTAACTGGGATGCTTTCATTTCTGTTTTTTCCTATGTTCAGTTGCCTATGATTTAATTCTTATACAAATATTAATTATAACTAAAAACAAATGATCCATTTAAAAATGCAATAATGTATATTCAGGATCTACAATGTCACAGACAATAGAGATATAAAAACAGATACAAATCTTTTTCTGTGCCATTGACCCCTCCATCTAAGGGGAGGAGCCTGAAGAAATATACATTGAGTTGCACATAATAGCATAAGTGCCAATAGGTTTGGTTTTGTTTTATAAAAACTTAAAACCAATGGTTTTTGAGAATACAGGTGCTAGAATTTGTTTAGGAAAAAGGTAAGTCAGATTATTACTGTTGATTTCATAGAACAGGTACAAACTGGGCTTTAGGGGGAAGATAAGATTTTCATAAACAAAGAGATAGAAAAGCATTTTAATAACAAAAGCATAAATATCAGTGAGTCGATCAGTTTCAGACAAAATGTGGAGACCATTTCTGAAAAAATATGAAGTTTATTAAAAAGAAAATGAAGTAAATTTTTTAAAAAATAAGAAAGCAGCAAATTATGAAGGGACTTGAATAACAGAAGGGAAAATACAGGCTGGCCAAAGAAAATGTTTTTGGTAACATAGTTTCAACATGACCAAAGGATGTTTATGATTTTAATATGGAAAGACGAAATGGGTGATTTAAAACACAACTGTGACAACATACCTGATTCAGTGTCTATATAATTTTGTCCCTAAAAAGGAACACTAGTTATGACTCTTTCATTACATACTCTTTTATCTCAAATCTAAATCCAGGAATTATAGTGAATGCCTAAGGTAACAAAAGAAGATAAAATAAGTTAATATACATGTCCTAGCTAGGGGAAAAAAGAAAGAAAATTGTACTGTGAGTTAACAAAAATAATTTACTTTTTAAAGAAATCGTACAAGTAATGCTTAAAGAACATATTTTACTAAAAATATTACTTATATAAGAAAAGAACTTGTGTTGCTAATATACCACTATCTCAAAGCAAATTTCTGAAGTCTTAGAACAAACCTTATCATATCCATTGGCATAATGTTCAGTTATAAGTCCAGTGTTCTGTAAAGGTCAAAAGGATTTCTGGGGGGAAAGAAAGAGATTTGATTGAGTAAACAATTATGCCAAGAAAAATTAAATTAGAGGATATTCTAGAAAGGAACTGATATGACCTAGCAGTGCACAAAGGTATGTGAATAAAAAGGCTTAATGTGTCCTTTGGGATTGGTTACATTGCCATTCTGAAATATAAAATATTATAATTGTGTCAGCATAGTCATCAATGAAACACAATGTGAATATTGAGATTCTTGTAAGCATTCAGTCTGATCAGAGATATTGTGATTTTTTAAGTTGTTTATGTTTAAGGGTATTTCATTCTGGTGAAAAAATAATGGAAAAAATAATGGATTTAATTTCCCTTAATGCTTATAAAAATTCAGTTACTAATAATAAAATTTCAAGCCTCATGATAAGGAGTACAGCACCAACTAAAGCCTTCTTTAAAGATGGGATGTGATTTCAGTTTCATATATAAGTTCCTTAAAATGTGACTGACTGTTCCATAAAAAGTAAATAATGTTTCTTGAGAATTGAAAATTTATATTTTTGGATATGAATTCCAATTGGCAAACACTATTTGGGAAAAAATGGCACTGAATTTTAAAAAAAGATCAAAGATACTATGTGTTTATCATTGAGGGCTCAACCATAGAACTGTTATTTGATTCTTTAAAGAAAGGTAGAGGAGATAAACGGGCAGGATAGGTAAAGTGAAAAATACAAAGTATGGCCCGGTGCTGATCATCACAGGAGAAAATCTACCATGATAATTAACTCAGATCTCTAGGTAGCGCAGAAGATATATAAAATGGTTCTAACAACAACAGCAACAAAAAATTGAGTACATTGATTGTGAGTCTTGCTTTGTCACTATTTAGAGTTGTTCCTTGGCTTAAAATGTCAGAGTGGTATTACTTTTGTACAGTCCATCCAACTCTCCTATTTTGTCCTTAAATAATCCATTCCCTCATATTGGTGATTTTATTTTCTACTATAAATTCTTACCCTAGGCCATTCTGTCTTCCTAGATCATGTAGTACCTAGTGACTTTTCTTTATCTTTCTGGGTGAGTGCATCTAATCTACAGAAATGCAGCCTCCTTGGGTACTGTGGAAAAGTAAAAGCATGTACCAATTCTCAGAATTTGTTCATATTCTATTCATATCTTGTCCAACTAGAGTCATCTCTTTCTTCATGTATGTTCAAGAGATCATGTTCAAATTTCCTTCTATTTTGTACATCAAGTCACAGGATTTATATTAAGCACATAATATCCAGCAGAGTTTATCTTTTTAAAAAATACTGTCTTCTATGTTTGCTTTGTCTTCCCTGCTCTTTTCCTAAGTGAGATAAACTGGAGGCTATATGTCTATAAGTTGACTCTTGAATAACATGAGTTTGAACTGAGTGGGTCCACTAATATGTGCATTTTTTCCCTATACTATAGCATTGCAAATATATTTTTTTCATAACATTTTCTTATTGCTAGCTTACTTTACTGTAATAATACAGTATCTAACACATATAAATATGTGTTAATTGACTATGTTATTGGTAAGAATTCTGGTCAACAGTAGGCTATTTGTAGTTAAGTTTTGGGAGAGTCAAGTTACACACAGATTTTGACTGTTCAGAGGACCAGTACCCCCAACCCCTGTGGGATTCAAGGGTAAACTCTATACTGTCTGTGGTGAAATCCATATCCCAGTATTCATGAACTTAGTTTTGAACCGTGTGTGTGTGTCATTGAAATTAGAAGTCAGCAAATTTTTTCTGCAAAGGGACATATATTAAATATTTTAAGCCTCCAGGACACATAGGTCTCTGTCTCATATTTTTGTTTCCTTTAAGGACACTTTAAAATGTAATATTCTTAGCATGCAACCACTGAGAAGCAGATAGGGGGATGGAGTTGGCCTATAAGACAACTCCTATTCCATATTATTAAAATCACTTAATATAGCCTTCTTCATCTGTGAGATTATGTGAGAACTGATTGAGATCTATAAGAAGCCTATACTTCACTATGTATTTAAAATGTGTTGACTATTATTAATGACAATTTTATCATTAACATATGTATAAGTAATAGAGGCACTTAGAAAAGAATAATGTATTTATTGCCATTTGAAGGGTTTAAATCCTGATAGACACATTGATAACAGATATTCTGAGAAAGGATTAGAAGCAAAATGAAAGTCTATCTTTTGCCTTAAGTGAAATGCAAATCAAAACCACATGATATCACTTCATACCCACTAGGGCTGCTATAGTCAAAAAGTTAACGAATCCTAATCACTGATAATAACAAGTGTTGATGAAGATGTTAGATAAACTATAAAGACAGTAAATTAAATCCAAAGTAACCAGAAGAAAGAAAATGATAATGATCAGAATGAAATATCAGTAAAATAGAAAAATAATAAAGAAAGAAATCATATCAAAAACTGGGTGTTTGAGAATTTCAAAAATCAGTAAACCTCTGGCTAGAATAATCAAAAAGTAAAAAATATATAAATTATTAATACCAGTAATGAGTGAGGTAATACCACTGGAGATACTACATATATGGAAATAGTAGTAACAGAATATTATAAAGAATTTGTTACCAATAATTGCAAAACCACAGAGGAAATGAAGAAATGACTAAAACTATCAGACCTCACTCAAGAAAAAATAAAGCAGGGGCGCCTGGGTGGCTCAGTGGGTTAAGCCACTGCCTTCGGCTCAGGTTATGATCTCAGGGTCCTGGGATCAAGTTCTGCATCGGGCTCTCTGCTCAGCAGGGAGCCTGCTTCCCTCTCTCTCTCTCTGCCTGCCTCTCTGTCTACTTGTGATCTCTCTCTGTCAAATAAATAAATAAAATCTTAAAAAAAAAAAAAAAGCAATCGAGTAACTGCATGTCTATTTGAAAAATCGGAATTTGCATTTAGAAACATCACAAAACATATTTTAGGCCTTTATTATAAAGCTTTACTAGTAAGTTCAGCAAGCTTTAAAAAAAATAACAATTCTGTACAGAATTCTGTACAGATTCTTTCTGCAAACTTAAGGGAATTGAAAAATTCCCAGCTCATTCAATGAGGTAAAAGTTATCCTGACACCAAAATCACACAAAGCTATTATAAGAAAGAAAATTAGACATCAATACCTATGAATAAAAATTCAAATATTTCAAATTAAATCTAGCAAACAGAAACCACCAATAAAATACAACTTGCAATTCATCACATTAAACTAAAAAAAGAAAAAAAAATCATACAATCTTTCCAATAGATGGAAGAAAAAATTGAAATTGTCCAACATCCATAACTGATTTTAAAATATCAGGAAACAGAGGAGAGAGCAAATAAATTAACCTGACAAAGGACAACTATGCAAAGAAAGATCTCACATTGTACTTAATTGAGAAAACTGAGTTGCTTTCCTTTAAAGATCAGAAACAAAACAAGAATGCCCCCTGTCCTCACTCTTATACAGCATCATAATGAATATCCTAGCCAGTGCAACAAGGCAAGAAAAAGAAAGAAAAACCATTCAGATTGAATTAGAACTGTCTTATTCAGAGACAATATGGTTGTCTATATGGAAAATCTAATGGAATCTATAAACAAACCAAAAACTAATCAATAAATGTTACAAAGTGAGTTATAATTCTGTTACTAGCAATGAACAATGAGAACTGTTATTTTTTTAAAATACGATTTATAGTAATATGCAAATATAAACTATTTAGGAATAAGTCTGCCAGATCTGAAAATTTTTTAAAAAATCACTTAGAAATTTTTAAAAGATATAGATAAATGTAGTAATATCATGCATTCCCGAATTGGAAGACAGTATTGTTTAGATTTCAATTTTACTCAAACTGACATGTAGTTTCAACCCAGTATCAAAATACCACTACTTTTTGTAGAAGTTGACAAGGTTATTATAAAATGTATATGGCAACGCAAAAGATCTAAAATAGCCAAAACAACTTTGAAAACAGAACTAAGTTAGAAGACTTAAACTGACAAGCTAGAAAGGTTAAGATAACATGGTTGGCATCAAGACAGACAAACAGATCAATGGAACATAATGGAGTCTAGAAATAGACTCATATGTATATGGTCAATTGATTTTTGCCAAAGTGTAAAGTGCAAATGCTTGAAATGTTTATCTTTTCAGCAAATACCACTGGAACAGTTGGATGCCTATTTTGTCAAATAATAGCTTAGATCTGTAACTCACAAAATATAGGAAAAATTACCTGAAAATAGATCATAGTCCAAAATTTAAAACTGAAATTTTAAAAATATTCTGAAGTTGACATGAGAGAAAATCTTTGTGGCCTTTGTCAAAGATTCTTAAATAGGACTTCTAACCCATGTTCCATTAAAAAATGACAAAGTAGACCTCAGGAAATTTAGTAATTTTTGCTCTTCAAAGACACTGTTAAAAGAATACAAAGAAAAATCACAAACAGTAAAAATAATCGCATTATACATTTGATAAAAGGCTTCTACCTAGGTATCTAAAGACTTTTCAAAACTCAGTAAGAAAACAAACAACCCAATCTGAAAAATTAGCCACAAACATATTTTAGTCTAGGAAACACGGAATAAATTTGTAGCTAAATTTGGATTTGAACCACATATATTAAGGCTACTTATCCTACTTGCCTTACAACCTGTTATTAATTTTTTGTGTTTTTCCCCAACCTCAACCTTCTAAAACTTGCGCCAGGATAAAAATTAAAGCCAAATAATAAAATTTTAAGATATATTCCTTTACTTTAATTATATCTGTAAAGTACTTAGGTATATATATGTTTTCACAAGTCACGCATGTTTTCTCTTCATAATGTATTACATTTGGGCTCACCAGACTAAAATAAAAGATTTATGTACCTATTATTTGGAATATGAAAATCAGAGGATTTTTTTTCTAAGATTTTATTTACTTATTCGACAGAGAGTGAGAGAGCACAAGCAATGGGAGGGGCAGAGGCGGAGGGAGAAGCAGACTCCCCCACTGAGCTGGGATCCAGATCCTAGGCTCTATAGCAGGCCACTGGGATCATGACCTGAGTCAAGTGCAGATGTTTAACTGACTGAGCCACCCAGGTGTCCTGAAAATCAGAGGATTTTTAATTC
Organism: Mustela lutreola; assembly: GCF_030435805.1. Classification (NCBI taxonomy): domain Eukaryota; kingdom Metazoa; phylum Chordata; class Mammalia; order Carnivora; family Mustelidae; genus Mustela; species Mustela lutreola. The sequence goes on from NC_081301.1 coordinate 45,113,344, forward strand.
CTAAAGAATTTTATTTAGGAGATAAGTAAATTTCAAATGGAAAATTCGGAGATGAATTTGAGAACATTCAAGGTATAATACTTTATACAAAATGACTACTTTTTAATATGGAGAAAATATATTTTTTTTTCTCAATTTTACTAGGTATGTCCTTAGATATGCAGAGGAAATTATAACTAAATTATTCTTTCTCCTAAAAACCATAGGTTATTCATTAAAAAAAAAAAAAAGATGTGTGTGTTTACGTATACACATAAGCCACTACTTATGTATTTGTTTTGCTTTTTTGTTGTTGCTATTGTTTTCTTTACCAAAGAAATTGATCTAAGCTCAATTTAAGTCTTAAACTTTTTAAATAAGGCGTGAGGAGTTCTTCATCTGTAAAATTCTTATTTAACTGTAGCATAGGGATATTAATCCCCAACGTATTCATGAAAACTTATATATGTAAAGCATCTAACATATGCCTGATGTTCAATAAATGTTAATAATATCCGTCCTTCTATAACGTGCTTTAACTGTATTGCTGATGTTTATAATATGTGTGTTCAGAAACAGATATAAAAGAAGTGAATGCACAGTAATATTTATAGAAATATTTTCTAAAAGTATTCTTCTTTGCCTTGTTAATTGGTCAACAATTAGTAGGTGAGTAATAAGGAAATCTAATACTCTTTCTATAGTATTTGACTCCTTGAGTACATATTTTTTAAATAGGCATTTGATCCACCCTCAAAGATTTTATGGCAAAAGTGAAAAAAATAGGGTGATTTCTACTCGTTCAGTTATTAGGAAAAAGTAGAAAATCAAATTGTCCAAATAAAGATCTAAATTATTTTTAATACATAATAAATGGGAGCACTACTAAAAATAATTTATTTTTATCCTATTATCAAGCTTCTGTTGATTCCATTTTATTCACCCAACCAGTGTTGTTTTTTTTTTAAGAATTTTTAAGTGATCTCTATAGCCAATGTGGGGCTCAAATTTATAATTCCAAGATCAAGAGTTGTATGCTCTGCTGACTGGGCCAGCCAGGTGCCCCACTCCAACCAATATTTTAATTCTAGTCTGGTTCAAATTAAGATATATATAGCAGCATGAAATAAACTAACCAGAGTTTGAGTAGAAAGGAGGGTTTTTTTGTGTTTTTTAATACAAAGAAGTTTTGAGGGAACAGGTTTAAGAAATCAGTATTTCTATGTTCTCAGGGCCACATCTAACTGGAATGAAACAAATCCCTAAATAAATATATTAAAAATGCACCAAACTAGGTAGATGTGTGTATAGATAATAGAGGGAAAAGAAAAGATAAGGAAGAAAGGGGGGAAGGGGAAGGAATGGGAGGGGAGGGAAGGGGAGTGGAGGGAGAGAGGGAAGGCAGGAGGGAGGAAAGAAAGGAAGGGAAGGGAAGGGGAGGGTAGGAAGGAAGGAACGAACGAAGGAAGGAAGGAGAGACATAAAGAAGGGGAGAGGGAAGGGGGAGAGAAGAAGGAAAAAAGAAAGAATTAAGTTTCTTTATATTATTCTTCATATAATATCACCCTGTACCTCACATTGTGGGACACAGTATTTATAAATTTTTTGTGTGTCTTTACAAAAATTACTTTCTCCTCAAAATGTTGAAAATAGAACTGCCCTATGACCCAGCAATTGCACTACTGGGTATTTACCCTAAAGATACAAACGTAGTGCTCCAAAGGGGCACGTGCACCCGAATGTTTATAGCAGCAATGTCCACAATAGCCAAACTATGGAAAGAACCTAGATGTCCAACAACAGATGAATGGATAAAGAAGATGTGGTATATATACACAATGGAATACTATGCAGCCATCAAAAGAAATGAAATCTTGCCATTTGCAACAACATGGATGGAACTAGAGTGTATCATGCTTAGCGAAATAAGTCAAGCAGAGAAAGACAACTATCATATGATCTCCCTGATATGAGGAAGTGGTGATGCAACAGGGGGGCTTAAGTGGGTAGGAGAAGAATCAATGAAACAAGATGGGATTGGGAGGGAGACAAACCATAAGTGACTCTTAATCTCACAAAACAAACTGAGGGTTGCTGGGGGGAGGAGGGTTGGGAGAAGGGGTGTGGGTTATGGACATTGGGGAGGGTATGTGCTTTGGTGAGTGCTGTGAAGTGTGTAAACCTGGCAATTCACAGATCTGTACCCCTGGGGATAAAAATATATGTTTATAAAAAATAAAAAATATTAAAAAAAAATTACTTTCAAACAGGTAACATTTTAGTCCCTGTAGCCAGAGTAAAGGTGCTCTTTACAAACAGCTCTGGATGATGGTTATTTTGCCTTCTCTCCTCTGTTTACTAACAAGTATGGATTAGCAGACTACACAGTACAGCCTACCTCCAGCTCAGTCTAAAGCATTGTAAACCAGTAACAGTTAGCGACAGCATAGCAATTACAGCCCACACAATTCATTACCTCTTTTAACAGAGTTCTTTTGTTTTGTAGCATAAAGGAGAAAGATACCATGAATGGATACCCAGTTCTGTATCGTTAAAGCTATAAATTCTGTAGAATTATGTACCAAACTACCATTTGGTGCTACTACTTGAGGGCTCTGTTTATTTGTTTGCTGCTCTGTTTTGACTAAAGGAATAAGGAGTCTTTCAGAGAAACAGCTTGCCTGCTTCCCCCCTGAAGCTTACTTTATTCTTTGAAACCAGACTTATTTTTGTTTGGTCATGTTTTAAAAAACCATGTCAAATCTGACTTTAAATTTGGAACTAAACATGAATTTTTGGGTCTTTTTTCTTTCTCTTTATTCTTGGAGAAATAAAATGTTCTCTCTCTCTAAGAAAAATACAAATATAAGAGGCTCTCTCGATATCTAATTTTTAAAACATTTAAATAAATCAATACCATATGGATTTTCTTTCTCTTACAATATATGTTTTAAGAAATCTATAGAAGAAAATGTCTTACATTTTTACCTGAAACGAAATCTGTCAAGAAACATCCTCAGCTGCTCAATACACTACATTTACTCTACTCTCCAGGTGTCCAATAGCTCTTTTTGTCCTGCTATAAATCATCTATTAAGAATGGTTGACTCTCTACTCCAAATTAGGGGACCTGGCAGCTGTGAGAATAAGGAGCCTAGAACTACCAATTACTTCGTCTGAATAAAGTTTCTGAAATATACTAGAGAGAGGACACTTGGATAAAAATCAATAGTTCCTATACTATGATTTGAAGTTTTAGAAGAATGGGAAAATGTTTTAATCCAGCATGCTTCTCTTAGGAGTTCATCATGATTTAAACATGATGCAAAGTCAGGGAGATAGCATTGGAATGAATTGGCCTTTTGAGAAAGGCTTCTAGATAGAGTGGCAATAAGGAGTCTTGATAAAGTTCTTCTATACTCTCTGTGCTGGTAGTATAGAAAATGATAAAGCGGTTGAATTGATGGCAATTTTCTTGTTGCATGAGAAAGAAAACCCTCTGACCTTATTTCTCCAATTATGTTTAAAAAAAAAAAATCATGCTGACTCTATGTGTGCTGTACTTATAGGTATTCTTTATTTCCATTTTATTCAATGCATCTTCTATTAGTTTAAAAAAAAAAGGCAGGAAAGCATTTCTCTATACCAGCAAAAGCCACTGTGCATAATCGGTGGTGGCAGTGGGAATGACAAAAATTCAAAATGTATCTCATTCTAACCTTGTTACTCTATGCTTTATTATGGGCACTAAGTGAATCCTAACCTTGTTTAAGATTTCAAATCAGATAATTCATGAAAATTCCTTAGTACAATGTCTGGCATACAATAGCCATTTATTATCATTAAATGGTAGCTACGTATTATTGTTATTATTGTTCACTTGTATTTGTTGATTTTTTTAAATTACTTCAGTCACAAAGTTGCTCTCCAGTGAAGTGAAATATGTAGACAATACCTAATATTCCACTTAAAGTACCAATACAAAAGTATAATAGAACGTTACATGAGGGGAGAAAAAAAGGCAATCAAGAGCATCTGGTGCAATTCTGTTATTTTATACCTAAGGCAACTAAGAATCAGGATGATATAGTGTGTTGATTAATATCCCTCATACGTAGTTCAAAATGGGGATACTCTACATGGAAGTATGGTATGCACGCATTTCTCTTTTGCTTTATTCTACCTAAGGCTGCAGAATGCTAGGAGTCTAGAAGTTTTACTGGCTCTTCAGAGAGATAACACCTGGTATTCTGAGCACTCTGGTTTGAGGGAGTGTTCAACAATGTGTTTTCTTAAATGCTCCAACATACACACAAGATAACAGCACCAAGAGCAACAAAACCATAGTTCTACCTCACTTTGACCTCTTCAGAGTTGCTACACGTAAAGTTTGAAATTACCATCTGCTGCCCTAGATACATTCTTCAGGAGAGCAGACAGGAGAATCAGAGCAATTACAGTCCTGAACCCATCACAGCTTTCCTGAAATCCAGAAAATCCTAATTCTGCCCTGCTTTCGTCCCTACTGTACCAAGTATGTAATTACAATTTCTGTGTCACAACAGCCTGAGACAAAATACAAACATGCAAATAAGAACTGTAAAGGAGTATTTCTTTTTTTTTTTTTTTTTTTTTTTTTTTTTTTTTTGTAAAGGAGTATTTCTGATCCCAAATATCTTCTCTCTGGAAACTCCCAAATATGCTTGAGAAACCTTAAGTCTTTCTCATCTATGGATTAGTTTTCTAGGGCATGTCTTGAAATTCATTTCCTTTCTCTCTTCCTTCAGCTGCTAACTCTTACTAGAAGTTCCATTCCTCTGTTAACTATCACTGGAAGTATACATCTGTTGCCCACGAGTGGTTCCCTAACACCAGTCTGTACTGAAGCTGGGAGGCTCTCTTCTCAGTGCAGGGGCCCACACCCAGGGCAGTAGGCTAGCTGGTACCTTATGACTTCAGGATCCTTCCACCAAGAAGCTCATTAGTTGAAACACAGGAAACTACCACTATTTGACCATTTATGACCAATTAAGTATTATTCAACCTGTTTTACGGTCTCTTATATTGTGAAAATTTTACTTTGGGATTCAGAAATGAATCCATGGATGTTGGGCCAAAACACAATTTGAATGAAGACTTGAGTTCACAAATCCCCTCCCCCTCCAACTCCAACTCATTATCTAAACAGCCCTTCATCCATTTCCATAGGAAGAATTATTTCCCAGAAGACAGTGTACTTCTCCATATGGGCCACCTGTGACCAACACCCCTAGACATATTTAAATACAAATCTAATTACTGTTGAAAAATAAGAGTTGTCTTTCACTACACAGAAGCCTTCAGTGATGGCTTACTGCCCATAAATGACAGTGGCTGAGCCACTCTTGATATAGTTTGGCCATAAATATTTTCCCCAACATTACTGATGCTACTACCATCATTATCAAAGGAATATTACCACAGACAGGTGTTTAAATATGTCCCACATATTTACATCTGAACTTCTTTTCTTACATATGGAATTCCAAATCACATCCCTCCACTCTGTCTGACTCCTCTAAAACCTTCCACATTTTTTTCTTCTCCTCCCTGGTGTCACTGGCACCTCCCAATTTAGTAAACCAGTAAATTTAATTAATGAATTTCTCACTCTTGCTTTCCAGATCATTAACAAAGGCATTAAGTAAAAACAGTTCTAACACCTATCCCTGCATCTTCTCACTGGCTACCTCCTTCCCACTCTACACAATGCTATATATTATCACCATTAATTTAAAATTCTTTAGTCAAAAGTAGTCACAGCTGGCTCCAATGGTGTAAATTAAGCAGGCTGTAAATGCATTAGTAAATTGTACATTATTTTAGTTTATCATCCTACAACAAAGTATAAAACTGGAGAAAATGGGTCTTATACATAAGAACTATATATAAATTAAACCTGGCAATTCTCAGACCTGTACCCCTGGGGCTAATAATAATACATTATATGTTAATAAAAATTTAAAAAATTTTAAAAGATAACTATATAAATTAAATTAAATATAAATTAAATTAAATTAAATATAAATTAAAAAATCAGTTTTCTCATTAAGAAAAATTATGGGAAAATTCTATCTTCTAGTCAACCTCTTTTTTGTTGAATCTGAATCCTGAACTCTGTTTTTTCCCTTATCTTCAACACCCTGTACTGAGAGGTTCTCATACCTTTCCAATCAAAATTCAGTCCTGTGAAAAGATTTTAAAAATGTATTCACTCAAGAAATTAGTCATGCCTATCATTTGCCTGGCACTGTTCTAGCACTGGAAGTAAAAAAGTGAACTCAAGAGTCAAAACACCTGTAACACAAAAGAATTTATGTTTGAGATTAGCTACTAAATAAATACATAGTATGTCAGATTGTGATGTCCTACATAGAAAACTAACGCAGGTTAAAAAATAAATGAAGTGTCAGGTTAAGGAAGGGTACTGTTACCAAATATTGCTTGTAAAAGGGACTCCACTGAAATAGTGAATTTTGAGCAGAGTGCCAAAGAAAGTGAGGGCATAAATCACATTGTTATTGGAGATAAAAGGATTCCAAGCTGGGATAAAGCAAGTATATATAGTCACAGCATAGCTGGGTTCAAGAAAGAAGACCAAGGTAGCAGTTAGGCAATAAATGAGAAGATGTGTGGGATGAGAGAAAGTCAGAGGATTTAACAGGAAGCCAGATCACACAGAACTTTCTAAACCTGGTCAAGATTCAGAGTTTTATCCATATGGAGTTGAACAGCTATTTTGAGTAAAGGAATAATATTATGGGATATGAAGATCTGTGTTTCTACAACTGTCACATATAGAACAATCACACTGGAATTTTATTAATAGGCAGATTCCTATTCACTGGGTGTGACTGGAGTCCAAAATTCTGCATTTTTGAGAGGCTCCCCAGTCATCATGATATTGCTTGTCAGGGGGCCATAACTTGAGAAGCCAAACTCTACACCACGGTTTCTCAAGGGATGGTCCCCAGACCATAAGTACCCACATTATGCAGGAACTTGTTAGAAATGCACATTCTGTGATCCCACTTACTGAATCACAAGCTCTGGGAATGAAGCCCAACAATCTATATTTTAGTAAGATGTTCATGTCGTTCTGATTCATGTTGAAGTTTGAGAACCACAGCTTTGTATTATTATAATTATCTTACAGGGTAGTAAGGGCGGAAGAAAGAACAGTTAGAAACTATCAGAACAGTTGGGACAATAATAGCTTGAGTTAGGATGTTCTTGTGGGTGCAATGAGAAGGGACTGAACTGTGGGTATATCTTAAAAGTAGAGCCAACAGGATATGTGAAGTATATGAGACAGAAAAAGAGGGTGACCCTGAGGCTTTCATTTCAGTAATTTGAAGAATGGAATTTCCATTTACAAACTAAAAAGATGTCGATGGAACAGACCAAGTACAGGACAGAGTCAAGAATATGGTTTGGACTTCTTAAGTGTGATACATATGCTAAACATACTCAAGTCCAGGTGATGAGTAGGTATTGGAAATATGATTCTATAGGCCAGGGGAGAAGTCCTGTCAAGAAATATGAAATTGACAGTTGTATTTGAGAGTTGATAGCGTTATAGCCATGAAAATAAATGGAACAACGTAGGGAATCAATGCAAACAGAAAAAAGACCCAGTACTGTGGTCTCTGGAGCATTCCAATTTTAAAGGCACAAAGGAACCTCACAAGGAACAACCAACCATGTAAGAGAAGCCAAGAAAAATTAATAGGGATGACAATGTCTAAGATGGGAGCTGTTCCCCTCTAAAGGAGACAAAAAGGTTTCTGACTTAAGGCAGTGTTTCTCAGGTTGTACGTCTCAGGTGGAGCAGTATGAGGTTCAGGACAGTGGACAGAGGTCCTAAAGTGATTATCACATAGGTCACTGCATGAATACACTCAGCACTCAGCACTTTCAGTCCCATGCTTCTTCCTTTCAAGGTACTAATTAAGAAACTTAAGGTTACAATATGCCAAGTCCAATCAATTCATATTATCTTCATCTTCTACAGATTCACAATATTTACATGCTACACACACCCTTCACCATGTGTGATCTCTCCAGTAGTTGACACTCAATAAATACATTTTTAAATGTTGAATTAATGAATTAAAAGGCAAGTCCCCATATACTCTCTATTTCTGCCCTTATGAATATATTTTTATAATTGTAGTTATTTCTTATTTCATAATTCTATAATTTATTTTTTAAAGTGCTTTAAAATGATAAAGTAATCTCACATAGATTGTCCCATTTAACCTTCAAATATCCCATAGGCCAGACAGGTAACTTTATCACTATCTTATAGCTGAGAAAAGTAAGTTTCAAGGCCAAATATGTAAGTTAACAAAAAAACTAAGGCTATAATCTAGGGATCCTTGAGTCCTAAGCCAGAACATAGCCAATCATACTCCACTGTTTCAAACAGTCTCCACGCACAAATGGGAAGAACACAGCCCATGTCTGATTTTCTCCTAAAGCATCAACAGACAGGATTTTATTTATTTATTTTTAAAGATTTATTTATTTATTTGACAGACAGAGATCACAAGTAGGCAGAGAGGCAGACAGAGAGAGAGGAGGAAGCAGGCTCCCCGCTGAGCAGGGAGCCTGATGTGGGGCTCGATCCCAGGACCCTGGGATCATGACCTGAGCCGAAAGCAGAGGCTTTAACCCACTGAGCCACCCAGGTGCCCCAACAGACAGGATTTTAAATCTGTTCTCACTTTGCAACATCATTTTATCCAATGAATGTGATGCAATTTACATTAGAAGCTTCAAATTTAAGAAGTAAAATACAACTGTTTTTAATATATATGCACATGATTATAATTAATCATATCAGTATGGGGGAACAGTTCTAGTCAATTTGTCACCTCACAGAGGTGTTGTAAAGATTAATTATAATTAATCAGTTGAGTTATTTAGAGACAATAAGCATTATAAAAATACTAAAGATTAATTCTCTTTAAGATCAGTTTTGAGTTAAGAAGCAGTCATTGATCAGTAAAATATTCCTAAAAATGATTCACTCTACAGAGTGAATACTTGTATTTCTGATTTGTTCATGAAGAAGATTACAAATAGTGATCTCTTTGGTTATGATCTAATACAGTGAATGGAAACAAATATGATGAGATAGTGGAAATATTAGAGATGACTGTTTTATTTGAGTAAAGGAAATATTTGCATGTTATTTGTTCCATTATTCTCTTTCTCCATCTCCAACATGCAAACATTTAATTATTATTCTCATACTAATTTTTTCATAATACACCAAAAAAAGTCATTTGACAAAATCCCTATCTTTAAGAGAAACAAAAAATATATTCACCTTATTAAGCAGCATTTAAAATATTAAAGCGTTTTCTTGAATATGGTTTTGTTAAAATAGCTTTCATTTTAAAATGTCAAAACTTATCAAAAAGCATTTAGCATGACTGTAGATATTTCACCTAGAGATAAGGAAAGTTGCCTTTACATAACACATTTCTTAATGCATGTTGGTACCATTTAAGAACACTCTATATAAATATTTTCACACATCTTTCCTTTGGTTATATTTGTTTTCAATTCTACTTGTCTTATCTGTGAGAATTCATTTTAGACATGTACATGAAGAAAAATAGATCAATGTTAGGGACTAAAAATTGAGGTAACATTTTACTAATATCAGGGCTATAAGAGAATACTCAATTATTTTGAATATAAATTTTAGAAGTTTAATCCCATATATACCTAATATGGAAAGCATAATGAATTTCAATGGGTACAGTAAATTAAACAAACTATAATCAGGAACTTTCATGAGTCAAGAAGAGTTGTGCATTTCTCTGGTGTCAGAATCCTGTTTAGTCCACCAACTCATCTTGCTGTATGAGAAACTAATCAATGGTGAGTTAATTTGCTTAGTAGATTTTGAATAAATGGTCTGCTGACTGATACCTTCCTTCCTCTGTTTCCAAAAGGCAAAGCAAAGCAGTTTTTGTGGAAAATAAAATACAGTTTCTAATGTCCTTAAAAAAAAAAAAAAAAAACTTACACAAAGATATTTCTGGAAAAGGCAGTACCAACAGAATATTTTTTAATAGAGATCAAATCATTTCCTCACTTGGGACAATTATCTGCCATTCCTTATTTATATTTATCAATTCAATCCTTACCTTCTACGGTATTTAAAATCATTGCCCACCACTGCTCTAGAACAAAGCAAAGCTTAAAAACTAAGAATCTTGCTCACATGTATTAGTTTCTGTTAACTGTTTTTACAAAAATATTAGGGAAATACAGTATGAAGATTAGTGTATAAGTGCCACTTAATGGTATTAATTAGCCGATGTAGAAAGGCATCATTCCCACCTCTCTTTTTTTTATCTTCCATGTATAGGAAGCACAAAGCAATGGAAAGACTACAGACAGACTATAGAATCATTCGACCCAGTAATCAAAATTGAGTTCTTACTGATTTTGTACTTTTGAATATGTTCAAAACTCCAGTTTCTAGGTCTTTAAAGGAGGATAATAAAACTCAGCTTACAAAGTTGATTTGAAGATTAGATAATACGCACAAATCTCCTACTAAAGTGTGTACTAGATGTCACTTAGCATACAATAGTCAGTACTCTTATTATTATCCTCTTGAAATGGGAAGTGATATCAACTCAAGGTTCATCTAACCTGAAAGCACATAAACTTTCTCAAACCCACCATTTATTACTAGGTGTCGCTGATTATTGAATTGAGTATAAATACAGAAGTTTCAGGAAAAAAAGTGAATAGTTGAGCAGGAACAGGGAATTACTGTAAATGAAACAAGCAAATGCTTATCAGGAAATGCATTTACTATTTCCTATAATGTAGTCAGCCTGCTTCAAATAGATCACAGGATTTTTAAGTTCTGGATGAATCATTATTCAACACCTCTTTTCTTGATTAATGTATTTATAAGCCTAATGCAGTATTCGTTGGCATGAGTCCATAGAGAAGTTTAAACATCTTCAAACACTCACTTTAATTTGCCTGTTTCTCTGTGGGTAATGCAGGTTCAGAATCATGGATCCCTTGCAACCTGCACTATCTAAAATATTTAATACGTAGGTAATTTTTTATTATCTTTTTCAAAAACAGGATTTATGGTAGCAAGATAGTTTGCCTTTTCAGCATCTTGTTCGACTGCTGCATTTAATGAAGTAATTGGATGCCTACCAGTTAAAGATGAAGTCATCCACAGTTTCATCCATCTCCCAGGAGCTGTATACAGCATGGTGACTTGAACATCTCTATCTTTCCCGTGACTTTTTTTTTCCCCCCTGGTAGGCTCCAAACTTATTCTTAGCTTCTACTGGAAATATCAACTTGGATGAACTCCAAGTATTTCCCAGCCAACTGTCCAAAAGTGAATTCCTTACCTTTACCTAGCAATTCCTCCTCCTGACTTCCTGCTGTCCAATAATACTACCCTGTAACCTATCACTTGAGCCAGACTCAGGATGTTCTACTCTTTCCTCTTCTTCTCATAATCACTAAAGCAAGTCTACTCTACATCGTAATCTGGTTAGTTGTTGAGTGTATCCTATTCTGTGGCCTTACTTCACCCCCTCATTATCTCTTGCCTTGATGATTTCAAGTTCCTCTTATCTCTTTTTCTCATCATCCTTTCAAATTGGCTTTGCGGGTCTAGAGATGTCCTTAAGAAAAGTGTTTTCTTGCAGTGAATCTTGAGTTCTGGTTCCACATGTTACTAATAGGTATGACAGAAAAGGCAAGTTTTCTGACCAAATAAGTGTGGAGAGAACTTTGGCTTAAAAGCGGGGGTGGGGGAGGTGGGGGGTGGGGGGGGGCTCTGCTAGGTTTGCCATGGCAGTTAATGGGCTAAATATGCATGTTTAGGTGATTTTTAGGCAAAAAACTCTTGCGTGTGTATGTACCTGTATCATTTGGGGATGGCAGGGCAATGGACAAGAGTAATATTCAATGAAACACATTTTGAAACTTCTGAAAAATACAGCCTTCAACATACTAATTACATATCATGGTGGCCTGACATACTGTTTTTAATTTTTGCCTTTATCTCTTTTTGTAATACATCATGCCTAAACTGGCTTCTCTAATGTTAGACAGAGATTAAGCCTCATAAGGCTTACATAGGGCTTTTATTTTTTAAAGTTCTAAGTTATCTTCCTTAGAAGCAGTTAGAGGTTCCAACAGAAAGTTTAATTTAACACTTTAAAATATAGGGGTTGAGGGTGGTGGAGTTTCAGAACAATGGCATTCGTATTTACAGAAATAGTCCCTTAAAAAGTAAGTATACTGAAATATATATATATATATATATATATATATATATATTTATAGATCTCACTTAAAAAACTAAATCATAAATGTAAAGCTTAAATAATTAAGAAACACTGTCTACTGAAGATAAATAAGAATAAAAATTTAAAAAAACTTTTACCTAACTGATAAAAAACTGAAGTCAATTTAGAAAAAAAAAACAAAAACAAAACTGAATTCACCATACAAGTGTTCAACTATGGATAGCATGTTAGCAACTGATCTCAAGTATTGAGACAGCCTAAAATGTAAACACTATTTCCCCAGATTTCCCCTCATGCTATTCCAACATCTATTCTGTAAGCATTAAAAGGAAAATTGATGAAGTTGGTGATACATTTGCAACTCCATGAAAACTCTAAAGTAGTGGGGAAATGCCAAGCCTCTATGGCCAGAGAGATACAGGCTTAAGTATATGTTGGTCACATCAGTGGACCTCTTTGGGTTCAGCTTTCCACAATACTAAGGAGAGAATAATACTAAATTTACCTAACCTTACATAAGACAAGAATGAAAAGCACCCTGGCACAGTTACTAGTACCTAAGAAATATTGAAAAAATGCTCTTTCTCTGAATCTTCTAATATTTCTATTTTGCCATTAAATAAATCAATTAATTAAGGGAAAGAGCAGAGGGATGGAATAGCAAAAGTTCTAAAAAACACATATATTAAAATACTTTCTAAATTTCACACTACCCAGAATCAAGTTAATTGCTTGCTTAGCACTGGACATTTTTTAAAAGCCATTTTTTTCATAAAAGCAATAAAACACACTTCTTTAATTATTAGACTGTTTACAAGCTATGTGATTATATTTATGACTTGAATATAATATTAATCCTGCAAGTCTAATCTTGAAGGAGAAAAAACTTAATTATCTTTGAAACTATTACATTTGTGCCATAATATTTATTCTAAGGGAAACAGTCTAATTGTCTGATTTTGCAAAAGAGAAAAAAATTTTCATCCTTAAAACCAATAATATCAAAGAGAATCAACCGAAGGCTGTTGTTTTTGCTGATCAAAGTAAAAAAAAAAAAAGATCTAGTTCCACCCAATCAACATTTAACCTATTAACATTAGTAAAAAATTAAATATCCAAGCATATTAAACAATTAAGGGCAAAACAACAGAACAGCTGCCTTAGAAAATACCCAACAATGAAGTTGGTATTAGTTGCTGGCAAAAACATAGATTTTAGCTCCAAAGAGAACTGGTCTAATTTCTGGCTATCCCACACAGGAACTATGAGAGTTGAACCAAATTCATAAGCCTTTCTTAGCATCTATTTTCTCAGTTATAAATTGTAGATGATGAGATGTCCTTCATGTTTTTGTGTGTGCAAAATATTAAATAAGATGATGTATAATGTTCTCATCACATTGCCTGGTAAATGAGAGCCACTTAATCATCATACCAAAAAAAAAAAAAAAAGAAAGAAATACTTCACAATACTTCAGTGAATACTCTTTATATATCACCCCGATTTTTCACATATTCCCCAAACCCACTTGACTACTTAAAAATGTCAGTATTCAATCCTAAAATACTAAATACAGTATTTCTGTTCTGCTATTCCAGTACCCCAAACCCAAGACACTGCTGCCACAAAGAAAACAATCTGACACCCTGTCCCTAAGACAAAGTTGACAAGTGGCTTGTTTCTATCCAGGTGAAGTTCAATACTTAAAATTTTTGGTTAGAAATATGATTGACTCCTGGTTTGATATTCCTTGTGTATGTGGAATCTAACTCTGTCTTCAGGCCTAAGGGAATCAAGCTACATGATTTTACAGACTGAATAAGAGTAAGACAGTATCTAGTACTCCCCAGTGAGCTCACTGGCTAATAGTCTAGTTACATCTCAGTGCCATGTGCAATCACAGCTGGCACAAGTCCTACTGATGAACAAGGCTGCATACAGTCATTGCACATTATAAATACATAGTTTGTCAAAACTTTTTTGTTTTATCCTTCATGTACTTCCAGGTTTTTTTTTTTTTAGATTTTTATTTATTTATTATTTATTTGACAGGCAGAGATCACAAGTAGGCAGAGAGAGAGAGGTGGAAGCAGGAGCAGAGAGCCTGCGGGGCTCGATCCCAGGACCTGAGCTGAAGGCAGAGGCTTTAACCCACTGAGCCACCCAGGCGCCCCATGTATTTCCACTTTTATATCCCTCCTTCAAGGGTAGTAACTACCTCTTAAATATGTTTCATTTGTGTAATATGGCAAATAATGTGGTGGTCTTATATAAGTAACTTTTAATTATTTTACTTTATTCCTTCATTTTTTAATTTAAAAATGCCATTTTAGTATGAAAGTTGCATTTGTACGGCCTGGGTAGTAACAAGTTTACACCAGCAACCATTTACCTCAGAAATTCTAAGATCATGTAAACATCAAGAGAAATGGCTCCTTCCTGAAAACTCACCCCCACATGCTTCTTCTGAGCACTTGAATTTGTGAGAAATCTTCTGTTGATGAAGCAAATATAAATACCCCAGATGAGAGGAAGAAAAAGAAGACTCAATTTTCTTTATAGAAAAATCAATACCTTGGTTAGTTGATTAGACAACTTTTCTTAAGACAGAGAGTTGTGTTTTTTCAACTTGATATTCTACATTAAGAAGAGTTTAAAATTATATTTTTCTTTACCCAATGCCAGATAGAAGGTATTTGATTGAAGTCAACAAGAGTTAACTCAATAGAACTTGTTTTGAAACAATGAGAAAAAAAAATTATGTGGAAAAAAAGTATATATGTAATGTTTGTTTGGAAGTACAATATTTTAAACTGAGAAAAGTTGCCCAATTTAATACAAAATATCTAATCTACTCAATGTTTAGATCAACCAACTTCCCAAATCAACTGATATTTCTTTAGCTTGAACAGCATCACAGATTCTAGCTCTTATGTGATTAGCCATGTGAGCCCATTCTCAGGGAAACACAAACTTTCTAAGTATCCCAATGTTTGTACATTCTCTTTGCCAAGACCCTGATGCAAAGTTGCATGTTCTCAGCCTCTTTATCTTGCTTCTTCTGGAAGAATGGAAGGAGCTCAGGTGCCAAAAAGAGCAGAAAATAGGCCCACAATCTAATTTTTATTTTAAGTCAATGGGGCTTGCATCATTACTGAAAGCACCAGGTCCCCTCAGGGTTTCCTCAATTTTTCATTAAATACCTAAGGATGACATTTACACAAGAAAAAGAAGACTCCTTTCAAATGACAGAGACAATTTGGATTTCCACTTCCTTAGGCAACACCTCTCCCCTGTTATGGAATTTTGTTCATTTTAAGAAGTCAGTAGAATCACCAGGCTAGGTTAGCAATGTTTGGAAAAGTGTTCAATATGTTTCCATGGTTCTTTTCATGTTAAATACTATAATTAGAAATCTCTTAATTTTTTTACTGTTTTTTCCCTAATGTATGCATTGGATTATAGTTTACTCCTATATACCAAATGGAAGACAAAATGTTCAGAAAATTAAAGAATATTAAATAGTT
The DNA here is from genome assembly GCF_030435805.1 of Mustela lutreola. NCBI lineage: Eukaryota > Metazoa > Chordata > Mammalia > Carnivora > Mustelidae > Mustela > Mustela lutreola. The sequence continues at coordinate 45,129,209 of NC_081301.1, forward strand.
GTCTACATCAGTTTTTCTCTATATACAAATACACCAATATATGAAGTATAGATTTTAGAAAGCTAACGTTTATTCTCTAAATTTTCAATTCTAGAATTTTCAGTTGTCTAAGAATCCCCTTTATTCTTTCTCTTTTTACATGCTATCATAAAAGTTCATTTCCTTTGGAGCATTCCTAAGGAATGATTATGATGTTATTCCTAAAGGATTATTCCTAAGGCATTCCAAATTCTTTGATGAGACTCCTTTGATAAACTCTTGATAGACCCTAAGTTCCAATATAATATTCTTTATTTATATACATTTTTTCATTGAAATTAATCATTTGTAATTGCAATAGGTTTTACTTCTACAAGTCAATTCAAGGTCTCCAATATGTTTGGATTTTAGAATTTATAACACTTTCCAATTTATTTAACCCATTAAATTGGTTGTTCAAAGATTGTTCAAAACTCGGTTCCCAACCCAGGTCACAAACACAAGGGTACTTTATAGTCAGCCTTTGTGACTGGAGACACTGGGAAGAGCAGAGATTGGTTTTCAGTGCTGCCATTTTAAGGAAGAGGTCTTTTTTTTTGTTTTTTTTCCATTTCTAGCCACATGAGGTAGAAATGTGGTTTCAAGCAAGCAGATCTAGCAGATGATAGTTCATCTTCTCTTCCTTTATGGTTCAGTGAAGTTGGATAACAGATAAATAATCAAGGGTCACAATTTCCACTAGGATATCTCCTTGCTATCTATTTGAATTCATATTTGTTATCATAAAAGATATGGTTCCCAGCACATGACAGTACTTTGTTCAAAGACATAGTCACCATATTGATTTTCCAACAAAATCTCATCAGGAGAAAGGAGACACACTCAAATGACCATTAGATTGAATAAAGGAAAGGTCAAGGAATGCTCTAACTTAAAGATTTTTCTAAGATTCTTTTCCCTATTGAAGCTTCACAAGATCTTCCTTATTCATTTGTTCCAGATTTTCCTCCCCAGTGTTTTTTTTCTTATTTGTTTTGTTTTGGCTTCGGGTTTTTTTTTAATGTTTCTTCATACAAACCAATTGATTCTTTTCTGGGATAGATAGGGAAAAAAATTTTTTTTCCTACTTTATAAAATCATTTTTATTCCCAAGTAAGTGCTAGACATCTGACAAGACTTTTAAACAAATTCCATTGACTAACCTCCCCAGGGTGAATGTACAAGCTAATCTTCTGTTATTTTCTGTAGTAATGCAGCTGAAACTAGAATTCTTCCCTCTCTTGCCCTCTAGTGCAGCTTGTCAATATAACATTGCTTATCCCTCTGACTCCTTCAGCTCGTTTACCTATTTGATGCAACTACTGTGTCTTTTGTTAGGGCTTGTTATTTATACCCCACATGACAGACAAGAAAATATAATGAAATGAGAGAGGAAAAAAAGAAGGGAGACTGTACAGAGTAAAGGCACTGAAGGCTTAGGGGGGCAAAAATTCTGGTTTGAAGAAGTTAGTGCCACTCTTTGTTTCTATAAATACTGCCATCTACTTACAAAAAAATAAAAAAGACAAATCAAGAAATGTCTGAGACCACTTGTCAGAACGAAGGAATAGATAGAGTATAAACTTCTAGAGAACCAGAACTTTAACTCTTCTCGTTGCTACTCCACTACACCAATCGCAGACACATTTCAATTGCAGAAAAGTATTTTTTCTTATGAGAATTAAAAGGCCATGTGGATATATACAAGTATTTTAAACAGTGTTGATTTTTTAATAAAGATAAATAAAATGAATGATTGTCACAGATTCTTCTGCTTTTCTTTGATTTTTTTCATACATGTTATCTCTGTTTTCTTAAGTCTATAATCTTCAGGGTATTTCTAAAGTATATGAATATTCAATGACAACATGCAGGTAGTTTTTTATTAGTGTTAAAAGGAAAAAAAAAGCTACTGTAAATTATGATGGCATTAGGTCTTCATCTCATCTGTGCTGCTCCAACTTAAATCATTCATTTACAATACCAATGACTACATTCCAAATTGAATTAATATGAATAAAATACGTGAGCTTAAACAATAAATAGTACACACTTAAACTCATGTTAGTAAAGAAAGTTGTGCTAAAGTAATTATGCTTTTAGCCATCCACTGCAGCATTGATTCTCCATAATCCCTCTCATTTCCTGGAAATAGCTAAGTCAAAAGGTGGTGCAAAACACAGACCACAGAAGAACTAATTCAGGTCAATGGGAGCTTCAGTTCTTAACTGCTTGGTCAATGTGATCAGGAGACAATTATAATTCAGATGCCATATGTCTTAAATAACTGGAAATTGTGAGATTGTGAGATATACTTACTATGTGATATTAAGGGGAGAAGACATTTCCTTTAGCCTAACCAAGGTTAACTTAACAGAAAGGAGGTCATTTGGTCTAGTTACTTCCTGGGCTAATTTCTTGGAATCTGAAGCAGTTAATTTAAATTACAACTTGTTTTTCAAGACAGCAGCTTGACTCAAAATAACTGAAATAGGGTTTCTCAATTTAAACTCTGGGCCAAATACTTCTTTGCTAGGGGAGACTGTCCTATGCATTGTACAGTATTTAGCAGCATCTCTAGACTTTACATATCAAGTTTCAGTAGTCCCCTCACTCAACCAAAATTCTTGCAACAACCAAAAATGTCTCCAGGTACTAAGAAACATCTCTAAGGTGAATGGATGGCAAAAACAAAAACAAAACACCTCCCAAACCTCCTCTGGTTGAAAAACCACTAACCCAAACCAATACTTTAACTTATGGTAATATCAAGAAATGCAATGGTAATAAAAGGAATGCATCTTGAATGAACAGGTGAGAAATACTGTAGTAGGCATTCTATTTTTATTATCTGTAATCCTCTACACAATCCATTGTGAGGTTATTAATGCTATTTTATTGGTAAGCAACCTAGAGTATGAGAAACTGTTTCAATATCATATAGTAACTGGAAAAGTCAAAAATTTAATCTAGGTTAGATAGATTGCAAAGCCAGTATTTTTCCACTACCTACTTTTTAATAGTTAATGCTTATCAATCCCAGTACCAAATATTATGATGTCCTCCAACTCTGAATAATAAATCTATACCTGGTATTAACACTGTTATTTTGAAGAAAACAAGGATCTGAGCAATTTCAAATGACTTATCCAAAGTCATACAAAATAGAAAGTTATAACACTTCATCTTGATTATATCCAAATATATACACAATTATCCAAATACCTAAGGTATAACATTAATCAGGAGGAATAGAATGCTTCCTATTTAACTGATCCCATTCACTGCACTAATACCTAAATCCAGAAGCTAATGTAGGACATACTTACACTGCAAATAAAATGATCAGTGTAAGAAGCTTAAAATAAAGCATGATCCCAACATTTTATGTAAAAATATTCCATCACCTCTGCTTCATGACCCAGAATTTGTGATGTAAATAATTTACAATAATATAGGTGAGATATCACCTGGTTGTGTGGACCAGAGATAAATTTAGTTTTAAAATGAGTGGCAAAACCCATAATGAGTTGCAGAGGAGGATTATTATAACCAAAGAAAGCCACATTCGATTTCTGACTTTTTTCTTAGACACTGTCTCCACCCTAGCCACAGCATATTTGTATATAGGAAACATCCCCCTTTTTAAGAGTCATCTTTTTTATGTTCAGTTCTTAAAATCACATATGATAACAAATAAACAGCATAAGCTCCCTTGTCCAGTGTATTATGCTATAAACAGTTAATAGAAACTCATCTCTATGTAGCATTCACCTTATCTTATGCATTGGCCCAAATAACATAGTATTATTATTTGTTTATTTATTAATATTTATCAAAGATTTATTTACTGAGCATCAAGTATACCTTAAGAGACTTGTTAAGTGATCAGGCTTAGAGAAGAAAGCCAAGGTTCTCTCTCACCCACAAGCAGACTATTGTATTCATTCCAGAATTTATATTTTTCAGATGTTTTCACCGTGTAATTGCTCTAGTCCTCATAGCAACCAAAAGTGAGAAAGTCAGGAATGGGATGAGTTATTGTGCAGAGATATACGGTAATGAGTATCTTTCCCATCACATTAGCCTCTGTTTCCACAGTAGATAGGAAACATCTTTATTGACTACTGACCCAGAAATAAGGATTTGCTCCTAGGAAATGTCTGATATGAACAGGGACACAGATGAGACAAAGGCCAAATGTCACTATAATTAATACTATGATTTTATTCTTTTTTTCTAAGTGTGAGAAAACTATCTTTATGGTTCCAGTGAGCAACTATCCATCGGCACTGACCATAAGTCCATAAGTCCTGAGGACTATGGACTTATAAATACCCAGGCATGAAGTAACAAACATGTAATCAAAGGAAAACATAAGACCCATTATTCACATAGGTTTTAGAGATTCTTCCTGCTACAGAAATGAGTGCTTCTTCAAAATATAGAGACACAAAGTAACATACCCCTTAAACAAGCACATGTATGCTTGCACACATACACACACCTTTAATGCAAAGGAGTTTATTTATTTTCATCCCTGTATGGTCTATTATTCAAAGGAACTGCAGAACAAGAAGGAGTAGAGTAATTGTTTCTAAATGCCACATTTCAGTCATTCTGCACATTTGAATTAGTTCATGTTAATAAGAGGATGCGTGCTAATACATATACGTTAGAATTTCTCACCGAAAAGAAAACCTTAGCAAGTATGTAGTTTTAACTGTTTTTGAAAAATTTCAGTCATGTGACATGTATGCACAATAACTTCTTAAAGGAAATCTTATATGAAACAAACACAACAAATGATACCAAAATTGCTCTGAGAATAGGGGCTTCCTGATCTACATTCTCCCCCCAACCACCACTGCACCATCTATAAGAAGGGGCCTGAGGAACCCCAAATCCTCAAGAAAGTGCTCTTTGAATATTACTCTCACTTTATAAGGAAAGACCATGCTGATCAGAGAAGTGTTGAGACTTACCCAGCATCATTCATTAGCTACATGCAAACCATGATTTAAATCCACCTCTAAGTTATTAATAAAAGAAAACTGTCAATTTATTTATTCCATTGCAAACCTGCTATTGGGTATTATAGGTCTACCAGATAACTTATCAGTATGTCTCACATCTTACCAGAGAACAAATGAAATTGATCAGAATCATGACCACCTTCCATTTTCCTTTGCATCCAGTCTCAAGTGTGTCCTAGGTCTGGAACTGACCTAAAAGTTGTTGCTTCAAAGTATAAGTACTCTATAGTGGATCCAAGGACAGTACTAGTATCAGAAAGACCTCAGAATATGGTTGTTTTCCCATACATCATCTCTTGTATGAGTTATTATTTCTCTTATTATTTTAAGGTTGGTTTATCCAACTGACACAAATATCAAGGTTACTTTCATCAGTGAGGCTGCATCACTGCAGAAAAATAGACATTTACATAGTGAAAGAAAGAACACATACCTACACACACACACACCTAAACACATACATACAACCTACACACATACACACACCAAACAGCCAACCAAGACACAATTTCAACATATATTCCCCAATTCTGATGTACTTGTACCTCTCATTGCCTTTTGAATGTTTATAGGCAAACCTCCAAACCAAAAATAGATGTGTAGTAACTAAACATGAAATTCAGGATACTCACTAAAGCATTTTCTTAGAGGAAGAGGGGAAAAAAATTGCTTGCTAGGAGGTTACATCCTGACATACCATAAAATATATACTTTACAAACTGTTAATAACAACAAAATGGAGTTATAGAGTGAGTGAAAACTCAATTTTACTGCTACAGGATATTGTGAGCTGCTGCCGTTGTACAAAAAAGAAAGCTTTGCACATATCCATGTGAAGCTTACATGTTTTTCTAATTAATTTCTCTTCCCCAGGTTTATTAAATCAGCAGTGAGACATACATTTTCTTTCCCAACATTAATGTTAAGAAAAGTGTTCGAAAGAGCTCTAAAAGAATAATTTCTCATTAAAGCTAGATCAAACTCAGAACCAAATTCTATACCAACCAGAAGATATAGTTATTTTAGACACAGCACTAAACTAGGTAGAAAAACAAAAGCCCAGTTGTTCCCTGATACCCAAGAGGGGAAAAAAGTAAGAGCGAGAGAGAGAGAGAGAGAGAGAGAGAGAAGCGGGGGAGGGAGAGGGGAAAAAAAGGCAATTAAGCTAATGCAAGTTAGGTGTCACAAGGTTATAGATATTTCAAGAGCTGAGCAATTTACCGTCTGGAAAAGGAGAAGAGCTCTTGCATAAAATGTCCCCCAGTTCAGATTTATTATGCTTTTAGTTGTGTTATATGTGATACAATTAGCAGGAGGTGCCAATAAGGCGTTCTCTCAAGGACGTGGTCATCCCGTGCCATCTGTTATTAATTGCATTGTCCTTTCCACATCCAGCTAGAGGGGAAAAAGTTCTCTGAGAAACACCTGCAAATTCTCACTACACAATGACTAGAATTTAAAAATACTTAAACAAAGCAGGAAGGATAGGTCAGATCTCTAAAAACTGTCCATTCTGAGTTGACAAAGAAAGAAAAATGTATAATGGATCCTGTTGCAATACAATTCTGTTCCTGGGATTGTTTTTCTGTCATTGTATTCTGCTACCTTAATAGTTTTCAGGTAACATAATACACTACATAAATGAAAATGAATGATTAGAACATTCTCCTAGAAAAACAGTCAGGCTCTATAGGGTTTAGTGAAAATTGAAAGGTTTAGATAGGTTTTTTTTTTTTTTTTGGTTTTTGGTTTTTGGTTTTTACAAAATCAGAAAACAAAGATAATAAAAACTGGGAGGTTTTGTTTTTCTAGTTTTGGCATTTGCAGTGATTCATATTAATCTTAAGAATCCAGTTCTGGAAATTAATATTCCCATAAATATGCAAATACTTTTTCAATTTGGCACCTATATTCATAGAAATACTTACAAAATATGAATCATTAAAGGATGCTATTAAAATATAAATAGCTATTAACAATTTAAGCTAATTTCAGAAACACTAACTTACTTTTAACCATCTGTGCTGCCTGTTCTTTTTTCTGATTTCCACTCGACTTGAATCTTTTGAAGCAGGCAACTGTGCCAGCCAGTCCTGTTTTCTGCTCTCATGTTTGAACAGGAATGAAAACTCCCAATGCTATGGAGTGAAGCTCTAAAGCACTTCACTGGAATGTTTTAAAACTACTTTATGACCAGTATTTCAAGATATTTTTTACTGATAGTATTGAAATTCTTTAGAGGGGATAAGGTGAAGAATTATTTTGAAGGAAATGAATGCTTTTTAAATGATACTTTCCTGGAAGAAAAACAAAAAGTATTATGTAGCCTAAATACTTACAGTTTGCTTGACAGTTAAATTACCTACCTCACCGTATGCATCTGGTTTTATCAAATTCAACTAAATGATATTTACTGAGACTTGGCAAAGCAAACTAAAAGCTTCCTCAAAAGCGTGTCAAGAGTTATGGCTAATACAAGAAAACAGAAACGGGAAGACATTTTTCTTTACACAAGGTTTCAAATACTAAATTAGGAAAGTTCTCCATGTCTGAAATATATTGTTATATTAAAAATCCACAGTAAAATTAATTTCATGCATCAAAAAATCAAATATTAAAGGATTATTTAGAAATTTAGTTCCAATTAATTCATTTTCTTGAAAGAGATAATTCCCTTGCACCAGCAAGCTCAGAAACTGCTCACTTTTGTGTGCTAAGCATACTTTCCTGTTTGAGCATATTGATTATCTTCTTTTACTTATTGGTTCCTTTATGCTATGTTTCACTTTGCTCCCTGTTTAAAAAATATCCATTTGGCTGAAATAATTCTCATCATTTATTTCATTTTATAAAATTTAAAGCATGTGGTTTGATGGTTATATTATCAAATTAATTCAAAGATCTGGAATAATCATATCCCAGTGACTAGAGCAGATATATAAGTTCCCATTCTCATGACTTGTATTTTAGCTATATTTAATCAAACTTCATGTCCAAACTGCCTTATATTGTTACTGTCTTTCTTTCAGAAAAAAAGTATATCCATTCCTTATTACCAAAAGATTAGGAATATCAAAATAAAATATTGCATGATGAACACATTGATTAACTACTTTAATGCTCTCCAAATAATGATTTTTATTGGCATGAACCCTCCAACTATCAGTCAAAATAGCAAACCACTGAATTTCCTTCCTTTCCTTTTCTTTGCTTTCATACTTGTATTGTGCTGTTATTTGGTCCTACTATTCCTTGATAGCAGAGCCAAGAAAGTAACTTTAAGGTCCCAGAAGTTAATTGGTATAGTCTGAATATGAATCTCTACTAGGGGAAGATTCACATTAAAGCAATGATCTGATAAGTTGTTCTCTCAGGAACCTAGCCTTTGGGTCCTGAATCACTGGGGTACAAGATCTGATAATGCCCACTGAATAGTTCATCTTAAAAAGGTGTAAGTTTTAGTAAGCACAACTTAATATGAGATAACACTATGCCATAACTATCGAAAATGCTAATGCAATCTTAAACAGTATTCACAAATTGGTGAAGACCCTTGACATATGCAAATTCAATACCTTTGTATTAGCAATTCATGGGCATGACCAGGGAGGTACATGATATGTATTAATTTAAATAGCAATAATACCATCTTCATAATTAAGAGTTAAATGAAATGATATATTTAAAGCCCCCTCTGGATTGAAATCCTATTTGGTATAGAAAAGCCTAATCAACTACTCAAATTCTACTTCTTAGGAAGTTTTTTGTTTTTTGTTTTAATGTTGGGTAAGCTTTTATTAAAGTTTTAGCCATGTCTTCCAAGAATACCAAGGTTTATATCATGGTGTCTAGAATAAGGCAGAGATTATAGCAGAAAAGTGCAGAGGTGAAAGTTCAATTTTTCCTGTCAGAAAAAAAAAAAGGTTTCAGATCCAGCTCTCATGGAAACTAGATCCAAGTCCCTAGGCTAGCAATATAAAAAGGCTATACCTCTATTTCTAAATAGAAGAAATTACAGTAATGACATCTGCCTTATGAGGATTCTGGGAAAAAAGAACTAAACCATCTACAGCCTTCCTAGAGTGCCTACCACAGAGCAAATGATAAATTCTTGTTAGCTGAAGTGATAATAAAGTAAGTCATTAATAGGACTAGTCAGGTCTTGCTGGAGTCTCTATTATGCTCTGGACATGGTGCATACAAGGAGATATTTACAAATCAGAATGACTGAAAAATTCTATCAAGAATTGAGATATTCTCTCAAGTCAATTGAGAACAAATAAATGTTTTACCCAGATAGAAGTCTATATAAAACAGTGGTAATTCCTGTAATCCGAGGCATCATGTTAATAATGGTGGAAGGTAGACCAACTCCGAAGCTCCAGAGATTAAAGCTAGCACCAATGAGGTAAAGCTGAGTATATTCAGATTTCATCTTAATTTAAGGAAATTATTTTTCAGGACAATATTCATCCATTGGAACAAATTATAGGACTACATACTAGGTAAGAGAATACACTAAATAATTTCCTTGAATCTTATTCTTCCAAAAATGATGTGGACATTTTCTTCATTTATGAATTTATTCAATATATAAGCTAAATGGGCATTGTATTAGGTAAGGTGAATACTTAACAATATTTATCATGCACTTACCATCGTGTCTAAATGTGTTACATGTATTATTCATTAACGATCATAATATCCTTAATACTATTTTAAAATGTGGAATCTTTGGATACAAAAACTGGAATTTAAAAAAAATTTTAAAATATGGAATCTTAGGTACATTTTTAAAAATGTGGAATCTTAGGTACAAGAAGTTTTAAGTAGCCCTTTTTGCCCAGGGTGAAATTCAGATATATTTTACTGAACAGGCAAACAAAAGATCCTTGTCTCAAAGTTAACAGTAATCTGGACAGATCCTAACAAAAAAGTATTATTTTTCTTCACACCAACTGGGATGGAATGCCCACAGTTAATTTCAACTTTCTTTTGATTTCATTTTGCTTTCCTATCCCCATAGACAGGAGATGTGCACTACAGAACTACTCTGTTGTGTTAAATGGAACTTTAATATAAAACCATCTTGTTGGGTTTTTTTTTAAGTAGTTTTTGGAAAAACTCTTCCATGAGTGTGGTCAAATTCCATTTTTCTGCCTTACTGCACAGAATGTCTTGATCGTATTGACTCACAGCTTCGGGGATTTCATTACAAACATCACACAAGCAATGTATATTGGACGCTCAAAAGCTGAGAAATTTTCCTGAATTTTCAAGTTTTTCATGATTTTCTACTTGATTTTTCAGTTGAAGCAAAGTGGAAATAAGTGGATTTCATTGAACATTTGTTCAATATACTGAAAAGTCCCAGTGTTCTGTGCTTTCCCATTTGATTCATCTTCCGAATCTCTGTGGCTATTTCACCTCACTGTTGCCCTTTTGTTATAATAAGTACATTGTAAAACTTTCATTGCTCCCTCTGTATAAGCTCTGGGCAAACTCTACTTTTTTCCTTCTTTACCTTCCTTAAAACTTGAAGCCAATTTAAACCCACTAGAGAAAGAGAATAAAAGAAATAATCTCTATGTCTGAAAACTTTCGAGAATTTTACAATGTTTATTTTCTTTTTGGTTTAGAGTTTTTGATTCACAAATACTCCAGACATTTGGGAGATAAATGTATTTTTGCCTTTCCATCAAAAAACTAAAATGCCCTTTGACATGGTTTCATGATCATGACTGAGATTGGTATCTGTTAAAGGATGATATAAAAATTAACCCCTGGCCTTGAATCAGTGCAAGAATCTACATGTGACTTTAAAAAATAAGAAAGTAAATAAAAATGGAACAAGGGAACATCAACAAAAATGCCTCTGTCCCAAATGAAAAGATTGTTTAAGGACAAGGTAAGGACTCCACAGAAGAAGAAAAAGCGATCAATCACTCCATTAACATAGAAGGAGCAAGTGAAATCATGTACCACCGTGAATGTGCCACCAGGGAACAGAGGGGAAGACCTCCCTGTTAACACAGAGCAGAGCAAGCAACTTGACACCAGAAATACACTGAGATAAACAGAAATGAAATAGATCATGTCCCTATTCCTAACCTTAACCATACACGAAACCCTAATCATAATTCCTTACACAATAACCCCTCATTTTAACCCGACAGAAATGTCAGCTTCCTGAATTGGAACACTGATTTCCCAAACAGATGTCAGACATTAGCCACTGGCCTTAGCTGCCATCAATATTAATCAGCTAATTTTAACATTAGCACAACATATGCATCTTAAGGTTGAACTTGTGCTACTGTTACGTGGAGGACGATTATTAGCAAATTCAAATAATCAGGATGATGTCAGCACATATATTGTCAATTACAATATCTTAAAAAAAAACAGATGTCTTTTCTTATTATTTCTTATTATTAAAGACATTATTGCTGTTTAGAATTTACATGCTTGAATGCATGTAAAATGCATGGTAAAAACTTATAAAACATTTCTTTCCCCCTCAATCAGCAAGACTAGAAACTTCCTTAAGCTACTACCTTTTATTATTGATAAGCTTTTAATTACTAATTTGCTAACAGTTATTGTTCATGTATAGAGATGTATAGAAACAGCAGCAAGAATATGTTGGTTATTTTGCTTCTGTGTGCATTGGTTGGTTTGTTTTCTATCATTTTCTTGACCGTTTTGCAACTATTACACATAATAACTATACATTTATACTGCTATGAAAACTTTTTAATAAAATAACCTTGTTGAGGAAAAATAGGCACAAAAACAGAAATCTTTTTTTCTTAATTGTGCCATCCAAATGGTCCAAATTCTGCCCTTTAATCTGTGTACCATGACTGAGTCTACATCAGAGGGGTCTGTGAAACCCTCTAAATTTTGTGCTTCTCCTTCTCTTCATATGCCACCACATATATCTCCATAGACAATTAAGCATTTACAAGCACTTTTGTGATTATTGCTGCTAAGGGCAACCAGGAACAGAGTCAATTATTTCCTTTCATGATGCAACGTGAGTCAGATCCTGCTGCAATTCTCAGACACACCCCTTAGAAGCTGGACTAAAGAGGTAGCCCTTGTCATTTGGAAGTTCAAAGTTAATGGAATCACAAACAGTTACATTCATTCACACAATAAATATGTAACAAATGCCTACTACATGCCATGTGCTGCCCTAGGCTATGAGGATACATCATTTATTAGGATAAACAAAGCTCCTGCTTCGAAGGGTTTACTCTACAGACAGAGCACAACTTAAAGACAAATGTAGCCCCCGATATCTATCATTCAGAGTTTCAGCTCTACATACTTCCCTGTATGGAATGCTCTAGAGGAAAAGGTAGGTAGGAGGCATGTGAACGAAGTACCTATCATGGAAAGCAAGAAAAGGGGAATGGGCCTAATAGCTCAGAATGGGAAAAAAAGGATAGTAAGATGATGACGATAAATTAATGTGTGTCATGAGATCTTTTCTAATCACAGAGGAATGTGATCAAATCAGAACAAGTTTTTGAAATAAAACAAAGGTCAAATGATAAAGAAAGGACAGAGAGAGGAGGCTTTGAGTTTCTCTGCGACTGTGAAGTTTTGGGCCCCCCATGGTTTTTCACTTATGCTAAAAATGCAGGCTCAATTACCAGGGTGATAATTGAGAATTGGTTTCATCCATAAACATTGCAAGAGTCATTAAGAGTGGCCATAGTCACAGGATGGTAGCAATACTAATTTTGGTCCTGTGAACACAGCAAAGGCTTCTGGGCTATCTACAGAGTGTGTCACCTACATCTGGGTACTAAGCAGAAATTTTAGAACTGAAGTAGACACATCATGGCTTTGGTACTGCTTCATTTTACTTCCTTTATACAGTAATTTAATATCAAATTAGGGTACATAGGTGGTAAGAGAAAGGGAACTTTGGGATTCTCCAGGCAGTAAGAAACCATAGGTTTATATAACAATCTACCCACTCTTTACACACTTGCCAATAAATTTTCTATTCCTGAAGTATTTTCACTTGTAAACATGCATAATATTTTTTAATTTTTTTTAACTCCCAAACTGGTAACCTCCCCCAGAGGGAATACCTAGGAAGGGTATGATTTCTCTGAAGAATATTTGCCTGCTCTTATAAATGTTTTGAAGTATCAAACATATACCAATAAGCACGTATCTATAAAGGCAGATTTTCTAAGTAATTCTGGGTCATATGAACATCAGTCAAAAGGCCTAAATCAAATTAGAATCCTCAAGTTCTTTAAAAACAATAGAGAATAAAGTAATCTAACTTATTTTTTTCTGATAAGTGCTCATTCATCACGCCCATGTTCTCATAAAAGTGCCAGGTTGAAGATGCTAAGAAATTCTGATCTTTTGAGAGGGACTAGAGGAATATTCAAACCTCTTTCTGCTTTCTACATCTTTCATCAGTGATTTCAGGATAAACCTGTGCATGTTTTCCCAAGACTGTAAGAATAGAGAGTTACCTGACAGGTATGTTCAAATTAAAAAAAGAAAAAAAAAAGTTGCTTTTTCCTAAGAATTAAAGCAGACCAGATCATAGAAAGCGAGAACATATGGGAGGGTGACTTCTTAACTCATCATGATGCATTTAAAAATCACAACAAGAAAAATACTCCTTTGACTTTCTACTTTCTCAGGATAAAGAAAAAAAGAATTACTTCAAAATATTTACCACTGGTACAGGAATGTGATCCATATACCCCATAAGTGAATAAAGTAGTATTCCCAGGAGAGAATTAAATGCAAACAGCCTTCCAAATCTGGTAATTTCAACTAAGAGTAAGACTAATGGAACCAAAGTTCTTTTAAACAGCATCTGTCCGTCTATGCATGCCATTCAGCCAGATCTGCAAAAGAGTCTAACGTGATTTCCACTTTACGTCTGCATTTGTCTATCTTTTGGATAGGACATATACAGACTCTGTTAAACAGACACCTAAATATCACCGAGGTATTTCTTTCTGAAGCAGTCATTGACTTATTTGATGCATATTTATTGAGTACTAACTATGTGTCTGGCACTGGGTTAGACCATGGTACTGAACAGTAAATAAGATGGCCGCACATCCTCTCTCCATAGATGTTACAGTCTGCCTATCACAGTTAACAAGTCATATTTCTAATTAAACATGGTTGGATGCCTATATGAATTTACTTCATCTGTCTACCCAGGCTCACCCGAGTGACAGTAAATTATTATAAACCCAAGGATAGAAAAGAAGAGAAAAGTGCAGACAAGTCATTTCTACTTGTTAAAAGAAAGAAAGTATATGGAGAAGTGATAACGGACTTACAAGAACAAGAGAAATAATAATATAAATGCCAATGGGGCAAGAGAAGCCGAGGGTCCTACCATATCCCCCTAGAGGAAACTGATCTGGAAAGGCTCCAGACTCAAGATCACTGCCCTAGTTGAAGGCAGATTTTTAGAAACAGGGCTGCAAATAGAGAAATGACCTAAAAAGCTCATTTTGAATGGCAGCATATTATTCTTTCCCTAACCTCCTCAGAATCTTGGCAGCCACGCATAATCCTCCACACTGATCCAAGCTCACCAACCAACAACCGCATATCCAGGAGGTAGACTGGAAGACTATTTGACCAGAAACTAAATGGCACTTAGGAAGCAGAAAAGCAAGAAAAGATTCATACTGAAATTTGAGTTCCTCAGTAAAAAGGCTGGCCCAATAAGAGTTCATTCTACTGAAGACTTTCTTTCTTTCCTTCCTTTCTTTCTTTCTTTCTTTCTTTCTTTCTTTCTAGAAACTAAATGTTTATTCATGAATTTTGTTCACCTTCCTTTAATTTGCGCTATGTGCACTGCAACAAGAGAAAATTGAATTATCAAATTTCAATTATAAACACTGACTTACTTGGTTAAATGTATTTCTTAACCACTGTGTATATATTCTTCCACATTCCTCTTGTCTACTTCAGGTCTGAGATGCTATCTGCCTTCTGACACTTTTCCTCTAATCAGGCTCTTCAGCATAGAATAGCATCTCAAAGGTCAAATCTCATCCAAGGTAAGTAATCGGGATCCAATTCACCTTTAGAAAATGCTGTCCTGGATCTCATTGAGTGGTTAGTGGATTTTGGAATCACTGGATGAATAATCAACCTCATTTGGAAGCTGTGAACTCAGAAAGGCATCCCATGATAATCAACTTGGAGGGAGTTTCTAGAAGTTACCATCCTCATGATCTCTGGGTCCTAGGATCAAGCCCTGCATCTGGCTCCCTGATCAGTAAGGAGCCTGCTTCTCCTTCTCTCCCTGACTGCTATTCTCCCTGCTTGTGATCTCCCTCTCTCTCTCTCTCTCTCTGTCAAATAAATAAATAAAATCTTAAAAAAAGTAAAAGAAAATAAATAAGTTACCATCAAACACCTCCTTTTGGGAATGGAGTAAAAGTGTATGCATATCTCTTTTAGTCATCTTGGGCAGGCAGGGGTATCTTTGGAATGAAGGAGTTTGTATGTTTGTTTCCGGTAAAGAATGGAATGTGTTAATTAGTACAATCATTCTGAAAGTCACTTTTCTTAAGTGGATTTAAAAAGTCAGTTCAGCATATACTTAAGTTGTATAAATGCATACTTTCTGACCAATTCTACTCCTCCAAAAAAAGATGTATACTAAGAGATATTAGAAAAATATTCATAGCAGCATTATTTATGATAGTTCCAAAATAGAAGTGTCCATCAGTATTAAAATAAGGACAAGGTACCTGGGTGGTTCAGTTGTTAAGCAACTGCCTTCAGCTCAGGTCATGATCCCAGAGCCCAGGGATCAAGTCTCCCATTGGGCTCCCAGCTCCATGGGGAGTCTGCTTCTCCCTCTGACCTTCTCGCCTCTCATGCTCTCTCTCACTCTCTCTCTCTCAAATAAATAATTAATTAAATAAATAAGATCTATATATATATATAAATTAAAAAATAAAATAAGAACAGCATAGAATATTCATAGAATGCAATAATATAATGAAAATGAATTGTAGTGACTCAAAACAAAAAATACCATGTGAAAAAAATCAGATAAAACATTTTCTATGTTTCCATTTATATATTCTTTGAAAGCAAACAAAACTATAGTGTTTGTAGATACATACTTTAGTGGTAAAATTTTGAAGAAAACCAAGTAACTTATTTTCATAAAAGTCAGGGTGAAGATTACCTTTTAGAGAAAAACAGATGAGAAGAAGCATATTGGAGGCTTCTAGGTACTAAAGAGATTTTATTTCTTAGAGTTTATCTGGCTACTCACTTAGTCATAATTCATTAACCAGTACTTTGTGGGGGGCATTTTTCTGTATGTGTGTTATATTTCACACACCCCCAAAATTTAAAAATACAATTCCATATGCTCATTTTTCTTCTGTTTTATATGAGGATTAAAGAGTTTAATAAAGATTTATTCATGATTCTTAATGGAAATGCCTGAAGAACTCTATCTGAATCAGAAAGACAAGTGAATACAACCTCTTGTTAGTTCTATGTGGTTATGTGAGGTTTAGCCTCTGTCAATATAATTTATTCCATTCTGTAACTATACCACCAATATTATTTCAAAATGCATAGGTGTACTCATTATGACTCCTCTGAAAGATGAAATACCAAAATCATTTCTCCCATGTAAGTAAGTTTCTACTACTTTCTCCTCATAGCATATTCAATTGTCAAAAAGAGGTATCATTGGACCATATGATATATCATACAAAGGAGAAGTAATTTGTGTCCTAAAAATATTGCCTTAATATTTAATATGATTATAAACCACCATAATAATGGTGCTTATTTTGAATTGACTGGGAAGAACCAAAATCTCTTTCTTTATGGACAGTTAAGAAAATATGTCCTATATTATCTGTCTGATGTAGTCTTATTACTACTTTTATGTACTTCTAATAAAAGGATAAAATTCATATGTGTATATATTCTATTAAGTATAAGGATATAGCTATTCTAGACAAGAATTTAGATATCAGTTTAAATTCATTATATGGGGGGCGGGGCGCCTGGGTGGCTCAGTGGGTTAAAGCCTCTGCCTTGGCTCAGGTCATGATCCCAGGGTTCTGGGATCGAGTCCCACATCGGGCTCTCTGTTCCGTGGGGAGCCTGCTTCCTCCCCCTCTCTCTGCCTGCCTTTCTGCCTACTTGTGATCTCTGTCTGTCAAATAAATAAATAAAATCTTTTAAAAAAATTTCATTACAGTGGGGCACTTGGGTGGCTCAGTCAGTTAAGTGTCTGCTTTCTGCTCAGGTCATGCTCTCTGGGTCCTGGGATTGAGCCCACCCCTTCACCCCTCCCACCCCACCCATAGCAGGCTCCCTGCTCAGCAAGGAGTCTCTGCCCCTCCCCTTTCACTCATGCCAGCACTCTCTCTCTCAAATGAATAAAATCTTATTAAAAAAAAAAACCTCAAAACAGTTACTTTAAATTTGAGGGAAAATATTTTCAACCTTTTTAAAAATGCATTGTCTATACAAATATAACCTATTTTAGAGTTGTTTCTAGATTTCTCAAAGTATTTAACCATGTTTTAAAAGATGTAATATGGGGCACCTGGGTGGCTCAGTCGGTTAAACCCTCTGCCTTTGGCTCAGGTCATGATCTCAGGGTCCTGGAATCAAGCCCTGCATCTGGCTTTCTGCTCAGCAGGGAGCCTGCTTCCTCCCTTCTCTCTCTCTGCCTGCCTCTCTGCCTACTTGTGATCTGTCAAATAAATAAAATCTTTAAAAAAAAATAAAATAAAAATAAAAGATGTGATATGTTTTCAATTAATGTTTTCTTATCAAAGTATAATAGGCCTCACAAATAAGTGCAAACTTGGTAAAGGTATAGTTTGTCATTGAAAAACATAAATTTATAACATTTTCAAAGATTGTAGGCTTATTATTTAAGTCAATTAATGTGGGATTGACAATAATAACCAATGAAAATGTATCATTTGTATATAAGTAGAGGCTTATAAAAGCAGAAAACTGTACCCTTAGGACAAATATGTCTCTAACAATAGGCCAGTAGGAAATTTCAGGTCAATTTCAAGCTAGGCTATAAATAGATAAATGTTTATATGAAATATGAATCATTGGTGTTTGAATTAATATTGTCTCAATAAGGAATATATTCCTCATCACCACAGGATTTGTTTCTAATCTATATCTAGTATAAAAAACACAATGCATAAAAATATTTTACTTTGAACCTGTAATATAATTACTAAGTAATTAACGAACAGGCATTTTTGGATGACAATTTTTCTATTTAAATATAAAAAGCCTTTGGTACGTATACACACACACATAACCATATATATATATACATATATATAAATAAATTGTAAGTTAAACATGGTAAGAAGTTTGCCTGATTGAAGTTAATATCACTAACGAGAAATTATTCAATGAAAATTAACTTTTTTTTCTTATTAAGTTAGGGAGAAATCCTCCAACAAAGTGATGAATATTTTCTTGACTAGAATTATTATTCTTGGTAATGAGTAGTGTTCTATGAAAATGAGGATTTAATATGTAACCAATTAGCAAAAAAATTAAGCTAATTACCAAACACAATTTTCCATGTTAAACATTAATTAAATTCTGTAGTATTTTTAATAAATGTAATATAGAAAAAGTGAATTAAAAGAAAAGTTCAATTTAACCTATTAATCAAAATAGTGTTTATCATTTTATATCAATATATTTTTATCAGAAAAGTGTTATATGTGATAAATTACTTATGCATTATTTTAAGGGCTAATTTACTATTTGGAAATTCTAATCATATTTTATGCAGCAGAGAAATAGATGTGTTTTGTAATTAATGTTTAGTTGACACACAACTAAATCCCGAATGGGGTAATATAGTAGAAAGGAGATCATGCAAGATCATTCATTTAGGTTAGTGAAAAATATGATAGAATTATAGAAATGAGGGTAAATGCCAAAGTCAGTGTTTTTGTAGCAATGAATATGAATGTAGCCATACATTCATACATGTTCATAATATGGACACAAAAAATCACATATACACAGAGAAAGTGGCCTATGAAAATAGGTATAAGAAAACCATGATCAGATCTAACTTTTAGAAACAACCGGGCAGTTTAAATGGTGTAGGCTTCACCTTTGTTTTTCTGCTTCAGCTGATGTATAGGTGGGCCTAGGAACCCCATCACACATTTTATAATTCATAGGATAGAAATTTAGTCAGTGTGCGTCAGTTGCTTCTCTCTCTCATCCAGTAAGCTGGAATGTACAGCAGCCTCCCTCTCTTAGCTGCCCACTCAGCAGGAGTTTTGAGAGAAGGCAGACATCCTCCTGGTACCTTTTGGTACCTGTTACTGTACCAAAAGCAGCTGTCACTTTACCTATGTGCCAGAAAAGTAAACATGTAAAAGACAACATAAGAGAAATGCAGAATTGATTGCTAGCAGCTCAAGTAAACTAGAAGAATAAGCCTTAATACCATCCCTGCTTTTAAAGTAACTCGACAGGTGACCTCAAAGCGATCCCTATGTCGCCTCAGTGCCTTCATGTAGAAAATGGGGCTCCAGCGACTGCTAAGATGATGACCACCTGAGATTCCCATTGATTCTATAATCCTAGGGCAGAGAAAGATAAAAATGTGACCAAGCTGATGACTTTTGACAAGAAGGATACTGAAGCTCTGTGGGTATAAAGAGCAGGAGAAAGTGACTTCTGTCAACTTGTTTTTTGACGACTTCATAACTGTGTCACAAAAGAAATGAAAGAACAGCGTTTTGGAGGAGAGAGGCTTTGATTTGGGGAGTATATACATTTCATTTTATAGCTCACTGATCTAAATCTTTCGTAGCAACTTTAATGTTGTGTATCTGTCCATTTTAATTCCTAGTAGTGAGTTGGCTTTCAGCAGATTTGAAACACTTTAAAAATTAGTAGGGGATGAGTGACAATTGTGCTGTTCTCTCTAAAACTAAGTTAATATGGAAAAATGACTGGTTTTGGTAAGATTAAAAAATCTATCAAAAATTGGATTAATGTAATACACAATGGGAATGTTATTGGACATATTCTCCTAGAAACTAATCAACAGCATTCAAATACTATGCAATACTTCGCTAATTAAAAACTTTAGGGACAGGAATTAAAATAGGCTACAATCTACCCATAGTTGACAGAAGGAGGATTAGAGGTGAATAGGAATAGGTATGGGATGCTTAGAAGCTTTTGAGTCAATTAAGACTGAATATTTAAATGCTAATAAAGTGCTAATATTTTGGAACAGTAAATAAAAAATCACTTATTGGATAATAGATAATGAATACATTTACAAAAGAATAATAACTTGATAACTGTTGGAATTTAAGAAATGGGTGAGAGAGGAAATGATAAAGTATTTTAAAGAACACGTTGGTGAGGGGCGCCTGGGTGGCTCAGTGGGTTAAAGCCTCTGCCTTCAGCTCAGGTCATGATCCCAGGGTCCTGGGATCGAGCCCCCGTCGGGCTCTCTGCTCAGCGGGGAGCCTGCTTCCTCCTCTCTCTCTCTCTGCCTGCCTTTCTGCCTACTTGTGATCTCTGTCTGTCAAATAAATAAATAAAAAATCTTTAAAAAAAAAAAAAAAAAGAACACGTTGGTGATTTCCTTGAATGTAAGATACAGAATTTATTGAAGATTTCAATATGGAGGCAGAAAGCCTCCATGAGCAATGAAAGACTTCACTTTTTAAATTTTTTGTTGAAATTTGGGGCTATATTATTTTTCATATCTGCATGTGTATGAAGCATAAACTAAGGTATTTGTATTAAATACCCCTAGTTTATTCAGAGGCTAGTAATTCAGTTATTTCTTTACCTTTTATTTGTGTTGAACTTTCTGGATTATCTATATTTAGATGGCTGTACTTGTAATGTTTATATATTAAGGAAACAAAAATTAATTAAAATTAAAATTTTATTTTTATATCATATATATTGTTAATAAACATTTGTAAATTAAGTGAATCTGCTACAGTTAGAAGTAATAGGTGAATCTGCTCAGTTAGAGGTAAAATATAGATTTTGGTATTCAAATGTAATTACACTAAGACTAAATATTCATAATATAAATCTTACTGAAGAGATTAAAACATTATTCCAATTTGCACTATAGAAATTCTGAGGCACCTACAAATGGCATATGAGCAGGAAAACAACTTTTAAATAGAAGCTGATTAAATTTTTTTTTCTGAAAATTTTAATGGAGTTAATTAATGGAGTATAATTAGGAGCAAACCACTTGATGAGCAACATACTCTCATAGCTCTTATTTCAAAAAATTGAGAGAAAAATATAATTGACGATTCTCATCTATTTATGAGCAGACTTTAAATATTATAGCCTGCCAGTGGCTTATTAGGTAGGTATTATTTTTATAGAAGTTTGTCCTGTCAACAAATTATCACCAGGATCGGCAAGACAGGTTAATCTAGTGAGAAATTAAGTAAGCAGACAAATGATTTGTATGTGCAGAATGGTGGCTTTCCCTATTCCATGGTCATGAGCATATTTTCCTCTATTACCTTCTAAAAGACTTGGGTCTAAATCTAAAAACTACCTGATTTTTGCATTTGGTGTCAGATTTTACTATTTTCACATAGAAGTGACATTCTCCTACCATATTTTATTTAAAATTTTATTTTATTTAAATTTTTATTTATTTAAATTTATTTAATTTTATTTAACAAATTAAAAATTTATTTTATAAAAAACCTTTTCCTACCGAATGGTGGGAGTGCCACTATTGGCAATGCCAACTTTGTAACTAAATATCCATTAAAAACATGGATTTTTCTCTGAACTTTTGATCTATTTTCCAATTCTTGTGACAATATCAGTGTCTTAATTACAGTAATATTATAGTAAGTCTTAACAGCTGATTGAGCAATTCCTCCCTACCTATTTTTCTAGTGTCTTTGCTATTTTGGGAACCTTTATTTCTTTGTAAATCTTATAATCAATCTTAATCACCTCCCCCACAAAAAAAAAAAAAACCCACAGGATTTTAGGATTTGTACAGGGATAATTTAGACCTTTTCAATACTGAGTCTTTTAATGTATAAATATACATGTTCCTCCATTTATTTAGACCTTCTTTCTCTTGACACTACTTTTACAGTTTTCTATATAGAAGTCTTACATAAGTTTCATAGTATTGATTCCAATATATTTCACATTATTTATGCTATTAAAATGTATTCTTTTTATTTCATTTTCTAAATCCTTACTGTTACTATTTGGAAATACACTTGCCAAATTCACCTGTTAATTCTAATTGTTTAGATTCTTTGAGGTTTCCTAGGTAATCATATTAAATGTAAATGATTATAATTTCATGGTTTCCTTCTCAATATCTACATTTTATTTCTTTTTTACATCTTAATATTGCATAGACTTCAAAAAAATGTCAACTAGGAGGGGAGATAGTGAACATGTGATCAAATCTAGAAAGAAAAGTTTCTAATAATTCTTTATTACCATGTTATTTGCTGAAGGCCTTTGAAGATAACCTTTCTCAGATTAAGGAAATTTCCTTTCATTCCAATTTTACTAATAGTTTCATTTTAATGAATTAATATTGAATTTTATTGGAAGATTTTTTCCTGTCTCTATTGAGCAGGCCATGTGATTTTCTTCTTTATTAATGTGGTGAATTCTAATTTCATTTAGAATTTTTGTTTCAGGGTTTATTATTGATCTATACTTAATGATGATATCTAAATTTACTGTCAAGTTTATGCTGATCTCACAAAACAAGTTGAAAAATGTTCCATCTTTTAATAAAATTTACCCACCTGAGAAAGTTTGTGTCTTTAAGTGTATAAAGAAAGGTAATGACACATTAAAATTCTTTAGTAATTATTTAGATTTTCTATTTTTATGTTAGTTTTAACAATTTTAGTTTACTAAAAATGTGTTCATTTCAACACTTTCTAGTACATGGTCATGAAATTGCTCACAATATCACAGTTATCTTGTTAACTCTTTAGTCTCCAGATCTGTAGTGATTTCTCTGTTTATATTTAGGCTATTTATGTTTTCTCTCCTTTAATTTATCTTGCCAGGGTTTTACCAATTCCATTAATTGTTAAAAATATTCTAATTTGCTAATCTTCCTCATTGTTTTAACTTCTATTAATTTATACTCTTTTATATCCTTCATATAATTTTCTTTAGATATAATTTACTAGTCTTTTTCTAATTTCCAAAGGAAACACAGTAATTCTTACTAGTCATTTTCAATTTCTTTTCCCCTTAATATGTACATTTAAGTCAAAAAAGGACCCTCTAAGCATGATTTCCTGCATCATACAAGCTTTCATTTGTAGTATTTTTACCATATTTTAGAAAAATATTTTCTAATACCCATTGAAATTTGTTATTTCACCCATGGACAATAAAGTTTGGGGTTTATAAGCTGTAATGATTTCAAGAGTATTAGAAATCTAGTGTTCAAACATTTCTGCAAATTTGACTTCTGCCACATTCCTTTTCTCCTCTCTTTTTCAGACTCAAATTACATATATATGAACTTTATACTATATTCTCTATATGTCCTATCTATTTTTGTTTTTCATCTTGAAGTTTCAGCTTTGTTTTGGATGATTCACTTATTCATATCACCTATGCTGGTTGATAAACTCAAATTCTAAATATTTTTAGTTTTCTTATTTCATATTTTAATGTCCTTTTATAGTTATTATTTGATATAATTTTAGTCTTGATTTTTTAATCTTTTTGAATACAGTATGACATTTCAGAGTTTGCATCCAACACATCTATTATCTGAAGGTCTTTCTCTCTATTGCTTCTGCTTGTTATCATTCAGGTTGTTTTGTCTACTTATCTGCCTTGTCATTTTCTGTTTTATCTCAGAACTTGTGTTTGAAAACTCATTTGTTGAAATAATGCAAGAACTAGAATAATGTTATCTTCTTCCAGTGAAGATTTACATTTGCATTTGCCAGGCTCCCAGGGACACTAATAATCTAAGATAGCCTTAGTTGAATTTGAAGAACAAAAATTATTTAATACTAGACTTCAGATTCAGAGGGCTTGTCTACTTGTCACTGAGACTGACTTCCGTGGTAAAGATCTTTGAAATCCCACCACAGAGCACCTAGGTGGGTCACTTGGTTAAATGTCTGCCTTCAGCTCAGGTCATGATGTCAGGGTCCTGGGATCAAGCCCCACATCTGTCTCAGCAAGGAGTCTGCTTCTCCCTCTGCCCCTCCCCCACTCATGCACATGCACATGCATGCTTTCTCTCACTCAAAAATAAATAAATAAATAAATAAAATCTAAAAAAAGAAAAATATCAATAACAACAAAAATTCCTCCTCAAAGCACAAAAGAATTAGAAGGACCATGTCAGGCCCTAAAATTCCAACTTTGTACCTATATATTCATGAGCCTTTCAAAAGGGCTTTTCAGACTCTCAAAGAGCATTACCTCTTGCCAAAATCTGAATGCATTACTAGGACAAATTCCAGGCTCATCTCTCCAGATTTCTGTCTTCTCCCTAATCTTAGCTCTAGAAATCTTAAATATATTGTTAGATCTTTGTTATCTTCAAATATAAGTACTTGGTATGCTATTCAGATTTGCCAGCTATACTTTTTGAAAGATATGTTCTGAATTCTCAAAAATAGAAATCATTAAACCATTTTGGAAGGGTCTTGTGTACCAGGCTGAGGAAATTAAAGTTAATCTTCTAGGCAGTGATGAGCCACAATATGGCCTATGATCTTTTTTCTGAAATTTTATATAGATAAAATATATACCCCCCAAAAAAAGATTTCAGAAAAGGACCAGATGTAGTAACTGTATGTTGTAATCATCAACAATGGTCTAGGTGGTAGGGGCAAAAGAAAGGACTGTAAGGAACACTCCAGAATGAGACAGTACAGATGTTAGAAATAGATGGAGTGAAATAAAACAAACATTGAGTCTTTGTGACAAGGAGAATGGAAAATCAAGATAAGTAATAAATATGTGGGAAATGGGTACTGTAATATTTATTATAAATAACTGGTTTTGATATATTATGTTTATAAGTGTAAAATTCTCTGGAGATATGTCACCAATCAATTGGAAAAGAAAATTTGGAGCTAGATCCTGAGATCTGGAAAGTATTACCTTAGAGACAAGAGCTGAAATCATGGAAATAAACGAGAACCTAGTTTTTAGCCCAAGCTCTGCTACTGAACAATCATAGAAAAACCTACAATAATGAAATCTATTTAAAAAGGGGACTATATTATCCTAATTCCTGATTCACCTATAAAGCAAAACTACAGATTTGATCCAGAAATGTTTTCTATAGCATACCTGAGAAAACAAAAATCAATATTCCTATTTTACAGATCCTGAGTAGTAGTAAAAATTTCTACTTCAAACCATATCATTCAGTGCAGCGAGACTATGCAGATTTGGCAGTATAGTCTATCATGTCTTATAATGTCTTTTCCATCTGCATTTGTCTTTATAACTTCAACATTCATCGAACAAGAGATCCCCTTTTCTCCAAAGAGCTCTATCTTTCATTCATGGAATGGCTGCTATTTCAATGAAACATGTTTTTAAATGAGATAACTGAGTTCCAGAGTGGTTAAGAGACCAGTTCAATGTCATTAATTGATGTGAATTTCAGCTCCTCGACCTCTAAGTTTATGTACTTTCTACAATATGATCATAAGGGTGATGGGAGAATAGTAAACATTAATCAAACAATTAAGATTTGCATGGGACTTTGTGCATTTTATCTATTCTATCTTTTCAAATAAAAAAAAATGAAGTAACCAATGATTGATTTCTTTATCTCTAGATAAGGAAAATAAAACTTTAAAAACTTTACCAAAAGGAATCAAGTAAGTTGCTTAAGTTTACATATTAAGAAATAAGGAGGTAAATTATCATTCAAATCATGAGCTGAATGACTGCAAACACAAACTCCTCTAATGCTTTATGTTAATAAAAATATAAACTGATAAAAATAATGGTCGAGAATTAAAAAGTCTACAAATTTAAAAACTGTATAATTGTGGGGGGATAAAACTTTGAAAATTGCATATGTTGTTTATATGCATTAGTATTTTTCATATATATTTTTTACATATGGCATATATGACATAAATTTTATGTATAGTATAGCAGCACAATTTCACTCCACAGTGTACATACATTATCTCTGAATACATTCAGTGACACAGCTCAAAAAGTAAATATAATATTTTCACCATAACAAAGTAGCACTTATTAGCTGGAAAAATATGAGTTTTCATTTAAATTTTAACGTATTTCAATCAGCAGCCATTGAAAGATTTTCCTTGTGCCAGACACTCTACTAAGCAATGGGGAAAACAAAGATGAACAAGAATTTACATATAGACAGAGCAGAGGTATATATGCAATGTGATAAGTGCAACTTACAGTGCTCTGGGAGCACAGAAACACTGGTAAGAACAAAAGCTTTGGGCTAGGGTTGGGGGAATGAGATATGAGCCACAGTTTAAAGCTGCCAATAGGTTTACCATATAGAGTATAGGCAGTGGTCATCTCAACAAAGGAGACAACATGAGCAAAGGCATGGATGCTTATATGTGCACAGCATCCTCTAGGGGGTGCCCATTGGTCCAAGCCTATCAAATATGTAAGAGAAAACCTTGTTCGATCTTTCTTATTGCCTGGCTTAAACTGTGGGTCAAATATATAATAAAAACCATGAAAATATGCTTAGATTAAAGGGAAGGAGAGAACATGGATCCACTTTAACTTGCCTATAAGTCTCACTTCTTTAAACCTTCTTAAATTTCAAACTCAACCTTTACTTATATACCCAATTAAAGACAAGAATGAGCAAACCAATTCTCTGATTTTCTATTTTCATCTCACAGAATGGCAGATTGCTGTTTCTGATTCCTAAATTCTTTTCTCTTCCTAACATTTGATAGCAATTTATGTTCTTTCTCAAAAGCTGATGACAAACTAGAGTACACATCTGTTTATTTAAGACCCTAACTCATCTTTGGATTGCACAATGATACTCAGTAAATTCACTTTTCCTAACTTCCATCCTCAGTTTCAACCCTCCACTCTTCTGTTGCAGAGAGATCTAGAATGGTTTGGAGGCCTGTGTGTTTCTCTTACCTTTATCCTCGGAGTTTACTTTGGAGGATAAATCACAGTTTCTCATGCCTTATGGCAGTGTGTCATTATAAAATATTTCATACCTGATGACCTTTGAGCATTTCTTATTCAAAGATTCATGAAAGCTTAGCATGAGGTACGTCTAATGATCCCTGTGTAAACACACTGAAAGCTCCCTCCTACAAAGGCACAGGCAGGTGGAAGACATATTTTCGACACTCTGTCTTCAATCTAAGCGTCACTGGCAGTGCCTGACAGGTCTCATTTGCTAAATAAAGTACAATGTGTCAATTTGAAATAAATGTAAATTATCACCTTTCTTCCTTGTTAATTAAGGTCTGATTAATGCAATACAAGCAGTTGTTGAGAGTACTGTAAGAGAATGGCTTTTGTTGCAAAAACAAAACAAAAACCTTAGGATATAAATAATGGTCTGTCTCTGCCATTGAACTTTAGGTTAGAAAGGTTACTTACAATGATTTGTTCAGTTGGAACATGGACAGATGTTCACATCTCAGTCTCTTAATAAATGAATCCCAAGAAGTAGGTAGGAAAAGGCACTGATGCTTTAGAGGTACGACTTAGCTATGGAATGACCTACACTTTGAATAAAGCATGAAGGGCAAAATTCTTGGTTCAGTTTTACAAAGAAATATCCAAGAAATCTAACTCAAGGCCCATACATGTTATTTTAAGGAATGTTTTGGTATTCTAACAGGTGAATTTTCACATGGACCCCCTTTTTCTAGAGGCTTAAGAAATTATGTGTTGGGGGGTGAAGGTACAAGAATCACTGTTTAGAAAGTAAGAAACTAAATATAGAAGGAATATTATTAGATGAGAAAATTTAATTCATTATAACCTAGAACCACATTTGGTTAGTTGTGTAATCCTAAGGTAGCTAAGAAGCATACCAAAAATCCTGAATTGGGGAATTTTTAGAAGTAAAAGGAACGTGGGCATTTGTAATTCTTTGAGATTATAAAAGGCATTTATTTTCATAAAGAACACAACTAGTTGGGGCGCCTGGGTGGCTCAGTGGGTTGAGCCACTGCCTTCGGCTCAGGTCGTGATCTCAGGGTCCGGGATCGAGCCCGGCATCGGGCTCTCTGCTCAGCAGGGAGCCTGCTTCCTCCTCTCTCTCTCTCTCTCTCTCTCTCTGCCTGCCTCTCTGCCTGTGTGTGCTCTCTCTCTGTCAAATAAATAAATAAAATCTTAAAAAAAAAAAAAAGAGTCTCTTATGGTTTGTCTCTTTAAAAAAAAAAAAAAAAGAACACAACTAGTTAATGGCACAGTCCACATATAAAACACATGTTTCCAAACTCACAATTATAGTGTTCTAATTTACTCCTGATTTGGCTACCTCCCTCTTTTATAAATTTGCTCCCTATCTATTGATTTTCTAAAATAACACTGTTGAAAATGTGAAAATTTTTTAATCTTTCACTAAAATACACTCATTTATGAATCTATTAGGCCATTTTCTTAAAATGAAGTTTTAAATGCATGTAAAAATGTTCCTTATTTGTTAATACTGTTTTCTTGGATGAAAATGTGATTTTTTTTTTACACCAAAATACTATTATCTATAATTTCACATTAACTAGATTTGCTTACTATTTTTTTTTCTCTATATATTTCATATAATTTCTGGGAATTATGATTATATAATTATGATCACAAAAAAGCAGAGCCAGGTTTTAAAACTCAGATCTGTATGAATTCAAAGCCAGTAAAGCAAATGGCCTCACTTCAATTAGAATGGATCATACTTTTGAACAATGAGAAGAAATTTATCTATTCATTCGTTCAACAAATGGGGCTCTAGTATCAGAATGATGAAAAAGCTCTGAAGTTATGGAAACTAGTCAGTTGCAAAATTAGACATTCTTTAATGTGTAAATATTATCACCCTCCACAGCAATATCAAACAGACCCTACTATATTACCTGTGTGCCTTCCTTAAAGCCATCAGAGGTAGTGAACACAAACAATAGTTGTGATAGGTTCCACAAAAAGATAAATATAAGATGATGTTGACCCTTTATGAGTCCTCCCTTTAATCTGCTTCCCTCTTTTTACAGGCATAGATACCAGATGGCAAAGAGGTTACAGATTCAGAATCTGCTCAAATTAGAAGCGGTTTCTTTTTCTTTTCTTTTTTTTAAGATTTTATTTATTTATTTATTGAGAGAGAGAGAGCAAGAGATAGAGCACAAGGAGGGGAGAAGGAGAAGCAGGCTCCACACTGAGCAGGAAGCCCCATGCAGAACTCCATCTAAGGAAGAAACATTAAACCTATTGGAATTTGTGAGCAAAACAGTAAAGAAGGGAGTTATTGGGGGAGGGGAGCACAAAAAACTTCAGAGGGGTGTGCTACATGTCATTTGCCAATGTCTGGGTTGCAAATGTGTAAGTCAAAACTCTACAAACACTAGCCAAGAAAAACGCTTTCAGAGATGGAAACTTGAAAAAAGATATCAGAAGTCTCATCATGGTGGGTTATACTAGAATCCCAGCTCTGCAAGAGTAAAGAGACCCCTTACAAGCATGTTGTGCATTCAGTTGAGACCTCAGAAGGTGGGAAGTTAGAAGTAAGGATCATGTCCTAGAGTAGGGGATACACTAGTACTAAAGACAAAGGGAAATACAGTTACTCTCATAAAGAGTAAAGCCAGCCTGTCAGGATAAAAAAGAGCTCTCAGGACATTCATTTCTTTTCAGAACAAAATCCAGAAACTTTTAAAGGAGGATTACATATTTCAGACTACTTACAATATACCATTAGCAATGGCTATTTGCTTTAATTCCTGCACATGTGAGGAAGCAGAGAACAGAAACCCAAAATCAAGAAAGAAAGCATCAATAAAAAGATACTACAGAAAAGAACTTTGGGAGCAGTCAGTATAAATCTATTTAAGGGCTTAAACAAAAAACACTCATTATGTATTAGCCTATATAATTGGTTCCTTTTTTATATTTTTATGCCTATGTATTTATTAACCAGTGACAGATGAGAAAGTCATTTCTAACAGGTTAATACTGGATAAAGACCCATTGTTAGTTTTTAGGCTAAAATAAAATAAAGTCCAAATAAAAATGCGAATCTATAGAAAGTAAACTAATTAATTATAATTATTATTATTTTTGTATTATTACATTATATATAATTATATAGGATATGTTATATAATTAATTATGATTATAATTAATCAAAACAACCATTTAAATAAAAATAACATATTTTGGAATTTATAACATAAAATAATGGGAAAATAGTAACACAAAGGATAGGTGGTTAATGGAATTACACTGGTGTAAGGTTCTTATATTTGACAAAAGATATTATGATATAAATTTTAAGTAGAATGTGATAAACTTGCATACTATATAATGCCAAGATGAATCACACATATACACACACAGAGTTATTGGTTTAAAATAAAGGGCAGAATAATAAAAATGAAATACTGAAAAAGAAAACATTCAATTAATCCAGAAAAGGAGGAAGAAATAAGAGAACACGTAGGAAGGAAAAACAATTGTCTGATGGTCAATATAAACACAAACACATCAAAAATTATTGTAAATTTAAATTGTCCAAATACTACAAGGAAAAACTAGCTTATAAGATTATATAATAGAGTGGTACCTAATGATATGCCAACTGTAAGACTTAATTTATGTATAAAGACACAGTTGAATATATAAAGGGATGGAAAAAGTTATGTCTTGTAGACATGAATCATAAGAAATCTAAAGAGACTGTAATAATATCAGACAAAGTAGACTTTCTAAGAGATAGAACAAAACTTCATAATACTAAAGAGATCAATTATTCAGGAACACATAAAAATGACAAATGTATATGCATCATAAACAGAGTTTCAAAATAAATGAAGCAAAACCTGACAGAACTAAATGGAGAAATAGACAAATCTTTAACCACAAGAAATTTTAGCAATTCTGTCTTAGTAATTGGTAGAAAAACTAGAAAAGAATGAAGTAAGAATGAGAAGATTTGAACAATATTATCAATGTGAATAGACATTTACATAACAATACCTTTGTATAACAGCCAAACTCTTAACCAGCTTCAATACACACCATTCACCAAAATAGACCATATCCTGCTGTATAAATAAGTCTCAGCAAATTCAAAACTGAGTCCTTACAGTTATGTTCTCTGAACCTCTAATATTATGGAAGTAATTACAAAATAATAAAAAGATAAAGTTCTCAAGTATTTGGAAATTAAGCAGCATATTTCTAAATAAACAATGAATTTAAACAGAAACCACAAAGAAAATTAGAAAATATTCCAACATGTGATAGTTAAAACAAGACTTAGAGGATATTTTAATTTTAATTTTTGTTTTAGAAAAAAGAAACTTAAATGATCTAATTTTCCACATTAATATGTTATAAAAAGAAAAGCAAATCAAACCAAAGTAGGAGGAAGGAAACAATAAAATACGGACCAGTGATCAATAAAATACAAGAAGCAAAGACCTAATTCAACATAAATGAAATTGTTTCTTTGAAAAGATTATAGATAAATCATAACAATGGTAACCAAACAAAAAGAAAACATAAATTTACAAACTGAATAATGAGAGAGATTACTACCCAGTCTAAAAACATTAAAAGGAGGCAGTTTTATAAACTTTATAATAATGAATTTAACAATTTAGATGAAATGAACAATTTTTTGAAAAATAGACCTTAGCAAAACTGACATAAGAAATGAAAAATGCTATCTACTTTTTAAATTTAATTTGTAATCGAATCCTTTCCATAAAGAAAAAACTAAGCCCAGATGTTTTCACAGGTGAATTCTTCCCAAAATTTAAATTAAAAAATAGCAGATTTTCACTAATTTTAAAATATAGTGGACAGATCATATTCTATGCCTTTTTGAGCTAATCCTAATTCTGATACCAAAAACTAAAAAATAAATTATCACAAAAGCAATTATAGGTTGACCTTACTCTTGAAAATAGATGTAAAAATTATAAAATTATCAAAAAGTCATATCCAGTAATATACAAATGAGATCTAGTACTATATGAAATGAAGTTTATTCCAAGTATGTACAGCTGGAGTAATATTCAAAAATCATTTTTTTCATTCTTAACAGAATAAAGAAGAAAAACATGATCATTGGAATAGATGTCTACAGCTAACATTCTGTTTCATGGTGAGAATCTGAATGCTTCCCCCTAAAATCAGAACAAGTCAGGAATTTTGCTCTTGCCACTTCTAATCAACATTATACTGGATGTCCTAACTAGGTAAATAAAGCAAGATAAAGAAATAAAAGATAAGCAAATTTGAAAGAAAGAATTAAAATAGTCTCTATTCACAAATAACATGATCATCTACATGGAACATCCTAAGGGGTCTATAGAACAAATACCGAGACTAGTAAGTTTAGCAAGGGTGCAGTATCCTAAGTCTTTATTTTTTCAAATACACTTTTACATATTATCAGCAAACAATTGGATAATAAAATTTTAAATAGTATTACTAATATTGGTAAAAAAATTTGAACCACTTAGAGATAATGGCATTTTTATCTAAAAACTGCAAAACTAGGGACACCTGAGTGGCTCAGTCGGTTAAGTGCCAAACTTTTGATTTCAGCTCAGGTCATGATCTCAACATTATTAAATTGAACCCTTTGTTGGGCTCTATGCTCAGGACAGAGTCTGCTTGGAATTCACTCTCCCTTTCCTTCAACCCCACACCCACCTTGACACTCTTTTTAAACAAATAAAATATTTAAGAACTATGACATAACTAAATAAACAAATGGAGAGACTTGTCCTGTTCATTGATTAGAAGACTCAAGATTATTAAAATATCTCTGCTCCCAAAATTGATTTAAATATTCGATGCATTCCAAATCACACTTACAAAACATATTTTATAGAAATAGATCAACAGATCCTATGAATTAACATGGAAACACAGACACTAAAACAGCCAATATACGTGAAAGTGAACAAAGAGAACTCACATAATCATATTTCAAGACTCAATGTAAAACAACATTCATCAAAATAATCTTGTACCAATTTAAAAATGGACAAAAAGATCAGTGGAATGTAACAGAAAATCCAGATACACTCACATGCATATGGGAAACAATTTTCTTCATTTCCAATGTAAGTCACTAAGAAAGAAATCTTAATTAAATGGTGCTGGAACACCAGAATATATAAGTGGAAAGTAACCAATTCTGACTCCTACTGAACACCAAAACCAAAAATATATTTGGGATGAATCAGAAAACTAAACATAAAGCTAATCTAGAAGAAAACATAAGAGTATCTTGATAAGCGTGAAGTGGGCAAATATCTCTTAAACAGGTAACAAAATGTATCCAAAATTGGTGGACTGGGTTCCATCAATATCAGAAACTGTTATTAAAAAAATATGAGCATTTGGAAAATAGAAAAGTGGTATTTATGGAGAAAATATTAACAGTATGAACATTTGACAAGGGTTTTTATCCAAATTATATAAAAGAAATCTTATAGCTTAATAATAAAGGAGAAATAATTCCATTAAAAAAACAGATTAACCCAAAGAAAAGAAGTAAACTGTTAATTTGTAAAAATGCTTTACAGAAAAAGATATATACAACAGGCCAGTGGGGACAAGAAGTATTTGGCATCATTGGTTGCAGGGAAATGTAAGCAAAACCACAGTGAGATACTACTTTACACTAAAATAGCCAAGATTCAAGACTGTCAATACCAATACTAGAATTGTTAAGGATTTAGAGCAAATAGCACATATATCTCATGGGACATCAAATTATACAAAAAATTTTGGAAAAGAGTTGTAGCTGTTGTCACGTATCTACCCCATGATCCAGTAATTCACTTTCTTCAACAGTTATCCAAGGAAATAAAAACATGTGTCTACAAAAATATATATCCAAAAATTTCATATTAGCTTCATTTATAATCATGACAAACTGATGCCATTCAAACGTCCACCCACAGAATGGGTACTCAGCATGTGGCATAATCACACAATTAAATATTACTCCAACCAAACCAAAAAAATAAAACTGACACATGCAACAACATGTATGAATTGAAAACTTTGTGTTCAGCAAAAAAAATCAGATGCAAAAGAGCAAACAAACTGTGATTGTTCAGTAAGAGCAAAAACTAACCTGTGGTGATGGAAATCAAATCACTGGCTTCTTCCGTTGGAGAGTGGGGTACTGAATGCAAAAGGCACAAAGGAACTTTCTAAAGAAATGCAAATATTCCATATCTCTGTCAAAGGAGAGTAGACACTTCGATGTACACTTGATACACTTGTAGCTATGCATACTTAAAAATTATATAGTTAAGGGCACCTGGGTGGCTCAGTGGATTAAAGCCTCTATCTTCAGCTCAGGTCATGATCTCAGGGTCCTGGGATCAAGCCCTGCATTGGGTTCTGCTCAGCAGAGAGCCTGCTTCCTCCTCTCTCTTTGCCTGCCTCTCTGCCTACTTTTGATCTCTGTCAAATTAATAAATAAAATCTTTAAAATAAATTATAAAGTTAAGATATGAACTTTTTCCAACTCCATGTTCAGTAAGTTCATTTTGGTAGCTTGAAATTGGCTATAATGAAGTATTTACACGTGGAAATCTAGAAATACAAAACCAAGTTTTCTTTTCATGAAACTACCACCACCATCTATCTGTCTCTAGGTGATTGATATCATAATAAATAAAAGCCTGAGACTATTGACATCCAGCTATCATAGGAATTGAGCAAAAGAAAAATCCTGTCTGCAGCAAGTTAGAGAAATGAAAGAGATATTCAAAGAGAACGAAAGAGACAAGACTGAACAAGATATCCAGCAACCCTGGGAAATGGATAGCACCACCTAAAGAAAGAGGAACAGGGGATTCCAGTGTGAGGACTGGCCAGCTTCTGTCTTTAACTCACTAAAATACCTCTGAAGACCTAGTAGAAGATGAATTTCACAAGACCGAAAACAATCCTGGCAAAACGAAGTTATCAAATACCATTAACTGCAAGACCAAAGAAGCTAATTTTATTTTAGTCATTTTCTTCATAGCATTCATTTATCATTATCTGGTATAATGCCATGTATTTTTTATTTTATGGCTGTCACCCCAGCAACAGAATTAGAATGAGGGCAAGATCTTTGTCAGACTTTTGACTAAACAATGCCAGAACCTAGACAATGTTTAAGACATTACTGGTGGACAATAAATATTAGTTGAATGAACCAATAAATGAGGAAGAGAAACAGTATTCTTACATGGAAGATGAGGTTTTAAAAGTTCTGTATCAGGTGACTTACAGAAGCAAATTTGGTCTTTGATAAGGCATTCCATTTCTTTTCTGTTGACTCTGAGCTATAGATAGGATAAGCCTGGTGGAGACGCAGAGATAACAGTTGACTTAAGGTTAGACTTTTCAGGGATGGACACATGTATCTCCAGTATAGGTGATAATTATTCTCTAATGGGGGCGTTAAGCCAACTTTTTTGGTGTTATTTTACTTGTTCTTTTATCCTTAAAAAAGAGAGCATTGGGAGACCCATATCCACCCAAGTCTAAGTTTTTTGTGTTGTTTAATTAAAAGAGAAAACATTTTGAGCACACAATGATGTGAGAAAATAGCTATCAAGTGATTCATGGAAGGAAATTTTTAACAACAAAGGAGCAAGCTTACAGCCTCATGGAATTACTCATTTTCAGTGAACTCTGGAGAACGCAGACTACAAGAGAATTGCTGGTGCTGCCAATTTGACCTTATGCCAAAGTGGTGAGATCCTGCTTTAAAGTAGCCTAGCATTTTCTTTAGCCTCAAGTGAAATTGTTAACACTCCCTTCAGGCATAACTTCACTTCCTGATAAAGAGAGAATCAAAACATGAAAAAAAGTAGTTTCCAAATTTCCCAACAATGTGGAACAATCAATAGCTCAGTCTCTTTTTTCCCTCACTTCCTATGTAACAACCTCCATCCAAACCACCCCCACAACACACACAAAACTAAACACACACAAAAAAAGGGAAGAAAACTTATTACTTTATTGACATCAAGCTTGTTTTTGCTGTTGAAATCCACTTGTTTTTAGTAAAGATAATAAAGATTTCTCCCTGAAGAAAAAAAGTCTCAAAAAAATCAGAAAAAAGGACTTAAGAATGAGATCTTTTCATCTCGAATAAATAATCTTAAATTGAAAATACTAGAACTTTTCTGGGGAATATGCAAGTTTTATTACTTAATGGTAGACATATTTTTCATATAAACTCAACAGAGAAGGGGGAAAAAGTAAGTCTAAGTTTCTTCCCGCCCCATCCTGCATTCACAATGATGATAAGAAGAAGGGAAGTCAGATCTCGTGTATACTTTCCCTTCATCCTACTCAGTGGGATAGGTCAGAATGAATGGAAATGGCCAACCAACCATATCTAAGCCAACTTCCTACCAAGTTTCACATATGATAGCTCATTCAGTTCTCACAGTAATGATATGGGGTAGTTGATCAGAGGTTATGCTAAAGTGGTGGTATCCACTGATATATTTTGTACAGAGGGAGACAGCAGAAACCCAGGAGCCCTGGAACAGTTTGGTCTATAAGCAGCTACCACCACTACTGCCACTGGGGAAACTTTCAAGAGAGTGAATAATACAAGAGTATGTTATTTTTAGCTGATCTTTGGCTCCACACTCCAGGATATTCCTTGGGGTGACCTGAACTAGCCTCATGTAGGAGGCATTTTTGCCTAGACCAGATGTAATGAATGAACAAG
Organism: Mustela lutreola; assembly: GCF_030435805.1. Taxonomy (NCBI): domain Eukaryota; kingdom Metazoa; phylum Chordata; class Mammalia; order Carnivora; family Mustelidae; genus Mustela; species Mustela lutreola. The sequence continues at coordinate 45,166,280 of NC_081301.1, forward strand.
CCAGAAAGAAAGTTTCTCTGTAATGCTGGACCTTAACTGGCTTTATAATCTTCCAGCAGTTTGGAATTGTATTAGGTCCCCTTACCTACATACTTAAAAGCACAAAAAAGTGCAGAGACTTGAAGATGTCTGGGCTTCCATCCAGAAAGAACTGGGTACTTCTCTGGCTCACCTAACCACCCTCGCAGAATTAAAAAGAGCAACAGAGAGGACAATGTGTCATTTCTAAGAGACTTTTTACTTCCCACTTCATAAAAAAAGAGGATTAGAAAAGTCACAATCCCATGTGAGCTCAACTTTAACTCTTTCCATTAACACAATAATGAGTAAAATAATTTCAAACTCATTTTAACTAAATATCTCAGATTATTTTTACTACAAGGAACATAATTGCTAGAATGCTGAAATTAAGAGAATATTTATGAATTCACTGGGAGGGCATCCCAATGTCACACAAACACATAGCCAAGACCCATGAAAAGATGAAACTTGGTTGATTTCTAGGACCCCAATACCACACAAGGCCTTTCATGGTAGGACTTTACCACATTCACACTTTAACATTTTTTTTCCCCAAATACAAAGAATTTTTTGTACCACTCTACCAAATGTTCACTATGTACTTCCAGACATTGCTCTAACACTTTTCCTTTCCTTCTCTACATATTTTGTCTTTCCTGATCCCTATTCATCTTTCAAGCATCAAGACTCAGATCTTGTCACTTATTCAGAAAGTCCTCTGTGACACTCCTCCTCCAATGTCCTTTTTCTTGTTCAAGTATCACCATGTGTATGTATCTATTATATAATAATAAAAAACAATATGAACAATAATGCTGGCTAACCTATTATATGCCAGACACTCTAATAGTTTACTGAATCATTTTTTCTATATAACATCTTTATGTATCAGTTACTAATGGCATACTACAGATGCTGAATGACCATCCAAGGCTAGATAGCCCTAAGTGATATAATTTACACTCAATCCAGCTGTATAACCAGATTCCTGGGCTGAGACTGCTAACTACTAAGCTATATTCCCATTTATCATTATTTATTATCTTTAATTTTCTCTCTCCACTAAATTTTAATCAACTTAAATGCACTAACTTTATCTTTGATATTTGGATTCTCCACAGATTTTATACTTACCTTGAACAATAGGTGGTCATTAAAATGTGAAATAAAGAAGCATATAAATAAGTAATGTTCTATTTCTTGAGATACCTAGTGTTTCAACTATTCTATTACTGAATGCTGGAGGGAAATGTTGAGAACAAAAGTGAAATAACTCAGGCAATGGCAGAAAAATCCAGTTTCAAGACTCACCTGTAGAAGAGCAGCTTTAAAGAACTTCCTTTGTGCTCATCACTCTATATGTTGACACCACAGGACACTCAAGCAGCCCAAACACTGGACCTGGGCTCATACAGACCTTACCCCTGATTCCTTCCTATCCTCCATTCACAGCTGTTAAAGAGAATGGTTGTTAAAGAAATAAAAATATATTATCATACTTAGTGAGATTCTACCATACTGGCTTCAAGCTGCTGCATGACATAAAACAGGAGCTTAACCACAATTGTTTCTGGAGTAGCAAGAGAAAAATCTCTCTAGTGAAAGAATAATAATAATAATAATAATAATAATAATAATTTCTGAAAATTTATCACTACTTCGTGACCATCTTAAAGGTGATTAACCCAAAACTAGTAGGGATTCAGACTGAGTGGCCTCTGAGTTACAAAGACCCGGAAATAGAGCAAGTAATGCAAAGCAACCTTAAGTATATTCCAACAACCACGCAAGATGTTTCAACTGCACCACAAAAATTATACCAGAATCACTCAAATGTTAAAATTTGATGACTTTCTATGTAATTTTTCTGTGTAATTCTTAGACTGTCACATAGTGTAGGCAGAATTGCTCTTGGGCAGATTTGGGGAAATTCCCCTCAAGTTTCTAAATAAAATTCAGTAGAATCATTGACAAGAGTGTACATTTCTCACCTACTATGTAATCCTGGATAAGCAATTTCATTCATCTATGCACACAGATATGTATGCATGTATTATGTTTCTCACTAGAAAATAAGCTTCTTGAGAGCTTAGATTTGGGGGGGGGGGGTTGTTCACAGCTGTAACCTAGTTTTTAGAACAATAGTTACAACCCTAGTAGGTACTCTAAATATTTAACAAAAGACAGCTCAACTATTGAGTAAAGTGAAGGTATGAAATAAATAACCAGCTAATGGATAGGAACTACTAAGGGTCAAAAGAAATGAAAGCCAGAGTCAGTGTTAAGATTGGGTCCAAAACTGGGACCTATTAACAGAGAAACTCAAAATTTGGAGCTTGAGAATAAGTCAAGAAATCAAAGCAGTCATGTATTCCTATGTAGGGAATTAGGGCACTCTAATCTATTTCTGGTGAACAGCATCTTGACATAAGCAGATGTTCGAATGTGGCAGATGTGTTTGCCTGGTCCCACTGTAGGCTATCTGAAGTGATCAGCATCTGACCAAGTCGATAATATAAGACCAATATTTGAGTCATGTCTTGTCAGTATGGACACTCAAAACTTTACTTTTTTGTAATTGTCAATTCCTAACTGAAATTACAGTATGTGGCCCATTTCCTAATAGAATCATCAAGAGGTTTTTTACATTATGTTGAAAAATCTTCAGGTTTCTTCATTCCACATCCCTACAAATAACAATCCTATTTTCTCCTATCCTTCCAATTAAACTTTTGGGTTATCTCTTCTGTTTATTTTTCATCTCAATTCACTACACTCTGACATCTGACCTTATAATTCCACAGAAACAACCCTTGTTAAGGTCATGCTTAACCTTGTACCAGGATCTCCCAAGTAATTGAATTCAAGAGGCCACGTTCAATTTTTGTCTCATATGACTTTATCGGAGAAGTTTAACAATTCTCTTCTTTTTCACAGGTACTTTTTTCTTGATACACATAATAAGAGATTTTTTTGTTTTTCTTCATTAGCCATCTGGCTAATTTTCTTCCATCTTTTCAGAGGCCCATGTTCTACCTAGCCATTAAAAGATAGTATTCCTCCAAGCCAAGTCTTACTTCCTTTTTCTTTACTGCTCTATATTTTCTCAGGGGGCATTTTCAGCCACTCCCAAGATTTCAATTACCAACTAACCAGTAGTGATTCCTGAGTTTATTTGAAGTCAAACCCTTCCTCTGACTCCGGACCCATATTTCTAAAAACTTACTTACCATCTCTATTTGGATGTTTAAAAGGACCTAAAATTCAAGATATCCAAAATGACTCATAATAGTAACAATAACTTAACTAAGCTCTTGCTCTGTGCCACACAGTGCACTAAGTTAGTTACTATCATAATCCTCATTTCATAGATGAGGAAAATGAGGCAAAAAGAATACAAACAAATTGTCTAAGTCCCAGATCCTAACCAGTCCCAGATCCAAGACGTAAGTCCAGGCTTTCTGGATGCAGAGATCTATTTCTTAAGCATTATACTGTAACGCTTCCAAATTCCTGTCTAAACCTGGTCTTTCAGTATTATCCAAATTGCCCTTTATTGGTAACTTATCATAGGGTACAAGAGAAAGAACTTCATCGTTCCTCCACCTCATCTGACTGCCAGGTCAACTATGCTCTACAGAGACAGTTTTCCCCTTGTTCCTTTGGAAAAATCTTCAGTGTACTCGGTATCTTATTTGCTCAGTCCAGATACACTAAGAATATCTAATTTTACTAGTTACCAAGGTCCATCTAACAGGTACAAAATCCAAAATATATGTCATCTGTGTATACGGCTTCCACTTCTACCCCTCTGGCCCAATCTAAACATTTTCTCTCATCTTGACTATTGTTCAATAGCTTACTGCTTTCCCACCATATACCCTGGTACTTTGGGAGGTTTTCTAAACTCATGCTTGAGTGATCTTTCCAAACATAAATTTGATCAGATTAGCTGCTGCTTAAACTTCTTGAATGGATACTCCCTTCTGTGAAGGCAGAACAAAAATCTTTAACCTGCCCTGTGGGCCTCTGTGTAGTCTGGCCACTCTCTCTTTCTGCATACTCATCACATTACTTTCTGCCTTGATTCAGTCAGACTTTTTCCAGTTCCTTGAATTAATTATATTCTTCTTGCTTCTGGGCCTTTGCACATACTTCCTTCTCTATTTGGAACATTCTCTGAAAATTCTTTACCTTAGTTAATTCCCATTCATCTTTCAGATCTCAGCTTAAATTTATTTCTATCATGAGAAAAACTCCCTTAAGCAGCCATTATAAGTCAAGTTCCCTTGCTCTCTTAAAATCAGGTTTTTGTCCATAAGGGCCTTTACATATGTTTTAATCATTCATTTCCTTGTGTAATTAGACTGTGGCAGGGATTTTGCCTATTTCACTCCCTGATATATCCTTAGCAACAAGCTCAATACCTGCTTACTTTATAGAAAAATAAATGAATATTAGGCCATTGAGCAAGATAACTATGATAATATGCTTTAAAAGCTAAAGTCTATTAGTATAATATCCAATTTATTAAAAAATTCTGCCCTTCAAATAATACAAGTATTCAGTATCTCAGCATTGTATTAATTAGAAAGAACAAAAATCATTACATAGGTCCATAAATATATTTAAGAAAACTATGAGGATATAAGTTATATTGCTGCATACATATAAACTTTGTTAAGAATGGACGGATTCTTTTAGGTCATAAAATCTTAATAATCCCCACATGGATCAGTCAGTATCATTCTTCCATGACCTCATATCATACCGTCTGTCCCACAAACACATGGCCTGGACCATAGGGAAGACAGGGTGATTCACTTTATTTATTTATTTTTTTAAAGATTTTATTTATTTATCACAAGTAGGCAAAAAGGCAGGCAGAAAGATAGAGAGAAGCAGCAAGCTCCCTGCTAAGTGGAGAGCCCGATGTGGGGCTTGATCCCAGAACCCTGGGATCATGACCTGAGCCGAAGGCAGAGGCTTTAAGCCATTGAGCCACCCAGGTGCCCCAGGGTGATTCACTTTAAATGGATTAGGACAAAATTAATTCCCTTACTTGAAAAATCACTGGTTAGATATAATTATCACATCACATTATCTACAATATAATAATGTTGCTTTATTCTGCAAAGGGGTAATGGAATGACAGTATAGGACAGTGAAAATAGCCTGAGGCCATGGATCACACCTATCTGGATTGAAATCTTGCTTCTGCCAAGGACCAACTATACAGCCATGCGAAAGCACCTTAACATTCATAAACCTAGTGTTCTATCTACAAAAATGGAAATTATAGGTAACCTCTTCATAGAATTATAAAGAAGATTATATAGGATATAAGATCTGAGTTACAGCTGAGTTTTCAGCAACCAAAAAATTGCCCATAGATTTGTTAACCCAAAATTAACTGATGTTTAGATTGAGATTACTTTTATCTCAACCCTTCAGTTTTCCCATGTTGATAATCTTCCAGTTACAACTCCAACAATAAACATTTTCTATCTAAGAATTCCAAAGAGCTTTTGGTCATAATTTGGCAATCATTTCTTTTCTTTAAATAACCTGACAGTTCTCCCTTTGCAATATACCGCCAACTGCTAACACAAATTACAAATAGTTTATATTTATATTCTAACAGAGTATAGGAATAGAGTATGTCTGGATTTGGTCAAGCAATGGTGGAGATCCTCACTCACTGAATATCAAAATTCAGATAAATGAGTTGGCTTCTGGGGAGCAATTTTGTTGTCCTTTCTGTCTGAGGAGTTTTGCACCCTGAAATTAAGGAACTATTTGAAATGCTTTAAAACTATTTCAGGGCTTCAAATACAAAAGGTAAAATACATACCTTTTATATTAAACAAATCAGTCCTATGTCAACTTATGTATTTCTTATTATGACCTTACATAAAATAAAAAATCAGCAGTTTCCAGTTGTAAGTAATTACCTCCCAGACAAGAGTTATCCTCCAATTTAGAAGGAAACCACTTTTTCAACTTTCACTGAAAGTTACCTTATTTTCTTCTTTCCGACTGACTTCAAGTCAGAAGATTATTTGTCCAATTGAATATTTACAAAGGGACTTTTATTTTCAGTGTAACTCACATTTATGATAAACCAAAAGCTGAAGTTAGTGCAAGAAGTAAGGATAGGACTTAAAATATGTGAACAACTTGAAGCAAAAAATAATCTTCTTCACACCCTATGATTACCTCTGTTCCTTCGGAAAACTTAGTATTCTACACAGAATACGAAATAAATATTTCATGAAGAAAGTAGATGAGGAAGAGGAGGATGCTATAAATTCAACATCAGAATGAGCCTTGCCATAAGTGAATTAGGCTGGATTTGCATAGTTTGTCCTCTGAGGTTACTTGTTTCTCCTATAAAAGGTATAGCCAAGAAGGGTGATAAATCTCTCATTCTAAATGGTGTCTGATACTATAGCTCAGTTACTCCTATATCAATATCTAGTGGAAAATGAAGTTGAGTATAGCTTTATAAAGTTTATTCCCTATATTTTGACAATCAGTAACCATGAAGTCTTCAAGCCCCATTTGGGAAATTTCATTTTAAGAGGGGAGATTCATGAATAGGACCAGGTTATAGATAGGGATTTCAGATGTCCAAGTCACAGGGCTAGTAGAGATGAAGCAGAGTTAGCAGGAGGTTGAGGATAGCCCTGGGGAATGCTTATGATTAAGGGGTCAGGAAATAAACTGCATTCTGCAAGGAAAATAAAAAGAGCTAGGTAGACAGGAAAGGAGGTAAATAAAACTGAGAATTATAAATTATGCTGTTTAAGCAAAAGGTAGTGACCTTCTCTGCTCAGTACTACAGAGGCCAAAAAGATGTGGACTGAGAAGCATCATAGGACTTTATACTAAGGACATCATAAAGGCATTACTCCTCAATTTACATTCTATCAATTACTTTTACATGCATTGTTTAGTTTAATTCTCAAACAGAACAGGCAAGATTAGCAGGGTAGTATATTAGAACGTCTACAAATAAAAACAAAACTTAGACCCAATTATTAGTGCAAGATCTTACAGCTACTAAATGAGAAAGCCAGGAAAAACACAGTTTTATTTGTAATCACAGTAACATTAACATTAGACATGCACATTTAGTAAGCATGAAATACTGCTAATTAACATCTCATTTAATCTTTTCAATGACCTTATGAGATATGTTTTGTTATTCCCATGTCATGGAACATTTGGCTATTAAAGGTTAAATAAATGCGGTGCCCAAGGTCACAGGAATAGTACTTTGAAGGATAGTTTTGATGGGACAATTCTGCTTTTCCAGCTTCTTGTCTTTCTCAGTCATTTGTCTGATGCTGAGATATAAGTAGTTGATTATTTTATCCTAATTTAAAAATTCCCTATTTATCTTATTCCACACATTAAAGATCATGTGTCTGATCACGTTTGGACTTCTCTTCTACACTACCAATATTTTCTAAGTAGAAATTCAGGTCAGAGGATAAGCCTTCAGGTTCATATTAAGCACTGTTATCAAACTTTTTTTTATTTAACTCAAATTGGACACATGTGACAATTAATTTAACATTCTCAATGGCTTGCCCTCTGTTTCATATCCTCCAACACAAACAAAATACCCCTAAGTTTTCATCTCTAAATCTATTTATACTTTTGATGGCATTAGGATTAAATATAATCAAGATATTTAGTTGATGTGATTTAATTCAACTAAGTATGAACATTGGAGTTGGACCCAACTTTGCCCCTCACAGGACACATAAGTTTTGACAAGTGATTTTTCCTTTTGGAGATCAGTTTCTTTACTTAACAAATTGAGAATACCAAACCTTTGTCCACGGGGCTGCCAAGAAAATGGAATGGCATAGTACTTCTAAAAGTGTCTGACATATATCAGGACTTCATTAAATATTCAAGATCTACTCCCTTGCTAATACTGTCCATAAATTCAAAAGAAAAAATATTGTACAAAAATTAGCTTTAAAAAACATAGCAATGTTTCTCTATTAGTAATGTGTTATATCATAGTTTATTTTTTTCTTTGAGTATATTACTAAAAATAGGATTGAAATTATTTGTTCATGGTTAAGAATCACTAAAAATTCTATTTTAGCCTCAGTACAATCAAGCGACTCTACTGTTTCCGTATCGTATTAAAAGAGAGGTTTTAATTTGATCAGTTATTTTGGATTTTTCCACTTAAAAGTCACTGCCTCAATGGCGAGTAACTGGTATAGAAACAGAAATGTGGCTCTTCAGATTTTACAGATGCAATACTTAGCTAGTATGTGTTGCAAATTTTGCTGGAGTAGATCTGATCATTGGAATCAGTGCTTAAGTCAATACCACCTTTTGTTTAATTACTTAACCTTTACCTCTGCAGGCAACACATGTCTTCAACAATTAAACTGTCTTTTCCAGATTATCAACCCCCTGAGCTCCTGCCCACCAGATGTACCTTGAAAAGCAGAGTTATATATTCAAATTTGTCAATTCCTCCCTTAAGAGTCCCAGTAAGCACACTCCCTTTTTCAGAAACTTCAATTAGCATCTAAGAGAACGTTTTAAGTAATGCTAATTTAGAATGTTCTACCTTCAAAAAATGATATTGACCTTGAAACCTTTGTTATTTCATGGGGATTTTATATACACACATAACTGAAAACTCCAGAGGAGGAGGACATGTTCCTTGAATAGCTTGATCTTAAGAGTTACCAAGACCCAGTTTCTCAAGGTTCTCTGCTGGCCTCATGCTGTCTCTACACTATGAACTCTCTGCAGTTACTCAAACAAACAATGGTGGGGATGTTGCAGGGGGCTGAAAAAGGGACAAAGGGGTCAACACCTTCACTTAAAGCATTTGTGGTTTCTATGATGTAAATACTCCCCACATGGCCACTTCAAGCTACCAGTATGATGTCACCGAAGACAGAGTGGATTATAGGATCAGCTATCATGAGCTGTTAAGGGTCAGCAGACCTCTGGCAGTTGCAGTTCCAGTGTTCAGATTTTTTACCTCACCAAGTCCTGAAGGACAGCTCAAGTTTCTTCTTAGTAGCTCCTGAGCAAAAAGGAGGAACTGTGTTTTCCTCCTGAAATCATCTACTAGTTTTTGCCAGTATCTCATTTGTTTCCATACCCATAACTTGATGCAGTTTCTAGGGAATTAAAAGTATTAATTAAAAATACTAATTGGCTTAAGCTATTTCTGAGTTCACTCTGATCTGTGGACAATACTACCCAAATGTTCATCTGCATAGAACTGAGTGAAAATCCCATTCAGAAACAAGAAGACTGCTAGTTTAAAAAAAAAAAAATCATAAAAGAAAACCAGTTTAGATTCCATGATCAGCTCTATACTACTGGATTTTCAAACTCTGTGAAAGTAGAGGCATTTCTATACTCATCTTCCTTTTTACCGATCGTCCTGATAAATGTTCAGTACTTGTGGAATGAAAGTAGTTGGTGCTCAGTATTTTTGACTGGATAAATTTTAAAAGTTACAATTTTTAAATAACCTAATGACTAGCTTCTCATTAAAGTTTTCCTTGGACTTTGACACATGGGCTGGTATCAGTAACAATAGTTCTGTAGACAGTCATGTTAGAGTGATTTATACCCTCTAAAATGATCCACAGTCGTTATATTAAATTCTAGGCTATGCCAGGCTATGCTGATGGACTAGTATATCCTTCCAGTTTGCACTGAGAATTGACCCATTTCCCTGCACCAAACAATGCTGTTACCAGAAAAGAACCCACTTTAAGCTGTTAATAGGCATCTCACTTATTACCCCATCCACCTAATGGAGCATGTAGCAGAATGTACAGTGGTCGGTGATACATGTTGTTAGGGAAAACAAAGATCAACCAGATAAAGAGCCAACTGTGTTCCTCCATAGGCACTGCTTCAATGTCAGCAGGTCATTATTGATGAATTTAAGGGCTGCTTCTATATTTGGGGATCACTGAAATAATTTAGAAGTAGCAAACAGACAAGCATCTCTTTTATTTCCTCTGCATATCGCAGTTTTGCAAATGTTAAAATAGCTTCTCAATTGTTTTCTCCCTAGTGTCCTATGTATTCTGTGGACTATGTGGAGATTAATAGCAGCCTGCAATAATCTGTTGTCCTTTGTGGAAAAAACTATGCTGCTGTTTCTGGAAAGAAATAATTGGTACGTAGCTTATAGAGTCAACGTCTGAATTTAATGGAGCATAAAGGGGTGGTATTTCTCATGAAGGAGGCATATTATCCGTTTAAACAGCTTTCAGTCTTGCACATAAATTAGGCCTTCAACAAGCTTTGGAAAAAGAGAAACCACACAGTAATGAATTAACATGCTTGCATATTCCTAACAAAGAAACCATCTCTATTGAAAAGAAGAGAAAGCTCCAGTGTCTCTGCTACATTTGGAAATCTGAAATTAATTATTGACTTTTCCATATTGTTTGCAGCCACTTTGTTTGCCCATTTATTGTAAAATGTGTATATGGTAATTGTTTTACACGAGCTCATAAAACTCAGACTGCAAATGAGATAATGTATGACCCATTTATCGCATATGCCCTTCAGACATAGAGCTACACCTGGCATAAATGAGAAGTGGGCAATGCACACTCTGTCAAGGTCTTTTCTTACAGCACCAGGGCAAGAAAATGAAACGGTGAAATTCTCAGGTAGTGGCAACTGAGAAACAGTTAATATTTTTCTCTCGAGTTGTCCCCCTACCATTAAAAAAACTGGGGTGGTTTCTACAATCTATTTTGGTGACTATGTTTATGCTAGAAACAGCAATAATTTCTAGAGCACAGAACGTGATAAACTCTTTCCCCATCTAGTGTATGTTGTACCATAATTTCCATTCTTTGAAAAAGGAACTGACCATACATCGGTTATTAAACTTGCAATAAATTTAAGGAAAAATGATTATGAAATATACTTCAAGTTATATTCTCTGTGTAGCTGTGTTAGCTACACAGGAGAAATTTCTCCAATGGAGAAATTCCATTGGAGAAGCCCAAACTACTAGACTAGACTGCCCAGCACTGAGAGAGGTTACCAACAATCTTCTCCAGGAAAGGAGATTCCACACCTACTATCATAGCTTGTTCCAAGAGTTACCATCAATAACCCAATCCACTAAGATCTTCTTTCCTCCACTGAATTGAAACCATCGTGCCTCAGAGTTGATTGATTCAGTTTTGTCTTGTGTCATTATGTGGTAAATAGGGAGACAGTACATATTGTTGAGACCCTTTTACAAAAGACCATGCAAGAAACAATGAAATCTGATCTAACTTAAAAAGAACTGATTAGCAACCTAATATAGCTATAGTGCTTAAAGGGGATTGTATTTAAGCAGAAATATTTACTTAGCATATTAGAGAAAACCAAGAAGAAACTCAGTTATCTCAAGACAACAGAGAGCTTCCCAAATAGGGAAAGCTCCAAATGTAAAATTTTATATTAATGGAAGGTAGTATAATGCAAAGGAATTATCAACAACAAGATCATTTATCAAAGGGTAGTGACCAGGAAGTTCAAGTTCAACTCAGAGTTTCTTCCTTGACTTGATACTTTGAAGAGAAATCTGTTCATATAAGGACCAGAATTAGAATTGAATGTAGCACCGTGTAGCACCACAATGCCTCATCCACCAAATGCTGGTTTTGCAGAAATATGACAATTCATTATGCACATGAGCAGGACATTCACTTTAGGGGGTTTTGTGAGGTTTTTCTGTTTTTGGCCAATAAAAGACAAGAGACAGTTTAGCGGTTAAAAGAACATACATGGAGAATCAGTCAAAATGAGATTAAGAATTCAAGCTACCCCACCGGAGGGCTGTGTGATCTCCTGCAGCATCCTTAACTAGTCAGTCTCAGTGCTCTCATCTCTAAATGGCAATGACAGTGCCAACCTCTTAGCATAAGGATTTTATAAGATCATGCACACAATGAATATAAAACACTATTTGATAACAGACTATTTGTTCTAGGATAGTACTTGTTGTTGTTGTTGTGTTCTTATTGTTGTTATGTTGTTTTGTCTTTTAATCTGCTTTGAAAGGAGGAGAGCAATAATACTGTATTTGTCTGGTACTTATTTAAGGTAAACTAGATTAACATCTGTGCCTTTTTATACATGGTGTTAAAGAAAATTGAATACTGCAGTTGACAGGTGAACAAGCTACAGTAGAATATAAATAGTCTTTAAATCCTTTATTCAGGTAATTAGAGAGGAGGGGAAAAGCAAGAATCGGGTATGGAAGAAATATTCAAAGTTACTTAGGATTATAAAGTCCACTTCTTTAAAAAATAAACTAATGGGAAATAAGAAACCATTTTTCCTTCCTTGCAAAAATAATTTCCTTTAGGAAATTCTTACTAATTTGAGGCAATGATGATTGTGCCTGGGATTAACTCTACTTGAGAAACATTTTGGTATTTTGGAAACAGAACTATGAAAGCAGACAAATCTGTGTTCCTGCAAATCTTTTACTTACTGGGTGTGTGAACTTGGGAGACTTCCCTTAGTGTGTCTGAAAACCAGGCTCATATTTTCCAAAGTGGAAATACTAATGCAAGCTTGTCTTGAGAATTAAATATTACAGTGTTTATGTTGCAAGGTCACACATTTATCTAAACTTGGTCAGATATACAAAGGAGACATAGCTTCTTTGTGTTCTATAACTGGTCTGTGCTTTCTCTGAGCCACCTCACTTCTCACCTCACAAGAGAACAAAGAAAAAAGGCACTAACAGCAGAATATGAGAAATTTAATCCTACCCAATATTTAAATACTTTTTTTGGTAACTAAATATCTTTTGGAAAAATCATTCTTTTATATTTCCTTCCCATTCCCTGCTTCTTTCCAAAACGGGATAAAGGGCCATTGTTAATGTTTTACTCCAACTGGCTCTAACCACCTAAAACTGATAAGGAACTATGAACATTGAGTAACTGTGGAATGTTAGACCTCTCTTGGGCCTGAGAAAACACTGTCCTAATCACTGAAACATCAGGCTTGTATTAACTACCAATCCAAATATCAATTCCATCCATCTTACCAACCATACTCAAATCGTGGTAAGTACGATTACCATGAACTCGTCCCATTTAAAATCCCTGCCTTTTCCTCTTCAGTAAATTATCCAGCGGATTTCTTTACTAGTAGGTGTTCCCTTCCTTGAATGACATATATTTTAATGTTGAGTATATTTGTTTTGTTCTTTCCTAATGTGTGGGTATCTTCTAAGGCAAGCTTGGTGCCACCCCATCTCTGAATCTTCTTGTATTTTCTGGGAAACTGCATGCAGAGCACTTGAGGCCTGTTCTCTATTTCCTCAGGGTCTGGTGGTCTTTCCTGACCATTTGGCCCCATCAGGTTCTTAGGGATTGCTGCAGATGCCTTTTCTTTTCCTGATGCAGTAGTCTGCTATCCATCTTTCAGACAGGGTCCCATTACCTGAAGCCTTGATGATACACACTGGCAAGTTTCCAAGTCAGATCCCAAATACACTTGCACATCCTTGCCTAGCAGCCAGTGGAAGGACAGTGGCGCTTCCACAGTGCAAGGAACTATCACTGTCTCCGGAGTGCCTTCTATTAGCCAGTCCTGACATGATACTATTTTTTCCTCGGGTTCAGTTGTCACATGTGCATAACTGGTGTAGCCTTGGTAGTTCCTCAAGGATGCAGGACAGAAACTACACTTTCCTATAGTATTCCTTTTAACCTAACTAATATAATCTCCCCTTCTGCGACCCTAGTCTAGAGAGCAGAGGTTATGACATAAATCTTTTGCCATTGTCTCCCCTGTTTTCCTCATCCCTAACAGTATCAGCTTTTTTTGGTTTGCTTTCCTACCAGAGAACAATTCCTTCAAAGTCTTCTAAGCTCCAAACTTAGAACTTTTTCTTTTCTTATGATTTTATTTATTTGAGAGAGAGAGAGAACAAGCAGGGGAGGAGCAGGCAGAGGGAGAGGGAGAAGCAGGCTCCCCGTTGGGCACAAAGTCTGAGACGGGGCTTGATCCCAGGACCCTGGGATCATGACCTGAACCAAAGGCAGATACTTAACTAAGCCAGCGAGGTGTCACCGTTATGACTTTTTCTAAAGAATGAGTGGAATATGGGGAGAGAAACTGACTTAATGGCAATTCAATATAAATGGGCAGGCATACAGAAAATATTGAAATCACTTTACTTGTGAAGGATCTGGACTATAGAAATATTTCAATATTTATAATTGTGATTATTATGCTGCCTAGATAGCTAGCTTCTAACATGGCCAGATACCAAGTATGAGTTTCCTAGTCCCAGATTATAGTCAGGAAATAATTTAATCTCACTTAACTACAAGAGGTCTCTGGATTATTTGCCAAATTTCTAGAGCATCTACTGAAGAGCTACAAGTGGAGAAAGAATGCAGCAGGGCTCGGCTGGGACAAGTAACCCACAAGAAAAGAGGCTACAAGAAGCTTGAGCCACAGAGATTCATTATTTTCATTTTTGTGTGTGGATGTGGGAATCATATTTGCTATGGATTGAGGGAAAATTATTGTTAAGAAGCTTCTTGCTTTTCTTAATGAGACTTGGTTTTTAGATTTTAAACCTCAGTGTATCATTTGATTTATAACAAGGGTCAAATGTGTACAAAACAACTGATTCTAACCCTTCAGAGGGACTAAATAATAGGACTAATTGTTTTGTAGAAAAAGAACATATACAACACATATTCTATCTGTGAAAAACCTGGGATCTTATCTAAGAATTACAAATGAATAAATATATCTTTGGTAAAATATTATGCATGCATGTGCTACTATATATCCGTTACACTTTTTTAAGCAAATGAAGAGTTTGGTTAGCTATTCCACAGATCCACACTGACTATAACCCTATCCTCTCCATGCCAATCCAAACCAAATATTAGCATCATCAAGGAAGGATCTGGTATTAGCCTTTTGCCTCCTAGATACAAGTATCATTAGTTTAATTAAGTAATATGATCATTATATTATCTGTCTATTTCCAGATTGCTCTTTTCCAAATTTCGAATAGTTGACATCTACTAAATTTAAAGAACAAGCCCAGGATAATGTAGTCATTTTCTTATACGTCATCCACAACGTCATCAGCACTTTCCAGATGCTTCTCTTAAAACATCTTGAATATTTCTGGGTTCCCACTTCCCATCATGTATTTGTTAACTCCTGTTTCTAGTGTCCTAGATCCAGCTTCTCTAGAAGAAATTCCTCCAGATTTAGTGCTGCGTGGTCTTCCTATAGAAAGTACAAACCGTGTGTAACTCTGCCTGGATCATCAGCTCACACTATTATTATCCATTTACTGTTTCCTCCACAGGGGTGCTATTTCCTCCATTATTTTCTGTCTTATATGTCCCTTTCAATTACAACTTCTGTCTTTTTAGAAAGTGGCTTGCTATTTTCCGTCTTCCCAACACTGTCCGGAAGTCGAATCATTTTTTTTTTTCTTGCATCCTACAAATCCTGGATTGCAAATTAAGCTGAAAGAATGAGGCAAGGATAAAAATAGTAGAGCATGTGGTCTGGTTCAAGATAATGTGCCACTGAGCAGAATGAGTCAGTAATATACCATCACTTCCTCTTCAAGTATCCAAGCTGAAAGTAAAAGTATGTACTGTTAACTAGAAAACATCACATCTATAATGTATATTTTCCCTTAAAGAACAGTTTTTCCTCATACCTGGCTACCTGCCTGCCAAGTTTTAGCCCCTTTTAGTATCCAACTTTGATTTCCAGAAGTAGTTTAACCCCACCACCTCAAATGCCTTCAGACTTCAGCATGTGCAAATTTTCCGGAGGGTCATCTAAAGATGAGATCATCTAGCCAAGGGAAATAAAATCAGACCAGAGGTGTGGATTTGGATCATCAGAGGATTTGAATTTCCTTTGCAGTCATCTGATTTATAATTCCAAGAAATCATTTTCTGCATTATCCCAGAAAATGTTGCCCAGACAGTGAATGAAGTGTAAAGAATTTAGAATCAGAGAGACCTGAGTTCAAATCCTAATTCCATGACTACTAAATTATTTTGTAGAAAGGATTGTTTCATATTTCTGAGTCCTATCTATAGGACTATCTATAGATATAGAGTCCTATCTATAAAACTGGAATAATTTCTCAAAGTATGCTGTGCCATCAGGACTCATAATGATCTATCAGAAATGTTTAGCACATGCCATATCTGGCTCATGGTAGGCATATAATTGTAACAGTTCTTTGGACTTCCCTCATAACTTTTCATTCCCTAACTCCCCCATACCTTAGCTCTCAATTCTACCCCCAACCTTTTAAGATCCCAGGCTCCCTGGTTTCTAGGAGGTCACAGACATACAAGCAATGTAAGAGAGAAGTTACTGGTACCCTGCAAAGTCTGTAAAGCAACGTTAACTTCTTTAAATGACAGAGAACATTCTTATTCAAAGAGCCCTAAGCTGAACTGTTTATCTGGGCTCCTTCCACAGTGGCCTGAGATGGCAGCCCACAGTAACTGTGCTGGTTTTCTAACATGTCTCACATCTCATCCTTAGTACTTGTAAGATATACCCACTAACGAACCCTGAGTGTTACTGGAGTCTCACTTATCACCATATATTCCTCAATGGCTGTTTCTAGTCTCCTTTCTCCAGACTCTTTATAAAGAGAATGATATAAGAAGGCTATTATATAGCATGGCTGGGAAATCATCCTACAGACAAAGATAGCCTAAATTACATCAAAATTATCATCAATGATACATCAATATCATCAATGATATATCAATTACATCTAGACACCTATGGCTAATTTTCAATAACTGCTACCCTCAGAGACTGGCATGCCAACTTAATATTCCAGGCTTTTCTCA
This sequence comes from Mustela lutreola, assembly GCF_030435805.1. Lineage (NCBI taxonomy): Eukaryota > Metazoa > Chordata > Mammalia > Carnivora > Mustelidae > Mustela > Mustela lutreola. Next base: position 45,183,214 of record NC_081301.1, read on the forward strand.
CCTCCTCTATAGCAGTAGAACCTTGAGACACTACTCTACTCCTATGGTCGGGAGGAACGTGAGAAATTACTGAAGACACAAGTAAAGAAGAAACCTGAAGAAAATGTTTTCCTGAGAAAAGTCTGTGCTTTTTTTTTTTTTTTTTTCCTGCATGGAATTTTGCTTGTGTGAGCTCAAGATTTCTCTCACTTTCTGTGTTCTACACTCAGAACTCAGGTATCTGCTTCCCAACTGGTAGTTCCCTCTCTCTGTAATGAAGGATAAAAGTCAGAAAACAACTGAAGAGCCTTAGGGAAATGAAATTGCCTAGAAGTGGGATGGAAATGCAGGGGAAGGTGAAGTCAGACTATCCAGGACAAAGCTCTTATTCCTGGATTTTCGAAGAAAAGGGAACGAGGTGAACTAGTTGCCAGGACAACCGGCTGTTGGGGCAAGGAAATGGGAGACCTGTGGTTGCTCCTGCTCCTGCCCTTGTCCCTGGCAGCCTACCATGGGGTCAAAGGCTGCTTGGAATGTGACCCCAAATTTGCAGAAAATATTAGGTTCTTGCTGGCAGAGATGGTACCCTCAGAAGTCCCGGGCCGAGTTCATCTGCTTGAACGGCAAATTAAGGAGATGATCCGTTTAAGCATCAAGGTCTCCCACAGGGACAAGACGCTTCGGGTATTGGGTGAGGGAAGTTTGAGTCCCTGAGAGTTTTGTGGATTAAAGGGAGAAGGGGAGGCAAGGAAGAGTGCACCTGAGTCCACATAATTTCCTCCACAGATGTAATTATTCCCTACATGTACCTTTACTTCTCTTCTCTAGCTGTTGATGATGTTATCAAGTTGAGAATATGGCTGAAGAATGAACTTTATAAACTGGGCAATGAAACATGGAAAGGTGAGATAGAGTTTCAGTGTTAAAAGACTGTCTTTCCCAAGAAAGTATAAGGAAAGTTCCTTTGGAAAAACAAACAATTAGGATTAATTTCTGAAGAGGAAGTCTACCCCTAGTTTGACACCCCTTCTACCCCCTCTTAGGTGCCTTTATCTTTCAAGGCAAGCTTCTCAACGTCCGCCTAAACCTGGAATCCAAACTGAAAGAGATGTTAAAGAACTTCTCTGACGTTGGTAATAAAAGATATCTATCTAACAACACTCAAATTATGTGAAAGGAATAGGAAATGAGGGTGAGAGGAGGAAGGTAGTTTCATGTTACAGTTGTTTAGAATGGATGGAGGGGTGGTTGGAACTTCATGGGTAACCAAATGAAGATTATTGGGTATAAATACAGCAAACTCTGAGTTGACTATAGGCTCATTAGAACTTTCTGATTCTCTTTTAGCTTGTTCTGAAGATTGCGGTGAGTACAGTACATGCAACACCTTAAGAATTCAGTCATATTTTCCCATCTCATTTGCTCTATATGGCCATATCTATCCTACCTGTCATACTAAGAATCCAATTTATAGAGTTGGGATTATGGGGGTGGAAATATCAATCAGACCTGACAACAAAATGTGTCTCTCTGCAATCTCAAACATACAGTTTAGAGGAGCTTAGGCCATCTAAAGTATAGTTTATAACCCATAGGACCAATATACACTGAGGCATCATTTTTCCCACTTCTTCCCCCGGAGATCTGACATAAGTTACAGAAGGTTTTGACCCACCAAGAAATGTGATTGTTAGGGGAAGAAGAAATTCACAGCAATGTAACATTAAGAATCCTGGAAATGCCTGAGATCTAATCCATACTTCATGTCTGAGCTAAGAGAACTGCATGCCATGGCCCCCTTCCGTTATTTTTCTTTTCTTTATCAGTCGTGACTGAAAGTCCTATCCTGGATTGTTGGACCTGCCTTCGCATCAACTCCCCATGCTTCAGAGGAGAGTATTGTGGAGGTAACAAAGACTGTAGTATAGCATTTGGAGGGGTCAGCATCAAAGTACTGAGTTGTCCATTCATTCATTCCACAAATATTTGGTGAGCACCTTCCATACAGATCATGGTAATGTCACAAATGAGAGCCAAATTATTAGGCAAAATTTGTACCAGGATGAATTACTGGACACTGGATCAATTGAAGGGCTGAGAAATGAAAGAAAAGGTGCTCCACTAAAGGTGGAGAAATTAGGTTGGGGCAGTAAGGGCAATCATGTTGTAGAGCCTAGCGATCTAAGTGTAATAAATAGCAGGATAACTAGAAAACAGTGGTGGAAGTGATGAGCAGAGTAAATTATCTGATGTTAAAAAGAATCATCTATTATGGATCAAATTCTCAAGTTAGTATATTTCCTCTCCCAAACTCACTTTCCATTTTCCTCTTTCTCCCTCCAGAAGAGAATCCAAAGAAGGCTGAGAATCGAGAGATTGCACTATTTCTGATATTGCTCACAGAAGTTGTGATATTGGGAAGTGCTTTGATACTGTGAGTTTTCCTCCCTCCACACACACACTGGGTCAAGCATTCCTTTGGCAAAGAGATTACCCGATCCCCCTCTTCCAATGGCAATAAGGGGAATGAAGTCATTGCAAAGTCTGGGATACAATACTGACAGGAATGAAATGGACAGAAGTTTATGGGATAAAAGCTGAACCACAGGAAATGGAGGAGGTACAATTAAATATGAGGAAAACTCCTGGAGCAGTAGCCAGAAAAAGAAGGGGGAAAAAACATGGTTATATAATTGTCCTTAAGAGTTGGCCTACTAATACTGAAGTCAGGATTATGTTATTTCTCTACTCTAGATTCCATATTTGTGTGCTTCATCGGAGGAAAATGAAGGCAATACGAAGGTCATTAAAGAAATACTTGGAGAAGAAACTTGAAGAATTAATGGGGATGACAGATGAGAAGGCAAAGGATGATTTGGGAATCAGATAGTAAATACAGTACAGGAGGTCTTTCACAATTCTCTTAAGTGTTGACTCAGAACAGAAAACTCAGAATTAAGCTGTTTGAGGTCATAAAGTCATAGCATTTTAAAAAACTGAAATAGAGGTTCTCTAGTAAAGAACCTTATTCTATCCTGAGGCAATGGCGGCGATGAAAGGGCAGATGATGCACCCAGAGCTTTACAGAATGGAGTGCTGGTATGTTGCAATGTACATAAAGATGATACACTGCATGATAATAAAAATGCATGCTTGGTAACTCTCATCAGTGGCTATGATTAGAGTATCTCAATTTCTAAGGCTGCTTACTTCTTTTTATTTTCTTACTGTTTCTGTGTTCATCATTTTGTTCAATGTAGATAATTTCTTCAATAATATGTAACAATTAGTCTTCATCATGCTATCTCACACATCCAAAATATTAGTTCTGAATAGTTGAGAATTGCCCCTATTTTTCTCTAAATCTATGTTCCATGACTGAATTGGATATTAATTTCTATTTCTTTGAGTTGTTCCTATCGTATACCTCTTAAATGGATGGCAGCCTATGAAATGCTTTATATCTATATCTAACTGAACTCTCACAATAATCTTAAGACTTGGATAATCTGGATACTTTTAATACAAGTACAAACTAGTAATATTGACATAGGGAGAAAAAATAACCCATAATTGCCAATATTATTTAAAGAAATTTAAATGGTATGAGCATTACTGAAAAAAACAGCCATGCATAAGGAAAAACCTTGAATGATATACAACAGGTTGACTTTGATGTCTATCTGGAATGTGAAACTATGATGTCGTATCAGATTTAGTGTCTGGTACTTCATTGCATCATTTACTAAAGTATGGAATACAGGAGAACTAGTAAATTTGATGGAAATGGCCAAAGTTCTGTTTTGAAAATACTAAGTATTGATTTTGTTGTGCTATCAAAAACAGATATTCACTGACTGTTTGGATTTACACTTAAGAATATAGCAAGAAGATCAAAGCTAATGAAATGTATTTCAAAGCATTTGGACAAAGCAAATAGTGACCCTGAAAGTAAGACTTATATCTCCAGATAGAAGGTAGAGAATTAAGTCATGAAGACCAAGGAAAGATTACTACAAATCCCCACATGATGGTAATATTTAAATATAACTGTTCTATATAGTCTATATAGTCAAAGCCTTTGAAAGACTTTGAGATGCTGACCTTGTGTTGAAGTCCCATCAGCTTTAGGACTATTGCTTTTACAGTATATGATTCTTCCACCTTACTGTAATTACTTTATAATAAATCTAGAGCGTGATCTTTATCATTTCTAGAATCGCCAGTATGAGGAGGGGCTGGTTGTATTGTGTTTTTATGTTTTTGTAATACAATAGAATGAAGATGATCTAATTAAACTATGTGTTCATCTACCAGGAAAGGTCTTCTCGAACTTGTTTTCAAATGTAGACATGATACAAAATTAATTGCTTACAATCCCAATTTAAGCGTGAGCTAACAGTTAACATTTACAAAAAGGATATGTAAAACCATTTTCCAAAAAGCAAACACTCAACCAAAAACTCATTGATAGCAATAGTGAAACAATACAAATCATTTTATTACTGGAACAATCGTATTTTAAGAGCTAATATATATTCCAATGTCCTGATGTTAATACTGCATGAAGTTTAGCTCTAATATTTCCATGGGATATATAAATCATTAGAGTAACATATTTCTCTGATAGTCTGAGACCCTGGCACAGTATAATTTTTTGCAACCCTATCATTCTTGGGGCTACTTTTTTAAGAATCAGTATTTTCCAAGGTTCTTTTGTCTTTTCTCAGGGGAAAAAAAAAAGGACAGAGGTGAGATTTCACTTGACTTTTACTAAATGAAAACTTAATAATTCATCTTATGTGGAGATAACATTAAAAGGTATTAGACAATCCAGTTAAGGTACTCAAAACATACATTATTAGGACACAAAAATAAAAGCTAAGAGGATAAAACAATAGCTAGGTTGATACTGGAAGATTCTTAATTTCCAATTATTGATAGTCTTTCCAACTTCACACCTTCACATTCTGACACAAAAAGAGGTTGTACCTTCTTCCATCTCAAGCAAATGCATTATTTTGTGAGTTATGTTTCTTGAGCTGCAGCTTCTTCTAGAATATTCCTTCATTATTTATCTCCCATCACTATCTCCCTCTGCTTCAATACTAGATCTTTCCTCTCAGTGTCTATTACTATAAATTAAGGCCCCTTTCCTTTATCCTTTATCTACTTCTACCTACCACCCCAAATCGTCATGCCAAATTTCTTAAAAGAACATTCTATATCATAACTATTTCTTCATTTCTAATCTTTCCTCAAATCACCACAATCTGCATTCTGTTCCTCACCGCCATATGGAAATTGCTCTAAGGTTGTCAGTGATCTTTTAATTGTTATATTCAAAGAGTTCTCTTTATTCCTCAAGTTACTTGTCAGTTCTAAGTTTTTTGAGAGTGCTAATGGTTTCTTTAAGCACACCTCTTACATAAGGCAGGTTTTGTTCTTAGGATGGAATCTCATAAAGTTTAAGTGATTTCAACTATCATCTAATAATCCTATCTCCAAATTCTTGGGCTTTTATTTGCACCCCCCTTCCAAAGGCCTCAACCTCTGTTTTTGAATACATACTGGATATATCCATCAGACACAAAATAATGGCTTTAAACTCCACATGCCTAAAACTGAAGAAGATATGTGTTGAATGTAGACTACGGGCAAGGCAATTCACTAGATTTCATAATTATCTTCCCATAAATCCCACAAAATTATTTTCAGCCATTTCTGTATAGACATAGAAAACTGAGGCTAGGCAAGTTTAAGTAACTTCTTCCAAGTGGTTACTTTTTAAGTGGCAGAGTCAGGATTCCAACACCCAGTCTCAAGCCTTTCCACTAGCTAGCAATGGCTCTATGGATACTGTAAATTACCCAAAAGGTAGAAACCTCAACTTATGCTGGAATCCTCTCTCCTCTTCAGCCATCCTAGCCAGTCAGTCTTCAATTATCATTGATTTTCACTCCTGAATCTCCTAAATCTCCCTGCTGCCAGATCTGAAGTTCTGCCCTCTTCTCTTAGGGCCTGTTGCAATGGCCTTCTAATCAGGCTCTCTGAATCCCTCCCACCTGTCCATAAGCCAAATCCATCTTTCCTTTTGCATGCAGAATGATCAGTCTACAAACACAAATTGATTTCAGACTCCTAATTTATATATTCCAGTGGCTCCTCCACTCTTAAAAAAAGAAGTATAAACTCTTTGATAGTGTTTCTCATGCCTTCAATTTACCATCCCACCCTACACACAATATCACCCTTGGCCAATTGCCTTCCTAGGCCTTCCCTTTTACTTAGAGTTTACCAAACATACTGGATTTTATTTCTTACTCCTAGCTATTATTTCCTGTCTTGATGACCTAGTAATATTCCTTAGTCTTCAAAATGGTTGTGTTTCAAAACCTACACTTAAAGACATCTCATCTCATACACTCTTTCCTGAGATGGTCAGACCAAATTACCCATAACCTTTAGGACCCACAGTAATTATATACTTCTGTAGAGCACAAATCACAGAGGACTGCTAGTGGTTTGCACATGAACTCCTCAAGGACAGGGACTATGCCATGTTTATCTTCATATTCCCAACAACTAGCAATGTATCTCAAAATTTTGCATTGGTTTAAATATCACTTATGCAAGGTAGACTTTCCTGGCCCCCTCACCTTATGTTAGCCCTTCCAACTACATTGAATCACTGCCATTCTTTTTTTGCTTTGTAGGAATTACATAACCATGAATCAAGTCTGATTCCAAGAGGTCAGAAATCACATCTGCTGTTTGTGCATACAGCTCGTTGTAACACCCGACACAGAAAAAAATGTATTAGTTGAATACAAATATGAATATATAAATGAAGCATTAATGAATCCTGTTATTTAGAACTGAGCATACCCTAGATATTCTTAATATTACCACATGTTACCACACTTAGTTTGCCAGACTGCCTACTATAACCTCCTCAGTCTTTGAAAACCTTTGCAGCTTGATGTTCAACACAACAGTGAAATCACGAAATAAGAGCTCCCACAACATTGTTTGGAATTAACACATTCCATGAAATTTTAGATCAGAATTTGGGTAAACACCAAATTTCCAAATTAAGTGCATAGGTTCCTAGTAAGAAACTTTTTTGAAGGGCTATGAGAAGTTCTAAGCTCCTTCATGTGTACTTCCGAGGAGCTTGGTTGACTTTGCCCTACCAGGCAGCCTTAATGTCAGCTAGACCAGAAATCTGAAGAAACCCCAAGCTTTCTAAGAGTTCTCAGGAATTTTTAACATTATCTAAATCCAGAAATTATCTCAGATATCAGCAGACTGAAGCATATCCTGCCACCCTCCAAATTACCCTGATTATGGGTTTAAAGTAGAATTTGGATAAAGTGCAGTGATTTTGGCATTTAGGTACCTGATGGTCTTAAAAGCGATAAACACAGAAAGCTCTGGAACATTGTACTGAGCCTTTGCTTTTCCTGACTTCAAGATGAATGTTTTTATTTTTCAAATCACCTAAAAATAGTTTGAATAGCAAGACTGAGTGTAAGACAGTAGCTAGTGTAAAGCCATAGAATGGAAGTAAATATCTCAAGAATAAATGAAGGGCACTCTGCACTCCACTTCATCTCAAGGAGCTTGCCTAACTTCAAGCCCTTGGGTTTGCATTTTCACATCTAGCACTGCTAACACTGCTAAGTGATTTTATACTTGCATGCACACCTTCCTCTTAAAGAGGAAACAAATACAAACTCCTTCCAATCAAAAGGCAACAATGACAGGTAGGCATGTTTGTCTAGCCTCCACTTGGGATGTTCTTTCTGTGAGGGACTGCTCTTAGAACACTTCAAGCCTTTACCTAATGAGGCTTCATCAGTCCACCTGATGAGGTGGCCCTTCATGATTTCTGCTGAAAGTACTAATAAGCACAAGCTCTTCAGGATTCAGAATTCATGTTTTCTCTTTCATCCATACTCTCTTTACCTTACTAATAGTGTCAGAAAATGTTCAACAAGATTTTCTAGTGAATAAAACACTTTCTGGTCGTATCTTTGTCACTTTAGAAATCTATGTGAATAATACTTTCAAGTCAACAAGACATCATTTATTAAGTTGTTGTTTCTATAATGGATAACCTCAGTCTGGGCTATGAAACCAGTCCAAAGAGAGTTCAAAGAAAAGGGTGAAAAGTATTAAATACAGAGTTTGTGATGCAGTGCTTATTAAGACAAACCAAACCCTGTCTAAAAACTAACTGTATATCTTTGAAAGAAAATACAACGGAAATGTATAGTCATTATCTCTGGGTGGTGTACGTTATAAGTCATTATTATTTTCTCCGTGTTGCTTTTTGTGTTTCCAACTTTTCTACAATGTACTTGCATCTTATATGGGAAAAAATGCTATTTAACTTCAACATGAGGGCAATAGGACGTCCCTGGCAAATACAATGTAATTTAATTTGTTCCAAACTGTCCAATGTTAATCTAATACAGTATTTCATTCATGGAATAGATTTTACATAACAAAGTGTGCCATATAACTGCTTCATAAGATTTCTACCCTTGGAATTAAATTTGATTTAACATTATTTTTCCCATCCTATAATTCAGGTATCTTTTGTTTTCAAGGTTTATTGTGGTAAAATTCTTTCAATGCCTGTACATAATGCACTTAATACCATGTGGAAGGTTCAAAAGAGATGTAAATTCAGTTAACACTTTTTAAAAGTAAAACTAGTAATAACTAAAATTATTATTATTAAAGCAACAATCTACTTGTCTTTGATTATAAGGCACAAAAGACTTAAAAGTTATGTTTTTAATCTTAAACCCTCAAACCAGTCCAAGCATTATACACTAGTCACCTGCCAACACAGTAAGATAAGCTAAGGACCTCCTTCTCTTTTATTTGCTACTAACTCTTAACTTGCCATTAGAGTCTCCCTTTTGTTGTCATATCCCATTTACAGTCTTGGTATCTCATGGTTAATTCCATGTGTTTTCCTCTTCTTTAGACAGCACAGTCTACTAGAAACAAAATATAAACCACAGATAGACTTCTAAATTTTCTTGTAGCCACATTAAGAAAATACTTAAAAAGCAGGTGAAATTAATTTTTATACCTTTCAATCCAAATACCATTTCAATATGTGATCTATGTAAAATTATTAATGAGCTATTTAATTTATGTTAGTACTAAGTTTCAAAATCTGGCTTGTATTTTATTCTTTTCAGCATATCTCAATTTGGAATTTGGAATTGAAAATACCTAATCTGCATTTATATATCATAAAGTGTACAGTTGGAAAAGTAAATCCAAGGTTTTTTTCCAAACACACTTAAAAGTTTCTCATTCACTGAATCCAATATCAGTTTTTAAATCTACCTTAAAGTTAAATAAAATTAAAAAGTCAGTTTCTCAGTAACATCAGCTATAAGTGAAATAGTCAGTAGATACAGGTTTTAAGTGGTTGCCATATTAGACACCACAGGTTTAGAATCCACAAGGTTTTTCTGTTTCAGACTTTTTAAAAGTTTTTTTTTTTTTTCCCCCCACCTCCTTGAGGATTAATCCTCAGATCTGGCCCACACATCAAAGTCCAGTTGTGACCCTTACAGATCTTCCAAAGGAAATATTTTCAGGTATTAACCACCCCAACACATACACATACACACACATACACATACATACACGCACACACGCACACACGCACACACATGTGAAAAAATTTCAAGATACACCTCCACCTAATGGTTACTCCTGGCATATAATAGGCCCTTAAGGAACAACTATTATATTCTGAATTTACATGGTGATAATTCTGGGAAGAAACACATAATTTTGTAAAAATATAAATGGTCTCATCTTTAAAAATACAAGTAAAATTATATATGGCTTGCTTTAGAATATATATCAACTCTTTCTGGCAATAAAGACTGATTTATTAAGTTACCAACCCAAAGGCAGACTATTGTAGTACTAAAGAAAAATAAATTCTAGAGTCACCTATTGTACTGTTCTCACTTATGACTGTATCTGGGGCTTTTCTCCCCTGGTTGGATCCCAGTATTGCCAAATACAGACATTAAAAAAAGAAAAGAAACAGATGATTTATGTGGCCTTTCAATGGAGGGGAAATAATTTTGTCTTCTTTCTACGAGAGGATAGAAAAACTTGAACAAAGATTTTTTTTTTTAATTTGTATTGATTCTATTTAAAATTCTTTGATGAGAAAATAAATTTTCCACAAAATTTGAGACTATCTGGGAGAAGAGGGTCCTTTGTAATCTCAATATAGTAATATGGTTGCAGGAATCACAAGTAGGGCCTACCCTTCAGATAAGAAACATGTAACTAAATGAATATTTTGTGTTTTAGATTTCACAATGTTATCTTCCTACACATACATAATTGCAGTCTATTTTTCTTATGCTTTTTTCTAATGCATCATATACTTTGAATTATATAGTTTATATATAACCATTTACCCACAACTTAAACATGTTTTAAGGTCAGTAGATACAGGAGTAGATACATGAGTTTTTGTTTTTTTTTTTTTTCAGTGTTCCAAGATTCATTGTTTATGCACCACACCCAGTGCTCCATGCAATATGTGCCCTCCTTAATACCCACTACCAGGCTCACCCATCCCCCCACCCCAACCCCTCCAAACCCTCAGCTTCTTTCTCAGAGTCCACAGTCTCTCATCCTTTGTCTCCCCCTCTGATTTCCCCCAATTCACTTTTCCTTTCCTTCTCCTAATGTCCTCTATGTTATTTCTTATGCTCCACAAGTTAGTGAAACCATATGATAATTGACTTTCTCTTCTAGAGTTATTTCACTCAGCATAATCTCTTCCAGTCCCATCCATGTTGATACAAAAGTGAAAATAAACTTTTGGGACTTCATAAAGATAAAAAGCTTCTGCACAGCAAAAGAAACAGTCAACAAAACAGGCAGCCCACAGAATGGGGGAAGATGTTTGCAAATGACACTACAGATAAAGGGCTGATATCCAAGATCTATAAAGAACTCCTCAAACTCAACACCCAGAAAACAAATAATCATATCAAAAAATGGGCAGAAGACATGAACAGACACTTCTCCAAAGAAGACAATAAATGGCTAACAGACAGATGAAAAAATGTTCAACATTAGCCATCAGGGAAATTGAAATCAAACCCACATTGAGATACCACATTAAATTAGTTAGAATGGCCAAAATTAATAAGACCATAAACAAGTGTTGGAGAGGATGTGGGGAAAGGGGAACCCTCTTACCCTGATGGTGGGAATGCAAGTTGGTGCAGCCACTTTGGAAAACAGTGTGTAGATTCCTTAAGAAATTAAACAGAGCTACCCTATGAACCTGCAGTTGCACTACTGCGTATTTACCCCAAAGATCTGATGTAGTGAAAAGAAGGGCCATCTCTACCCCAATATTCATAGCAGTAATGGCCACAATTGTCAAACTATGTAAAGAACCAAGATGCCCTTCAACAGACAAATGGATAAAGAAGATATGGTCCATATATACAATGAAATATTATGCAGCCATGAGAAGGGAGAATGTGAGCTATTTCAATGTAGTTCTGAGCACGTCAAATCTCTTCATTCAGAATTTTATCTCCTTTATCAGTAGTTTACTTTATGGATCCTGTAGACAACTCTAATCAACAGATGTATAATTCAAGCCATAAATGAAAATCACATAAGTAGTTTTAAATTTTGTAGTCTTTTACTTTTACATTTAAAGTAAATTTATATATATATATGTATATATATATATATGATATGTATAAAAGAAAGAGGTGTAACTGATGTATTTTATTAAATCCAAATGAGATATCTTGCCTGTTTTAAATTAAGTCATTGAAATCTGGTGTGTATTTAATACTGACAGCCATGTCAGTTCAGACTAATCATGCTTCAAGTACTCAGTAGCCAAATGTGGCTAGCTGGCTGCAATGTTGGACAACACACCAGCATACAAGAAGACAATATTCACAGTGAAACCTGGTCAAGTTGCTCAATGTGTTACTTCGTCAAGAAAATTGGAAACACAAGACCAGGTGAAAATTATGTTTAACAATCGGTTAAATGTTACATTTACATATTTAACTAATCAAAACTGAAAGAAATCTATGATTTTCTGTAAAAAGTACTGCTAGCCTATAGAATGTATAGCACTGTTTCTATTTCCTATATGTGCTATCAGCAAATTTTCAGGGTGGGCTCACTAGATCTACAAAGAAGAGTTAAATATCCTATCATGGTTCAAACTAGTCCTTGAAATTAGCTCACATATTTATCTGTCAGTGGAATATGTTATTGGATTTTCTTTTTCCAAAACATTTTTTTAATCTAACATCTTCAGAGCTCCCTTAGAAAATTGAATGAGATATTAGAATGACACACTCTGAGTGAAAAATGTTAATTTCTATCTCACCCTTCCTTCTATTCAAATGTATGATTTTTTTCAGTGTTGAAAAATCTGCAGCATTAATCTCTGGGACTTAAAGAGTAACCTTATTTTACAGCATAGTTTAGTAAGACACTGGATGTGCTGCAGACATATTTACAAAAAGAATATATCCACAAGCTATTACATTGTCATACTTTGGTGCACTTGTCTGCCTATGTGATATTTTCTCCATGTTCAATGGTGCATATCAAGTTAACAACCACAATTTATTATCTAATGTATTGTGTGATTAATGGGATAGCTCATATTTTAATCAGCCATAGATTTCTTCTCAAAGAGGTCCACTTGCCTTAAGCACAATATAGTCATAGAGTCTTAACTTTTTAGTTTTTCTTTTCCTTTCCTTCCTATTTATTTTTAACAAAAGAGATTTCATGTGAATGTTGTTAATAGATTTAATAAATCATTCTGTGATTCTCTTATATTTTATAAGACTTATTTATTTAGCTCTGCAAGAGAGCTTTGGATTTGAAGTTAGCAATAACTACTGCAAATAGAGTAACTATAGTCTATTGATCACCTTCCACCTGGTCAAAGGTATCTCCCTTTCATTCTTAAAACCACAGGACTTTTTTCCTATTTGATTTTGCCTACCACAATTTATCTTTTATTACAGTATCTTGTACCCCCTGCTTAATTATAAGCTTCTTAGAAACAGGACCGATGTTATATTTTCCTATTTTATAAAAAGCAATGATGTAACTTACATTTAGTAGATGTTTCATAAAAATATGTGGACTATATATGAATTTCAGTAAGGCTGTGACCTCACTAATAGTGTAACAAGTGAGTTCAGCAGTCCAAACCAAAACCTGAGAGTCATAATAGCTTTATTAGCTACTATATATTATACTAAAATGGGAATATTCAATAGTTACTCTATAGTAGGTATTATATACATTAGCTACAATGTTTTTATTATTCTATAATCTTCTAGTTATCCTATGAGGATAATTAAATACAATGAAGTAGGCACTATGAGTAGCCCCACAGCAAAAACAAGTAAACTGAGATTTTGGAAGAAGAAAGTACTTGTTTCAAAGACGAGTGGTTGAGTCACGGTTTGAACATACCTGTGTCTGAGTGCAAAATTAGAGTTCTAACTACTGGACAACAACACTTCCTCTTGAGGTCTCTGGTTCTCAGAATCTTAGATGGCAAGATGGGTAAACAATGGAGTTCCTAATTCTGAGGATGCTTCCACTGAATGATAGGCATTAGATACATTAGGCAAATACAATATAAATCTATCATTCATAAGCATAAGAATTTTTTAGACCAAATTACTGAAATCTTCATTTGTAACTTGGTCACTGGTACTTGATAACTTTGTCATCAGTTTTTCTGAGTACGTTTTATGTATCTAACATGAAACACCCTAATTCTCTTTGAGGTTTTGATTCCTTTCCCCACCCCCAGATTCTGACATATTTGTATTACATATTTGTATTTGTATAAGATGAGAAAAAAGTTCTCATCTCTGAGACTGTGTTTGAGTCTGCCATTTTATAACTATACTCAAATTTAGAGTGGCCACTATTGATTTTTAAACTTGGCTAGACAATTGAATTTTCTCACTAACCAGAGGCTATTAACAGTTTGTTTGATTAGAGTTACTTGTTTCCTTTTTGTTCTGTGTTGAAAAATCATTTACTATCAACCAGTGTCTGTTGAAACATGTTCTTGAGGGAAACTACAAACAAATCAAACAAGTAAAAATATACACAAACACAATTTTCCTATACTTTCATTTTCATGTATTTCTCAAATTTGTTCCCTCTAGAAAATGCAGAATGTCTTTATTTCTGTTGTATTTTTGGTTTTATATATATATATATATATATATATATATATATAACTGAATATATATTTGTATATTTTAAATGTATTTTAAAACACATTTCTAATTATTATATATCATGCATAATTATATTTTAAATATGTAATATTTAAATGTAGATTTAATACATAATAAGATAAATACATATATTTACACTGCAAAAATATGTCAGAATATAGATTAAAAGTTAAGGATCATAGCAAAAGCATTCCGTAAACATCCCAGTAATGTCTGGTCATCATACTCCAAGTTCCAATGATTTCTTCTAGGATCCTAAAAGCATGATCCTAAAAGCTTCCATCTGAGCTAGAAAGAAAACCAGAATTTCCGTTTTCTATATCCATTTCCTTTGTACCTCTATACCCCTTGCCAGTTCCAAATTGAGCAACACCGTTGTTGTGGAATCAAAGAGGTTTTTAATTCCCAAGTACTTTGGTTTCCTTTCCATAATGGAGAGAAAGAATCAAATATGGAAAAATATTGGCAGCTTTCTGGCTTAATCTGCTTCCACAAACTGAACTGACAAATGGTTGTAATCAAGTAAGTATTTCTACGTGACCAGAAAGTAGTTTGCCTCCCAAAGTTCAAACTTCTGTCAAATGGGACTCTTGTCTGTTATTACCCATCCTCTAGAATAGTCGTACAAAAACGGAAGGCAGGGAAAGAAGGAAAGGAAAGGAATGGGAGGAAAGGAAGGAAAAAGGAAGGGAATGGGGAAGGAAAGACAAGGGAGAAGAGGAGGGGAGGAGGAGGGAAGAGAGGAGGGGAGAGGAAGGAAGGGAGGGGGGAGGGGAGGGGAGGAGAGGGGAGGGCGGGGTGAGGACGGAGGAGGGAGGAAAAAAGAAGATGTGTGATTTGTATTTCTGGTAAAGAAAATTCTGAAATCTGCCCTTAAGTAATGATGCTTTTAGAATGCAAGTGAACTGAGACATAGAGGAATATAAGGTCCAAGAGCAAAGTAGGGTTTCCTGAGAGCAATTATTGTACCAAAAAAGCCATCTTCTCATTCTCCAGGAAGCCTTTCTGTGAGGCCTATGAATTAGACCAGCTCTACCTCCCCCCTATTTCCTACCTGATGGAAGTGTGACTGAATCTTCCAGCACTTCAGAAGCCCTACTTGTTTCCTATTCCTGGTGTCATATTTTTAAGAAAACTGCATTTGTTTTTCTTTCCCACCATTTAGCTTTTTAATCAGACATCATTAGCAACTTCAGTTGCTACTGAAGTATAAGGAATTCTTCAGAGAAACACCCCATGTGTATTCACTTTAGTCTTCATCTGGGCAGTTTTTCTGCTCCACTGACCCTCTTTTATTATATTGTCACTGGAAATAACCACCATTTTATTATATTGTCACTGAGAAGAACACCACCACCGTAGTCTTGGCTAGGTATCTTAACACACATTGTTGCAAATCTCTACGGAAATAGAATGGAGTGCGGCTCCCATGATACAAATGAGGGGCGCACATGAAGTCATGAAGTTCATGAATGAAGGAGTTAAACGTAAGTGAAATGTGCATCTCATATTAAGTGAGGCATATCTTCTACCCCCTTCATAATCAGAATCAGAAAGGAAATTGATCGTTCTAATCTCTGGACACTCTTCATTATTTTAGCCTGAGCCCCCTGAACTGGAGGGTTGAAATGTAACACTGTTGGAAAAGCTTTTCAGGATCATTCTTCAATTGCTGACTTTAAAAGGTATCTCACAAACATAAAGCCCACCCCCACATTCAGCTCATGCTACCCCATCTTCCACACCAGACAGTACGATGAACCACAAACGATTTGTCCCGTTTCCTAAAGATTAATTTGAGTAAGAGACAAAAAGGAATCCTGAAGGAGAAAAATAATAACTACCACAACCAACCAAGACACTTAATCTGAATTCAGAGGTTCTGGCTAGTTCAAACAACTAATAAAGAAAATGGGAAAAATACAATTTGCAGCAATTTTGCAAAAGAGAAAAAAACCTTACTTTACAAATAGCTCTGGCTTCATATCTAGCGAAGCAAGCAGCAAGGCAGAGGCAGATAATAATGTGATTACTCTGGTAATGATATGCATTAGATACATTATGGGAAACAATAATGCTCCCTACTGAATGCAGTCAATCCAGTTATTGATTTTTCTTAATGTTAAAAGCGCTACTCTAAAACTGAAAAGAGATATCCTTTATTTATTCTCTTTCTTTTTCAGTTTCCAAGTCCATAGATCCTTTGATGCAGAGTAGTATACCAAGATAATGGAGTAATGTATATCTAATCTGACACCTACTGGGCCAGGCTAATGTTTCAGATAAAAACTGCTAGAATACTGCTGCTCATGGAAAAAGCAATGTATGATAGGGGGAAAAAAAAAAGAGTCTGAACTTTCATTTTTGTTTGGTTCTGTTCTCCAAAGCATCCTTGCAGACTAAGCATGTTTTCCTTTCAAATCATAATGGTAACATACTGATTAGACCACAGATTAGTCAGCTGATGGGTCTACATTAAGATGTTCTTCTCTCCAGAATTTGTTTCATCCATTTAAGCTTTCAGTATATTATTGTTGCAAAGAAAACACAAACATAAGCACCTGGATATAGTTCCCTTTCTTCCGTCCTCTACAACTATAAATAATTTTTAATTAAATCATCATATGCACATACACACATACACACAGAGTCACACCCCTACCCTATCTTGCCCCGATTCCACACTTTATGCTTCCTCTTAATCAACAATCAGTACCTGGAGTTGCATATTTCTAAAGAGTATCAGAATAAGCATTTCAATAAATATAAGATAATGTGGCAAATCTTAAATTTCCTTTCCACTTACTAAAATAGAGGATTTAAAAAAAAAAAAAAACTTCACTAAACATTATTTCACACTGTCATTGCCAAATGAATAATTAAGTAAAATAACAGACTGAAGTCAAAAGTTCCTTGTATGATGATCTATTCCATCGGAAAAATCAAACAATGTATTTATACCAACACTTTGATGCCTGAAACTTATGTTCCCCATTCATCTCATGTCTCCACCACCTTTTTTTTTTTTTTTTAACTCTAGAGGAGAATAAAAAGCATTTCTTCTTGTCATTTTCACTTGGCCAATTTCATTTAAACTGGTCCCAGAGGATCTGAAACAGCATGTCCAAGGTGACAGACCTAAGACCAGTAACAGAGAAACTAAAAAGCATCTCAATACCATCTTCAATTTAATCAATGGAAATCATATGTGCATTTTCTAATTAAACTTTCCATACATTTTAAGAGTGGAGAATCAAAATTAAAAGGAATTCAATTTTATCCATGTCCCTAAAATGTGATCTACTCTGGGTCTCTTAAAATTATTTAAATGAGAAAACTGCTTAATTTTTGAAGATCTTTTCCCATGACAAACTTTTCATTTAGCATATTGCTTGCTGGGCCTGAAGCCATTTAGGTGAATAGAATAAAATATTTTAGCCTGGTATAGAAAAACAAAAACAAACAGTAGAAATTAATTATTCAGTTTTTCTAAATGGCTGCAAGCCCAGTTAAGATTACTTCTTCCAAATTTTAATAAAAGAGATATGATGTATAAAGTACTTAGGAATAGAAATGGTTCCTTTTTTCTGAGTTCATGAAGACCACTATTTTCCCCTTGCTGCCCAGTAAGCTTTTGTGAGGATAATTTAGCTATCTTGTCATTTAAATGGTTTTCTGTGGAAAGTCTTTTCTTGAGTTTTCTCTCCCACCTTACACCTGAAAATTCTCATTCAAAGAGATTTCTTCCATTTCTTCTTCAGATAAAAGAATTTTGAGACCTCTTATTTTTGTACCTGAATTAGCCAAAAAGGCTTGGGCATAAACAAAGTATCCTCCATCTAATTTCTTGAACATTTGCCAGACCTTGTGCTACAGACATTAGAAGGCCTTTAAGCTATTACCAAAGCCCGTAAGTCAATATGTGATCAAAGGCCTTTATATCTTGAACAGAGTATACACCCTATACATTAATTTAAAATTATATAAAAGGGTACAAAGTAGAAAATTCAAAGCACTATCAAAATAATAAGTTGTCCTTTGCTGAAAAAAAATTAAGTGGGTCTGAAAAAATTTCTATTACAACAGATCTGAAATGTTTAGAGAATTACTGCTCTGGTTATAACAGATCTCTATTTAAAAAAAATGGAAACTTATAAACCTTTCAGCAGATAGTACCAATGGTAATATATCCAAATGAATTATTTTTGTTCTACTTATTTCTTGTCCATGCTTAATATTATCATACAAATGGAGAAAGTACTCTAATCATATATTATTTTTATCTAGCAAACTAGGTCACCAGCCAGACCCCAAGAAGTGGCCTTTACTGCACACCTACTTATACTTACTAAATTTAGTCTTACATTTTTCCCCTGCCTTTCCTCTTAATATAGAAAAAATCTAGGTGATGGCGAC
Source organism: Mustela lutreola (assembly GCF_030435805.1). Lineage (NCBI taxonomy): Eukaryota > Metazoa > Chordata > Mammalia > Carnivora > Mustelidae > Mustela > Mustela lutreola. The sequence continues at coordinate 45,201,942 of NC_081301.1, forward strand.
AGCCCTGAAAAGGCCTTCCACAGGCCTAAACCACCCAGACCTGTTGGGCTAAACCCTACCCCCTGACTGGTGCCTGAATGGTCACCTCTGGAATGACCAACCTTTACCTCATTGTAATACTAAAATCTCCACCCAAGGAGGGGAGCACAAGCCTCATTTATATAATGTATAATGTATGTACACACATGTCTCCTTAAGGCACACACACTTTATGCCCACCTCTACAGTTGATAACAAGGCTTCCCTGTCTAAATATTCATCCTAACTATAAAATACCATCCTAGATATTTTATTTAGCCTAAATTAAAGGAACCCATCCACCCTTACTTGGAGAGTCAGAGCTTTAGAAGTCATTCACTGAGATCTCCCTGTTTGCTGTAAATAAGAGTTTTCTTTGTGGGACAACCCAGCCTGGTGTCGTTTCTGACTCACCAAGGAGTGAACACAGCACTGGTTTAGTTACAACTCTAGAATGGTTTTAACAAAAATAGCTATCATTCATTTCTTTGCTAGTCTAATAAGATGTTATTTTTATAAAAAGACATATCTTCAATACTTATTTCACACATTTTCATTAGATTTTACAAGTTGCAAACTGTTTTAGCTTTGGTTTCTTAATCTGCAATAGGCATACTTCCATCCATTTCTCAAGTTAGTATGGCGCTTGGATAATTAATGCAAATTACCTGCAGCAAGGTATGCCCTGTAGTAGGTACACATAAATAGTTTGCTCCTTTCATTAACTTCCCAACTACTATGCAAAAAATAAAAATTGATTCTAGCAGTTACAGTGAGAAAAATGAAGTCCAGAAATAACTGACAGATTCTCCATGTTCACAGAGAGAAAAGACTAGAATACAACTCTTCTGCTCCTAGCCTAATTTCTTCCCTCATTTATATCCATGTCCTATAGCTTCTGCAGATGGACTGGTCAACAAGAGAGACAAAGTTCCTATGCTCATGAAGCCTGTGTTTTCATGGAAAGAAAATCCACAATCAATAAGCCATGTAACAGTAAAGCAAAATCAAGCAGGGATAAGAGTCACTGTGGTTGAGAACAGTGCCTCATTTTATGCAGAGTCACAAGAAACAGCCTCTTCAATGAAGACCTGTTTGAACAGAGTTCTGAAGGGAAGTCAAGGAATGAGACATGTAGGTGTCCAGAACATCATTATAAGAATGTGTGCTCTAGAGACAGCACGGCAGCCAGGGGCTCTAGAATAGCATAAGGTAACAAGAAGAGATGAGCACAGTCTGAGTCACAAGCAGATCCTTCAGTGCCCGTTGTCCTGTATTCTTACCACACTGCCATCCTGTCCTTCAGTGCACAAGTGTAGTTTGTACTTTGTGGGAAGGAACTCTTCCGATACTCCTCTTCCCCCAACCATTCATTAGTAGGGTTTGTCAATGCTTCAATAATGATGACATAAAATTTTATTTGTTTCTCCAAATATATCACTTGTCAGTCATCACAGGGAAGGTGTTATCATTCCTAGTTCATAGATGAGGAAATAGAGACAGTGAAAAACTGACTGGTTTTTGCCAGAGCCATAATGCCGGAAAGCAATCTGCTTAATTTTGAAACTACAGTCTCACTGTACCATGCAGCTTCTACCCCACCATAGCCTTGTCAACGTGCACTTAGAAGAAAAGCTCCACGTAGAGGCTACTGTGATAGTAGGAATGCTTGGTTCAGAACAATGTTGCATCTCAAAATTACCAAATGCTGTTAAGTGTACGTGAAATATTAATCATCAAGATGCTGAGAATAAGCTTTGTACAGATGAGAAAATAATCTCTTCACTAGAGCTAGGTTTTCAATAGAAAACATTCAAGTGTTGATGTTTTAATAAAAAGGGACCTTGTTATATGAATGTGGTTCTTTTTTGGGGGATTCTGATACCTAATTTTGTACACACACACACACACACACACACAGAGGAATAAATTCCATTAAAAAATAAATATAACCTCTAATTTTCATATATCAGGTTTGTTTAAAATCCAACAGTTTTACAAATATATTTTATAAAACATCTCCAGTGACCCTGGCCATATAGTACCATCACACTTTTTTGGTTTACCATTAATAGACATGAGGCACATAATAGCAAGGCAGCAAATATCATTTGCTCTTCAGCTCTAACATCTAATGTTAGAAAAGTTAGGTGAGTACATAAATTAATAGGAACTTCCACAAATATTTTATCCATAGCCAGAAAACATCGAAGTTTTGTCTACAGCAGGAATAATCTACATGCTGGCCAGCCATCAAATTTAATTAAATTTGTAAGGGTCACATCGGAGGTAAAGAATATTATCCACACGGGTAATGCAACAGGAATACTAATTCACTCAAAGGGGCCTCAGTTGCCCTTTCAGCTTCACCCTTTCTTATAGAAATTCTTGTTGTCAGAATAAAAATATCAAGCTAAGCAGATCTACTAATTCATACCCTTGTTTAAGCCCAATTTGAATGTCTCATAAAATCATCCATTACTATGGGCAATAAGTATTTATATTGAGGCTTCATCCATCTGTTCTCATTCAAATAAAGGAGGATATTGTTTGCATACGGGAAAAAATTTGTATCCCGAGGAAATGTGTCTTTGCCATTTGCTCACCACAAAAATACACAGAGTACAGTAATTTGAGTGAGATAGGAATTCAAATATTACAATTAGTAACTCTAAAAACGCTTATCAAAGTTTGCCACCATACCGTGGTAATTCCTTCAAGTGCCTTGCTCTTTCAGGATACCATCTCCCCCTTCACCCTACCTCAGAGAAGCTGGTTCGTGATGTTTAGGGCTCAGGTTCTACCATCAACAGACTGATCATGATTTCCTAATGAATAGATTAAGCTCATGTAGATCTTGAAACTGTCAACATTTGCCAACAGATTTTTAGTGGTTGCATTCTTCTGAAATGTTTGATTTCTTAAGCAGAAGGCCAATAAAAAAGAACACAGAAGCTTAGAATTGAGCAGACCCAATTAAAATCCAGAATCTGACTAACTGTGTGAAATCATGCAGGTTGCCTAATCCCTGAGCCTCAGTTTCCTCAGTGCTAATATGCTGATATTATTCCCTAATTCATAGAGTTGTTTTGGCTCAAATGAGACAATGCATATAAAATATCAGATAAGTATGGCTTTATGTATATAGGTATTAGAAGTATATAACACTTTCTTAATATATAAGTATTACTAAATATGCGTGTGTGTGTGTGTGTGTGTGTGTGTGTACCCTTCTACTTCTGAGTATGTATCCTCTGTAAATATCATACAAAAAAAAAAACCTTAGGCCCACAAACTCCAAATGAACTGATTTAGGATAATTCTGAACTAATCCTGGGGTGTCTGTGTGGCTCAGTTAGGTAAGCATCTTCCTTCAGCTCAGGTCATAATCCCAGGGTCCTGGGATCGAGCCCCGAGTAGAGCTCCTTGCTCAGCAGGGAGCCCTGCTTCTCCCTCTCCCTCTCCTCCTGCTTGTGCTCACTGTCAAATAAATAAAATCTTTTATAAAATTAATTTTAAAAACCCTGAATCAATCGTAAATCAAATCAGTGGGCTGTAAAAGTTCCTCCATCTGTCAAGCTACCCTGTCATTAAGTGCCACATGAATTAGAAAATTTAGTTAAGTTTGGTTCTTTATCTTCAACTTACATCATTCATAACACAGACTCCCATCCCATACCCTCCATAAAAAAATTTCCTAAGTCCAAGTTAATTCAATAAATACAAATTGAGAATTTTTTTTAGAGAATTAATTTATTTGAGAGAGAGCACAAACAGGGGTGAGAGGCAAACAGACTCCCCACTGAACAGGGAGCCCAATGCAGAGCTCCATCCCAGGACCCTGAGATCATGACTTGAACCAAAGGCAGACATTTAACCCACTGAGCCAACCAGGTGTCCATAAATTGAAAATTTTATACAAAACAGTACCAAGTGAAGAATAGACATTAAGAAACCATCTCCTGCTGAAAGATAATTGTACTTTGGAATTGCTGTATATTTACCCTGCTATTTCATATCAGTAACATCAGGGAATTGTGCATATGGACAGATGCTTATCAAAATTCATCACCCACGGGCACCTGGGTGGCTCAGTGGGTTAAAGCCTCTGCCTTCAGCTCAGGTCATGATCCCAGGGTCCTGGAATCAAGTCCCACATTGGGCTCTCTGCTCAGCAGGGAGTCTGTTTCCTTTACTCTCTCTCTGCCTACTGGTGATCTCTCTCTCTGTCAAATAAATAAATAAATAAAATCTTTAAAAAAACAATTCATCACCTAAGCTTCTCTATGTTGATTTCAAAGAAGTCTTCAATAATGAAACAATAAATAGTATAATCTACCTGGTTTAGGGGAATGAACAACACCTTGACACAGAAGAATGCTAGGCTCTCCCCTTTTATGGCTCTGGACCTCAATCCACCCATTTGGAAAATGATGAGTTTGGAGTATCCAGTTTATCTTATTTGTTCATCTATAATTATTTCCCCAAATTTCAAATACTCCCCCAATTTAAAATGTTAGCTCTTGCACAGAGGAGGGGGCAGGAGGCAGGCTTGGGTAACTCAGTTGGCTAAGCCTCTGGCTCTTCATTTTGGCTCGGGTATGACCTCAGGGTTTTGAGATCAAGCCTTGCCTCTCTTTCTCCCTCCCCTTTGCCTTTGCCCTTTCCCCACTATTTGTGCCCTCTTACTCTCCCCCCCCCCAAAAAAAACAAACAAAACAAAAAAGCAAAACAAAACTTGGTTAAATGTTGGAGTATTTCAACTAAATAAGATGACTGTGATTTTTCCTGAAAATATTTTTTTCTGGAAGTAATCGCACAGCTAGTTTTATTATAAATTTAATGAAAATTCATTCAAACATAAGGAAGACAATTAAAACTGGAAATAAAGGTAATATAAGTTTTTTTTCCAGAAAAATATTTGAGTCAAATATGTTGGAGTATTTCCTATCCAAGTATGACATGGTTATAATCCTAACTTTGACATAAGATTTTTTTTTTTAAGATTTTATTTATTTATTTGACAGAGAGAGATCACAAGTAGGCAGAGAGGCAGGCAGAGAGAGAGAGAGAGAGAGAGGAGGAAGCAGGCTCCCCGTCGAGCAGAGAGCCCGATACGGGACTCGATCCCAGGACCCTGAGATCATGACCTGAGCCGAAGGCAGCGGCTTAACCCACTGAGCCACCCAGGCGCCCTGACATAAGATTTTTTAAAGTTTGTAATGATCTCACATGTGGAGTTAGAATGGAAAATGCTTATTGGGAATTTTCTTGCTCAGGATATATGCAGGATTAAAAAAAAATACTGGACACATTTTAAATGTAAATAAACTATTTTACCAGAATTTATTTCCATTGCTATTCAGATTAAAGATGTGCTAAGATTTTCATTTTCAATTTGAGAAAAGACAATACAACATCTTAGTATAAAGTTTAAGGTAAAGCTGGGCAAGACTGACTTCTCTTTAAAACGACATTCTTTGGTACCTGGGTGGCTCTGTCAGTTAAGTGTCTGCCTTTAGCTCAGGTAATGAGCCCATGGTCCAGGGATGGAGCCCTATCTATATCAGGCTCCTTACTCAGCAGGGGGGGTCTGTTTCTCCCTCTTCCTCTGCCACTCCCCTCTACTTGTGTGCTCTCTCTCTCTCCCAAATAAATAAATAAAATCTTTAAAAAATAAAACTACATTCTTTCCCAACTGCTAAATGTACCAAATGTATAAACACACATGCCTCAGAATCAAGAGAGCACACCTGTGTGTGTGTGTGTGTGTGTGTGTGTGTGTGTGTGTGTGTGTTTAGCTGGTGGTTGTTATAAAGAAAAGATAAAACTGCCAGTGAAAAAGTCCTCACTCATAAACTTTGGGTAAAGAGAATGACTATTTCATTTTACTTGCAATTGTCATTTCAAAGCCCTGTCTCTAGTTTCTTAAGGCTCTGCTAGCTCTGTGATATAACTAGATGGAGATCATTCTACTGTGACCAAGTTACATCTCAATACAGAACCCTCATTTTTCATGTCTCCTGCATAAAAACAAACAGTGAGCTCCAGAAAAAGGCATGCAGTTAGCTGATATGAACTTACACTAGAACAGTGGCATTTTCAGAAATGAAATGAACAATTCTCAAAGGATTCACGTCTTAAATCTTTATCCACAAAGAACTTTCTAAAATCTTGCTCTTTGAGATATGAACTAGTTTTTTATCTCCTAAGGCAGGTCAGCACTAAGCTGTTTGTGATTCTGGTTTCATGGCAATGTAGGGGGCAAGAATTATTTTCTTCTGAATTTCTCACCTAAAAGCTACATTTCTTGCCTCTCACACGAATATATTTGTGCTTAAGATTTTTGTATTCGAGTAAAATTTCAGAAACTATGCATTATATCAGCTAATGATTCAGATGTAACTGAAACTCTGAAAAAGAATGACACCTAGGATATAACTAAATTTTATTTCTTTGCCTCCCGCTGCCCACTTAAAATTTATCCAATGGAGAAAGCAATTCCTTTTATATTTTGGTAACAGATAGTTGAACAATAACTTTAAGCCTTGTCTCACTCCAGTAATTAAATATGTGCAATTTAAGTTATCAACACTTCAATCTTTTTTTTTTTTTAAGTTTATTTTCTCTAGAGTTAAGATCAATAGTTCGTACCCAGCCTGCCTGCCTTCCGGACGAGGATGTTGTGGATTCCTGCTTTTGCTCTTCTCAGTTTCCCATCTCTACCTCAAATCCACTGCTGATTTTCTGGTCTGCTAAAATCAAAGAGCATGCATGACAAAGAGTAGTCAGAAAAAGAACGTCCTCACTTGCTTGTTCTCTGAGCCACAGAGATGGTTCCGCATGTGTGTGCCATCAGGGGGCTCCTCAGTGGCCTCTTGCTTGGTCTTCCTGACTGTAACCTCCTAACCAATCCTCCACTCAGACCTGATTCTACGGTTGACCACGATTCACCCTCCTGGAGCTCTTCAACCCTCCCAGCAGAGTCCCTCTGGGCAACATAACATTCCAGTTCACATCATTCTCTGTGGTGTTCAGTGTATACATGGTTATTTCCAAATAGCAGCCTCCTAATTTTATACTTTGCCCAAGCAAATTTGGCTTTAGCTTTCCCCAGTGTGGTCAGGCATCACACAGGGTCCTTCAACCCAAGGGAATGCATATCAAGCCTCCAAAAAGTCCAGTTGAAGCACCATCCCATTCAAGGCAGAGATAGTATGTTCTTAATTCCTCACTCTAGGAAGAAATCTTCACCCCAGAGTCCTGGAAACAGTCCTTGTTCATGTAATTTGATGATTTCTCTAAGGTTGTTTCACCCTTACTTGAGGACCTGACAATTTTATCTTGGTACCTCAGCTGAAATATTAATTTTGTCCTATTACAGTTATAAATGTAAAACCTATCTGACATGTAGGATATGACACAATATCTGACACATAATGAGTACTTACTTAATGGTAGTTGCCATTATTATTATTTATCACCACCATCGAATATTCTACCTACCACATCTTCACTGTTCACTTATATACTAAGGTCTATAGCAACTTTGTCACAGCCAAGAACTGGAAACAATCCATATGTCCATTAACAGTTAACTGGGTAAACAAATCATGGCCTATTTCTACAATGCAATCCTACTCAGCAAGAAAAAGAAGAATGAACTACGGATACACACACATAGATAAATGCCAATATAATTATGATGAGTGATAGAAGCCATATTCAAAAAAGAGTCCATAATATATGATTGATTCCATTTATATAAAATTCTAGAAAATAAAAACTAATCTGTGGTGATGGAAAACAGATGAGTAATTGCTTGGGGAAGTAGGTGATGGAAGAAAAGGAAGGGTGGGAAACATTATAAAAGCCATGGGGAAATTTCTAGGTTTGATGGATGTTTATTATCTTGAAGGCAGTGATTGTTTCATTGGTGCATATATATTAGAAAACATTAAACTGTACACTTTAAATATGTTCGGCTTACTGCAAGTTAATTATACTGCAATCATGTATTTTTTAAGAATTTAAACCACAAAAGAGTGGGCCACCCACTAAAACACACCAAAATACTATTGTGTTTTCATTCAAGTGTTCTCAGTCTCTTGATGATCATTATACTTATAAATTTAATACTAGGCACATGGCCTTTCCATTGATCCAGATATTCAAGATTCATGTCCTATAAAAGATTTATCTTCTTATTCAGTTTACTTCAGCCTTTTAAATATATTTTATTGCTAATTTAAATATAATTCTTCTTAAGATTTTCTGTGTGATTTATTGTGTTATAAGCATCACTGAGATTATGCATTTTTTTCAATTTTCCACTTTGTAAGAAATATACATTAATTCTAAAGGCCGTTCAGTAGATTCTTGGTTTTCAGGGTAATCTGTTTGGAATTTTTACCTTCTTTAATCAGTATTTTCATTTAAATATGGAAAACGGTATGCCTCTCATCATTGTACTGCTAAGATTTAGCCAAAATTCCTTTGCTGTGTTTTTAACAGCCTAGTTATATTCTTATGGATAAGCCATTAGAAGAAAAGAATTTGTCCCAAATGATAAATATATATTTGCTGCTATATACTATTTTTAAGACCAAGTGTCTTACTTTCCTATTTGTACCTCTCTGTTAGATGGAAATTATAAAGATCTTCCTTGTATAAAAGCTGTGAAACTTGCAATGCTGTTTTTAGAAGCTGTACATTAAAAAAAATTATGTAACTTTTCTGTTTTTAATTTAATTTTTAGATTAAAGTTCCCTGTATCAAACAACATGTTTGGTTAGACTTTAATAGACTTTATAATTTAAAGTCTTAGGGCAGAGCAAAACTGAGTGGACAATACAAAGATTTTCCACATGACCCGGCTCTCATTAGCATAGCCTCCCCAAATATCAACATCCCCCACCAGAGGGGTACATTTGTTAAGAACTGATGAATCTACATTGCCAACATTATTACCCAAAGTCCTCAGTTTGCATTAGGGTTCACTCTTGGCATTGTACCTCCTATGATTTGGACATATGTATAATGACATGTACCTACCACTACACCATCATATAGACTAGTTTCATTGCCCTAAAAATCATCTTTGCTCACCTGTTCATCCCTTGCTCACCTGCACCAACCTCTGGCAACCACTGATTTTTGTGCAGTCTCCATAATTTTCCTAATTAACAAGCAACAATTAAGAAACTGTTTTTAAGGAAAAAATATTTTTTTGGATAGTATGAAAAATTTTAAAGCACTGTCACATAAACGGTTCCACTTTCTCCATGGACCATTCCTATTTTATGAGTCAAAGGTAACAAAATCTAAAACCACCGAGTTACTAAGATAATGAACTCACAATCCTCAATGTCATGCCTTTTCCCACTAATCTCTGTAAATCCAGATGGTGCTGTCGTTATATATATGCCCTGGAGGGGGACTGCCTAAATCTTAAACCCACCCTTGGATATGTAATCTTGAGCAAGTTTTCTTACCTGGTCGACCTATGTCTTTCATCTTTAAAACAACAGTATCCTCCTCACCAGAGTCTCATGTGGATGAAATGACATAATGGACACAAAACTCTTAGCATAAGACCAAAACATACGGCATCCCCAGTAATTATTTAATATTTTACTATTATATTTTAAATGTGTGAACAGTAATCATTATTTTGTAAATCCTGAGTCAAAGGTAACAGGAATGCAATGATAAATGCATTTATTAGTTGTCTAACTATGATTATGGCCTGTTTTTCTCATGATCTTAGTAAGCAAGTGATTTTAAAATGGAATCATTTGATCATATCATAAATTTACTACAGGGTAAAGATTACTAGGTAGTATGAAATAGAATTTTATTTTATGTTGCACAAAGCTTGTTATTTTCTGTGGTAGGTTATTCAGCATCCCACTGATACTAGAATACATTATTTGAATAGCGAGATTTCAGCATTTCACTAAAATCTTAAAAAGTAAAAGTTGTAAGATATTATCATATATGAAGAGAGATGCTATCATTGTAGCACCTGAAAGCATGTGTAATCTATGATGTCATTATGACATTAAATATACAGATGTACTCCCCCCACACACAGACAATGAAGGCACAGAAAAATTAAATTATGTACTTGATATGTGAAATTTAATAACTCAAATAAAACTTCAGAATGTTGCATTTGGAGGAAGGCTGGCCAACTCAGCCTTGATTATCTCATTAGTAAAATAAGGATAATATTACCTACATTAAGTGTTTTATGTCACGGCTTATGGTATGTGTCCCTAGCCTCCTCCTTCCTAACAATTCTGGAGTCTCTGGCTCCTTGCCGCCTGCTCATCAAGTAAAAGCAACTGATACAACACAGTCTAGCATATGGCTGAGAAAAATTAAAGTCCTGCAAAAATTTACAATCATTTATACAGAAGAACATGTATTTCCTGTATAGGTGTATAAAGCAAGCTATCTCATATTTTCATTGTAAGCAGACTAGACCAAAAATATATCTTGAAAAAAATGCACAAATACTGGTCAGGTAACTCCACAGCCCAGCATAAAATTTGAAACCAACAACGTCATGTCATGCCAGATCTTGCTGGAAGAGTGGGTGGGCCAATCAGAAGACCTTGTGAGTGGGTGAGAGAGACCTCTGCCCCATCTTATTCCCTCAACTCTTACCCCTCAACAGAAAGATCTTTCAATCAGAAGTTACCTGCTCAACGAGGCCCTCTCTGATACCCTATCATAAAGTTATACTTCTATTCCCTCCCTGATATGTTGTCATCTTCATCACTGTCATTTTTACTTATTAAGGTTATCTGTGCACTCCTAGTAAAATACAAACTCTATTAAAGGCATGGATCTTATGCTTTGCTCACTATGATTTTCCTACCACCCATAACAATGCCTGATAAGAGGAAGCTCTTTAATTCTTGTGGAATTAAAGATGAATCAAGACAGGAGGGTGAAACTGAGGGAACTGAGGAAGGAGAAATGAGGTTAGATTTGTGCTCACTCACAGCCTTCTTTTGTGTCTGGCTGCTGATTAAAAAAGAAAAATCAAATGTTGGCACTTCTGGCAAATCTGACTCTGGATGCTATTTCCAAGACAAACATGCATTTGCTCCACAGTGAAAACTGTGCATTTCACCAAATCTTAAACCCGACTCCAGGCTCTTTGCTTTGAGCATATCTCAAACTCAAACTCAGGAGCTCCCCAATTGATCTACTCTCAAGTGGTGCCTTAAAATGGACTTGGAAGTTCCGCATTGTACTGGTTTAATACCAAGTCAATCTTTCATGGATATCATTTTTTTAATTCTTTGTAAAAATATATTTAAGGCTTCTAATACGTAAAACCACTAAGCTCTGAGACTGGCAGTAGCTAACTATAGGCCTTGGATTGGAATTCTGTTTTCTCTGCACTAATCTCTGAAAATGGTATTTTAATGCTGTGGCTTTCTACAGACTTTGGATTTATATTTCCTCAGTCTTCATCCTAGATCTGGCGTTTACTAGCCTTATAACTTTAGGCAGGTTACTTAGTATTTTCAAGCCTTAGTTCTCTCACTTCTATAATAGGCATGGTAATAGTCTCTCCCACATAGATACTCCCAGTGGGGTAAAATGAGGTAATATTTGTGAGAACTCAGTATGATTGGCAATTTTGTGTGGGTTCAAAAAGTACTATTGTTGTCATCAAATTTTTAATGCATGAAAGATAATGTGTATTTTCTTCAGACCAAGTAAACAATAAAAGGAAGGTAGTGACAAATATATGTATTAGCTGCCCAACTCTGATTGCTGACAGTCTTCTGATAATCTAGGTCAGCAATCCTGTAATATAAACATAGAATAATCTGAACTAATATTAAATTTGCTGCAAGTTAAAAGAATCTTGAGACAGTGTAAAGTTTACTTTTTTAAATGCCTTTCCTTGAAATTTCTGCATACATGTGAAATCATTTTCTTTTTCATTTCCTTTCCACTCCCATGTGTGAAGAACAGAAGTAGGTGAATCCAGAGAGTAATCAGGAAATGATGGTGTTGGTCCCTGAGGAAGGTCATGCCAAGCTGAATTCTATAAAGAATGATGGCCACATCCACCACTGGGAAGAGGGGAAGAGGAAGCTAGGGAATGGACAAAGGAGTAGAGGTTAAAGTCTCTCAAGGATTCTCAAAGCAGTATTGTTCCTGAGCTAATCTGGGCAATAGCAAAATCTTTACTGCCATTCTTCAATCATGTGAATTATTCTAAAGCTTGATTATTCTGAAGCCAATTGTTGCCTTTGTCTGATATGACAATGAACCAGTGATAGATTTCCACATTCAAGGCTCCATCCCTCAAAGTCATGCCATATTCGATAGATGAGAGAAAGATGTGACATTATATCACTTTGTAAATGGCATTCTATTCTTTGGAAAGGAATAGAGGAAACCCATTTCCATCATCAAGGTCTAGTACTCCACATAAGCCAATGCTAAACATTTAGCATCAAGCTCTTTACCTCTATAGCCACTGAGTTCTCCTCACCACATGTAAAACAGTAGTCCTCATCTCCCACAACTCCCAGTCCGCACACCCTGCTTTGTATTCCTCCATGTCACCTAGTACCACCAGATATTATATAATAATTTCGTTGTATTTTCCATCTTCCCACACCAAAAGGTAAGCTTCATAAAAGCATGGTTTTATCTATTTGTTCACTGTCCCCCCTCCATGACCTAGAAGTACACCTGTTACACAGTGAGCTTTCAAAAGACATATGGACATGAAATTTCATGAAATCGGAGAATATAACTTTAGTCTTTGTTTTCATAAGAAAATAATCTATCTGCTCTCTCAGTGTTTTATCTGAAGAGAGATAGTTGTATTAAAAAATTAGTCTATTACAAATTAAAATAAAGCCAAGAGTGATTAAAAAAAAATACTTGGGAAATTTGTTTAAATAATAAATTCTAAACTAGAATGCATGGCTCCCTACCATCACCATCACTCAAATCACACATGGATGGAATTAATTTCAAAAATTTCAAAAGACTGAAAAAGATCTAATCATCTTGTTTGCTTTATTAGAAGAACAAGAATATCCAGATATTTAGAAACATCTGGAGTTTATGGAATCTCTAATTTTTAATCTCAATAAATGGGATTATTCAGAGACAATGACTAAGACAACTATTATGGTACATTTTATATTTTGAAATATGGATTTTCTAAAATTGGTTATAGCAGAAAAGCACCACCAAGACACACCTACCTTTTTCTACATTTTTCCTTTCCCAAGAAATACCAAGTGGTAATAAATAAATAAATAAATAGATAAATAAATAAATGCCAATTTGTCCTGAGAAATGCTCTGGATTTACAAAAGGAAGTTATTTTAGCAAGATCAATCCCAACTTGGTTTCCACAGAAGGCTCACACTCAGCACTTGAATCTGTCCTTTATCAGTGCACTGGGATTTAACATGCACAACTCCATTAGCATTTATTGTTGTCATGCAGACATCGATTCCCTGGCTGTCAATGGCTGAGCAGACCCAATAAGAAACACTTGTTGAACATCAAAGAGGATCAGGCTGAAGTTATCCTCTACAGCATGATTGATATCCTTTCATTTTCCCTTTTGTGCTTAGAAAGTCAATGGATATAATAGAGTCTAATAGCAACAAACATAGAGCCATAGGATCTGAGCCCATCTGACCTCTCCCAAGACACATCTTTCAAAACATTTGGAAGAGCTCTGTTAGTACTTTTACAAACAATATGTTCCCAAATTGTGTAAGTGTTTGGCTACTTGGAGTTTAATAGTGGACTTTTTCAAAGGAGTCTCTAAGACACAGATTTGTCTTTGATAGTCTCTTTGTGTCATAAATATTAAATATTTCTATCACAGATTTTTACCTCCATTCCTTTATTCAAAGAAACAAACAAAAAATACCACCTGCCATTCAGGAGACCTACATCTCATAGGGATGATATACAGAAAAGAAGCAAATCCTCTTTTCCAGCAGCTACCAACAACAATAAGAAAACCAAAACAAGGCCTTAAAATTATGTTTCTATTATAGATCTTTTGAGGCTAAACTTAAAATATGAATGTGAGCCATATAAAAGAGACCAACTCTAAGATGTACACTAAAAAAAAAAAAAACATGTCTGATCTCTACTTTATTCAAGAAAATCAGACTTTAACACAGTCTATATTAGAAATCTGCCAACGTAATTCATTAAAGAAATGTTCAGCATGCAAAATTTGAGCATATGTATACATCATATTCATTTTGTAGCACATATTGAAATCTACTTGAAACATTTACCTTGAAATATATATTCAACAAGAGAAGGTATATGACAGTATTCAAAGACTTATGATCTAGGTTAAAATTCCTGGCTCTGTCATTTACGATCTTTATAACCTTGGAAAATTACCTAACGTCTCTGAATCAGCTTTCTAACTAATAAAACAGGGGTAATAGTATTATCAAAACTTCAAGTTCCAATGGCTGTCAGAGAGAACATTCCACACATCAAAGGCTTTAACATTCATTAGTCTTCATTAAAGTCATTACAAATATTAAGTGTTTTAGAAAGAATAGTACATAAACAAATAGTGTGTTTTTGTATATATATCTATATACATGAAACACAAATATGTATATTTGTACACAAAGACATACATAATCATGTACCATGAGAAAATTTTTAAAGATATTTTAAAGTCCTACTACAGTTATACAGCCTGATTAAATATGAGGAAATTATAAACATGTAAGTAAAAACCTCAAAGTAGGACTCCTCCAAATACTAATCAAAAATATTGGAAACCTTTAAAATTTAAATGCCTTTTACAGTAATTTGCAAGAGTTGTTCATTCCATGACTAGGAAATTCACATAGCGTCTGTTATATTTTTTTATCTACATTTATTTCTATTCATGCTAAGGGACTTCAACTTTGTCTTCTAGCAGCAAATTTCAGGGGTTTAGGAAGTTTCTACTAAAACACCAGGCCAGGTAATTTCTCCCTTTATAAGTCAGCCATTGAGCTATTCATAATTCTTAGCCCTAAAACTATTTCCCCTTCTCACCCCCGATCCTGGTAGGCATTTCATTCAATATCAACCTGCCCCTAGAAAGGATCTCCCAGAAAACGATCTCATGAAAACCATGATTCCCCAGTGTAGCTTAAGGTCTGAGGACCAAAGTGCAAAATATACTGGTGCATCTAAACCCCATGACTGAAGCCTACAATACCGGACTACGATACTGGCCACCCTTCCGTAATTAACTCAGTGTCAGTTGATTTCCTGTGTTTGTCTTTCAACAGAAGGGGATATAATGCAATAGCTTGAAAAATGAAAGGCCTTCTCATTTACACATGAAAAACCATCTTATGTGGTAGCTCCACAGGGCTGTCTGCAGAGCTCTGTGTATACACTGCATTTAAGGGCTTAGATCTCACTGCACCTGCTGTGTCACTACAGACCCCCACTAGTTTGAAGCCTGTTAGAGCAGGAGACTTTTCAGGCTGTGTCTACAGGACGCCAATACAGCTGGTCAATTCAATTTATTTGATGAGAAAAAAAAAAAAAGAAAGAAAGAAAAAAGAAAAAAACTCAGTCACTCCCGTAGTGGAAAGTTCATCAAGCTATTTCTTTTGTGTTGTGTAGACAAACGGGTTACCTTCATTTTCCATTTTGAAACCTGTTCTGTGGGGCTGTAGAGACCCAGCTCCAGGCTCATCATTTGTTTTAATCACACTAAATGCAGCACTGAATCAAGTTTCCAATCTGAAAGCTGCCATCTGCTCAACTCCAGAGAAAAGATTTAGAAGATGCCACCCAGTTGCAGCCCCACAGAGGCCGGAGGCAGCTTTTTCCAATGACAAATGCAGTCCTGGTGACTGTTTCTGTAAGACTGCCCTTAAGAGACAAAGTATTTTGTGTATTACTATATAAAGAGATTTATGTCCCCGACCAGTTGTTTATAATGGGGATGTGGCGTTACTGAGCCGATAAAAGGACAGTAACCATTATCCAGTAAATAGAGTTATTAACTAGAGTCAAATTGGTTCAATAATCTGAAAGCAACAGGGAGTAGCTCAGAAATTCCTTGACCACCCACACACTGTGAAGGACTTTAAGGGTAGTCACAAAAACGGTCTATAGAAATGCAGAGAACATTAATAATACAACACACATCCTATTTACCTCTTGCATTGGCGCATCTACAAGCCACTTGGAGAATACATCTCAGAGTTTTCTTCTCAGCTGCCTCATTATTGGTATCAACCCCTGAGAGTGGGGAATTTATCCCTGGGTACCAACATTTAAACAAAACTGTGATATTATTTTTTTTAAAAAGGATAAATGTGTGCTATTACCTATGCTTCATAAATTATGCAGAAGTATTTAATATTCATGTAACAAAAGTAGGTAGCTTTACTGTATATCTAAATTTTCTATTGCTCTTATTTTCTACAAGAACCTATGTTCAAGATCTGCTTTCAGTAAATCAGATCTCATAAGCCTCCCTAAATATTCTATTGTTTACGATAGAAGAGAGGGAAGAAGTGGATAGTAATTAATAGTAATTTCTAGCATTAAACTTACCGTTTGATTGAATGGCTAATAATATAGCCCCATAGTCATGGCAATGAACCAAAATAGGAATTTCCAGGAAATTATTTAAGTCCATACCCACAAGTAGAAGGCTAAACTAGCACGACATTCAAGGTCAATAAATGATCAAATTCTCTTCCCATTTACAAGATTCAAAAAGGGCCATTATACTGCAGAATCTCCACATCAGAAGACCAGAGTCGGCTAAAGTTGTGAGTTGCCTGAAGTTAATTTTGCAATTACGGTCTCTTTGATTTTGTTTTCAAGATACCATGCTACGTTATGACAAAAATTTGTTTTCAACCTGGAAAAAGAGAAAGAGGGACAGAAGGAGGGAAAGGGTACATTGCCCCGTTGGTATGACAGCACCATAAAGGAAAGAATGGACTTCAATATCAATTCAAGAGATTTAACTCAGACATGAAATTTATAGTGGTGGGGAGTGGTTAAGTATTAACAATGGGTCACGTAAGAAAGAGTAAATTTTCTTGTAAAAATTTTTTTTAATTTGTCCAGACTCTTTGAGCACAATTCTGCCTGAAGATAAGAGAATGAATTCTCAGGGTCTTGCTAGCATGTTAAAAATTTGCTTTAGCAAAAATGGCAAGAAGCTTTATACAATAAACACCTAATATTTATTAAAATGAGGTATCCTGGATTTTTTAAATAGATATTCTAAAGGCAGAGTCCCTCTTTCAACAAGCATGTACCCTTTAAATTGGGGGGGGGAGTGGGGAAAGAGTGGGGGGAGAAGAAGGAAATGATGTTACAGAATTAGTGTTTTGTGACCATCTTAAACAGTGATTACTTAAAATGAATGAACGCTTTATGCACCAAAAACATTCTAACAATTTGTTAAGTATAAAGATCCCAGTTAAATAGCAAATGAAGAAAGAATGAAATGACAGAAAGAAATGAAGCACTCAGGAGGAAAGAACTAAAGGACTATAACCAAATTCACCAATCAAGATCCTTTGGTGGACACTGAACTGCGCCATACATGCTGATACCAACTGGCAGTGCAGGAACGAATGGAGGAAGCAAGAGTGGGTGAGATTAATGATTGTCAGTTCATTCAGTCCTTCATTTTTCTAGGGGACCTATCGATAGTCCCTCCCAAGCCCTTCAATAAAACTGTAAATGGTCTCCATGAGACTACATTCCACTAGTATAAATTCCCTGAGAAATCTGTCAATTATATTGTTCCTCAGGGGTTCTCCTTCCCATTGTCCTCTTGTCGGGTGTGCTGGATGGATCCTTCTGTGTAAGGCGCATACCTCTGCTCCCAGAATGTCCTCTTTTATGTATTTACTATAGCTCCTATTTTCTCAATCTGATCTGTCATTGTTGTTTACTCACCCACTGTAGATCTTACTCACAGAAGTTTTCTAAGAAAGGATACATAGAAAGTACATTTTTGTAATCATGTATGTCTAGAAATGTGTTGATTCCTGCCTCACATTGATTGAAAGCTTTGCTGCATATATAAGTATTCATGGCAAGTATTTTATTCCAATTTTTTAAAGAATCATCAGTGTCCACTCTCGCTACTAAAAAGTTCTCAAAGTGAGGGTTGCTGGGGGGCGGGTGGGTAGGGAGAGGGTTGTTGGGTTATGGACACTGGGGAGGGTATGTGCTATGGAGAGTGCTGTGAAGTGTGTAAGCCTGGCGATTCACAGACCTGTACCCCTGGGGCAAATAATACATTATACGTTAATAAAAAAGAAAAGTTCTATGACTGTCTGATTGTGACCCATCACACATAACTCACTTTTTTCCTTTTTGTAAAGTTTTAATTTAAATTCCAGGTAGTTAACATACAGTGTATTAGTTTCAGGTGTATGATACAGTGGTTCAACACTTGATACAACACCTAGTACAATGTGGATTCTTCTGTTTCTGGCATTTGGACATGTTACTTTGCCTTGGAGTGAGTCTTTCCTCAACCATGTAGGTGAAAGCATCACGGGCATTTTCATTCTAGGGGCTCATATCCCTCACCTTCTGAAAAAGTCTTTCATTTCTTTGATATTTACCATCATCTGAGTCTTCACTCCTTTTTCTCTGAAACCCCTGTTAGTTGTGTATAGAGCTTCGTCTTTTTGTCTTTTTTTTTCTATCATCTGGATTACACCAATTTTTCCTTTTGACACTTCAACTTATTCTGTTTTTAATTTCAAAGAACTTTTCTTCAGTCCCTCATAGTTTTGGATTATCATCATCCTGTTTGATAAGTATAGTATTTTCTCTTAGTTCTTTGAGAATATTAATTTTATGATGCATTCTATCATTACTGCATAGACTCTATTTTCACTAAGTTTTTATTTTTGTCTCTTTCTCTCATGTTCACATTTTTAACCAAATTTCTAGTAATCCTGGACTATTCACTAATGAAGTGAGAAATTGAAAAACTAATCTGGAACTCTGTATATGGGCTAGTCTCATGATTTCATGGGCTGTCCTTTAGGTTAACAGGGTTTCAAGTAAGATTTATTTTTACTTCCATCATTTTATTTATTCACCAAAAATTTATTTATTTTTAGAGAGAGTACACAAGAAGGATAGGCAGAAGCAGAAGAAGACAGAACCTCAAGGAGATGCTGTGCTCAATACGGAACCCAATGTGGGGCTCAATCTTACAGCCCTGAGATCATGACCTGAGCTGAAACCAAGAATTGGACACTTAACAAAATAGACCACCCAGGTACCCCTCGTTTTATTTTATTTTCAAATTTTAGTTAACAGACTGTGCAACAACTCCAGACTGGCTTCTGGAGTGGAATTCAGTGATTCATCACTTACATATAACACCCAGGGCTTATCAAACAAGTACCCTCCTTAATGACTTGTCACTCATCTAGCCCATTCACCACCCAGCACCCCTCCATCAACCCTCAGTTTCTTCTCTATTGTTAAGTGTCTCCTGTGGCTTGTTTCCCTTTCTCCCTTTTTTCTTTTCTCCTTTCTATATGTTTCTCAAATTTCTTGTGAGTGAGATATATGGTATTTGTCTTTCTCTGATTTATTTCACTTAGTGTAATACACTCTAGCTCCATCCACACCATTGCAAATGGCAACATTTCATTTTTGATGGCGGAGTAATATTCCACTGTGTATATATGTATATTCTACATCTTCCTTATACATCTTCCTTATCCATTCATCAGTTGGTGTACATTTGGGCTCTCTCTGTAGTTGCTATTGTTTATAATGCTACTCTAAAGAGCAGGGGTGTCCCTTTGGATCTGTATTTTGTATCCTTTGCCAAATCAGATCATTTAAGGAAATCCTCTAATGTTTGATTCTGGCAATGTCATTGCTTCCATTACAAGGGTTAGACAAAGGAAAGAGATATGTATCCTTCTCACCATTAGATATAGAGACATATGCTTAAGCCCCTTATTTTCAGAAAGGACACTCCTCCTTTCTTTGCTTTGCCCAAGATCCCTCATTCAAAATCCCTTCCAAGTCCATTCTCTGGAAAATAGACTTAATTTCCCTTTTGAAGCTGGAAAAGCCATAGCTGGCTGACAGTCAGAGGTGGGAAAAGACATCTGATGTTTCTAATTGCTTCTTTTTTACAAAAATAAACCAATGATCTTGACTTTGTCTCCCACAAAGTTTGCCTTACACAGAACTAGGTGCATCTAATGGCTTAAAACACGAGGGACTTTCCAAGTTCCATTGGGGCTAAGATGAACTCTCTTCCTTGGTACCCTTCTCTATAGGTACCTAGAGTTCCACATGTACTACGCCAAATCATTCATTACACAACTACCTGCTTTCCCCTAAAGTTTGATGTCATCTCTTAGCTGCTATGGTTTTTGTTCTGGTTTTTCTTGTAGCATTTTACCCCTTGTATTCCTTTCTGTTATCTTAGCTGGGCTTCAGGAGGCAATGCATGCTTCTAATGCACCAAAGTTAACCAGCTTCAACTCTGTTTTCTCATCTGTGAAATGAAGAGAGATGATGTCTACAGATTTTCAGATGCCAAGTATAAATCTCAGAGGTAAGAGAACCTTGTATGTATGGAAAACTTGAGTAGTGGTTATAGATGGGAACTGACAGAAGGGGAAAATCTAGAGAAATGATCACTGTTGTCCTAACTCTGAGATAGGAGTAGCCAAAGTCAAAGAAGTTTGACCTCCAGAAACGTAAGGTACTCACACAGAGGCAGAGTGCCAGCAGGGAGGAAGCAAGGGGAAAGATTCAAAGAAAGCCAAGAAAACGACACTGAATGCATTAGCATTTACAGTGTTCTGTCTAGCCCAGATTCAAGGACAAGGAAAGATCTAGGAGCAGAGGAAACACATGATCTGACTAAAGAAAATAATAGAAATGAAGAGGTCAGGTGCAGAAGGAGTTTGCAAAAATAGCTGTGGCGGGGCACTGGGACTCTGGAAAAAAAAAACACATAAAAGCAAACAAAACTAAAGGAGACATCAATAAAGATCAGGAACAATCAATTCTAACTATGTTAAAGCACAAAGGTTGCAGAGGTGGCCATTCACTTTTTAAGAGAAAGTCAAAGGATATTTTTTATTCTAGAATCTAAACAACTAGTGAGAAGTAGATTTGACAATACGCCAAGGGTCTGCATTGGAAGAGTTCCATGTACTTATTTTAATTATATTTTCTCTTATTTTACATTACAAAGCATGCTCAATTTTGAAAACTCTAGTTGGAAGCATAAAATATTTCATGTAGTCCATTTCTTTGGCAACACACATAATAATTAACAAAACTCTGGAGAGGAAGCATTGTGTTATAAAAGTGTTATTGCTGCATATTTGGGAGCATTTTATTTACTGATGCATTCATTTTATCACACAACTAATATTTCTCAGTACCTACTATGTGCCAGGTACTGGGAATTAAAACATTAACAGAAAAAAATTCCAAAGAGCTCACCATAATTTCGTAAGGGCGAAAAACCCACAATATTAAGGAAGTCTATTAAGAGAGGAATTTCAAGGAAATCTACAACTTGGAACATAAAAATTCTTATACCTAAAAATCAGGTATTGCTATGAAACTCCTAACAACACAGCTATGGGAGGTTCATTACAAGGAGGTATTTTGCAGGAATCCTTTGCAAACATTTTCAAAATGCATACAATGGGCACTTTTGCATTTGAAAAGAGCCCGTGATTTTAGCAGCTTTGACAGAGACACAAGTTTATACAACAGCACACTGAAAAAAGAGAAATAGCTGGAGAAAAACAAACTCAAGAGATGAAACTGTGTATCAGATCAAAAAGCTCTGGGCTTCAAAAATGGAATATCTGGCAACTGCAAACAGACAGAAGGATTCTCTATAATTAGTACCTTATCTCTGATACAGAAAGTGACCAGCACTGATCCCAGTGAAAGTCTGGATCAAATATTTGTCAGGTGAATAAATTAAATACCAAATGCAGTAGAAATCTGTGTGGACCAAAATGGGACAAAGAAACACATCAAGGAATCCTACAATCCAAAAAGATCATAGGGGCTTCCATAGCCAGTTTTCTCTAATTTACTACCATAACTGGTGGCTAACATTAAACCCACATTATTTGCAGATGCTTCATATGTACTTATTCTTAACCACCTATGTAAGTAGTATGTTTGTTCCATGATTTGAGTTCCCTTCTTTTTAATAAATTCTCTTGTCTTGATAAATACCCAAGTAAAAAATTATTGTTTCAGATGGTGTTAAGAAGGGCCATCTAAATGGGTAGGCCTGTAGGAATTTGCAGTAGGATTGGATGGATTAGAAATTTTGATTCAGTTTGACGGTGATGGAGTCTAGAAATGTGCCCTTTAAAGGAGACGAAGCCTGAGGACTAAGTTTGAAGAACAATGCCATATGCAGGGACAATCCATTCCAGAGGCCCTCTTTCAAAACTTATAAATTCCCTAAAAATTCTGATAAACACTGGCTCTGCCAAAATACAAATAAAATGGTTTTAAGGGGGCACCTGGGTGGCTCAGTGGGTAAAGCCTCTGCCTTCAGCTCAGGTGATGATCTCAGGGTCCTGTGGATCGAGCCCTGCATCGGGCTCTCTGCTCAGAAGGGAGTCTGCTTCCCCCCCCTTCTCTCTGCCTGCCTCTCTGCCTACTTGTGATCTCTCTCTCTCTCTGTCAAATAAATAAGTCATTTTTTTAAAAAAATTAAATAAACATACAAACAAATAAATAAATAAAATGGTTTTAAGAAGGAATTTTGGTTCTAGTTTTGTGTATCAAATACAGAGGTATAATTAGTAGATAGGACATATACCTGCCAGGAGGATCAAACTGGCAGTAGAATCAAAGCAGTATTCAATCCCAGTGGTGAAAAAGTAATTTAGTATCACTCTTTTATCTATTATGTGATATCATCCCCATCTATTTGTATAGAGAAGGATGAGGCACTCTTGGTGAGAAGGCACATAAGGAAGTATGAGGTAGTCGTTTGAGCATAGAATCTGATACTAGTTGGTTTCCAGTTTTGTGCTTCTGGCCAATGTAACCTCATTTGTCTTCTCTGTAAAAAAGGTATCATGTAAATTAATGGAGTATGCATGTAAAATATTTAGCAGAGTGCGAATATCAGGGTGGTTAAAAATACTTCATCTTCTAGGTATTTTACTAGTAGTAGTACCGTTTCTTATCTCTTATAAGTCATGTGGCAATTAATTTGTGAGAAAGAGGAAAACAAGTCTAGCTCAATAAACTCCTATTAACAAAGCAGCAATCACATAGAATGTGAAAGGAAAATGGGCCTTCACAAAATCAAATTATCAAAGAGAACAAGGAACAAAGGCCAAAAAGTTGACTGGACTGGGTGATCAAGATTTATTCTTTTTTGTTAAGAGATAAAAATAATACTAATGTGGCCATACAGTGTCAAGAACCGTGTTAATTTCAGTTCAGAAATCCCACACAGAATGCACACCAGATTTAAAAAAAAAAAAAAAAAAAGTACCAGTTTATTGAGATAACCTAAACTATTATATTCTTATAATTACATCACTGGTTAGCACATCTCTGCAAATATTAATTCACTTTTTTCCCTAAAATATTGCATATATGCAACTCACACACATTCTGCTGTTAACTGGGAATACAATGAAGAAAGACCTCCCTGCTTTCATGGGAGTCTAATTCTAGCAAACGATTACACATGATTATCGAAATATTGCAAATTTTAACAAGTAGAAACTATCTAGGATAGTGAAACAAGATACTATGGAGCTGGAGCTGGATAAGAGTAAGCACAAACAATGAAGTCCTTCCCAACAAGGTACTTGAGAACTCAGTAAGGAGAGCTTATCAGACACATTAAGAACAAGGAGAGCAGAGCATTCCAGGCCAAGTTGTGCAGGTTAGAAAGGGCAAGGACAAAAGAAAGTCATAATGGTTGGAGTATATGAGGCAGAAGGAAAGTGACCATGAAATGTGGTTAGAGAGGGAAGCTAGAGCCAGAATGGGGCCATGGAGGTCATATGACATAATTTGGATTTTATTCTAAAAGCAAAAAGAAGCCATTAAATGATATTGGCATGTGTGTGTGTTGTGTGGTAGTGGTGGTTCCCATCTTATTAACCTTTTGAAATAAAATCACTAGCTGCTAAAGGGTGATGAACAGGAGCAGTGCACCAGAAGAAGGAGTAAAACCAGATGGAAGCTTCTGGAATTAGTTCAGGCAAGACATGGTTCTTAAAATCTAAGTAGAAGAGTAGAGATCAATATAAATAGATTCAAGGTAAATACTGGAGATAGATTTGAGAAAATTTTGCTGTTAAACTCTGTACGGAAGACTAAAAACAAGGAATAACAAAGAATATTTCCTATAATTTTGGTTTCATTATAATGTGATATTCACCAACATGAAAAGACTGGGAAAAAGACTTTTGGGGGGATAGTAATCAAACATCATTTTGGTGCCATAAAATTGTAAGTGCCTGTTAATGGAGATATCAAATTAAAAGTGAGATTTAGGAGTATGGATCTCAGGGGAAAATTCTGGACTAGAGGTAGACAATTAAAGTTCATGATAGTGTAGATAGTATTTAAAGCCACATGAATGGTTTAAATCTTCTAACAAATAAAAAGAACAGAGGAACAAAGAGAAGCCTAGGCCAAGCCAGTCTTTACAGGATGTGCAGAGGAGGAATAGTCAACAGAGGGGAGGGACAAGGAGTGGTCAGTGCAAGCAAAAAAAAAAACAAAAACAAAACAACAGAAGAGTTTCATTTTGTGATTACAAATCTTCCCTGAGACTTTTCATACCTTTGTTTCTATAACTTAGGCTTCAAATTCATTATTCCCATCCTTCACCATCTCAAATACAGTCTGTTACATGGAAAAAGTATGAATTTTAATTGAATTTTAAGACTGCATTAGGAAAAGACAGTGAAGTACCAGGCCTCCTTTTCACTATGACTGTCCTTTATCAACCCACTTAAATTCTCAGAAGTCCATCTATAAAATGAAGGAAAAAAAATGCTTGGCGATGAGGATCAAAATGGAAAATATATGAAAATCACTTAAGGCAGTACTTGAAATATGATAAGCACTCAGTAAATAATACTGTCATGTGAATTTGTCTTATTTCTCAGGATCTCTCCTACATTGCTGACCATACCTAATCCAAATTTGTCACAGAAAAAAAAAAAAAAAAAAAAAAAAACCACTCATATGATAACAAGATAAAATAATCTGCTGAAATAAAGGATCCAGGACTGCAAATGAGAGAGGTATGCATAAAGGTCCTGTTAAAGAATATGGAGGGGCACTTACTTATAGCCTCATGCATAGACCTATTAAAATGTCTCCAAAGCAAAAGAGAGGAAAAAAGGAGGAGAAGGAAGAAGAGACAAGGGGAGAAAGTATACCCATTTTGCAAGGAAAATAGTACTGTGCCTTGAAAAACTTATAAATGAAAACTTTTCCTTGTTTGTTCTGTAAGGGAAAAAAAAGTATGACTTTTAAAAATATATACAAATATAAATTCTACCTTTGAAAATCTAGAGAGAGAAATTTTATAAGGTATGGTATAAATAAGTGGAAGTTTAATTCTAAAAAGACTGAGAAAAGATAGTACTCAAGGAATATGACTACCACTGGCACAAAGGGATTTATCCCAGAATTTCAGTTCTTAAAGGAAGACTTTGGCAACGGTTACCGATGCAATTCTCTTAAAAAAAAAAAAAAAAGACTGCTCAATGACACAGGGCCTATTGATTATTGTGTTTAAGAAAGAGCAGGGCAGGACTTCAGAAATTGAAAGCTCTTAACACTATTGAATTCAGACCATAAAATATTTGTGGGTTTTACTGCAATGTAAATGGTTATATCCACCAGAAAAATGTGTGCTATCCAAATTGTGCAATAAAAAGAAAATGGCTGTCTGGTCTCTTCCATAGAATTAGAACTCATTAAAAGGGTAAGATAGTTCATTGTCTAGTAACTCTACATTAGGAAAATGCTTCTGACTAGAGACAACATCCTCTATGTTAAGTGATAATATACAGGGGTAGCCATTCAAAGGTGTCGGACATATGAGAATAATATACAACAATGTAATTAGTAATCTAATAAACATGGGTGGAATTTATAGGAGATAAATATCAACATGCCTGTGGTAGATACAAATGCATTGATGTAGGCTTTCACAGTACACACTGGCAACTGAAAAGAATCAACCTAACTTTTTATACTGCATCATCCTTAAATGATTACAGAATGCCACAAAGACATCAAAACACTGAAATCCATAATGGAAATTTGGTTTCCTCTGTTCTCCCTGCATTGTAGAAACTTTCTATAATTTCCATTCCTTATTCAAAGGCAGATTCATGACCATTAGTCACATTTTTTAAATGCCCAGCTGAATACCAAGGGTCATCCTTGACATATATTGTATATTCAAATTTTTTCCTACAGTCAGAGAGACCCTGAAAATTACAACATCCTCTCTACATCTCTGAATTCCAGTCAGAGGCTCTGAAAGAGAGACACATGCCTCAGAGGTCCCTTCTAATTCAGAACTTTACCAGGATAGATTCCAGCATAGGATACAAGGAAACACTACTGGGCTCTGAGTTCCTACAAAGCACATGAATCCAGAGAAGAAAACCTGAGCAAGAGCAAAGCTTCTCAGCCCAACTCATTTCTGACGCAAATAACCAGAATCCATTTAACAAATGGTTACCAGACATTTCGTACACATGATGTAGTTTTGCTTGAGGAAAATAATGAACAAGATAGCTGTCTATAGCTTAGTTCTAGACTTGTGAGGTAAATGGACATCAATGAGGAATTTTGAATGCAATATGTAATGTTCCATGATATAGGTGGTCAGAGAGTGCTTTGAGGCACAGAGGAAGGGTCCTAAACCCAGTTTTGAGGGTCAGAGAAGGCTTTTCTTGTGTAAAAACAATACCTAAGCTAGAAGCAAAACGCTCAGGAGTAATGACGTGACAGTACAAACAAAGAGAATAGTATTCCAGGCAGAGAGAGTACATATGTGAAGAACTGGAAGTAAGGAAGAGTGCGATATTTGAAGAGAACTATGGTCAGTTCAGTATTACTTAAGCATTGTCTCAAAGGGGAGTATAACCTGAGGACCATGAGAGATCACGGAAGAACTTGGAAGTGAGAAATAATTGATTTTATAAATCTAAATATAAATACAGAGACACACATATACATCCTGAAAATAAATCAGATTTTGCCTTCTGCCTCCAAATTTCTCTCTCTTCACAATATTCTGACATTGTCATGTAGACTCATAATACAAAGACCATGACAGAAACAGGATATCAGATAAACATCAGTCTGAGAGACAAAATATTTTGTAAGTTCAATGTATCAAGTCATGCCTAAGACTGTCTCCTCACGTAAGTTATTTTAAAATCTTTTTTGAGTACATATACCAACTACTATGTATCATATCTGTTTTGAATCTATCTTTAGGATTTATGAAATTCAGCTTAGTAATTTTATTGACCAATATAGTACAGTTTCAGGAGAGGAAAACTATCTGCAAACATAAGGAAGGCTGGACTGGACTATTACCGCCCTTGTTCAACACAATGTAGGGAATTATGAGAATTAGAGCTGTAGGTAACAAATTCTTAAGAGAGATGTGGAAACCACACCCTGAAGATTGAGGGGAGAGGTATAGCTCATGGAACCAAGAAAAGGTTCATGAAAGAGGGAACATTAGAAAAGAACCAAACGAACCAAAGTAAGGACAGATTTGGGGAGTTTTAGAAGTGACCGAACCAGGATAACAAGAGTCCATGATTCATGATTTGTTTTATTTTCTGTTTGTCTTTATGTCAGAAATTCTTAAAGTTGTTAGTATAGTTATATGTACCAGGAGGCTCCGAGGTAAATTCATAGCCTGATTTAGTCATGAAACCATAGATGCTTTCTCTCTCTCCTAATAATTTATGAGGCTAGCCTTCAGTAAATTTGCTTTAGACCTTTGTTTCTCAAAGTATGATCTGTAGTCCAAGAGCATTTGCATCATGCTAGAAATTCAGAATCACAGGCCTAACCCAAGACATACTATTAAACTTTCAAATTTCAAAAGGTCTAGAGAAGGAATCAGCTTTTTTTTTTTTTTTTTTTTTTTTTTGGTAGAGGGCCAGGTAGTAAATATTAGTGGCTTTGTAGACCATACAACCTCTGTCACAACTATTCAGCTCTGCCATTTTAGTATGAAACCAGCAAAGACAATATGAGAATAAATGAAACTATGTTCCAATAAAATTTTATTAATAGAAACAGGGGATAGCACAAATTTGGCCCTAGGTAGTTTGGCAACTCTTGCCTTAGAACAGAGGGTGTGCACAGTTGCAAAATAAGGACCATAAATGAGAAATCTATGAGTAATCTATTTAAGAAGCCATAGAAAGCAGGGGCATGACCAGTATTTCTGTCTAATGTTGCAGCAGTTAGGGTAGAAAAGGTGCTAGAAATTGGGTGCCAGCTTGAAGGCCACCATAGTAATGTGGGTGGTAAGGATCATGGGTCTGAGTAAGAGTGATAGCAATGGAAGTATAAAGCTTGAATGAACAAGAAATCCCACAGGTCAAATATAATTTGATATAGAGTTTTTTCAAAGTTTTTACATGTAGGAGGTCAACGTTCTTTTTTTTAACATGGGAAAATAGCAATGCCATTTCCAAGGACAAATGCTGGTATTGAAGGGGGAAAAAATGATGTTTCAAATGTTGAATAAAATCTGCTGATATTATATCTGAAAAAAGATGTCTGAGAGGTAGGGTAAAAGCTGTCAAGAAACATGTCAAATAGAGCTGGACATTATCCGTGTAAAAAAGAAAATGCCCACTGAACTAGAGGTAGTCTACAAAAGAGCTTGGAACAAGGGGAAGGCAGGGCAAAGGAAACTTGAAGAGTCAACCTTGGGAAAGGCTTACATTTAGAAGGAGACAACAAAGAAGGCAGAAGAGGAGACGTGGTTCCGGAAGACTGCACAAGCCAACAGCCAAGCTACTTTCAAGAAAAATAGGGAAATAAATATAGCACATGATGTGAAATCCTAAGGTTCTTAGGTACATTTAAAATACTGAAAACTACTCAGCCATCAAAAATGAAATCTTGCCACTTGCAATGACACAGATTGAACCAGAGTATTATGCTAAGTGAAATAAGTAAGTCAAAAAAAGACAAATATGATTTCACTCCTATGTGGAATGTAAGAAAAAACAAACATGCAGGAAGAAGTGGGGGGAGGAGAGAGAGGGAAACAAACCATAAGAGACCCTTAACTATAGAGAACAAAGTAAGGGTTGATGGAGGTAGGTCAGTGGGGGATGGGCTAGATGGGAGACGGGGATTAAGGAAGGCACATGCGATGATGATCGGTGTTGTTTATAAGCGATGAAAATCACTGAATTCTACTCCTAAAACCAGTATTACACTTAAGTTAACTAAAATTTAAATGAAAATTTGAAAGAAAACAAACTATTGAAAAATAGCGGTATCAGGGTTTTCCTATATATTGCTGCACACAGTCCAAAGCAAGAGCTGGATAATAAGGCTTTATATTTCTGGAAAAAACAAAAAGCCATCCCTCTCATTTGATCAAAGTGCACTAACTTATTTTTTTAAAAAAAGAAACAAATCCTGGTCATTAATGGTGTTTCTGTTTCCTTTCATTTTATTGACACAGTTGAGAATATTCAAAGGGGGGAAAAGTTGAACAAGGACCAGAAATGGTATGATGGATACTGGCAGGAACAGCTTAGATCAATTTAGGAAAAAGCTATAAACATTGCTGAATAAACTTCTAGAAACCTCTTCCTATCTCTAAGACCAACAAATTTTCCTTCTGCATAGGATCTTGGAATTAAAAAGAATTAGAGTAAAGTTTATCTTTGCTTTATTTTCAATTTCAAGTTCATACTGAAAATACGCATTTTAATCAGTTAAGCTAACAGACATCAATTTATAAATGACACAATTTTCCCCCTACTAAATCCTTTTTTTTTTTTCTTAGCTATCTAATGGATTATACAAATCAACTAGTAAACCGTGGTAACTCGTCCACAGAAGTTACTCAAGTCAGAGCATAAGCTTTCTTGCTTGGAATTTTCCATCAGATATCATAAAAAACTGAATTCTCCTTTTTCTACATTAATATATTACATCTAGTTGACAACTGTATCCTAGTTTTAACCATATAAATAGCAAAAGCAGTAAAGTAATAATGCCTAATATTAACTAAGAGCTTATTATGTGGAAGGAGCTCTTAGAAGAGCTGAGTATTAACTCATTTAAATCTTATTAGTTTTGCAGATAGCAGTTGTTATTTGAACGGAATCTTCAAAATCTCCAAACCCCTGACTCCCTCGATTTTTGTTTCCCGTGAGGAATTGGCACTGTTCAGGAGACTCAGCCCAAGCAGTTTGAAATCAGGGGCACGGCATTTGCTCAACAGGGTCTGACCAGCAATGTAAATGTTGTTAAATATATGTGGATCAACTCAAGCTCATGGAGTCCATATGTAATTTGCCAGAGTAGTTTAAGAAATGATCCGTTCATTTAACTAGTCTGGCTTGATAAAGGGCAGCATGTGCACCTTTCACAGGTATGGAAAGATACCTAGAAATAGGCAGCAAATGATAGTGAATGCATGGAATTTAATTTTTTTCCCCTTACCTATGCTACTTAACTGTGTTAGTAAGTGCTAATAAGCTTTAGAAGTCTCTCCAATGGAAAGGTACTCTGAGATGAACAAAGATTGCTAACACTGTTTGTGGATGGAATTTTACAACTCTTAACTAAGCATGTGTCATTACTTTCAACTCATTTAAAAGATCGATTCTAGTTGGCATCTTATGTTTGTAACTAGTTCCCCAACCCTTCTTTGTGTTCTTTTTTTGTTGCTAAGATCAGAGAGTAGGCTTTATTGCCTCTGTTCCTCAGTGCACACACCACAGACACTTGTTTCCCTTGCTTCTTTCTGCACATACATCAAAACCTGTAGTTGACAGAAACAGACTTTTGAAAAATATCACTGATCCCAAAATAAAATGCAGGTGATTTCTGCCCGTATATGACCCATTACATCTGTGATCCATAATTTCCCAGGTGTCAGCTACTGACTAAAGAAATAAAAATAATAACATTAAATGATGCCTTTCAGACTTAATTAATTCATAGTGGCAAGTGAAAGATATCTGGTTAAAAGATCAGTTTTCCATTTATATAGAACTTTGCTTTTCCACCATATTAAGGATACAAAAACAAAAACAAATGGCCTATGTATAATAAATGCAGTTTTGATCCTCCTAGATGCAAAACTCTCAGGGAAATTCAATCCGCTTCATAAATCATGACACAGTATGTAAGACCTATAATTTCTAGTTTTCTTTAAAGATTAAAATAAGAGAAGCCAGCATCAAAATGCTCTGTGCTACACTAGGGGTATTTGCATGTATTAGTTCACTTAATGCTCTCATAAACCTTTGAAGGTTGGCATCGTAATCCCTACTTTACAAATGACAGGAGAGAGTTTCAAAGAGGTGAAATAACTTGCTCACCACCATAAAGTTGGAAAATGCAATAGACGAATTTGAACCTCCATCTCCTGGTTTCATCTTCCCCCTTGGCCATTCTTCCTGCAGGAACCCCCTCTCACTGTGCGGGGCTTAAGGTCGTAAGGAAAGGATGGAAGAGAGCTGAGTGGCAACAAGTTAGAAATGGAGAGAAGAGGGACGCCTGGGTGGCTCAGTTGGTTGGACGACTGCCTTCGGCTCAGGTCATGATCCCGGAGTCCCGGGATCGAGTCCCGCATCAGGCTCCCAGCTCCATGGGAAGTCTGCTTCGCTCTAGACCTTCTCCTAGCTCATGCTCTCTCTCACTGTTTCTCTCTCAAATAAATAAATAAAATCTTAAAAAAAAAAAAAAAAAAAAAGAAATGGAGAGAAGAGAGAGAGAAAGGGGACTTGTGTCCTTGAACAAACAATACTTTCATTTTCCATTTTCTGCACTATTTAAATACAAACTCATCTCACTGGTTTCATGGGCAAAATTTAGTTTGGATGATTAGAGAAATGCTTCTGTGGGGACTGAATGGGACAGCTGCTTTAATTCTAAATTCTTTCCTACTACTTCTACTTGGTGGCAGATATTAGAGAAAAGTTAAGTATACAGCAGCCACTGACTCCAAA
This sequence comes from Mustela lutreola, assembly GCF_030435805.1. Lineage (NCBI taxonomy): Eukaryota > Metazoa > Chordata > Mammalia > Carnivora > Mustelidae > Mustela > Mustela lutreola. The sequence goes on from NC_081301.1 coordinate 45,234,260, forward strand.
TTAAGTGGTAATGAATGCAGATTTCCATGAAGATTCCACGAGTTAGTAATTACAGTTTTATTGCAATTTGAAATGGTGAAATAAACTCAGTCTCCACTGTCCCATACATGTAATTGATGAGTTCATTTGTCTTCAGCACTCTCGCTGTTCTAATATTTCTCCATCGATGCCAGGAAAATTAATAGGATGCAAAATGTATAAAATTATACCCACTAAAAAAAAAAAAAAGAAAAGAAAAGAAAACCATTGTACAGTACCAGAGCAGCGTATTTATTTCATCTCTGGATGGTACAGGGTCACCATCTTTTTCTTCCCCTTTCCCAGTGACATTTTCAGATTTGACATTCTGTGACATTTTCAGTTTAATATTGCTAATACCCTGGCTGCAGAATTAAAAGTACACCCTGAGGAAGGGTTGAATGCAGATACATCAGGAGAGTATAACTGTTTTCCCCCCCTCTAACAAATGTTTATATGTAAACAACACACATATTAAGAACCACAGAACAACTCCCCTCAACTTTTTTGTTTTTGCAAGAAGCGGGGGTAGGGGGGATAGGCTGTCAGTTCTGTGTTCCCAGGGGCTGGCTTTTCACTGGAGTCTTGATGGGCAATGAACCCAATGTGAGATCCTACCTGCGTATTGCCCAGGGACTGTATGATAAATGTCTGAAGTAGAGATTGAATGAAAGGTGCTCGACATACAGCAGGTGAGGCATCCTCACCGGAAGACAGCTGAAGAAAGGTCTCTACCATTATGATTCAGGAGCCACAGGAGTCCCCACACTCTATATTCCTAACTGATGAATAAGTCACAATGTTAATTGAATGTGGATGCTCACTGACATTTATATCAGGTTCTGTTTGATGAATGAAAGGTTAGATTCATTTTTTTTTTTAAGTATAGTTGATAAGCTCCACCTGACTTTCCCTTGGCAGTACCTGTGGATTCCTCTTACATTTTAAATACGCTACTCATCTCCTTCCTAGCTCAGTCCCTGCATACTTCCCTTCCACCATAAGCAATGCAATTTTTCACTAGGAAGGGGAATATCCTTACAAGATCCAACCATTACTATCTGCGTAAAAGAAACATGGGCACGATCCGAGCTAAGGTATTTGGCTCCGTTTGGCTCCGTTTCTCATATTCCAAACCCAAATAAGATAGTCCTCTTCAACTGGTCCAGTCTTCCTTTTCCCCACTATCACTAGCCCATGATCTGTTTGAAGAAACAAGCCTCACCCCAAACTCTAAATATGGACATTAAATATTTGAACTTAGATGGAGACAAAGGACCTCGGGTGAACACAGAGAATAACTGGATCTTCCAGATCAAGGGACAAACATAACAGCTTTCGTGTTGTTTTGTCATCTTGAAGCATTCATGAGGTATACTTGACAAATAAAATTGTATATATCAAAGGTATATCACGTGATTTGATATATTTATGTATTGTGAAATTATTATCACAAGGTAAGTAACACAGGCATTACCTCACATACGGGTGTGTGTGTGTGTGTGTGTAAGAACATTAAGATCTACCATCTTAGCAAATTTCAAATATACTCAGTGGTATTAATAAATACAGTTATTACATTAGATACACAGAATTTATTTGCCTTGTAACTAAAAGTTTATATCCTTTAACCAACTTTAGATATAAGAGCTTGCATTTAATCCACTTTGATGGTAGTTCCAGGCATCCCTGGCTTGCCTGGGTGGCTCTGCTTGGGTTTTCGAACCATTACTTAGCACGGACCTAACGTCCACTCAGGCAAAGTCAACATATGCCAAATGCTAAGCACTATCTCACAAAACTTCTGAGAGGCAAACAGTACCATAAAAAGACTGCATCCCTGGAGGGACCAGAGCCTGTTGTGGGATTCGTTGTGTTGAAATTTCAGACTGTAAGAGTCATATAAACAAAGTAGTGACCTTTCAGTCTGCTAGAGGATGTGCCCTATTCGTCATAGCGCTGTAACCAAAGATGTGAGGAGAAAGGCTGCAAGGAGGCAGAGGAGAATACGCAGCTCCTTGCCATGTCGGTAAGCTTCAGTTTAGCATTGCAAAATGTTTAAATAAATAGTATCAGGCATGAGGCTCACTGTTATTTTCCTTTTGCTGTATAGTTTCTATTTGTTTGTTGTTGCTGTTTTTAATGGTTAAGCTATGTGCTTTGCTGAGAATAGGTTTGCAAAGTTCTTTCTTATGTGATTTTTCCCAGCATAGAAGAGTAAATGACAGCTGGGTTTTTCCCCTCAGCACTGGTCTTCTGTTTTCCTTCCTATGTGTGGGTAATATAGCCTAACAACACATACACTTCCATATAGTTTCATTATTTGGCTCTTATTCTTTCGCACTTATTTAAGATGTACTCAGTGTTAAGTAGCATAGAAAATACATTTCTTAAAGATTTTTTATAAGAAAATTTTGAGCATTCCTTTTGTTCTTGGTGCTCTGATATGCAAGAGTCAACTGTTAGATTTATATATAAAAGTTAGAAGTGATCATCTTGGGCTGTAATATCCTTCTCCATTTAGTCCCACATTGTGACACAGAGGTGGGTGCTATTAAGATCTACCTCAATTTACACTACGGTCATAGATCATTATTGTATGCCCACGGGCTTATACAAAGAAAATGCATATTTACTTAAACAGAAGCACAATATTGTCATTGATACGGTGGATACAAGAATTAACAGCTATTTAATCCAGGGAAGGATGCTCTATCAAATTAGTTAAATTGGTGGCAATTTTTCACAACCTTTTTAAAAAATTTTATTCTTTTTATTTAGAGTACAGAGAAAAGTTACAAAAAAGAAAATAGTATTTGCTGAAATGGATTGTGTAGGCACGACACCTAGAGTAGATAGACATTGAAAAAGTAAATGAAAGGAACATTTACAGAGTGCCTTCTACACAGCAAAGTGCTGCGTTGGCCCTCTAACATATGTTATGTGCTGAAATCATGTTTGTTTTTAAGCACCTTGATATGCTAAAGACAGTGAGGTATTTGCAGAAAACAAATGTAGGAGATTTGTAAACCAAAAAGAAATATATCTGTAGCTTTCAATACTACACTCATGGGGTACCTAAAAGTGGCTAAGTGGGTTAAGCCTCTGCCTTCCGCTCAGGTCATGATCTAAGGTTTCTGGGATCGAGCCCCACATCAGGCTCTCTGCTCAGCAGGGAGCCTGCTTCCTCCTCTCTGCCTGCCTGTCTGCCTACTTGTGATCTCTATCTGTCAAATAAATAAATAAAATCTTTAAAAAAAAATACTACATTCATAAGTGCACGTAAATAAAAGTGTTTTATAAACATTATATACATTTGTGTGTGTGTGTGTGTGTGTGTGTGTGTGTGTATGACAGGATCATTTCTTAAACATTAAAGTTAATTAAGTTGGCATGGGCATGAAGTTTTGCAGAGATAGGAAGCTTCTTCCTCTCTCTTTATGTCCTCTGGGTCTAGTTGGGCATTTAACACGGTTAGAAAGGGTTCATTATTATGAGGCAGTAGGGAATAATAGATGCGTAAAATGTGATTCTTCACCCTGAGAAATTTTTAATCGAGAGGCAATACCCAAAATAAAACAATTTACGGTGTGCGGAAAGCTAACACAGAGGCACAAACACAGAAGTAAGGAGAGAATGACTGAGAAGACAGATGGTATATGACAGCAATGGTTAAGATTTCTGTAGGTAGAAGGTAAGTCCAGAAAAAAGAAAAACCATGATGTCCAGTGTCTAGGATTTCATGAAGTAAGTTACTCCTTTATAAGTTCCCGGCAAATATTTTTGGATATAAATATCATATAAATCAAAGCAAAGGAATAAAATGTAAGTGATGACTACAAACTGAATCTGTCAATGGATTTAGAGAACACTATCAAGGTTTTCCTGGAGCAAGGAAAAAAAATTTGATGAGGTAGGTGACTAAGAACACAAAACAGTAAGAAATGGGTAGAAGTAAGAAGTGGTAGGGAGGTGTAGGAGAAAGGAAGAACATATAAAGAATATGGTGCACATTAGAACAATCTTAGCATCTTTGCATTCTCTCCTTTCTTTCCATGCTTTGGAAACGACTTAGTTCCACAATTTATCCTATAAGCAAAATATGTAATTAAAAAATTTATCCCAATAAAGAGAAATCTAGACCAAGAAATTATTGAAGTAATGGAAGTGAGTAAATTACTCTACCTTAGGAATAAAAAGAAATTGCCCAAGATAAAAAATTTCCACTAAGGTACATTGGTTCCAGAAGAAGTAATGATAAAAATTAGAAAATACTTTTAAATTAATACATTTTAACACTCTACACATTAAAACTTATGGGATATAAATAAAATATTTTTAGAAAGAATTTAACCATTTAAATGTATATTTTAGAAAAGATGACCAAGAATCCACTATTTATGTATCCAAGAAAAAAAATTAGGAAAGCAACATCAAATTAAAACCAAAGGCAGTAAAAAAGAAAAAAATAAAAAAAGAAGAACTAGAGAATAAATGAAACAAGATGGGATTGGGAGGGAGACAAAGTGACTCTTAATCTCACAAAACAAACTGAGGGTTGCTGGGGGGAGGGGGTTGGGAGAAGGGTGGTGAGGTTATGGACATTGGGGAGGGTGTGTGCTTTGGTGAGTGCTGTGAAGTGTGTAAATCTGGCGATTCACAGACCTGTACCCCTGGGGATAAAAATATATTGTATGTTTATAAAAAATAAAAAATTTAATTTAAAAAAAAGAAGAAGAAGAAGAACTAGAAAGAGAGAGATGAGGAAGCAGGCTGGAAAGGATTGATAAAGCCAAACACTGGTTTGCTTGAAAAGACTATTAAAATTGGTAAACCATGGTGAAAATACTAAAGAAAATGGAAAGGAGACACAAAAATAAAGTCAAGAATATAGGGGAGGTCACTAAAGGTCCAAAAGATATTTAGATAATCATAATAGAGTACCATTATACTAATATTGGAAAATTTACACAAAATGGACAAAGTCCAAGCAAAGCACAACTCAACAGATCAAAGATAAAACAAAAATCCTGAATTGCCTTATATTTTACAAATATATTTAATTCAAAATTAAGAATCACCCAAAAACAAAACAAAGTCTCAGCCCAAATTGTTTTCCCAGCACATTCTACAAAATATTTAAGGAAAAAATAATGTCACTCTTTCACAAACTTTCCCAGAGAACAGAAAAGGATTATGTTGCCCAAATGATTTTATGAGAGCAGCATGTTTTTGATATAAAAATGCAATTAGAAGGAACAATTTATAAGCAATTCTTTCTCATACACATAAATGCCAAAACATTAAACAACACATTAGAAATTCAAGCCAGTAATATATAAACAGCTAAAATGTCATGAACAATGTGTATTCCAGAAAGGTAAAATGGATTAATTATTTTTAAAAATCAATGTAATTTACCATGTCAACAAAAGAAAGGGAAAAGTAGCATATCATCATCAGAATAGATGCTGAAAAGATCTTTTGTCAAATTCAACATTAATTCTTAATTTAAGAAAAATGCTTAGTGGCAAAGATGTCACAAAATTAGAACCCATGTACTCTGCAGGTAGGAATGTAAAAATGGTGCAACCACCATGTGAAAGAGTATGGTGGTTCCTTAAAAAATTAAAATTAGAATTAACATATGATCCAGCAATCCTACTTCAGAAGAACTGAAAGCAGGGACAGAAACAGATGATTGTAGGGGCACCTGGGTGGCTCAGTGGGTTAAGCCGCTGCCTTCGGCTCAGGTCATGATCTCAGGGTCCTGGGATCGAGTCCCGCATCGGGCTCTCTGCTCAGCAGGGGGCCTGCTTCCTCCTCTCTCTCTGCCTGCCTCTGCCTACTTGTGATCTCTATCTGTCGAATAAATAAATAAAATCTTAAAAAAAAAAGAAAGAAACAGATGTTTGTATACCCATGTTCACAGGACCGTTACTTATAAAATCTAAGTGATGGAAGCAATCCAGGTATCCATAAATGGGTAAATGGCAAAGGAAATGTGGTATGTGCCCACAATGGAACATCTGACACATGTTACAACATGGATGAACCTTGACGACCTTATGCTCAGTGGAATAAACCAGTCAGAAAAGGACAAATACTATATGATTCCACTTCTATGAGGTGCCTAGAAGAGTCAGGTTCAAAGACTTCTCTATTAGAAAGATGGCTGTCAGGGATTGGGGGATAAGAGGGTATGGGGAGTTACTATTTAGTCAGTACAGAGTTTCAGTTGTACAAGAAGAGTTCTACAGATGGATGGTGGTGATGGTTCTACGATGTACCAAAAAACTTAACTGTGCACCCAAAATGGTTGAGAGTAAATTTTATGCTGTGTACTTTACAATATTTACAGCTGTAAATATTGTATTGACAAGATTTATCATACAACAGAAAGATATGATGAATGAAAAGAACATTTAGCACACGGAAGTCAAAAAATATGCTTGGGACGCCTGGGTGGCTCAGTTGGTTAAGCAGCTGCCTTCGGCTCAGGTCATGATCCCAGCATCCTGGGATCGAGTCCCACATCGGGCTCCTTGCTCAGCAGGGAGCCTGCTTCTCCCTCTGACCCTGCCTTGCACTCTGTCTGCCTGTGCTCGCTCTCGCTCTCTCTCTCTGACAAATAAATAAATAAAATCTTTAAAAAAAAAAAATGCTTTAAACTGATAGATGATATACAAAAGCAAAAATTTTGTATTTAGCAATGAAATACTGAAAGTTTCACAAGGAAAAACAAATCAGGGGTATTGTTTGATTGGAAAGGAAAAAGTAAAACTCTCATTGTTTTATATAGAACTTAACTGTGTTTAAAGAAAAACATGCACATTCTACAACAAAATTACTAGCATAAATTACTGAGTTTACAAAGTTGCATGATACATATATATTTATAAATATCAATTTATAAAGAGTGATTCTATTTCTATGTATCAACATCAAATATTAAGAAAACATAAAAAGAGATCATTATAATAGAATAAAAATTCAAGTAAGTAGGAATTATTCTGTAAAAAGATATGGGATACCTCTACCCAGAGAATTAGAAAACATTATTGAAAAGTAAGGCCTAGTAACCAGAATGATGAACTACTGCAAAGATTCAATACCACAAAAATATAAAATCTCCTGTTAATCTATAGATTTGATCCCAGTCAAAATCTCAACAGGTTGCATGTATGTAAAGTTTATATATTGGCAAGGGTGTTCTAAAATGTATTTGGATATACCATTGTCCAGAATACCCAAGATAATCTTTAGGAAGTTAATTTGCTGCACTATATTTCAACTTATTTTAAAGCCATAGAATTATGAAAATGAATTTGGGAAGAGATTTACAAGGAGAAAAAAAAAAAAAAAAAACAGCCGAAAAACAAAGCTATCATGTGCTAATAGTGAAAACAGGTATAACCACTTTAGAAAATGGTTTGATCTCATTTAATAGAGTTGAAGATACAGCGACTATCACCCAGCAATTTTACACCTGGTTGTACACCCATGAGAAATCTGCCCAACTGTGTACCTCAAGACATGAACAAGAATATTTATCGCTGCATTGTTTCTAAGAGCCCAAAACAGGAAATATTCTAAATGCTAATCCAATAGTATAAACGCTTTTATAAATTCAGTACAATCAGATTAAAGAATATTACACATCAACAGTTGCTACACGCTACATCATGAACAATCTCACAAACATAACCTACAGCTCTAAAATAAGGTAGACACAAAGGCATGCCATACAAGTTCACGTAAATGAAGTTTGAAGAAACTGGCAAGGCTTCACACTAATGTTTAGTAATATGCACTTAGATGATTAATTATAAACAAAAGTGAGTCATTATTAGTGAGGGGGAGACATGAGCTAATGAAGCGGAAAAGTTGTGAGTTCTGCTATCTTGGTAGTGTTCTACTACTTGACATTGTTGATGTGAAAGGTGATGGCTTTCTGACAAACAAAAAGCTATACATTTGTTTAACTTTGCTCCATGTTACAATAAAATGGCTAAAAAAATAATTGTAGAAAAAAAATAATTGTAGAAATATATGGTTACTCAAGTCAAATGAATGTCAAAAGAATGCCTAAAATATGTCTAAATAATATAGGGGAATGTCAGCTTCTTTTACTAAAACCTTTTGTTAGGTTTTATTACTGGCCCTGCTGGCTATTAGAGAGGCTGAGAGACAGTAGCGGAAATTTATTGATACCTGAAAAACACTAAAGTCCTAAAATGCCATCAATTCTGCTCCAGGAATGGAGTTAGATTTCACAGTAAATGACTGGGAAGGAAGATTTAAATGTCTGCTGCTGCTTCCTTTTCAACTTCTTAATTGTGAACAAACATTCCTATTTCAAGGTCCAAACAGGTGATTTTGACACCTCCTGACTCCTCTTTAGTATGAAATAACATTTATCCCCAGAGCCACTTGGGGATACCCCATTCTTGGTTTGCCGAGGACAGCACTCCAAGGGGCACGATACAGAGAACTTAGCTTACACAGAAGCAGGCAAGTTTCCCACTAGTAACAGGGATGGGAGAAGCCAGGAACCACAGGATAGTCATGAATACAGAGTATTATGCCACACTCCACAGATCCATTTTATCACACACCTTCCCTGCCAATGTTGAAAACAAAAAACCAGGGGTGCCTGGGTGGCTCAGCGGGTTAAAGCCTCTGCCTTCAGCTTAGGTCATGATCCTGGGACCCTGGAATTGAGCCCTGCATCAGACTCTCTGCTCAACGGGGGGCCTGCTTCCCCCCCTCTCTCTCTGCCTGCCTCTGCCTACTTATGATCTTTGTCAAATAAATTAATAAAAATCTTATATAAAAATAAAAATATATTTAAAAAACAAAAATACTAGTGTGGATTATAAAGCAGATATTCTGCCCCTCTATTCCTCCTCTGGCCTCATCCCTTCTAATACTGCTCGTGTGAGTCATGCTCTGTTTAGTCCAAGTCCGATTTATCCTTCACATCACAAATCTGCTAAAATAGATGTTCGGATCTCATCCTGCCCCTCTCCAAATGAAGACAGGCCAAACACTACGTACAAACTAACTGGCTGCCTCCACCATGGAAAGATTCATTGAGGCTGTCCTCAGCTATGAAGAGAAATAGGGATAGAAACCGTAGCTTTTAGTCTATTAGAACAAATTAATAACAACAGAAGCAATGTGTTGGTGTGTGCAGATACTATGTGATATGATGTGTGGCATGGCGGGGAGGAAGCTTAAAAACAAGTTAATCACAGGCAACCAATCATACAGAAGCCAGGGGGTTGTAATAATAGAAATCATTGTAGACAAAGCGGAGTGATGTGCGACTTAAATTTACAAACCCCTAGGTATACGCCGTATTCTGCAACAATAAGAGGGTAGAGTTAAGTGAAGAATGCCTTCATTTGTTTAACAACCAGAAATATGTTCCTTTCTTCCTGGCAGCCCTATGGAGGGTTGAGCTGATCTGCTGTGCTGAACAACCAGAGGGCAGCTCACCGACAGCATCTGCTGGGGACTCGAGAAAGCTGTTCTCTCTTAATAGAGACCATTTTCCATTTCTATTTCTTCGGGTGTGTGAACTCCTAAAGAAATGATGCATTGCACGGAAATTCATCCACAGCTGAGAGCACAAATAAGGGAAGAAAAACAAAATCATAAAAGACATTAAAAGGTACATTTCAGAAAGCAAGTTTACTCAGTTTCTTAGGCAATGAAGCATTCGTGTTTTCAATTTTAAAAGAGAGGCAGAAAATAGAAAAACGAAGTGATTCCCAGGGAAAAGATGCGCTTAAGAGGGCTGAGAGAAGTTGGTTATTTTTAAACTTTTCCTCTTAAAAGGGGGGGGGGGTAGTGGAGAATCGAGTAGCTGTGGATTTTAGTTGTCTCCTGAGAGAGTCAGCATTCTTGCAGTTTGTGTGTGGGAGGGCAAACATTTGCCGAACTCTTTTGGAAAGAAAGCGCACATATAATAAAGCAGCAGGAAGCATGTGTTGTATATCTGATAGCCAAGAGCACCTTGTTATACTGTGGTACTTCCACTGTCGAGCACTAGCCAAAAATGGTGAACTGTATTTTGAGAAACCAGTGGATCTGGTCCAAAATTAATTCTCTGAAAACCAGAATGTGTTGCTGAAACTGCACACCTCTGTAATGTTTGTATTTACTTAGATGTCTGATATGTAATTATAGCACGTTGATCTCAAGAACACTCATCTAAGCAATTCCTTTTTCGCCAGAGGAATATGGTTGATGGAATTTCCAGACATTAAAGCATTCTCTCTGCACCTACTAACTGATGCATAATGATTTGAAATTCATCAATCTCTGCAAAGCTTAAACAGAAAATGAAGAAAGGTAAAATATCTTCTTCAATCTTTGATTGCAATCTTTCATTTCAAGGTACATCAATGACTTTTTTCTAACTAAAGTCACTTTAAAAATACATTTTGGGGGCACCTGGGTGGCTCAGTGGGTTAAGCCTCTGCCTTCAGCTGAGGTCATGATCTTAGGGTCCTTCGATCAAGCCCTGCATGGGGCTCTCTGCTCAGCTGGGAGCCAGTTTCCCCATCTCTCTCTGTCTGCTTTTCAGCCTACCTGTGATCTCTGCCAAATAAATAAATAAAATCTTAAAAAAAAAAAAAAGCCCACACATTTTGTGCCTTAAAGAACTAACAAGAACTCACTGATCTTCCAACTGGTTTTAACTTGTTTTAGATATGTGTATAGAGATATATGTTCATTGTGTGTAGCTTTTACAGAAATTGTTTTTTTATTCTAAATAAAGTTTCCTCTTATAAAGAAGCATATTGTTTTTATTTACATGATTAGTAATATCTTACTTAAAGCACTTTGTTGGTTCTGCTTTATTTCCCTTGGTTTGTGTACTTGGGTCAAATGAGTTAATGTGGTCATATGGTAGATATGAAAGCAGCATGTATCTAAGTAATAGTAATAGCTATTAACAATGACAGCTGATGTTTATTGAAAGCTTATTTTGTGGCAGATAGTGTGCTAGGAGTTTTATATGCATCATTTCAACAAATCTACATATTAGTAAGTCTATTTTTTTCCCCACTTAAAAAGTTTAAGTTTCCAAGGTCACCATATAGACAGTAGTAAAGATGGAATTTGACCCAAGATTAGTTAGGTTCTAGAGCTTTTGTTCTTAATTGACACTTGCTATGGATCACTTAGTTAAGAGGACAGAGCTCTTACCAGGGCAAAACCTTGCCCAGATCATGAGAAGCACCTGCACTGGGGGTGAGTGGACCCAAGCACCAGTATGACTAAAGCCAGCTTCATGTCTGTCAGACCACCAAAGATCACCAGAGACCAACCTCTACTCTAGAAAGAGGAGGCCAGGAGCATTCACAATAAGGGTATATAATACCTTGGTCTGCAATGACTATTTATTTGGAGAAAAAAATTAGATGGTTTATTCTTCCAAATAAACCATAATAAAGTAAATAAACAAAATAAATGGTCCCTAAAATGTCTGGTCTTGGCACAGATTATGAAATACTTGGAGCTGCAACAACATTCTAAATTTCTCACGAGACACCTGAGTAGGATCTCAACACAACCAAATCGAAATTACCACAGTAATTTGAGGTCCTTCCTACTCTCAGAGAAGACAGTGGTAGGGAATCAAATGGAAATTAGAGAAGCATGTTTGAGTCACTGCTCCATGTACTCAGCATCCTCTACTTTCAGTCTTTTTCAAGAAAAATTTCAAATATTTGAAGTAATGTGATATTATTTCTGTATTTTGTACATAAAAATAAAATAACCCATCTTAGAAAACATCACTAAGCCAATTGCAAGAGCTATGTAGATATTTTGTGTGTCACTTGTTATTAAACACTTCTTTATAAAGAACATCTCCAGGGTGCCTGGGTGGCTTAGTGGGTTAAAGCCTCTGCCTTCAGCTCGGGTCATGATCCCAGGGTCCTAGGATCGAGCCCCATCAGGCTCTCTGCTCAGCAGGGAGCCTGCTTTCTCCTCTCTCTCTCTGCCTGCCTCTGCCTACTTGTGATCTCTATCTGTCAAATAAATAAATAAAATCTTAAAAAAAAAAAAAAAGAACATCTCCTTCCCCACAAATGATGGTTATTTTGTTTAACATTTTATTGAAGCAAAAATATTTCTCGAAAAGTGTGTAACTAATAAATAGCAGCTCAATGAATAATCTGAAAAAGAATCTATCTGGGTAACTAATGTCAAGAAAGAGTATACCACGAATATTTCAGAGCCACTTCCAAGGAAACCGTTACTTTCACTACTCAGATTATTTTGGGTTATATGTAAAATTTGTATATAAATGGACTCATATAATATGTATTTATTTACTATATCTGTCTCTTTTGGTTTAATATTGTAGGATAATTAACGTAGTGTTGCATGTTTCTAATTCATTTTTTTTTGCCGTCTGTTATTTCACTCCTATGAATATACCAAAATCTCCTTATCCATTCTAATGTTGACTAAAAATCTGAGTGGTTTCCAATTTGGGGATATTACAAATAATGCCGATATAAATGTTATTGTACATGTCTGTGGTATGTAAGCATAAAAGCATACCATTTAAGGTTTATATACAAGAAAATAAAACTGTGGGCCCACAAGATAATTGTTTTTCCAACTGTAGTAGATAATGCCAACAGTTTTTTTTCAAAATTCTTGCACCAATTTACACTCCTCACCAAAATTTCATGCAATTTCCAGTTGTTTCAATTTCTCACTTCATGTTCTTTTCAATGGAGTTAAAATTTTATACTATTTTTAAATGAGCATAGCTAAAAAGATAAATTTAGAATTCACAACGTATGACTTTATAGAAGCAACCTACCTCTATGATAAAGAAATAAATGTTAGTGCTTAGAGTATAGATTTGAGGGTTCAATGTTGTTTCACCCCTATCCCTGCTGCTTTCCTATCTTTGGGATGGTCAACACATTTCTTTGCCTTTCCAAGCCACAGTTTCCTCATCTGAAATAGTGAGAGTAGTATCTAAAAGGGATATTATGGATTAAAATATTCAAGTTTTCAAAGAACCAAGAAAATAGAAGTCATTCCAGAAACATCTAAAAATGCTACCTAAAAGCATCATGATACTGGCTGAAGCCATCAAGCAACCATAATATTGCCTTTTGCCACCATATTCTCTGCGATTTAAAAACAATATTGGAATTCAAAATTTTTGTCTTCCTGGACTCATGATTTATAAAACCAGAGCCATGTAGGATCTAAACAGACCTCAAGTTCCCTAGTCTATTTCCTTGCCTTCAGGTAGACAGATACCACTTAAGATCGTTTGTTTCCCTCATAATGCTAGCTATAAGTATACCTATTTTCTCCACTAGATTATAACTTTCTTCCTCTCTCGGCCCCATCAAGCATGCAGACTTTAAAAAACGTCTTCCATAGGAGCATCTGGGTGGCTCAGGTCGTGATCCCAGGTTGCTGGGATCAAGCCTTGCACGGAGCTCTCCACTCAGCAGGAAGCCGGCTTCTCCCTCTCATACCCCCACTACTTGTGTTCCCTCTTTCGCTAGGTCTCTGTCAAATAAATAAATAAAATTTATTTTAAAAAATCTTCCATATAGGAAGCAATCAACAAATGTTAATTGAATTGCATTCATTTGTTTATGTCACAAAACCCCAAGAGTATCAATCGATATAAGTTTGAAACATGGGTAAGTTTGAAACACAGAGGGGGATCAATAAACAAACCCTAAAATACAACCACTGTATTACACACATTATTTTGAAACACAAGGCAAATACAGAACTCTCTATAAATGCCAATGAGAAGTACAGTGGTAACAATAGCAATCAAATTAACAACATTCAAGAACCATGAGACTGCTGAGTCTTTTATAAATCTCTCATAGTTTTCCAAACTCCTTTATTTTCCTAAAAACTTGGAAATTGTGTTTTGCCTATGACAAGCCAACATATTCGGGTCTGTTTCAGAATTATGTGCACATGAATTCTAAGCAGCTCAAAAACTGGCAGAACACGTCCTTCTGTGTCTGATGCATCATTCCTGCCCAATGAATGAAGTTCCAAATAAACAAAGGAGAGACTTATGCTTTGCATAGAAGCAGAATCAGGAAGAAATACACACAAAGAACTTCCTCCTTCCCCTATTATTCTTGCCCTTCTCTCTATAATGAATATTTTTATACAACTATTACATTATTCATGCTTTCAGCAAGTAGTGAGCATCTACTCCATCCAAGGTACTAATCCAAGGATGGTTCAAAGGTCCACACAGCCAAAAAAAAAAAAAAAAAAAAAAAAAGTCACATTCCAATGGGTAGACAAGATGATGTATTTAAATAAATCTAACCCAAAAATATAATATATGACAGAAGATCATAGATAAAATGCTATGATGAATCAGAGAGATCATCTTTCATTTTGAGGAAAGAGAAAGATTTGGAGGAGAAAACATTCAACATGGGTCAAGAAATAGAGAAAATCTTTTACATCCACACTACCCTCTCCAACAATGCGGATGACTCTCAGCTTTTCCATGCAAGTAAATAAGTCAACATTTTGATTTTCCAGCAGTGATCATAAGTGATGCTATGATTTGTGTGGGATTTTAATTTGACCCTGGTGCCCACTTTCCAAGGAAATATGTATTTCACTTAATAACTAGGCTTGTGTTTGGTGACTCCGGTCACGCACAGTAAATGCACAAATGAGTGTTTGGAACAAGACTGTATTTGTGGAAAAATTACTTACTTAGCAATTAATGAGCCTATTTTCATTGATGCCTGAAGCACTTGAAAAAATGATAGGAATAAATTGAAGCAATTTATTTAGAAAATGCAAAATTACTCACATGGATAGTATTTGCTATCTTACCTTTTACAATGAGACTCTCAATAGTGGAAATATAGTGGAAAAGACAGCATTTATAGAATGAAAATACCACAAAAGCCTCAGGAAGAATTATTTTCAAAAACAAGACAAAAAACAATAACACACTTTTTAACCTAACACGGAAAACCCAGAAGCTGTGATTTAGTATTATGGGGGGAAAAAAAAGAGTTCTGTACATGGTGTGATGTCATGAAGAAGGGGCTGGAAAGAAATGAGAGAATTTGTAAGGAGAAGTTTTCCACAGCACAGATAAAATACGTAATAAAATATAGTGAAGAAGAAAGAATAATATGGGACAAATTATTCTTAAACACAGTTTTAGAAATATCCATGGATACTGACAGGATGGTTAAAGAAAGATAATAGGACTGAGTCTGTTACTTTACAAATTCTAGTCATTTTTATATATTTTCAAATACAAAAATGGTTTGAAAGAATCAATCCTGTTAGCTAATCTAAAATCCACTATATATTTTTTGTTCAAGACCAGGATATCCTTCCCAGAAGTTGGTATAGGTAGTTTAATTACACAATCCAGTTCTGGGCCATAGCAACCAGCACCAGCTGCTGGAAGAAGCTTCTCAGGATTGAGTCTTGACTTTTCATGTTTATATGTTTTGTTTAGATGTGTTTGTTAAAGAGGGGAGAAAGAACTTTTAACATTCACAGTTGAAGTTAGAAGTTGAGGCTGAAGTGCAATTTCAAAAACTGCATGGATCTAGGCTTTAAGAAGCCTGAATGCAAACAACTAAAGCTCTAAATTTAGAGTAGAAAAAAAAAGTATCTTAAATTCGAAATACTACAAGGGGAGTATTTGCGAGTTCTGGCTCTGATTCAAGAAAAATGAATTGTTTCAAAATGGATTACCAAAAAAACATAGATAATTTTGAAACACAGAAGGGGATCAAAACACAAACCCCAAAACTAGAATACTAAAAGCAGAGAATTAAGAATATTGCATTGACACTAGCCAGACACATTTCTGTTTGTTACCTCTAGATAAGAGTTTTATCAATTTCTAGGACACACTGGTAAAATACTGATATTGTACTGTTAGGATATTTACATGTGAATTTTAATTCATTTAATATGCAAGGACACATGTTTGAAGATATATCCGAGAGACAGTGGTTTAGAAAAAGGAGTATCTTAGGTCCATTCTCAAGACCCTCAAACACTAAGTCATTGTAATAATTGCTGAGGGGAAATGTGACTCAAGGATCTCTGGTTTGTTTGCATGAAAAATTTAAGGTTGAGGCAAATACCTTTGGAAGTTCTTAGTCCCATTTGGTTGATGTTGAAATATTTAAACCTGTATTTTGTGAACCCATTTCAAATTATTATGTGTGAACAGATAGTTCCGAAGGTTCAAGATTCCTAGAAAGTTGTCCTTTCTTCTAGACACAATTATGAATCTAACTGTTGCTCTCATTTATGCAAGGGTTTTTAGTTCTATTTTACTATAATGTCTTAGGAGTTATAATCCAAGTGACAGTTATAGATTTGTATACTGTAAGTGTTTGAAGGATGTATTGTTAAAAACTTTCAAGAGTCCTCCTAGGGGGTTAGAGGTGTATGAAAAGCAAAAGTACACTTGTAGTCAACATTCTAGTGCCTAGACCTGGCTGACTAGGTGAGCAAAAACTGTCACCAGGTGTTGCTAAACCAGGCTCATTTTTGCAACATTGCTCATTATATTTTACTCAAATCTAAAACAGTCTGGAGTATCTTGAACCTACCACTTAGCAAAACAAAACAAGGATGCTTGTCAGTTCTTCTTCTATTCTTTGTGCCTGAAAATCCGGCACACAACATTTGCCTATGCTATGAACTCAGAACTCTCTCAACAATAAGCTACTCCTGGAAAGCAATGAAGTAATGCAGTGATACTCTTGCTTAAAGATTGCCCGTATGCATTTAATATGGCAGATTTGAATTTTTAGATCGAGAAACAAATGATATAGTGGAGGCACCAGAGCAAGAAATGTTAACTCTCCAACTGCTGTAGAATTTGATGGTCCGTGTAAATTTTCCCCACAAGGTTTTCATCCAAGCTTTTCATTGTGAGGACGTTGAACAAAACAGTGAAGTTTAGTTCAATTCTATTTCATTTAGAAGGATTAGCTCTAAAATGTGAGTGATGTTATTATATATGACCAGTACTACTTGCTTTATCTTATACTGTGCTTTTCTTTTATTCACTTGATCTGTTAGGGGGAAAAAAGAATGTTTAGGGGCATGTGTATGCTCCCCTGCATGAAGTACTGACCATGTACTTTTTACTGGTCACAGAAGAGGTCTGAGAGGTGTAGTATATTTGTACCAATCCCCTCAGCTAATAGTGATAGGAACCACAGTTTACAAACAGTGGGTTTCCACTCAACTTCAGCAGTCTGGCTGGTATGGAAATTGTTCATAAGCAATCAGTGTATTCTAACTTGGTACTATGTCTACTGAGGCTCCATGATGACACTCCATGTTAGGCAATATCTAGTGTCATGCAACATATGTCCCTCATAGGTCCAACACTCACTTTCGTTTTCACAAACAAACAAAAAAAGACCATGCCTATTGACTTCTCATTACAAATTCAGACTCAGACATGCTTAAAACATGTTTGACGTATTATTCTTTCTCTCTAGAACATCTGCTTTCAGAAACATTCTTTTCTTTTCAGTAACATTTGGCTCTGGAGGTGTCATCAAGGAATTCCCTCCAAGCTTACATCCTAGCTGTCAACAACACCCAGAAGACCTGATATCTAGGTACATGTGAACAGCTGAAAAAGAAAGCATCTGGTTTATTGCTGATATTCTTCTCATAACACCTAAACAAAACTAAACCCCAAGGTAGTTCAAATAAGCAACCATCACAATAGATATGGAGAAACTAAGTAGTCGAGACTTACAGATACATGCATATATGGCTAAATTACAAAGAAAAACACTAAATCATTATAAAATTAAGGAACTTACTGGTTCTACTAGGGAAGAGGAAGAGTAAGATTGGAGGGAATATGATTACAAAGCTCACAAGGGATATCTTAAGCTGGGAAAGAGGTACAAAAATGTTTATTATTGTACATTAAACTGTATGTGTATTATATAGAATTTATGTATTTTATTCTAAATTAATTGTTAAGGATTGTAATATTTGAGATGCTCATGTCTTTCCATTCCTTTTTATTTGGGGAATGTACTGCGTAATGCTGCATTTGAAAACAGATGTATTTTATATTATTTCTCAAATATACGGACTGGCTTTATGCATTTTCACTTAAAAATCAAAGGTCAAAATTTTATGAAAGCATTTAAAATATGTAGCATTTGAAGTTTTGCTGCACCTTGAGC
The DNA here is from genome assembly GCF_030435805.1 of Mustela lutreola. Taxonomy (NCBI): domain Eukaryota; kingdom Metazoa; phylum Chordata; class Mammalia; order Carnivora; family Mustelidae; genus Mustela; species Mustela lutreola. The sequence continues at coordinate 45,252,532 of NC_081301.1, forward strand.
TATACTGCACTATTAATGATGAAGTAAGCTCTGACACATGTAATTCTACATTTCCAAATCTAATACTTTGGCAATTACATATTCTAAGGCAGCATATACTTTTCTACCACAAGAGCTCTACACATTAGGATTTTTTTTTTTTTTGCTGAAGTTAAATATGAAGATTTCATTGTAATAATTCTTTTAGAATCACACAGATCCTAAGGCATATTTAATGAAATTACAAACCCTGAATTATTCTCCTATCATCTAGACTTTTCTGTCTTCCTTGACCATCATCTTAGAAGAATCATGATCTTTACTTGATGCTTGTAGCATATGAAACTATTTTAACAAAGAGAATTGTAGCACTAATGAAAAATCTACTCACCACAAATCATGATTTTGATATTCATGTCTATATTCATGGAGACTGGTGAAGTAACATTTTTGTGTTTCTGTGTATATGTACACCTGTATACATGTATGCGTCGATGTATGTTGGTGTACTTTATATTAAACTACAAGGATCAAGATCAAAGCTTGACTTTTTCTGTGAAGAGCCATTTTAGGCTTCAGAGCAATGGAATTTCTTTCATAACTATTCAACTCTGTTGTTGTAGCGTAAAAGCAACCATAGAAAACAAGAAATGAATGAGCATGGCTGTCTTCTAACAAAGCTTTATTTACAATAACAGGCCAGATGTGACCTGCAGGCTATATTTTGCCCCCATCCTGATCTAGATAATTACCTAAACTTCTCACATTACAGAAAATATAAATATGTTACATGTGACTTATGCATTGACTGTCTGTTAATTAAACATTCTTGGGTTAGTTTAGCCTCTCACTAACTCGACTGCAACAGTGGTGGCCTTTATAAATTCCTCAAACACAGCTAGTTCTTTCCTGATTCCTTGCTGTCAGATGCTAACTGTGCTCTCTGACAGAATATCATTCCCCTAATTTAGTATCAAATTACTTCTGTACTAGCTTTGAGGTTTTGATTTGAATACCACTTCGAGAGGGCATCATAACATTGACTCAATTTTTTCTATACATACATCAGTTGTTTATTGTCTAGTATCTTTTTTTCCCTATTAATCTCTGAGCTTCACGAGGGCACTAATGAAAAATCTACTCACCACAAATCATGAGCCATACTATTTTCTTAGCCTCTGTATGCCCAGTGCTAAAATAATACTTAGGGAAAACTAAGCAATAAGTATTTATGAAATGAAAAAATAAACTGCTTTCAAAATTTGCTCTAAAATTGTACATCAGAGTTCCAGGGAAGATACTGAGTAAGAGGACCCTGAGCTCATCTCACAGATACACAGATACTGGAGTAAGAGGACCTCATCTTAGATGCACCTACACAACACCTGCATCAGTGCAACTAAACTAGCCAGAAAACAACCTGAAGAATAGTAGAACAGGCTGTCCATGCTTAATGGTAAAGAAGAAGTGGTATCAAAAATGCTGGGAAATTAACCTACCGGGTGAATCACAAAAGGAAGAGACATCACAAGCATGGAGAAAAGACAAGAACAGAGATCACACCAGGCAACTCAGACAAGGGGGTACTTATAGTGGGAAGACAACTCCCCCTAGCATTTGGCTTTGAGAATCACAAGGGCCTAACTTGACAAGGTGTTCAATCAATGGGGATTAAGACCAAGAACTTGAAAAATCATCGGCTTGGCTCTGGGAAAGCTGGAGGGCAATAGAAAACTGAGTCCCCGACCTTAAACAGATAGCATTTAACTGCTCTTAGTTATAGCGCAGAAGCAGCAGTTTGAAAAGTGCCTGGGATATATGGGAAAGAGACATGTTTACTAATCTCTGAATGTAAACTAGAGGGCCAGAGATCTTTAGGAGACCTCTCCAAGAATAGAAAGATTGGTGGGCACCATTTCCCTCCCCCACACCCCAACATGAGGGAACCAACCCAAGCACTTACCACCTAGCTGGCTAATACCATGTGTTCCAACCCTACATCCAACATATCCACTGGGCTGAAGTCCCTCCAAAGTGGTCCAGGTCCCATTCTATAAGCAAACAAATGCAACCAGTGCATACCTTCCTAAAACTGTGGGTCCTGCCTGTCCCCGTGTTCTCTTGAAGACTTCCCCTATCTGAGCCATTCCATTTGGCAGGGGTTGCTTCTAAGTATGCATCTCATTCTGCAAGCAACCCCTAGTGTGACAAGTACCACTCCACAATGATCCTTTCCCTGAAGAGAGGGGAAGATAACTGAACACACCAGTTCAACTGCAGCCCCCAATGATGGCAGACAGCTGATCCAACAACTGATACTTCCTACCAACAAAACCTCATGGGGGAAGCACATAGAGCTGGGTAGTCTGGGGTCAATGTAACCCCAATAAAGGGACTGGGGATAGACACCTGGTCTGACAGCAGACCCTGCCCACCCATGAAAGCCCTGTAGGGGAAATGCAGGGAGAGCCCCTGACAGTTCAGGGCAAGATCAGTTCTGGAAAATAAGCAGAGGGCAGGCATCTGGTCAATTCAACCCCAAGGCATCCCCTAAACAAAACAGGAACCAAATCTTGCCTAAAACAGACAAAAGAACCACTGTAGATGACTGGACTGAAGATAAATATGTCTCAACCCCAATAGTAGGGTGTATGCAACATACACAGGAGACACCCCTACAGCACCAGATTCCAGTGAACAGGTGACACTGCACTGCAGGACACAACAAGACCTCTTCTTCATAAAATCACTACTTTTAAGATGAGGAGACATAGCTGACTTTCCTAAGACATAGAAACAGACACAGAGAGTAAAACAAAATGAGAAAGAAGATAGCAGATTATGTCCCAAATTAAAGAACAGGACACCACAGCACAGGAGCAAAAGGAAATGGAGATAAATATGCCTGATAGAAAATTCAAAGTACTGGTCATAAAACTGCTCACTGGATGTAAGAAAAGAATAGAGAGCTCATTAAGACCTATAGCAAGATAACAAAAAATATAAAACAGAACCAGAAATGAAGAATTCAATAAATGAAATTTAAAAATACACTAGAGCAAATAAATAGTAAATGAGAAAAAGCAGATCAATGGGATGGGAGACAGGGCAATGAAAAGCAAATACACTGAACATTAAAAGAAAAAAAATAATAGAAAAATGACAATAGCTTAAGGAAGTTCAGTGACACCATTAAGCCCAACATTGACATTATGGGGATCCCAGAAGAAGAGAGAGAAAACAGGGCAGAAAACTTATTTAAAGAAATAGTAGCTGAAAACTTCCCTAATCTGAGGAAGCAAACATAAATCCAGATCCAGATAGCACACAGAGGCCCCAACAAAATCAACCCAAGGAGGTACACACCAAGACAAATAATATTTTTTACAATGGCAAAAATTAGTGATAAGCAGAATTTTAAAACCATGAGGAGAAAAGACAGTTACAAACAAAGGAAACTCCCATAAAAATATGAGCTGATGTTTCAGCAGAAACTTTGCAAGCCAGTAGAAAGTGTCATGATAAATTCAAGGTACTAAAAAGAAAAAAAACCTATAATCAAGAATATTTTATCCAACAAGGCTATTATTCAGAATAGGAGGAAAGATAGAAGTTCACAAACAAAATTTAAAGGAATTCATCACCACTACATCAGCCTTATAAGAAATGTTCATGGGAATTCTTTGAGTGAATAGAAAAGGCCATAATCAGGAGTAAGAGCATTACAGGAAAAAAATTTCACAGGTACCTATAACATAATGGAAGTGGTAGATTAATCACTTATATAACCAGTATGGAGGTTAAAGCACAAAAGCAGTAGAAATAATTGTATCTATAAAATCAGTCAAGAAAGGCACAAGAACAGAATGTAAAGCATGATACCCCAATTAAAAAAAAATTCCATTTACAGTTGTACCCAAAATAATAAAATACCTAGCAATAAACTTAACCAAGGAGGTAAAAGACTTATATTCCAAAAACTGTAAAACACTGATGAAAAAAGTTGAAGACAACAAATGGAAAGATATTCCATGCTCATGAATTGGAAGAACCAACAAACATCCATTGCACCCAAAGCAATCAACATATTTAAAGCAATCCCTATCAAAATACCAATAAGCATTTTCAGTCACACTATTTAAAATAATCTTAAAATTTGTATTTTAAGATTAAAATACACAAAAGACCCCAAAAAACTAAAGAAATTTTGAAAAAGAAGAAACTGGAAGTATCATAATCTCAGATTTCAAGATATATTACAAAGTTGTAGCGAACAAAAGAGTGTGGTACTGGCACAAAAACAGACACATAGATCAATAGAATAGAACAGAGGTCACAGAAATAAACCCATGATTATATAGCCTATCACTTTATGACAAAGAAAGCAAGAATATACAATGGGAAAATGATATTAGTGAAACTGTACAGCTACATGGAAAACAATTGGACTACCCTCTTGCACCACACACACACAAAAACTCAAGGTTCCTGGGTGACTCAGTTGGTTAAGCAACTACCTTTGGCTCAGGTCATGATACTGAAGTCCTGGGATCATGTCCCATATTGGGCTCCCTGCTCAGCAGGGAGTCTGCTTCTCCCGATGACTCTCTCTCTCAAATAAATAAATAATCTTTAAAAAAAAAAAAAAAGAAAGAAAACTCAAAATGAATTAAAGACCTAAATGTGAGACCTGAAACCACAGAGTTCTTAGAGGAAAACATAGGCAATAATCTTGAAATCAATCATAAACACATTTTTCTAGGTAGGTCTCTTTCGGCATGGGACAGAAAAACAAAATTAAACTATTGGGACTATTTGAAAATAAAAAGCTTCTGCAAAGTGAAGGAAATCAGGAATGAAACAAAAGAGAACCCACTGAATAGGAGAAGATACCTGCAAATGATACATCTGGTAAGGGGTTAATATGTAAAATTAAGAACTTATTATATGCAAAAAATATATGTACTTAATATGTTTTTTTAAAAAAAAAAAAACTTCTACAAGTTAACAACAACAAAATCCAATTTAAAAATAGACAAAAGACATGAACAGACATTTCTCCAAGAAGACATACAGTTGGCCAACAGATGCAGGAAAAGATGCTTAACATTACTCATCATCAGGGAAATGAAAATTCAAATCATAATGAAAAGCACCTCACACCTGTCTGAATGGCTGAAATCGAAAACACAAGAAACATCAAGTGTTGGCAAGGATGTATAGAAAAAAGAACCCTCATGTATTGTTGGTGGGAATGGAAACTGGTGCAGCCACTATGGAAAACAGTATGGAGGTTCCTCAACAAATTAAAAGTAGAATTACCATATGACCCAGTAATTGAACTACTAGATATTTACTCAAAGAAAATTAGAAAAGTTATACGCACCCCTATATTTATTGCAGTATTAGTTACAACAGCCAAGATATGAAAGTAACCCAAGTGTCCACCCACAGATGAATGGATAAAGAAGAGGTGGTATATGTATATATAATGGAATATTACCCAGCTATAAAAAAGAATTAAATCTTGCCATTTACAAAACATAGATGAATCTAGAGGATATAATGCTAAGTGATATAAGTCAGTCAGAGAACAACAAACATCCTATGATTTCACTCATATGTGGAATTTAAGAAACAAATGAACAGACTAAAATACATACACACACACACACACACACACACACACACACATTCTCTCTCTCTTTCTCTTAAACAGAGAACACCTGGTGGTTTCCAGAGGGGAGATAGGGGCAGAAGTTGGGGAGAAGATGAGTGAAATAGGTGAAGAGGATTTAGAGTACTGCTATCATGAGGAACACTGGATATATAATCATTGAATCATACTGCACATCAGAAAGTAAAATCACACTGTATGTTAATTATATTTGAATTTTAAAAATAAGTTAATAAAACTTTAAAATATAAAATTATATCACAATTTACGATGCCTTGAATTCCTTACACAGTAACATGTAAATTCCTTAGTATTGCAAAGACCAGTTCGACTTTGCTCAACTCATGTCCTGCAACAACGGTCTCCTCGTTTCCCAGCCCTCACCCCACGCTGTCATTGAGTGTGCAAATGCTTACAGAACCCAGAGTTCCAAAAGTTTCACAATGTAGAAAATTAACTTTTTTGCCCCTTCAAATTAAGTTCGTAATTCCACTTTCTCCAGTTTCCCAAATTTTCCTTCCTTCTTGACAAAAACTTATGAAAATTCCCTGTCATAACTGAATTCTAAGAAGAGTTAATCCATATAATTGATCCACTGGCCAGACCCCACCACACGGTTTCCCACTCTCCCCCTTGGAATCTTTCTGGAATTGTCATGGGTTATTCCTTACTCCTCTCACACAGTTGTTTTTCTGTTAATTCAGACCATACTCTGCTCTTCAGGGGACTCAGAATTTCATTCACTGAGCTGTGTAGTCCCAGCAAATACTTGGTATCTATCACATATATAAAAGAAAAATTGTACTGAATCTCTCTTAAAGAAGAAGTTATAGGGTGCCTGGGTGGCTCAGAGGGTTAAGCCGCTGCCTTCAGCTCAGGTTATGATCTCAGGGTCCTGGGATCGAGTCCCGCATCCGGCTCTCTGCTCAGCAGGGAGCCTGCTTCTTCCTCTCTCTCTCTGCCTGCCTCTCTGCCTACTTGTGATCTCCCTCTGTCAAATAAATAAATAAAATCTTTAAAAAAAAAAAAGTTATAAAATTGCTTATTCCTTAAGCAATTTTATAAAGAATTTAATGGAATTATAAGACTTGTTGTGGGAAACTAATTATCCACCCAGCCCAATTAACTACCAGCCAAAACTCTCATCATCTTCAACCAAGTATATACTTAATATATATATAAAATAAATATTATATATATAAATATGTATATATTTATATATATAATTATATACGTATACTTCTGAAGAGTTCCTTTGTTAGAAATCTTGGCCAGATCTCAATAAATATTTCTTGGACAAACGAGTAACATCCTTCTGAATTTACATATGTTCTCCCCAACAAAAACCTCCAACACACATACAAAAATGGAAACATTTTGCTACCTGCATCTTCTCTTGGGGTGATGAGAGGCTCTTCCTCATAAGAGATACAGTATCAATTTCAAAATGACTTGATGCTCAACAGCATAAAACATTGCACAAACACGGACAAAACTGGATGTTCAGCTTAAATTCAAAAAGCATACCAATTCCAATTACTCTATTAACTTCCTCACCTTGTGAAATTATTCTTGTCAATATTTTAATTTCACTGAGTCTGAATGAGAGATAAATGTGACTGCTTCAGCAGATGGCTGTCACAGACCGCATCCCACAATTAAGACTTCGTATAAAGCGGAAGCAGCCTGATACATTAGAGATAGTTCTGAATACCCATACCCCCTAAGCTTAACCTTAAGGAATACACAGATCAGTTGCGGAAATAAGAGGTCCCCCATTTTTAATTGTCACCTGAAAACCTTGCCTAAGTAAACTGATGCAGAGGACTCCAGATAAGAGGAAAATATTTGCTTTCTTTAATTTCAAGTTTTGCCCATCTGTGCTGCCTGTGCTGTCACTGGCTGTGTAACAGTGTAGGGGCCCCCAAGGGTTGCCAAATGTTCCAGCATATGCGGTGATTGGTATATCCAAGGAAGGGCATTCCACTGACACAGCATGGGCTCCAATCAATATAGACAAGGTGCCCATAGGATACCCCTGAGCTAAACTGTAATCTAAGTGAAACATTTTCTACATCACCCAAATCACTATTCTTCACTCTTGGCATTCCTTTAAAGGGCAAAACCTCTGCCAATATAGCCCTTCTCCCTCTTTAAGATGCTTACAGGAAAAAACCCTCAAATCAGGCCTTAGAAATCTCAGCCATTGTTGTCACCTTCATCAGAAGTCTTTGTGTTTGAGCCTTTTCTCTAATAGAGAAGGAAGGAGAATTCCTCTGTGAATATATGGTAGGATTATTTAAGGAATAGAAGGACTTTTTCTGATACTCTTGAAATATTATGCTATCTAATCTGCTCAGAATAAACTCCACATTTTATTCTAGAATTTATTCCATTTAAGGCTGAAGTTTAAAAGGCTCTCAGAGGGGCACCTGGGTGGCTCTGAGCTTCTACCTCTTGATTTCAGCTCAGGTCGCGATCTCAGGGTCATGGGACTATGCCCTGGGTTGGGCTCTGCACTCAGTGGGGAGCTGCTGGAGAGTCTCATTCTCCCTCTCCCCCTTCCCTTCCCCTTACTTGCCTGAATTCCTGCTCTTTCTCAAATAAATAAATCTTTCAAAAAGAAAAAAAATGTCTCTCAGAGACTTCACTTTTCTTTAGGATGAGAGCCACAAATTTTTTTGAAATAGTTGCATCACATAATGAAAAAAGTTCTGTTGTTTGGTTTGTTTGTTGGCTGCAAAAGAACTGGAAGGCTGTGAATATGCAGCTGTCTCTGGGGTCCCAGTTTATTCACCTGTAAAATGGGAAGAAAATCACCCTAACTGCTTTACAGGACTGTGTGGTAATGCTCAAAGACAGAAAGTTCATGGGAGTTAATTTTGAAATGGTTAAACTACTAAGGATGTGAGATACTGTTATCATAGTGTCAGTTTCAAGGAGGAAGTAAAAAATCAAGTTTGAAATGAAGCGGTCATGCCTCTGCTCTGACCCCCATCTTTCTATCAAGTGTGGTTTTCTTAAAAACCCAATTGAAGATCTTTCTTTCTTCTTACTATCTATGGGATCACTGCTGTTGGGGGGAGGTGTATTTTTCTTGCCGTAACCTTATGTCATTACACTCACTTCAGAACATAGCAGCGTGCCATTAGGAACATCTCACACAAGTGAGAGGTGGTAGCAGTTTCTTGGCCCTTAACAAAATGCTGGTCTCTGCCACAGAATTGGGGATGAGAGGTTCTTCCTCCGAGCTCTAACATTTTTAACCCTGTTAAGGATCTGAGCAAGTAAGGTGGGTTTAGGTGACAAACGGAGATAGAATAAAAAAAGTTGCTAAGGAACTACATTCTCCAGAAATAGAAAAGAGATTTTGAGATTAAAGGTTCAATAAACTGATAACCTTCAAACACGGGCTGGCTGTTCAGGCTTGGGCTTTTCCACTGCATTTTACAATGGTACCCAATGTGTAAATGTAGGATTTCTGAAAGAAAATTACAAAGAGGACCTAGCAGAAATGACATTGACAGGATATTCTATTTATTTCCCCTCCTCGAAAGAACAATTTGGTATTTAATTTCCAAAAATTTTCACAGGGGTATCTGGTGGGTGAGGGGAGAGTTTGAGAAGGATAGTCTTACTTTATTACAAAACATGAGTCCCACAGACCAGGTAATCATTTGCTAAAGCCTTTCTCTGCAGGAGATGCTATTCACAAAACTGCCTCGGCTCTCTTATCCAAATATTCGCTCTGATAGACAGCATTATCATTGTTATTTAGCATATATATTGCTCTTCACAATCATATATTGCCTAATCTTAGCAACACATCCCCAGTGAGCATTATCATCTCTATTTGCAGATGAAAAGAATACAGCACACAAAGGTTAAGTGACTTACCCATCATGAAACTACCATTCAGTGCTGAACAAGAACCCGAGCAGGGGACGGGACTATAAAACAACAGGCACCCCATCTACTAAATTGTAAACAGAGGGCTCACTTCTCGAACATAGGAGGAGGGGCTCAAGTTCACTTTTTTTTAATGCCTTGTCTCAACAGGAGAATTAAATCATTAAATCTTGGCTTATCCTTTCTGCTTTTTCAAGATCTCTCTTTTTATCTCAGCCTGAGGAGTAGAGCAGTAATGCTTTCAAATCGGCCACAGAGTCACCTGCAGGTTTAGATCAGACCTGATTCTAAAGGCAAAGTTTTCCTCCACTCCCTGCCAGACCCATCACTCATGTCCTCCCTGCAAAGTCAAGTATGTTCCTTCAGCCTTTACTCCACTAAGTTGTAACTGAAACACCAACCGTCAGGAATTGCTTTGGAACCCAAACAACCTTGTGGATCAGAACTTTCATGAATATACTTGCATTTGTGTGTGTCCTTGGCAGGAGGAAGAGAAGGAGAGGAGACTCACTGCTCTTAATTTTTAACTCTGTATAAGACATACAATTAGAAAACGTAGAAATTATACTTCTAATTATAGTAAATCCTTTAAAAAAAAAAAAGACTACAGATACGTAACTAAAAATGTTCCTATCTTTATTCAAGTTATTCTGAGGATTTAGCTCAATGGTTCTTAACCAACATCACTAAGATTCAAACTAAGGCCACCATAGATAATGGTTTTGAATTGACCTGGATGTTTGACAAATAAAAACTTCTAGCTGTTTTCTTTGTTTGGAAAAGTGATTCCCAGAAATTGTGAAGGTAAAGGAAATTCAGAGGTCATCTAGTCTATCTGACTTGATTAAGGCAATATACGGACGAATTGTGTTACCTTTAGCTTATCGCTGGTTTGGCATAAATTTTAATCTCACAACAGATAGTCTCCAATATCCCTCTTAATCTCCATAAAAGGAAAGAGTTCTTTAGGATGTCTAGACAGTATACAGGTCAATATATTTCACAATATGCATTTGCGCTATTTTTAAAAGTCAACCAACAGTTGCTGTGATATATTACATTATTTTCCTAATGGTTTCCACAAATATATGGCTTTGTGATTTTTCCATCAGACAACTACAGTGATGCTGGTATACTTTTGGCCGAAAGCCTTACTCCAAATCTCAGACTCCATACACATGCTTTTAAGTGGTACCATTAGATAGTAAGTATTATTTCCCATGAGAAACAGTTGTTTCATTATCTGTCTATCTCTGAGTTTTAGGTAACAGGAACATAATGCTATATTAGAAAAAAGGGCATTGCTGCCTTTTTTTTTTTTTTAAATCAAGAGGCTCTTGAATTTTCAATAGCAATTGCACAGTATTATCCCTCTGATAATATCAAGGAAACAATTTCAGTTTGTACCTAATGATGGAGTCAAGAATCAAGAGAAAAGCAAAATAAACATTTTAGGACCTGCCGTTAATAAAACAGGGTACAGTGTATGGATCAGGGTGATAAAACCTCCAGCATGAAACACGAGTAATCCCAGATCTTTGTGCCTCAGTCTATCATATTTAGTAACAACTGACTGACCTGATTTCAACATGTCAACTGTATCCTGATGAGCCCTAGAGGTGGTTTTGTGAAAGGCTCTTTTTCTCCTCGGAAAGAGAGGACACACACACAAATGGAGACTGGCCAGCAGACAGAATGATTGGTTAGGTCTTACTGGCAATGCTCTCCCTACTCTTTAATTTCATAAAGGTCAGAGGCGTTACTTTAAACAGGGCCCTATTAAAATTCTGAAGGATGGAGCTTGCTCATCTCAAATACCTAGGTGGTAAGTGAAAGAGGGGAAAGAAGATAAAAAAAAAAAAAAAAAAAAAAGCACCACCCAGTACAAGGTTAGATTAGGTCCCTGTGTACATAGGGCTATCCGAGGGAAGATCGAGCCCTGAAGATTTTAATTTCAGTGAAGTCATACAGAGCTAATGGAGCCACAGGCGATCAATAGCTCCCACTCTGCTATGAGGAGGAGAGATTTATTGAGCTCTTCCCACTGATCCTGCATCAAGTACAGCCAGCAGTGCCGATCCCTGTGCCCCCCAGTCGCTGCCGTGTGCAAATGACGGACTCCCTTCCAAGCACCAGCTCAGCTTTCACAGCCAGCATAGAGTTCTCAGACAATCCCTTAATATGTCCACTGGAATCATATCTTTATAACATTTAGGCTGGGAGGTAAGAGAACCAATAAATCACTTACCTCTCTCCCTCCAAGTTCAGACCCAGTTCAGACCAGGTACAGGAGCTGGGGTAATGGCAATCTATGTAACAGCTTTATTGCCACTAACCCAAACCTATGGGCTCCCTGTTCCTCCTCTAGTCCCTTGGATACTACTTTACAATAAGATTTGGTCTGCAGCACAGATACCATCTAGTCGCCACATACTCAAAAGCATAACATGAAACAGTAGCTGTTAGGCCCTCACCTCTCCAATCAGATAAAGCACTGTTCTCTGAGTAAGCCTGGAAAGAAGAATGGAAAGCCTCCCCTAATAGTGGAAGTTCTCACATCAACGATGGCCTCCCAAATATGGACATCAAACCTGTGTATTTGATTTTATTGGATACTTTGGGGATCTTTATCTTTGGAATTATGTATTAAATGATCAGTGTAATCACTTAACAAGCCGCTAGAGATAACAGTAAGACTCATTCCTGGCCAGTTCATTCAATGGTGATTACTTCTGCTGGTAATGGACTGCTCTTTTCTCCATTGCTTCCACAATCAGGAATTCCCTCCTGTCATCTACAGAGACAAGCATTATATGCTGGCAAAAAAAAAAAAAAAAATCAAGCGGTGGTTAGCAAGTGCTACACACAGTTCACCAGTAACCCAGGTAGCTTGCTGCTCTTTGCAAATGAAGAAGTCATCTTGGGTATCTGCCACACAAATTAAATAACAGCTTTCAAGAGTAAAACTAGCATTTGGCAGTGCCTGACTTAAAACGCTACTGCAGCTAATGTTCATCGAGTCCGCAGAGGACGGCCTCGGAAGTGTCAAGTCAGCAACCAGATGACTTCCAGATTCAAATATATTTGCTTTAACTGTTTTTCTTCCCTATATTCTTTCCCACTACTTCTAAAGTCATGTTTAATGCTATGTAATCAACGAAGTTGGACTTTCCAATTAACTTCTGTTTATTAGTGAATTTTACCCCAGCTTTTGTGCATGTAGAATACTTGCTTAACTTGAACTTATTAAAATGAGTATCTCTAATCTTCTCAGAATGACAGCTCTCTGAAACAAGTGAAATAAACTAATTTCTGGGATTACATTCAAAATTACTACTTTGGTTTCTTTTTTATCTTTGCCTTTATTAAATTCACAAGTTCAAATCGACATTTTAAAAGATCAAAAAAGAAAAAGATCAGATAGTCACCTTGTGTTGTTACCAGCAATTAAAAACATTAGATCCATGTACTTTCTACTCCTGAAATGAAATCCTCAGATCAAGGGTGAGTTAACTGAGCACAGGACTCACCACATCCTATGTGTGACAGCCTACAAAGACCACGTATAATCAAGTATATGAACAGTGTCTTTTTCTCATTGTTTAATTTATAGATAAATACATGAAACAAAGATAGGACTTTGCTAGGAAAGCAGAAGATAAACAACCCAATCCACTAAGAAAATAGAGTTTCAGTGCAAACTCATCATTTAAGAGTGATTGTGTTGTGTATTAGACACTGAGGTAGGTATTATAATCTCTATTTTATAGATTAGGAAATTTAAATCCAAAGAGGGTACATAACCTGCCATAATAGCAAGCATGTGTAGAGCCAAGATTTAACTCCACATTCTCTGATTTCAAAGCCCTGGTTACACTGACCATTATATAAGTCTGGCCATTATCAAGGTGTCGTATGGCTCATTTAGCCAGATTCCCATTCTGTTTAATTATTCCAAAGAAGGAATAAGTAAGACACTCTCAGAAGCAGCATAGACTTTGAGAATTGAGACATGTTTTTAAATATAGAGCTATGGGGGCACCTGGGTGGCTCAGTGGGTTAAAGCCTCTGCCTTCCGCTCAGATCATGATCCCAGGGTCCTGGGATCGAGCACCGCATCGGGCTCTCTGCTCCGTAGGGAGCCTGCTTCCTTCTCTCTCTTCCTGCCTCTCTGCCTACTTGTGATCTCTGTCTGTCAAATAAATAAATAAAATATTTAATAAATAAGTAAATAAATATAGAGCTATGCATATTGAAATATATAGTTGCTTACACTTAAATAACTTCCAGAAGCAAATTTATTTTTTAATATATTATTAAGTCATTTAGTTTTCAATCAAGGTCATGCAAAAATAGTTTACAGGTAGAAATTTATTGAACACCTACTATGTCCTGGGAACTTAACTCCTATTTACTTATTTAATCCTCATTTAACTTTACGTTACAATGCATTATAATCCTTATTTTTTAAAAAAAAAACAGATTCAATGATTAAATTACATGACTAAAAATAGGGTGAAGGGAGAAAATAAGATATTTAAATCTAGTTATTGACTCCAATTCCTAAGCTTCAACATGCCAACAATCCCTAAGATGTACCAAAAGAAATATCACACAAGCATGCATGTGCTTACAATATAATACCATAAATGGTTTAAGGCTAAAAAAAAAAAAGTGTTGTGGCAAATAGTCAACTTAAAAATTGCTTACATTAAGTATTTCCTGAAATCATTAAGACTTTTTACTAAATCATTTTGATGATACAAATAATAAAATAATGTCTACCATTTGTAAGCAAAGAAGTAAGACAGAAAATTACATTTCATTTCAAAAATATAATAGCTGCCAAGGCAATATAAAACTAGACAATATATGATTAATTATTAAGTGGCACAGACCTGCATTACCCAAAGTATGGTACCAACACATGTTGTGGCAATAAAATTTATACAAGGCAGCAGATATGTAAACATAGCTTGTATTTATTTTTCTATCTTGTGATTAGTTTTCTAATTATGGTCAGTGGTATTAGTTTTCCTTTTTATAAAAACATAAAGGTTTTTTTTTTCAGCTTATTTTTTTAAATTTTTTATTTTTCATAAACATATATTTTTATCCCCAGGGGTACAGGTCTGTGAATCGCCAGGTTTACACACTTCACAGCACTCACCAAAGCACATACCCTCCCCAATGTCCATAATCCCACTCCTTTCTCCTAATCCCCCTCCCCCCGGCAACCCTCAGTTTGTTTTGTGAGATTAAGAGTCACTTATGGTTTGTCTCCTTCCCAATCCCATCTTGTTTCATTGATTCTTCTCCTTCCCACTTAAGCCCCCATGTTGCATCACCACTTCCTCATATCAGGGAGATCATATGATAGTTGTGCTTCTCTGCTTGACTTATTTCGCGTATCATGCTTAGCGAAATAAAGATTTTTTTTAAAAGAAATTTCTCCTTATTAATCATTTTAGAATACTATTTAATAGTGCTTACTAAATGTGAACATAAGTACAAAAATCTTTGGACCTAGCAATTATATTCCTTTGTATATATCCAACAGAAATGTATACAAATGTACATGAAAATATAAACATAAGAATATATTCATTGCAACATTATTTGCTATAGACCCAAGACAGAAATTAACCAAATGGCTATCAACAGCTGAATAGGTAAATATATTCATACAATAAGATATGATCCAGCAATTAGAATGACTCTACGAAACATAGATGAATCTCATAAGTATTGAGAGAAAGCAGCCAGACATAATTTCAAATATAATGTAAAGTTCCTAGAAAATAGTAAGCATTCAATGTATAGTTGTTTCCTTTTTGATTATCTGTGGTAGTATTGCTATTATTTCATTCATTCTCTCGGTGCTTATGGCCAAATCCATCTTTTACTTAAGAGTAGCAGGTTACTGTCCTCTTGGGCCACTTCACTACACTCTCCTACAAGGAGGGATGCTGCTATGCTGTTGATGAATGGCTTTATATCAGATGTTGTATTGAGCGGATTGACTAAGTTAAATTAGCACATATACCACTAAGGTCTTTTCTAAAGTTCCCATTAGATTGGTAAGACAGGCAGGGAAGCTTTTCCTATACTCTATTGTGTCTTCTTCTGCATTTATTACATTAAAGAAGGAAAATCCAAGATACAAATAAAAATCACAAATAATAACACAGTCAATCCAAGTAAGTGGAAAGGAGAGAATCATCAAGAACATAAAACTGACAAACAAAAGAGAAAAATTAACAAAACCAAACATTGGGGCTACAGAAATTAACAAGATTAATTAACTAATAAGAAAGCAGGTTAAGAAAAGAAATACAAATGACCAAAAATATTAAAAGGAGCTATCATTACAAACCTACAGATATTTAAAAATAATAAGACAATATTATCAAATTAATTCACTAATTCAAAAAACAAAGTCCACTAATTCAAAAAACAAAGTCAACAAATCTCTTGGGCACCTGGGTGGATCAGTCATTAAGCCTCTGCCTTCGGTTCAGGTCATGATCTCAGGGTCCTGGGATCAAGCCCCCAATTGGGCTCTCTGCTCAGCAGGGAGCCTGCATCTCCCCCTCTATCTCTTCCTGCCTCTCTGCCTGCTTGTGATCTCCGTCTGTCAAATACATCAATAAAGTCTTTTAAAAAAATGTCTTAAGTCACATTTTACCAAATTTGTAACAGAAATTAGAAATGTTTAGCTCTACATCCATCAATGGAATTAAATTCCTTATCAAACATCTTCTGCAAAGAAAAAAGCAGACAGACACAAATGGTTTTACTCAAGAAATCAACACTGAAGAATGAAATACAAATTCTACACAAATCCAGAAAGTTAAACAGGAGGAAATACTCTCAAACTAATTAAAAGACAAAAAACAAAAAATAAACAAAGCAAAACAAACAAACAAACAAAAAAAAAAACACAAGAAAACTATGACACAAATACCTGAAAAATACATTAAGAGAAAGAAAGTTATACACCAATATACTTCATATACTTCATGCAAATAGATTCCCTCATACCTAATAGTAAACAGAATTCAGCAAAGTATAAACGTATAATACATCATTACCAAGTGACATTTACTCCAAGAATGCAAGGTTGATTTAACACCAAAAAACAAAACAACAACAACAAAATCTCACTCTGTAATTCACAACAACAGAATAAAGTAGAAAACCTTTATATGTTCATTGTGTAAAAAAGAAGATATCTGCAATTTGAAAAAGGATTTTTATGAAAAATAATGAAAGACCAGATATTTTCCACCTAAGTTTGGAAACAAGGTAAAAACATACACTCTTACCATTTGTATTTATTATATTGGAGTTCCTACTCAGTGCAAAGGGCAGGGAAAATAAATAAAAGGCTTAAAGCTTAAAAAGGAAGAAACAAACCTACTACTTTACATAGAAGATATAATAGTTTACATAGGAAATCCTCAAGAATATACCAAAAAATACTAGAATGAATGAATTTATGAAGATCATGGAACATATGGTCAATACACAAAAACCAATTATCTGTCTATATATAGCAGTAGGAACTAACTAAAAATAATGACTAACTAAAAATAATGACTTTTTAAAGGAATTTATTTTATTTTAGAGAGAGAGTACAAGCAAGGGGAGGAGCAGAGGGAGAGAGAATCTTCAAGCAGACCCCCTGGCTGAGGGTGAGCCTGATGTGGGGCTCAATCCCATAACCCATGAGATCATGAGCTGAGCCAAAATCAAGAGTCCACCCAGATGCCCCAGAAAAACAATGAATTTTTAATACCTCATGTATAACATTTGTAATCATAGAACACTTGAAATTAAGTTTAAAAACATGCAGGGGTGCCTGCATGTTTCAGTCAGTTAAGCACTCAACTCTTGATTTTGGCTGAGGTCATCATCTCAGGGTCATGAGATGGAGCCCCACAATAGGCCACCAGCTCAGCAGAGAGTCTGCTCAAAGATTTTCTCCCTCTCTCTCCTCTCCACTTGAGTGTGCTCTCTCTCCCCTTCTCTCCCTCTCTCAAATAAATAAATCTTCCTAAAAAAATACAAAAATGAAAGACTTTAACAGTGAATACTACACAGCATTACTGAAATCAATAAAGACCTATATAAATGAAGGGAGATATCATGATTTAGATTGGAAGACTAAATATTTATAATGTTTGGTATCTATAGATATATAGATGTATATATATAGATATAAGGTATCCACAGATAAATTTGGGGAATATCCACATTATAAATATGTCAATATTCCCCAAATTTATCTATAGTACCTTATAATCACAATTCAAATCAGCAGGCCTTTTTGCTAAAGAGTCATGTTGGTTCTAAATCGCATATGGAGAATAGTATGTACTAATCCAAATATACTTGTTCAAAAACAATAATGTTGGAAGATCGACTGTCTTATTATAAACTTACTATAAAGCTACAGTAACCAAGATAGGTTACTGCCATTAAAAAAAAAAAAAAAAAATAGGTCCATGAAGTAGAGTTCAGAGGAAACCACAAACATTTAATTTCTAACAAATGCTCTGAAACTATTCAAAGGGGGAAAAAGAGAATCCTTTTTAATGGTCCTGGAATAACCTAATAAATACAAAGAAAAATGAACCTTGACTCCTACCTCAGACCACATGTAAGACTTGATTCAAGATGGGTCATGGAGCTAAATATAAAAGATAAAACCCTAAATCTCCTAGAAGAAAACCTGGAAGATGATTGTAACAACTCTGATAGGCAGAGATTTCTTGAGAAGCTATTTTATAAAACCCAATAAACTGAAAAATAAAACCATCAAATCAGACTCCCTCAAAATTAAGGATTTCTGGTCACCAAAATATACAATTAAGAAAATGTAAAGGCAAGCCAGAATAGAAGAAAATATTTTTTACAAATATATCTGACAAAAGATTTGAATCCAGGATAGAGAATTTCCTATAAATCAAAAAGCACAATCCAACATATAAAAACTTGGACTAAGGTTTAAACGGGCATGTTTCCAAAGGATTATGCAATAAGTTTATTAAAAAGGTATTCGATATCATTTTTTTAAGAATTTTAAAATTATTTATTTGACAGAGACAGCGAGAGAGGGAACACAAGCAGGGGGAGAGGGAGAAGCAGGCTTCCCACTGAGCAGGGAGCCCAATGCAGGGCTTGATTCCAGGACTCTGGAATCATGACCTGGGCCAAAAGCAGATGTTCAAGGCCTGAGCTACCCAGGTGCCCCTCAATATCATTTTCATCAGAGAAAAAGTCAGTTAAAACCACAATATGATATTTACTATTTTATACCCATGAGAGTGATTATAATAAAAAAGACAAATATTGGCAAAGATGTATAGCAACTAGATCTTCCTGATATGTGTAGTGAGGTTTGAATATAGTTTAACTACTTTGGAAAATTATTTGATAGTTTTCAAAAGTTAAACATAACCTACCTGATAACCAAGAAATTCTTCTCTAAGCATTTACTTATGAGAAACCAAAGCAGATGTTCTCAAAAAGACTTCCAGGAGAGCTTTCGTAGCAATTTTATTTGAAATAAGCCCAAACTTGAAAGGATTCAAAAGTTCATCAACAGTGGAATGGAAAAGCAATTATAACATAGTCATACAACAGAACACTACATATACACAAAAAATAATGCTTACTGATACAAACAACACAGAGATGACTATCAAAATCATACTGAGCAAATGAAGCCAGTCACAAGAGCATCATTCCATTAAAGGAATATTCAGGAATGGTCAAAACTAACCAATGGTGACAGGGATCACAACAGCGGTTGCCTACAAGGAGGAGAATGATCAGAAGGGGCATGAAGAAACCTTCTCAGGTAATGGAAACATATTCTATCTTTTTTAAGATTTATTTTAGAAAGAGAGAAACTGTGCACATGCATGCTGGGGGAGGGGCCAAGGAAGAGGGAGAGAGAATCCTCATGCAGACTCCCTGCTGAGTATGGAGCCTGACACAGGACTTGATCTCAGGACCTTGAATTCATGACCTGAGCTGAGCTGAAATCAAGAGCTGGCCATTTAACCAACTGAGCCATCCAAGCGCCCCAGAATGTATGATATCTTGTTTAAAGTTGTGGTTACGCAAATATACACATTTGCTGCATTCTTTGATTTATACACTTACTATCTGTGCATTTCCCCTCAATGTTTTAATTTAATGAGAAAAATATTAACCTGATTCTGATACTTCATTCAATAAATTGAAAACTGGTAAAAGGACTGTGGAAAGTCATCTGGCAATCCACAGTGAAGCTGAGTACATTCTTGTACATAGACCTGGCAATTCCACTCCCAGGCATATAACCTGCAGAAATGAGTCAAAATGTTCATCAAATACATGTTCAAATTTTCCATATTAATAATATCCCAAGCTAGAAACAATTCCTAGGCTTACCCAACAATGGGATGGATAAATTCTGGTGTATTTATATAATGGTTTTCTAAACATCAATAAGAATAGAACTATTGTGGATCTCAGTGTTGAGGGAAAGACAAAAAAAAAATACAAGTGGTAGGTTACCACTTCAAAAACAACAAAATCAATGTCTAGTGGTAGGTAAGAAGCAAGACAGTAGTTACAAACCAGGGAGATTAGTAACTATAGAGCCAGAAGGATGTTTTTTCTTCAGTAGATTCTAGTTACATAGATACATTTACTTGTGAAAATTCACTCAGCTACACATGGATGCTTAATGCATTTTATGTATTCTAGACCGCAATAAAAAGTCTAAAAATCTGTGGCAAACAGGAGAAATATATTCCATGCTTTGGTCATGACATGCCATTCAAAACTGCCATGAAAAAATGTAGCATGAATTCACCTGCCTAATAGTAAGTAAAAGTGATAGAAGGTGTGATTTTTAAAATCTTGTTTGCCATCTACTTCAGAAATGAGTTTATTTTTATTTGATCATCTGGGTATTTCAGGTGCCCCTGGGGCAAGACCAAAATTTATAGTCCTGTAGTTATATAGGCCACTTGTTTATATAGAGAATTTTATAGCTTCATTCTTCAGGCTTATGTCAGTATTGTTGGGAGTTTGCTCTCTTAATTATCCTCCGGGACTTCAGTGTGCACACAGATGTCAATTCAGATGGGCCAGCGTGTATCTTTCTGGAAGCAATGGACTCTGAGTTTTAACCAGATGGTTGAGGCAAGTTCCCTGAAGGCCAAGCTCATTTTAAACTTTGTCTATGGATTTAATTTGTGAAGAGGGTTCCATTTTCAATGTCTAATCTCATTTACCCAGTCATTAGCTCATTAATTTCCTTTCTTACAAAATTTCTTAATTTCAAGATGAATGCCTAGATATAAGCATGAACTTTTTTTTTTTTTAGGAATTTACTCTATGTCAAACACTGTTCTAAATCTTTTATATGTAACTCATCCAATAATTACAATTAATCTGTGCATTAAACTATTAAAATTATCCTCATTTAAAATAAAGAAAAAATGAAGCACAGAGAGGTTAAAAAAAAAAAGAAAAGAAAAGAAAAACTTGGCCCAGGTGACATGGAAGACAGGTCTATGTACATGAATGTATTCAGCTTCACTATGGATTGCAGATGACTTTTCAGAGTCCTTGTATCAGTTTTTCAGTTTTATTAAATATTTTATCTTAAATAAATTTTTAAATTATTTATTTAAATTTATTTTTAATTATCCTATTATATCGTTACTGGGAATTAAAAACTCTGCATTATTTATAAAAGAAGCAGCTAGAAATTTGAGTATGGAGCCTAGCAAAATTTCCGGAGGAATTAAAATATCGTAAACACTGTGGCTGGGTGTTTTATTTTAAAGCTCACCTATTGTCAGACCACTGGCTGCTAACAGAACCTCTGGAGCCTCTAGCGCTGCGCCTCCAGGTCCCCCAACAACCATCAGCGTGATGATGCATCAAACAAAATGAAAAATCTCGGGGACCTTTTTACAGACTTCACATTTCTTCTTTTCTTCTTTTTTTTTTCTTTTAACTTTTGTCCTTTAGATTATTTAAGATTTTTTTTTAATGCATTTGAGAGAGAGAGAGGGAAAGTGAAAGAGAGCATGAGAGGGGAGAAAGTCAGAGGGAAAAGCAGACTCCCCATAGAGCTGGGAGCCAGATGTGGGACTCACTCCCAGGCTAGACAACATCTGGAATTTACTTTGCAGGCTCAAGAGCCCGCTATGCACCTGCTATCAAAGAGCAATGGCAGTGCTATGGATAGCTCACATTTTCCTCTTGCCACCTTTTCTCTCTTGTTACTTTAAATTTCACTGAAAAGGGTAATAAGACAGGTACATGTCCTTCCTTTTACATACCTTCTTCAAATAGCTTCCATGAACACTGTCAAAAATTGTGTCCCTTACTCTCCTACAGGACTAGGGATCAAAGAAGCATCCTCACTGTTTTTACTGTTGTGATTATTATTAATACCAGTTGTTGGACATATAAATACTCCAGAAACTGTGTTGTAGATATAACTTTATACATACACTTTAATATATGTATACTCCATAGCTATATTAGGTTATAGGTAAACATCTGAAGAAACTAATACTCAGAAAAATATGTGGCTTAAACTGTGGAAAGAGCTTAGATGTCCATTGATAGATGAATGGATAAAGAAGATGTGATACACACACACACACACACAATGGAATATTATGCAGCCATCAAATAAACAAAATCTTGTCATTTGCAACAACATGAATGGAACCAGAAGGTATTATGCTAAGCCAAATGAGTCAATCAGAGAAAGACAATTATCATATGATCTCTCTGATATGAGGAATTTGAGAGGCAGGGAAGGGGGATTATGGGGGGAGAGAGAGAAAAATGAAGCAAGATGGGGTTGGGAAGGGAAGGGAGACAAACCATAAGATTCCTAATCTCAGGAATAAACTGAGGGTTGCTGAGGGGGTCAGGAAAGGAATAGGGTGGCTGGGTTATGAACATTGGGGAGGGTATGTGCTATGGTAAGCACTGTGAATTGTGTAAGACTGAGGATTCACAGACCTGTACCCCCGAAGCAAATAATACATTATATGTTAATAAAAAATTTAAAAAATGAGGATGTGTGGCTTTCTCAGATTGTTCAGAAGGAAATGGGAGAGGTGGGATGTGCACTTAGAACAATCTGATTTCAGAGAATGTTTACCTTTCCCACTGACAATCTCATCTAAATACCCTAAAACTGAAGTTTGGATCTATTTCATGTTGTTTTCATTAGAATAATGGGCTTCTAATTTTGACCCATATGGTAACAAACAAATTCCTGGGCTTTTTTTTTTGCTCCTGCTCCATTTGACATTTTCTTTTGCTCAAGTTGCCCCTAGTGCAATTCTTCTTACTTGATAGCCGCCTAGAAAGGGTTACCAACCTGGGGTACCAGAGCGATACTGCGCACAGCCATGAAGCAAGGAAACCCCTCCCCGCACCTGTGTCGCACATTATTGCCAAACGACTTAATCAACAGTGTTAGCTCACCCTTATGCCATAGTCTGTGTCTCACAGAACTCTTCATGAAGAGCTATCTTCCAGAGGTTATATCTCTAACCACTCTTTCCAAATAGGCCTAAACCCACAGAAATGAGCCATGTGTGCAGAGACAGTATCTCATCCCATCTCTTCTACTGCTTCTCTCTCTTCTACTGCTCTCAGACCCTCACCCTTTACAGGTGCTCTCCCTTAGCGTTCTAGAACAAAAACCACCACACAAATCAGCCATTCGTCTGTCTCGGGTCCAACCAAACAAGCCTGGTTGTTTGGGGCTTAGCAAAATCATCTTCATTCAAGCCGCAATCCTAAAACTTAACATGGCGCTTGGAACAATCCAGAAAATTTAAGGCGGTGGGGGAGTCAGCTCAGTTAACTGACTTTTTTTTTTTTTTTTTTTTAAACTCAGTTGCTTTGAATGCAACAGGAAAGAAGCCACAGGGGAGAGCTACACGTGGGGAACGTTATGTGGATATGAAGATAAAGGAAAGGTGCAGAAAGGACAGCATTTCTCAATCACATAAGTTTAACTACAATGTCCCTCAACAAGACAGGGAATTCAGGAAAAATGATCACATGTGTTGCGACGTGAATGGTACAGTAGTGAGTTTATATTTGGACACACTGATTTTGAGATGACTATGGGTCATTCCGGTGGGTGAGAGTCCAACACAGTTTGGAGCTTGGAATCTAAGTCAACCTTGGTCAGATCAGGAAAAAGTAAACTGAGAGTCATTATCCCTGGCATACTAGTGAGAGCTGCGGAGTAGATAACACAATCCAGAGGGAGGGAAAAGCAGAGCCGTTAAAAGCAGTGAAAGTTCAAAAGTTAAATAGCTCGTCTTGTTAAAGTGAGCTTCCACCAAGCTTTTCAAAGGAACCTTTTTCTAAGACTAAGGTAAAGAACATTAAATATTAAATGAATAGTGTTGGAATCTGGACATTAGTAAGTATCCAGCCAGACTTCAAAATATACTCCCCCCCCCGCCATTGAATTATACGCCAACAAATCATCCCTCCTGCTGAATTTTTCTCCATAATACTTATCACCATCTGATGTACTACATATTTTATTTAGAGCTTCTTGTTATCTTTATTTCTCCACTTGAATGAGATTATAAGAGAATTTGTTTCTACCTTGTTCACTGCTTAGAATCTTAGGTACTCACCATATATTTATCAGAAGAAAAAAAAGAAGGAAAACAAAAATTGCTTTCTACCCTTGGGTGGCAGGTAGTACTGAAATACTACGTAAGATTCAGCAAAACCAGTTTGTCCTGTTTCATTTCAACTAGAGTGTTAGGAAGGAGAGAAACCTGCAGAAGCAGTTAAACTACATCTTATTAACATTGAAACATACAGTCAAAAGTCCTTCTATTACACAGTTTCTTTATTCTAATAGAGAAGCTATCAGAACATAGATAAAGAGAATTAGCTGGCTTGTAATTAGACTTCTGGGACACTAAAGGATAACCGTTTCAGTTTCAACAGCCTAGACTGAATGCATTAAACATACCATATTACATTGACAAAATGAAAAAGTGGCATTGGCATGCACTTAAGCAGTACATGTTTGTTAAGAATTTCCCTGTTCGGTGGTGGTACAGGCTGGTTTACATAGCACTTCTGCAAAACATCCCATCATCATGCATAGCACGGGTAGCAGACATTCCTTGAAGGACCTGGCATTCTAGAAGCAATGCTTCTAATTGGTGATTATACATGATATTGACCCATGTGCTGAAAGGTTTAGAAGCTGTTTCAGGTAATTCTAATACACTGATTTGTTGCTGATGATTCAGTGTTTCAGTTCAATATGGTTTTCTTTGAAAGGCACTGGGTTTGAGAATAATCAGACCATATTCTCTGACATCTCATCACTCCCCAGGATTCATTCACTGATCATCAACTCTCCAACCTCAGAGTTCCAAGGCCATACTTCCGGCAGCTTCAGACATGTAGCCAGTGGCATTTCTCGATAAAGAACTCATTCGGAGAATAGGCACCAAGAGCTCAGAATGCTGGATTCCTCTCAGCTGGCCGAGAATGTACTGACACTGGGCAGAAGAGCTCTATGTCTACCACCTCCATGGCTACCATCCCTGCCCAGGCCTTCAGTGTCCCTGTGCTCTCCAGGCTTCTGCTTTGCCATCCACAGTCTTCACGCACAGAGAAGCCAAATTTGTTCCCAGGTTCTACAAAGCCCTGTGTGATCACATCTGGATTTCTCTCTCCTATCCAAACCTCCTACAACAACACGCCCTGAGGATAGATACCTTCAGCCTTCTTACTGTTCCTCAAATTTGGAGAAACTCATTCTTGCTTCAGACATTTCCCCATCTCTTGTTCCTCCTTCCTGAATAAATAAGACTCTCACCACTTATTGTCTAATAGGCCACACTGTATAAATTACCTTTTATCTATCACTATCACCTTGCCTCTACCTCTGAATCAATGAACCTCAGGGGACAAGGCCTTTCATCCGCTGCTTCCAGAAAGAAAGAGAGGAAAGAGGGAAAAGAGGGAGGGAGGGATAGAAAGAAGGAAAGGAAAAGAGGAAAGAAGGATAAAATCGTTCTCTTTTTGAGGCCAAAACATGCTTAGATATTGTGTATTAATGCATGCATTAGTATATCAACATCAAGCCTCCTATATCTCCCCTAAAATGCATGCTTCCCATGCTTCATCTTCCCAACAGTTATATGACAAAGCTTTTAAAGTCAATATTTGACATTCACATTAAAATAATTATGTGACTAAAACTTATAAGCAACAAAGTACACTAGAATTTTTATTTTCTTATAAAATTCCTTTCTTTTTTAAAAAAGATTGTATTTGATAGAGACATCACAAGTAGACAGGCAGAGAGAGAGTGGGGAAGCAGGCCCCCCACTGAGCAGAGAGCCCGATGCGGGGCTTGATCCCAGGACCCTGAGACCATGACCTAGGCGGAAGGCAGAGGCTTAATCCACTGAGCCACCCAGGCACCCCTAAAATTCCTTTCTTAAGATTTTCATTCACTTATTTTTAAAGTGAAAGAGTGCCCTCATATGCACCTGAGTGGGGGCAGGGGCAAGGGCAGAGGGAAACAAGCAGACTCTCCCCTGAGTGGGGAGGCCACTACTGACGTGGGACTCAACCTCATGGCCCTGAGATCATGACCTGAACTGAAATCAAGAGTCAGACACTTAACCAACTGAGCCACCCAGGCATCCCTAAAATCCTGCTCTTTCTTGGATATTATAATTGTGTGATTTCCTGTTTTCTATGTATTCATCTCCAACAGAACATGGAGATTCATTTCCATTTGGTAAACACTTGGGAACATTTCCTCCCATTTGAAACATCAACCATAGATGGAGTCTTTCCACATCTAGATATGATCGCTTTCTTTCCAGACCCTCCACACAATCATTTTCTTCAGCGCCCCTGCTGTATCATCATCACATTATAAATCACCTTCCCATCTCTCCTTTTTTGCACTCCTGTTTAATTGAACCAGCTTCCACGGAATTTACATTAAAATTCTAGCTTTTTAAAGACATTGCTTTATTGTTTCCCAGTTTCCCGTTTTACCATAAGCCCAATGCCACAGTGACTTTAATCCTTAATACTAAATCCTATTTTGTTTGTATGATTGCTAGAACAACCTTTCTCTATAATCTTTTAGGGCCTTCTCTTTATATTTGGTATTCTAAAATTTGCCAATGATGGAATTTGTTTGGATCTTCAATGCACTAAGCATTTGGCTGGCCCTTTTAATTCTAGAAATGCATGTCCTTCAGTTCTAGGAAATGCTCTTGAAGATTTTTATTTTTACCTTCATGTTTATTTACGATTTAATGTAATCTTTATCATTAGTTCTGATTACATTTATTCTAAGCCAAATCCTCATGTACACAATCCTGGAAATCTTACTCCTATTCTGTCCATGGCTCACCTTGTTGAGAAGAAACAATATGCTCTGACACGTAAGAACCCCAAAGTTCTCGGTTTTCTTTTTAGTCCTAAGAGCTTAAGATGACTGGCACTGGTAACCACCAATACAACATGCCTAACTTTGAGCTGTTGGACAGCTAGTGTATGTGAAGTCCAGTGCTCTGAGTCCTTCCTAATGGCTTCCCTTCAAGTTCTTCTTGACCTCAACCCTGTCTGCTACCAAGAAAGAGCGCAGAAGGCAGATACAGCCTTGCACACGCAGCTGCATCACAGCCAGCGCCACTACTTCTGCCACCAGAGGGCGCCACCACCTGGCGTCCTTTGTGTATTTTTGTTGTTGTTTAATTTTTCTCTACCTTAAATATACTTCTGTTTATATTTTAAGGACTTGATATAACCACATTTTCTATAATGTTAAATTAGTTTTTGATGTAGTGTTCAACGGTTCATGGGTATTTTAAGGAGAGCACATGATGTGATGAGCACTGGGTGTTATACATAACTACATTTTTTTTTTTTTTTCAGATCCTCTTAGGCTTTTGATGCCATTAACATTCACATATAAAATAGTCTCTCTTTGTTCTTGCAATTGTATTCTGTTTTTTAATTAAACTTACACTTTAAACTGTTAGCAAAATTTAGCTATCATGCCACTCTTTCCCAAAATTCTCAGCTGTTCTCTATTTCTTATACTTTCAGATAAACTTACATAGAAAGTCTTTTTCAGGTTCCAAAATAAATTCCATTTGGATTTTTATTTAAAGATGTTAACCACTTATTTAATTTAGGGAGTACTGCTATTTTTCAGTTCTGTTTTTTCTATCCAAATTATGAGTCATTTTTCCCATATTCATATCTTATTTGAGGTCGCTTAGTAATGACTTTTAGTTTGTAATTTTCCTCATATAAGTAACAATCCTGTTTAAATCTATCCTAATGCTACTACGAATGGGAGTTTAATTATATTTTATTAGGTTTTTAATTTATAAATTTGTCCATTCTAGTTACTTTGGTTCTAATAGTTCTGTTTTGTTGTTTAGTAAGTTATCCTGTCCACACTGAGCAACAATGTAGTGCCATCCTTCCTAATAGTTTACATCTTATTTCCACATGCTAGAATTTCCAGAGTGACATTTAATAAAGGGTATGATAGTGGGAATCTTTAAGTTTTTCCTGATGTTAATAACAAATACTGTAGTGTTTCACAATTCTTGTAATACTAACTGGGGGTGTTGGGAGGGTTTTTTGGTTATTAACTGTTTTTTGAAGACACACTAGAAGGCAGGAGCCATGAGGGTAGAGCCTATCTTATGACACTTAAACACTGTCAATCTATTCCCTTGGTCTGATTTCTGTTGTTGATTTACTCTTTGTTTCTTCTGTTCTGTTTTCTTTACTTTTAGCAATCCACAGTGATTTAGATATGATAAATCATGCTTTTGTCCTACTAATTATATTTATCATATACCTAAAACTGCATTTCTCAATGTAAAATAACATGTAGCTTCTATTAATTGAGCACTTGCTTTTTGCTACTCATTTAACAGACATTAATTTATTTATTCATCACATAATTCTTTGAGGTAGGCATAATTAGGACGATTTTATACAGAAGAATCTGTAGTTTAGTTATATGTAAAACAATGGATCTTGGAACACTCCATCAAAAATAGTGACTAATATAACATAATAAAAAAATAAAGAAACTGCAGTTTAGAATTATTCTAAAGTAATTGCCCTCAAATTATCCAAAAATAAAAATTCAAATTCTTGCCATTTGCAACAACATGGATGGAACTAGAGCGTATCATGCTTAGCGAAATAAGTCAAGCAGAGAAAGACAACTATCATATGATCTCCCTGATATGAGGAAGTGGTGATGCAACATGGAGGCTTAAGTGGGTAGAAGAATAAATGAAACAAGATGGGATTGGGAGGGAGACAAACCATAAGTGACTCTTAATCTCACAAAACAAACTGAGGGTTGCTGGGGGGAGGGGGTTTGGGAGAAGGGGGTGGGATTATGGACATTGGGGAGGGTATGTGATTTGGTGAGTGCTGTGAAGTGTGTAAACCTGGTGATTCACAGACCTGTACCCCTGGGGATAAAAATATATGTTTATAAAAAATAAAAAATTAAAAAAAAAATAAATTAATTAATTAATTAATTAATTAAAAAAAAATTCAAATTCTTATTGGTCTGATTCCAAGACTATGTTCTTAGCCAATATGCTATGCAGGACAATTACTAATTTTTATATACTAATTTTATTGTCAGAAAACTCAAAAAATTTTGGACTATTCACTTTCCTTAGGTGTCCAGGTAATAATCAAATGATGTTCTAATAATGGTAATTTTACCTTCATTTTCCAAACATATACTCAATGCTTTTTCTGTTTTATTGATTTAAGTAGAATATTTAATAATTTTAATAGCTGTAACTTTTGTCATAAACTTCATTTAATGGGGGTTTCTTTAGTGTTTTATTGTTGAGTATTCTTGGCTGATGGTTTGACAAAGAAATAATTTATCATATTGAAGAAATATCCTTCTCTTCCTAGTTTAAGAGGTTTTATTTTTAATGAGAAGCATATTGAATTTTATTTAATGTCCTTTTGGAATCATTCAAGAAAATGATAAATATTTTTCCTTGTCTCTTTTAATATTACTAAAGCTTAATAAATTGCTAGACTATTATTTCATTTCTAAAATATTCAAAGGTTAGCATGCTATTAAGTTTATTTGCAAGTTTATTATTTGATAGTTTACCCCTTTTTCAACCTGTCAAATAAGTCTGTTGTTTTGGCTTTTCATTTCTCTTGTTAACTTTTAGGATTATGATCATGTTAGTTACTTAAAATTAATTTTAAAACAACTTATTTTCCTATTCTTCTGTGAGATGCTCAGATAAAGCAAAGCATATCTGTTACTTTAAAATTTAAAATCATCTCAAGTTCTTTAGACATACAGATTTAAAAAACTGCAGAAAAAGTAAATCAACAAAAGAATAAGACAAACTCAACTTGTATGAAACTATTTCTTTGATAATTTCTTTAATTTATATTTACCTTTTTATTCTGATAAGGATTCTACATTTATTTTGAGATAACAAGTTTAGTTATTTTTATATCCTGTAAAATGATAATCTATAATAGTAAAAATTCCAAATTGAGTTTTATTCACCTATTTTTAAAAATCACTCCTATGCCTATAGTAATATCCCTTCTCCAAATTTGCATATATGTTTTACCAATATTCTTTAATGATTAGAAAAAGTTTTGCCTGTTTTTAAGGACTCTTCCTCTAGTTTCAGTTATCATTTCTATTGTGTTTCTTTTTAAAAATTTTGTCCTACTTGGAACACTGAAAAAAAAATAAAATTACAAAAAAAATTGTCCTATTCTTATACTAATTATTACTTTCAGCACGTTGGTTAATGTTTTGTTTTTTCCTATAATAGTGATAAGCTATGGAAAGTTTAAGTGTCTTATATCAATCTTTTAGATTTAAATGGTAACCTTTATATAGGATGACCCATTTATGCCTTGAATTTTGTTATCAATTTGACCATATCCTTATTTTGCCTCGTCTAGGACCAACAATTTACCAATGGTTTTATAGTTAGCCTATCTTGGTCAATTGGTTTTTGTTCTCTCTCCTACACAACTGAGATTCTCTCCAATATGAAGGTCTTATTTTCTTTTGGGAAATTTAATACATATATTCACGTTCTTTGTCAAAATACATAAATTTATTTTTCTTTCATTTCTTAATGCTTTCTTGATTGCTATATTTTATTTTCTATGTTTTAGTTGAGACTCCCCCTAAGTACCACAGAATCAAGTTTATTTAGGAAACAATCACAGGAAGGACAAAAAAATGAGGAAGTGAGAAAGGAAATAGTTTGTTGTTGTTTTAAGTCACATGAATGCAGGCAGGACAAGTGTGAAGAACTGAAAATCAATTATACTTAAAATTCTCCAAGGAATATATACAATGGATCTCGGGCTGTTGCACTGAAAGAAGAGAAAATAGGATTTTATCTGCTTATTTCCAGCCCTCATTGGATGGAATTATGTCTGAGGCTGTTGAATTCCTAGCACTCCTGAGCTATCTTAGGAGCAGGCTAAGAAAATTCCCATAGTTTCAGAGAAAATCCTTGGGCAAGGGTGGAAGAGGGTAAGACACAGGGGTGTTTGTGGTGCAAAGCTATCAGCAAGTGCAGGAACCATCTACTGCAGATATGGTGAACGAGCAGTAGGCCAAGAAGATATGTTGTACAGGGTTAGGGAGGGTGTCCCTCCTTTACTCTAATAATATAAGACATACATGTATCACCTCTATTCTACAAATATATATCCTTGATATTTTAAAATACCTGGCTGCATAATTTCCAATTACCAGCGACAATAAAACATACTCCATTTGGGTTTACCAGACAATATCCAAAACACAAACAGGAACATATTTGAAGTCTGTCCACTTTGCATCCTACTGCTAACCCTTCCCCTTTTTGGCAGGGAAGAGAGAATATAACCTGCAATTTTAAACCACTTACAATTAGTATTATTTTATAAACTCTCTTCCATAATTATTCATAATAGGTGTACCATGTTAAATAACCATAATTTTAACAGTTCACTCTAATTCATTATTATTTTCACTTAGTGTTTCAGTTTGTAACAATGTGACTACAAACAAAGAAATGGGTTATACATTCTATAAATGTTCTTGTGTTTACCTGTAACACAGTAATTACATATTTTTATTGCTGTTCACAGCACTACTCCTTCAGTTCCTTATATTATACTTCTTACCTTTTGATTGTTATTAGAACAAATCCACAAATTTGATTTTTTTAAAGATTTATTTATTTGACAGAGATCACAAGTAGGCAGAGAGGCAGGCCGAGACAGAGAAGGGGAGAGAGAGAGAGAGGAAGCAGGTTTCCACTGAGCAGAGATCCCAATGTGGGGCTCAATCCCAGGACCCTCTGATCATGACCTGAGCCAAAGGCAGAGGCTTAACCCACAGAGCCACCCACAATTTTGAGCACCCCCACAAATTTGATTTCTTTACCTTAATTTTTTTTCTGCCTTGATGAGTTTTAGATGAGCATTAGGATAGGTTTTTAAAAGAAAAAAAATAGGGGTCCCTGGGTGGCTCAGTCATTAAGCATCTGCATTTGACTCAGGCCCTGCTGCCTGAACCCTGGGTCCTAGGATTGAGCCCTGCGTCAGGCTCCCTGCTCAGCAGAAAGCCTGCTTCTCCTCTCACCGCCCCCAGCTGGTGTTCCCTCTCTTGCTGTCAAATAAATAAAATCTTTAAAATAAATAAATAAAAAGAAACAAATAGAAATTTACATAGTTCAGCGAAATAGGTTGAGGTTTTTTGTTTGTTTGTTTGTTTGTTTGTTTGTTTTTTTAAAGATTCTATTTATTTATTTGACAGAGAGAGTTCACAGTAGACAGAGAGGCAGGCAGAGAGAGAGGGAAGCAGGATCCTTGCTGAGCAGAGATCCCGACCCGGGACTCGATCCCAGGATCCTGAGATCATGACCTGAGCCAAAGGCAGCAGCTTAACCCACTGAGCCATCCAGGTGCCCTAGGTTGAGGTTTAAGTACATTTTCACACATCGGTATTGCCTGCCAAATGATGGCTGCTTTCAAATTCAGAGTTTTCTGTAGATCATGGTATATTAGTTGTACATTTTTAATCTTGACTCATTCTTCAGAATAAAATTATTATTTACATTTTGAATTTTTATTATCTGTCTCTTTCTCAGTCTCTCCTATCTCTTTATTCCTTTCCTTAGGCAAAGTTCTACAAAAGTTTAACCTTTTTACACTTGTAACTTGTCCAATTTTCTGATCTTTCCATTTCATTCATTCTACTATTATAGTTTTTTTCTATTCTTTTCTTTACTCTACCAGCCTTTTTTCTATGTCGGAGCTCCATCAGAGTCCACATCCCTTTTAATTATCTAAGAGCACAACATAAATTTCTTTAAAAAATATTCCCACAAGTAATATTTTTCCCTCAAAACTATGGTCTTCCTCTACCTCAGAAGTTACATTTATCTTTTTTTATAGAGAGGATTCCTTTCAGGGTCTGTGTTTTCTTGTTTTAATTTTGTTTACACAAAATTGAAGAGAAGGCACATTCTAGACCGATACCTGCAAAGATGTATTTTACTTTATCTTCGTGTTTTCTTGGAAACTATTTAAAACTTTTTTCAGATCTCAGACTAAAAACCAGTTTCATGTTATATTATCCCTTTTGTGTGACCGAATGGTCTAATTTAGAACCATAATAGTCATGTTGTCATAGGTGAATCTTCTGTGAGAAGGGATAACTTTAATTATTTTCCTATAGTCTATTTTCCATTTTCCACATGATGCAACTATCAAACTTTCTAATTCTGCTCTCTCCCACCCCCTACTCCTTCCATGTCTGCAAATATCCTGTAATTATTCTGTTTTGTTGTTGTTGTCATCATTTTTAAGATGAGAGAGAGAGAGAGAATGTGAGCAGGGGAGGGGCTATGGAAGAGGGAAGGAAGCCGACTCCCTGTTATCCCAGGAGCCCCACACCAGCCTCCATCTCAGGACCCTGAAATCATGAACAAGAGTCAGGCACTTCACAGATTGAGCCACCCAGGTGCCCCCAGGTAATCATTCTATTTAAAACAAACATTCTTGGTCTTATTTTTTCTGAGTAACCTGATTTTGGATTTGATTGATCTATATTCATAAAGAATTTCTAACAGATTTCTCTCCTATTCTACAGCCTGCCTTCAACTATAGTCTTAATATAATAGACTAGGGAGAGATTAGTTTCTTTCATGATCATCTTTAATTCTTTTAACCCTATCCTACTTCCTCTGGAGAAGTTTACAAGAAATTCCCCCATTACCTTCATTTAGCATTTTCCCATTCTTGATGTTCCCGACATATGGATGGAATCTTTCCATATTTTCTTTTTTTTTTCTTTTAGATTTATTTATTTGTTTGACAGACAGAGAGATCACAAGTAGGCAGAGCAGCAAGCAGAAAGAGAGAGGGGGAAGCAGGCTCCCCGGTGAGCCGAGAGCCCGATGCGGGGCTCCATCCCAGAGACCTGAGACCATGACCTGAGCTGAAGGCAGAGGCTTTACCCACTGAGACACCTAAGCACCCTGGAATCTTCCCATATTTTCTATTAAAAATGCTGCATTTTCCTTCTGCGTTTATATTCTTTTGTTCATTTGATGGTGATTTAGCAAGGAGTGAAGATTTATATAGTGATGCTCAAGTTGCTTCTCATCCATGATTCCTGTCTACTCCATATTTTAGATGTCACCACGCAGATGTCTCCTTAAGTATCCATCTGCTTCCCATAAAAAGTCATTTTCAGATATTTGCTTTTTCTATGTATTTGGGGAAATGTTCTTTTTCTCTTTTGTTTCTATATGGTTTCCTTTTTCCTTTTTTGGGCTTTGTCCCCACCATTCTGAATGGGTGAAACCTGTGTCAGTCTATGGTTTGACAGCAACAGTGTGGGTGAAATGTCATTGGTCCACTTTACTCTCCCCATGGGAGACATTCTGATGGCTTCCCCATCTTACTTCTCATCTGAACATCAAGTTGCCTTGAAGAGCATCTAGTGCACTTTGTGATACTTAACAAACATTCGACAACTTTAATTCCACAGGACTAAAATTAGATCTTTTCTTGCTCAAAGTGGCAGCTTTCTCTGACTAAGCTAGGGCGTAAGATGCAGTTGGCTCTGTTTCTCAGCAGCATAAAGCATGAAGACCTCTTCTGGCACACATAATCCCAGCCCTCTTCTGTCCCATCCCCATTAGCTTTTCCATATGTGACTAAGCACTTAAATTTGCCATAGGCTTTCACCTATCCCCTTCTCTATTGTTTTGTTCTGGAAAATTATTCTCTGAAGGGATGTGGAAAGAGAAGCACTGCTGATAATGGACTAGAGAAGTCTTGGTTTTAACCAAGGTTAGTTTCCACTAAATTAAGAGTTTGCTTAGTTTATTAGGTTATGGTTTCTCTGCATTTTGCTTTTTTTCAGACCTCAGAACATAGTGATGAAACAACATGGTTTCTCTATTTTCTTTTAGATGGGTCATTAGATTTACTCTAAATAGCTGCTAACATTTTTGCTTACAAATGTACTTTATTGAAAGCCAGAGATAATTTTATCAGCACATCTAGTCTGCTCTTTGCAACCCAGAGAGCTCAACTTATTGTTGACTCAGTTTGCCTATTGAGCCACTTTTTTCAGTCACTTGAAAATTTAAATAATTAGCACATATCCTCAGTATACTATATTCTGGACATATTAAGATAATTAAGCTATTACTTCCTTTAAGAGATTTAGTCTAGGAGCGCCTGGTGGCTCAGTCTGTTAAGCATCTGTCTTCAGCTCAGATCATGATCTCAGGGTCCTAGAATGAGCCCCACATCAAGCTCTCTGCTCACCGGGGAGCCTGCATCTCCCTCTCCCTCTGTCTGCTGCTTCCCCTGCTTGTTCTCTCTGGGTCAATTAAATAAATCTTAAAAAAAAAAAAAAAAACTTAGTCTAGTGGGGAAAAAAGGACTTGTATATAAATAAGCCACAATATCTTATATGGATATTATGATATTAATTATGCTACATTTTCAGAAGAAAAAGTGGTCATTTCTTCCAAGTAGGATTTAGGAAAGAGTCAACACTTGAGCTAAGTTTAAATAGAGAAGTAAGGTGCTTAAAATAACAACAACAACAACAACAAGAAAATGGGGCAATTGTGGTCAGAGTCCAAAAGGATAATTCACAGATTAAGAACAATGTCTGGCATAAAATCGGGATATTAGAGGAACTAAGAGCAACTTGGCCTTATTGAATTATAAAATATGAGGCATACCTAGCCATTGTTAAGACTGAAAAGAAAAGGGTCCCTTAAAAATATGAAACTATAAAAGTAGTCCATTATAATATTATTACAACCTTCATCTAGTACTAGAGTTTTCTACACCTCTTCTCCAGAGATTGATTTGTTATAATAATTTCTACCTCCATTTTTATAGTTACTCTATTCAGGAAATATCTGCCATACAAATCTTATTTAAAGAAACATTCTAGGGGCGCCTAGGTGGCTCAGTTTGTTAAGCAACTGCCTTCGGCTCAGGTCATGATCCTGGAGTCCTGGGATCGAGTTCCGCGTTGGGCTCCCTGCTCGGCAGAGTGTCTGCTTCTCCCTCTGACCTCTTCCCTCTCATGCTCTCTTTCTCGCTCATTCTCTCTCTCTCAAATAAATAAAATCTCATTCTAAATATTCCTAGTTTTCCATTTTATGAATGACTAAATTTTTTTGCATTCTTCTTTTCTTACTATCCAAAAATGTAGAAATACTAAAATGGTTTTGCTTTAGGTAAGATAGGCCACAAATATTGAGTCCAAATATACAATTCTCTATTTTCTAGATCTTAGCACAGATCAAAATTTCTCCCTGCATTGAGGGACAAATGTTATGCATTGGCTGAAGTGGCGAAGCACAAATGTATGGCATATGGCACACAGTTGAGAAAATTAAAAGTGCTTACACTGAAAGGAGGTCATAA
The DNA here is from genome assembly GCF_030435805.1 of Mustela lutreola. NCBI lineage: Eukaryota > Metazoa > Chordata > Mammalia > Carnivora > Mustelidae > Mustela > Mustela lutreola. The sequence goes on from NC_081301.1 coordinate 45,289,172, forward strand.
CCCAGTGGGCATAACCAGAACTTGGAGGGTTCATTCCATTACTCGAATGTCAACTGAGAGAATGGCAAGAGAGTGTATTATACATCAAAAGTATTTACAATGTCAGCGAGATACAATTTAACAATAAAGAGTGAAATGGTTAAAAAAAAAAAACAATCACTTTAAAAATGCAAGGAATAAAACCTGAAGAATATGACAATGGATACCTGCAACAGACCAGTAGTATGAAAGGTGTGACAATGAAAAACTGTTAAGTCGACTCTTTATACACTCTAAATTGCTCTCATATTCAAAAGGGATTTCCAATTCTCCTATGTTTTTCTGGGGTGAGGATAAATAATAGTGACAAACAAGCAATATCAATGCATTCCTAAATTATGTAGAAGACAACTTTATGACTCATAAAGCAAAATACCCTGAAAAACAGACTCTATTATACCCCTTACATAGCAGGAAAATAACATTCAAGCTAGTATCCATAGGCTGCTGTAATCGAGAGCAGTGTTAACAAAAGTATCATGGCATACTTTTGTTGAGGGCTTACTATGAGCGGGGCACCATCCTAAGTACTTGGCATGCATCAATGACCAAACAAATGAAGACTCTCCAAATGGAATTGAATGTTTAGCTGAGCTAGGCAGAAAATAAACAAGCATAATAACTAAGTGAATTATATCTTGAATTAATAATGGTAAGTGCTACATAAAAAAAACTGAAGTGGAATAGTGTGGTGGGGGTGGGTACAGTGTCAGTGTAGAGGCAAAGGCATTACACATGTCAGAGTATGTTTTCCTAGTAACACTGGACTTGAGGAAATATTTGGAGACACCCAGACCCCTGGCTGGTTCAGCAGGTTAAGCGTCTAACTTTGGCTCAGGTCATGGTTCCAGGGTTCTGGGATCGAGTCTTACATTAGGCTCCCTCCTCAGTGGGGAGCCTGTTTCTCCCTCTGCCTGCTTTTTCCCCTGCTTGTGCTCTGACAAATAAATAAATAAGGTCTTCAAAAAAAAATATTTGAAGGATGTGATGGAGTCAACCAAGTATATATGCGGGTGCAGGGAAAGAGCATTAGTGGCATCAAAGGCCACAAGATACCATGATTGAGGTACAGCACAGAAGCAAATGTTGAAGCACAGAAGAGGAGGACATAAGGGCAAAGAGAAAAGTGAGGGAACCTTAAATTATTTAGTGTCTTATGGGCCACTAAGAATTTTGGCTTTATTTTAAAGGAAAATGAAAAGCAACTATAGAATTTTGAGAAAGGAAATGAACGATATATCCTATACTTTTAAAAGGTCAGGTGCCTGTGGTATTTCTATTAAGCTATAGATAAACAAATTTGAAAGCAAAAAGAATAGCCAGAAGGCTATTGCAGTAACTTTAGGTGAATGAATGATGGCTCAGCCAGAAAGTAGCTCCATAGCTATGGAGTTTGTGTTTGGATTCTAGATATGTATTGACAATTGTGTTAACACAATTTGCTGATATTTGGGGATGTGAAGGAAAGAGATTAGTTAGGGTAATAACATATTTTTGGACAGAATGACAGGATGTATGGAACTGCCATCACATAAAATGAAGAAGGTTGCAGAAAGCTGAATTTGGGAGAAAGGAGCTTCGGGGTTGCTGATTTTGAGAAAATTATTAGATATTCCAGAAGAGATGATGCACATGCAGTTAGATGTGATAGGCTGGACTTTGAGATATTCTGGGTTGGGTGTATCATTTGGGCATATCTGTATGTAGTAATGAAAAAAGATTAAGTCACTAAAAGAGTCATTGTTCATAAAGAAGAGAAGAGGACCACGGACTAATCTCTGAGATACTGCATTATTAAGGGAGTGTAAAGAAGAAACCAGGAAAGTAGACCACATAATAGCAACCAGTAAGAGACAGACAGACAGACACACACACACACACACACACACACACACACAAGTGTGGCATCCCAGAAGATAAGAATTGTGCCAAGCAGGAAAAACCTGCTGATAGTTCACATAACACAGGACTGAAAACTGGCCATTTTATTTAAAAATGTAGATATCACTTTTTACCTTAACTCAGTTATTTCCATGGAGTGATAGAGAGGACAGTGTAGTTAGAGTGAGTTAAGAAAGAACAGACAATTTGAAGAAAGGATAAACAACCCTTGCAAGGAATTTTGATCCAAAGAAAAGCAATGAGATGCGGCTGCTGATGAATGGGATTTTGTATACCTTAATATCAGAGCCATATAATTATGCATTGCATTAATCAAGATCCAACCAGGGAGGCAAATTATAGAATTATAATTATAGAATTATATTATAGAATTTATAGTATTATAGAATAACTATTCTATAAATTATAGAATAAGTGTTTTTTGGAATATTATTTTTGTAAGGACTAATTGTATATGTCAGCTTGATTGGACTAAGGGACACCCAGGTAGCTGATAAAACATTATTTCTGGGTGTATCTGTGAGTGTTTCCAGAAAAGATTAGCATTTCAATGAGTCAACTAAGTAGATACTATTGCTGTCATAGATGTGATTGGGCATCACCACATCTGTTGAGAACCTGATCCCGAACAGAACAAAAATGTGGAGAATGTGGAGAAAGAGTGCATTTGCTCTCTGTGCTTGAGCTGTAAGCTTGAGCTTCTCCTGCTCTCAGACTTCAGTGCTCTTGGTTTTAAATTCAGACTGAATTATACCACTGATTTACTTGGTTCTCCAGCTTATATTCAGTGGATCATGGGACTTCTCAGCCTCCATCATCATATGATATGATATGATATGATATGATATGATACCACATGAAACATAAGGGCATGTGTTTGTGTGTGGAGGGGGGAGAGGGTTCCCCAGAGAAACAGAACCAGTTGGATACACACACACACACACACACACACACACACACACACATTTCTACACTCCCGCCCATGTCCATCTCTACACACATTTACATAGCACATATGTTAGGATTCTCCAGAGAAACAGAATACAGTTGTATATATGTTATACGTTGCATGTAGGATTTGTATCAGCTCTGTTTCTCTGGAGAACTCCAATTGATCCAACTGCACACAATTATGAAAGAAGCTGAGAAAATATGTGTCCAAAAAACCAAAACAGAGTTGGAGTTAAACACTCACCAGCCTTCCCAAAGTACCCAGGTGATTGGATAATCAAAGCTTGAAAGGAAACCTGGAAAGCCAAGGATGGCTAGGTGTCAGAGTAAGACCATAATGAAGAGCTAATGGAGAAGACAATGAAATCTACTCTCTGCATCTGGTATTGGGCCTGGAGGCCAATAGGAATGATGGCCAGGAAGAAGAGCCAAAAAGGGAAGATGGAGGAAAGCTGGAATCTGCCAGAACTTCTTCATCTGTTTCACACCACAAAAGAGAACAAAGAAAATCTAGAACCTACAAGAACCTATATACCTATCTCACACTGCAACTGTTCCCAATGACCTCCAAAGAATGACATCTGCTGCTCTACTTCAACTTTCCAAAAATCTCATGCAAAATTCTCTAACCTGGAGCAATACATAGAAGAGGTTTCTGCAACATTTAGTCACGGCTAGCCAAATTGATCCAGTGCAAAAGCACACAGATGCTGATCTAATAGAGATGGGAAAAAATGATGACATGGCAACAGACAGGAGATCACCAATGTCCTTGAGTAGGAAAGAGGGCACCATAGCTAACACACAAGTGAAGGACTTACATTTACAACAAAGTAAAGGTGTTTGGGTTTATTAAAACTCATTTCCAAAAAATAGCAATCATCTCTGCTGAATGCACTGATAGCAAGTATTAAAATCAAACATGAAAATCATGTTAGAAAATGTTTGGTATATTTTAAGGGATAATTACCACTTAGCAGCATACAAATCTTCATAGGAGGTCAGTCAGTAATAGCAAGAAATGTATTTGTTAATGTAGCTCAATAATTTTATGGTGTATGAAATGAAGGTTTAAAATGAAAAAATAAATAAAATGTTTATTTCTAAAAATTAAAAAAACCTTTCATCAGGACCTGAATGTAACTGCATCTATACTTTGAAGAATCCCATTTGTTTTCATTTTTTTCCCTACAGTAGGTCATTCTTACAGTCAGTATATCCAATTGTTTGTTTGACAGCTCTACCCCTAAATCCTCAAAAGCAGCTTTGATTCAACCTGGGCAAAACTTTATATCTGTAGTTTTCTGTATACCATGCCTCCTCCAGTTCCAGCTCTTTAGTTGTAATCACCATTCCTTCAAGGTAGAGTAGCACTCCTACCTTCATCTCTCTGCCTCTTATTCAACCTTCCATGTACATGCCTAATATTCCTTTTATCTCTTACCATCTCTAGAAACTGTTCACTTACCTCAATTTACATAGCATTGTCATCCTAGTCAATGCAACCTAAAACTCTCCTAGATTATTAAAACAGCCTTGTAGTAGATCCCCTTCAACCTGTTTCTTCACTCTTACTCTAGTACATTCTCCTCACTACATCTAATAAATTTGTTGGATGTTTTATTTGTTTTAAGAATTGGAATCATGCTCTTGTTGATAAATGGAATTCTTTAATGTGTGTTTGCATTGCTATCAAAATAATTACCACGCTTTTTAACTAGAACTACCCATCTATGTGTGATCCAACTCATTGAACTCTCCAAACAGGAACAGTGGAAGAAAAATGAGGTTGTGATGTTTTTAACTCTTTAGTAAAAGATATAACTACATTGTGAGGATCTATTTTTTATGTTAGTAGAAAAGGGAAAACATTTTGTTTTCAATTTTTTTTGTTTTGTTTTTTTAAAGATTTTTTCTTTATTTATCTGACAGAGATCACAAGTAGGCAGAGAGGCAGGCAGAGAGAGAGGAGGAAGCAGGCTCCCTGCAGAGCAGAGAGCCCGATGTGAGGCTCCATCCCAGGACCCTGGGATCATGACCTGAGCCGAAGGTAGAGGCTTAACCCACTGAGCCACCCAGGTGCCCCTGTTTTCAAATTTATGTAAAACCAGCAGTTTGGTGACTGAGAAAAGTTTTCTTCACAGACCTCGAAAGTAGTAGTTTTCAGAGTCTACAGAAAACATTATCAGATGCTTTGGGGAAAAAAAAAAAAAGACTAGAAAAACATTAAACAGAAGTTCACAAAGTCAATGGGTTTATTGTAGACTATGTCTAATTTTAGAACATACTAATGTTTAAGTGTCAAAGAAATATATAAAGTATGTCATACTTAAACTTTCTTAGGCTTGAAACTTTTTGCTACCAGAAGGCATCATAGAACGGCTGCTCTATAGAACACTTTTGGGAATGCCACCCTAAGCATTTGAGGAGGAAACATAGGCCTGAGGAAGTTAAGGTTAAAATAGTCAAGAGGGTATCAAATAGAGCCTGGACTGCCCTATGGGTATTAAGGGGTAGGTGATGCGGCAATCCCATATGAAGTATGCAAAGAAGGAAAGTTTGTTGAGCAGGGTAGGGCAAAGGGAGTAGAATTAGGTTACAGGGAAGAGTTGAAGAGGCTCACCATCACTGTCCCAGTCACGAAAGGAGGAAAGAATTAAAGGAGAAGGTAACCCATAAATACTCAGTGCATAGGAAAAAATAAATCGTTTTGTTTCCTGGCTATTCAAGCTTGACAATTGGTTTATGACTCACTTTATATGTTCTGCCTTTATGCCCATTATTTTATAACTAGATTGATCAAACCCAGATTATGGCAAACTAACTGAAACACAAACATACATTTTCTAAAGAGGTGTATCAGTGTAATACATTCTTAAAGAGGAGAAGCACTGCAAACAGTAAAATATAACACAGAATTAAAAATAGAAAAAAAAAGGAATGTGGGCTTTTGAGGACTTTGTTTCGATACATTTGAAGGGAAAAAAATAAAAGCAAAATCACTTTTTACTTAAGCAGTATGAGACTCAAACATTGCTTAAAAAATAATCTGGGAATGTTGGTCTCAATTCCACATATTTAAAATAAAAATATATATGGCACTTCTAAGAAGTATGGACCTTGTAAAGTTCTAGCAGCCCTTCTAGAGAAATGAGATGCATGGCATTCTAGAAGATGCTCTGATCATTTCCTTAACTTTTTCAGTAAAAATGGAATGCCATATTGTATAGTTATTAAAAAAAAAAAACTTAAACAGGAAAAAGACAATTCAAAGAACTTCTTCACAACGAAGCAGCCAGTTCTGTGATTATTAAAAAAAAAAATTGTGTCCCATGTGTGTTTCCCACATGATTTGCACAGAAAATATGTACGCACTGCTTTCTGCAGTATGTCATCATAAATTATCCCATGAATCATAAATTATACCTTCCAGTGTTCAATTCCCATTTTCACTGTATATATAAAGTTTCCACCTCACTGATCATTTACATCAGAATGAGAAAGAGATACAGATAGTCCTTCTGCATCATCAGAACACAGAAATAAATATACATGGATTCTTTTTATATTATTTTTATATAAAAAATATGATCAAAATTTAAAACATAGTTTATCCACACTAATTGCCATAGGACATGAAGTTATAATACGATCAAACAAAGTTCTTGAATCAAAAGACAGATCTTTCAGATAAAATTTCCAAAAACTTCTATATGGTTCACCAGGCCCTCTAACAAGCGGAAGTGATCCTGCCACAAACACTGTATTTTTTTTTAACTTATCAAATAGCATGAACTCAGCTGTATTTGATATTAAAGGTACATTTATATGTCTATATATTATTTTTATGAGAGAAAAATAGGAGATTTTGTTTCCTTGAATAATTTTGTAAGAAAACTCAAAATGTTCCAAGATAATTGATGATAGAAGGGCCAATAAGTACTCAAATCAACATAAAGCGTAGTCCAGACTTTATCCCACCAGTTTTCACTAATCACATCTTCCATGAAATCTTTTATCAGGACTACTAACAAGTACAAAATGGCCAACCTGAGTTTCACCTTCATTGCCTTCTCAAAGTAGTTTTTTCTTTCCACCAGACACTCTAATGAGCAGTAAAATGGTCAAAGGTAGACATCAAGAAGTACAGAGGGAAGAGGTAATGGCCTGTATAAACTGAAAACTATAGACTCAGTTCCTGGGTAATTGAGTATTGGTGGGACTTGGCAAAAAGAGAGCCAGTAGCTATAATTCATTTAGACTTAAAAGAAACTCTCCTTCCAATATCAAAGTATAATGAAGAACTGAGTACAAAATTTGTTGCCAATTTATGATTATAGCATTCAGTGATCCATCCAAGGACTAATGTTGTCCACCATGAATATGAGAAAAAAGCATATAATGGGCACAAATAACTGTTCTAAAGACAAGTTTACAGAAGACAAGCAATTACAACCTGATTTTATAGATTGGCACCAAAAACACTTTTGTCTTTTTATTTATGACAATCAATTCAATAGAGTCTTTCCTATTAATGAAGTCACTGTTCTTTGAGGGTACAAAGATGTACTTCTGTCCTTGAGATTTTAAAAATACAGTGGGGGATGTAACCATGCACCTAAGTAACTTCAGTAAAGAGCACACTGTTTAAATTCAGAAGAGTGAGCAATTAATTCAGTAAAAAATCCTACTACGTACTTGCAGGAATGTTTGAAGTTCCACATACCTAGCATAACATAAAGTATTCATATAAAGTAGGAAAGGACCATAAGGAGAAAAAATATCAACCCATTCCATTCCATGTAAAAATTTTAGTTATAAACCTACTACATGCCAAGGATTTTGTTAGATAAGAGATAAAGAAACAAGATATCACTACTGATAACATTGCAGTTGTGTAATGAAAAATGAGACAGGTAGATATATAGACCACTGTATAAATGTTTACAAATCCCCAAAAATATCTTTTTTTAAAAAAAAGATTTTATTTATTTATTTGACAGAGAGAAATCACAAGTAGATGGAGAGGCAGGCAGAGAGAGAGAGAGGGAAGCAGGCTCCCTGCCGAGCAGAGAGCCCGAGGCGGGACTCGATCCCAGGACCCTGAGATCATGACCTGAGCCGAAGGCAGTGGCTTAACCCACTGAGCCACCCAGGCGCCCCCCAAAAAATATCTTTTATGACTTAAATTTTCTACACAGAGATATAATTCTCTCTTCTCTAAGTTATTTTTTTTTTAAGATTTTATTTATTCATTTGAGAGACAGAGACTAGAGAACACAAGCACTGGGAGGAGCAGAGGAAGAGAAAGAAGTCTCCCCACTGAGCTGGGAGCCCAACATGGGGCTCAATCTGAGGACCTGGAGATCCTGACCTGAGCTGAAGGCAGACCTTAAGCATCTGAACCACCCAGGTGCCCTGTCAATTCTTCTGTAAGTTGATAGAAGAATAAATTTACAGTATTCCTAAGTTGTGCAAGTAACCTGTGCTGCAAATTTGTGGGAATTTCTCTCTGTTGGTGCCCAGACTTAGTCTGTAGTTTTCAGGAAAGAGATTATTTGGTCAATGGTGGCCAAATGTGACTGCAAATCAGAGCTTTTCAGGGAAATGATAGATTCCTGACCCCTGCCACAGTCACTCTGTGGACCACTTCGCAAACCACTGGCCTAGGCCATGTGGAACATCTAAATTTTGACAAAAATGAAGAGCTGCTACTAGAAGGACTGCTCTGTGGATTAAAGATGGTAGGGACCACAAGGAAATAAAGGATGTCATCACACATCACCATCTAAATTCTCTCACTCAACACTTTCTCCATACTTCAGGTCTACTTCCTGTACATTTCCTTCTCTTTTCCTCCTGTGGGAGATCTAAGAGCCATACTTCATCTAGAATTAAAGAAGATGGCAGTCCAGGTTAACATTCTATCTATACATTAGGGAATTTCTCCCAAGGGAAAACACTGACTACAGGAATTCCTTGAGGAAAAAAAAAAATGAACATAAGGAATTATTTCACACCTTACACTAACTTCACTTAGAAAATCATGGACTTACTAAGCATGTACAAGAGAGAAAATGATTAATTCCTGAAGGGGGGGGGGATCAGCAACGTGATCCATATTCAACAAACATTTTGAGCATCTCTCAATATTATTGAATCTTAAAAAAATGGGAAGAGCAAAATTTCAATGCTAGCATGATATTAATCCTTCCATATCTGATTTAATATTTGATTTAATTTTCATACTTTCATTAAACAAGTAATGAATAAGTATTGATCTTGTGCCATGTTTTCTACAGGGGATAAAGTATTAAATAATGCAGTCCTAGTCCTTGCTCTTTTGGGTAATACCTTCCAGTAAGGGATAAAGACAAGTATGGCAACTTGTCAGTGGGAAACAAGTAAAGAGTACTAGGGAGAATCACTACAAAGACACATAAAGCTAACTTCATGCAGACTGAAAATAAATATTCCAGGAAACATGTCTGCAAAGTTTTAGAGGCAGGGTAACATACATCCAGGAAACTGCCAAATAATGCATAGTAAAGTACTTTGTAGGAGGTGGAGAGAAATACAAACTAGAAGATTATAAGTTGTGAAGTCATACTAAGAAATTAGATTGTACCTTAAAATGCGGAGCACCAGAAGAGTTTAACCATGAAGAGAACAAATCAGTTTTGTCTTTCAATACGTTCACTCAGCCTTCCAAGTTGAGAGCAAGTTAGAGTCATGACTATGAGACACAGCATTTAGGAGGCTAATCAGATGAGTGATGATGAAGGATATGTCTTAGAGTAATGAATAGGAAGATAGAACAAAGTGGTTGAATGTCTTAGAGTAATGAATAGGAAGATAGAACAAAGTGGTTGAATGTCTTAGAGTAATGAATAGGAAGATAGAACAAAGTGGTTGAATGTCTTAGAGTAATGAATAGGAAGATAGAACAAAGTGGTTGAAACTGAGCAATGTTAAAGAGATAGAAAATAAAGTACTTGGTAATATTTTGGATATGTGGGTGATGGTTTAGATATTAGCATAGGAGGAAGAAGAGGCTAAAGAAATTATTTTGGACATGTTGATGTTTCAGTGACCAAGCAGACATATAAGTTGAGTATCAAATAAGCAGTGGAATGTGTGGGTCTTGACTAAAGTTCAGGAGAGAAAAAAAGCTACAAATATAGAGTTGGGAAACACTGACCCACAAACAGTAACTGAAGTCATGGGAGTGACCAATATTGTCTGATTTTAGCTTGTAAAGGATGTAAACTAGAAAGAAAGCCAACAAAGGAAGAGGATCCTAAAACTACTTAGGAGTAGCCAGAAATAGATGGTAAGATGGATAGAAAATTCAAAAATATGGTCTAAGGGGAACCAAGGAAAGTTTATCAAGGATGCCATATTCGATTGTGCTATATTCTACTGAAAGTTCAAATGAAAAGTCTAAGGAGTAACCATTTGATTAGCATAGCATCCTCTACCCTTTTCTGATACCTTGGAATGCATACATATGCAACCTCTGGTCACAATATCTGTTTTTGTTTTTTTAACTTCAAGTAGGTTTTTTTGCAGTCTATAGTAGAAGTGTGACTTTCTACTACTTTGAAATTGGGTTGTTAGTAATGCCTATTTCACAACAAACTGAAAAGGAATGGTCATGGACATAAGAGCTAAATAATTATTTGTCCCCCCCAAAAAAAATGTATATTTGTCATCACTTAGGCCAAATCTTGCTGAAATCCTGTTATGAATTTATAACATTACATTATAGGCTCTATGAGGGCATGAAATGAATTTAGTTTCTCCACTATTTTAAGTCCTGGCATTTAACATTATGACTGGCACAGAACAGTTGCTCAAAATATATTTTTGAATGGATGGGTGGATGAATGAATGAATGAGGCACCAGAGACAAGAGCTAGAATTATCTGATATTTCCATTATAGAGCCTGCAAAATGGAGGTGGATTCTGGAGAAAGAATCAATTGAAATGAAAAAATAAATATTAACTGATCATCTGAGAAAAACCAAAGGCAAGTTTTACAGTAATTAGCAAACATAAAAATCTTCTGTCCAACCCTTAGATGCATTCTTGCTTATATTATCCAAAAAAAGTATTTAGCTGACTAAACTCTACTAAGAATTATTAGAAAAATACAAGAGAGCCAAAAATAACTGAACAAGTGACTAAGATGACAACAAACAAAATCAGCACCGACAGGGGCAAGATAGTGCAATGTGGAAGCAACAACTTAAATGACTCATTCATGATAATATGTTGTGAATTAATGGTTAGTCCTCAGTAAATCATCTTTAGTCACTTTCTTAACAGCACTGGTTACTAACCAACACAGTGAATGTTATCTACTCAACTTTTTTTTGTTACAAAATATTAGAGATAATTCTATTGCTATGATTGTAATAATTAAACTTCCTTTATTTCCTTTACAGCATATTCAATTAAATGTTTTGAGTACATGCATATTCTCAGTGGAGAGTACTGCTCCAAATTATAACAGGAAGCACATATTGGAACTAAAAGACATTCCCACACACACCAACCATTGAGGTCCCTTGATGCAAAACAATCCTACAGAAGCAACAGCAAGCATGTGGGAGGGGGCTTTAGATAAAATGATCCCAAAGGGGAGCTAATAGTTAAAAATGGAGGAGTCACAACCCTTTCCGCTGCAAGCAAAAAAACAGTCAACTAGAATAGTTTAAATGATAAGTAAAATTATCTCCCTCAAAAGGAATCTACAGGCAGGTAGTTCAGGGATTGGTTCCGTAGCCAAACACAGACTTTTAACTTACCTCCTCTGGCATCCCATTGGATTACTTCCCTAATCCTTTGCCTTCTCTATTCAGGTTACAAGATGGTTATCACAATTTCATAGATCTCATGTAGTAAAAATACAGCGAAGAGAATTTTCTCTGTCTCTCCCTCCTTTTCTCCTTCTCTCTTTTCAGGGACAAATTATTTCCCAAAAAACCCTCCAAAAGACTTTTCTTAAGTGCATTATCCATCAGTAGGTCACATATCCATGACTTACAGGCACTCTCAACTCAAGTTCTGGTAACAAGGACAGAATGAGAGAGAATTACGGTAGCAACCAACAGCATCAGTTTCTTCTTCTGAATTGAATACACACAGCTAAAATAATTGGTATTTTCTTTCCTCAATCTGATTTCTCCCACACAACTTTTCTAAGTTAACTCAATTTCCTTTTATGTAAGCCAAAATAAAGGAAGTACTTTGTCTCATCTTGAGTTCAAATATGAATGGTACTGCAATTTCCCTGTGCAAACTATCTTGCCCTTTGAATTTTAGAATTTGTAATTGACTATATTTATAAATAATATATGAAAGTAAGAAGGTTCACCTCCAAGCAAGAGAGTTGGAGAAAAGCTATTATTGTACTTGTAAAACTGATTTCTCCTGTTAAATGGGCCATGAAGATTCAGTGATTTTAATAGTATTTTATTTATAAAATATTACATTTTTGGTAACATAAAGTGAAGCTTACTATGGAGTGTAGAAAATGAAAAATCTTATCTAGAGTACTGCCATTTTAAGTTAATGACAAGATCTAGTCTACATTTTTGGTACATTAGCATTGCTCTATCTACTAAAAACTGAAAACTTCCTCCTGCCTATTCTTAAAAAGGATACAGTCTATCATGGTTTCACTTATTTGTGGAGCATAACAAATAGCATGGAGGATATGGGGAGTTAAAGGGGAGAAGGGAGTTGGGGGAAATTGGAAGGGGAGGTGAACCATGAGAGACTATGGACTCTGAAAAACAATCGGAGGGGTTTGAAATGGCGGGGGAGTGGGAGGTAGGGGTACCAGGTGGTGGGTATTATAGAGGGCACGGATTACATAGAGCACTGGATGTGGTGCAAAAATAATGAATATTGTTATGCCGAAAATAAATAAAAAATAAATTAAAAAAAAAAAAAAAGGATACAGTCGGGCACCTGGGTGGCTCAGTGGGTTAAGCCTCTGCTTTTGGCTCAGGTCATGATCTCAGGGTTCTGGGATCAAGGCCCACAGTGGGCTATCTGCTCAGCAGGAAGCCTGCTTCCCCCACCCCACCTGCCTCTTACCTACTTGTGTTCTCTTTCAAATAAATAAATAAAATCTTAAAAAAAAAAAAAGATACAGTCTATAAAACAAAGAGGTTTCATAACACAAAGAAGAGGATGTTGTAAATGCTCTAAAATCATATAACCTTTAAATCTGGAAGTGAATGCCAATCTAAACCCCTTGTTTAATAGATATGAAGTGACTTGCCCAGTATTCTTGAATAACTAAAACAGGAGTAACAAGGTGATGACAGAGTAGGAGGACCCTAGGCTCACCCTCATCCCACAAATTACAACTAGTTAATTATGAAATCATCCTAAATACCCCAGAAACTGACTTGAAGACTGGCAGAATAAACTGTGCAGATAAATACAGAGTAGAGGCCACAGGGAAGAAGGTAGGACATTCAGAGACTTGGTTTGAGAGAGAAAAAGACATGGCTCCTGAGATGGAAAATGAGCCACAGACATGGAGAAGGGCAAAAGACAGACTTGTAGACAGGAAAAAATGAATTCCAATAGCAATTGGCTTGGAAAGCGAGAGGGGCCAAATTTTATAAGTTCTTACAACCAGTGGGGCTTAAAACCTGGAGTTTTAAATGTCAGCCAGCTTGGTTCTGGGAAAGTTCAAAGGACACTGGGGCTATCCTTGGAGGAAAGACAGGGCAAACTGCCTGCAGATATAGAGTGTGGAAATATATGAAGGGTGCTTGGAGCACATAGTGGGGAAGTTATTTGTTCATTTGTGAACATGTTCCAGAGAGACAGTGCTCATGGAGAGACCCTTCAAGGAGAAGGGAACTGGGGGGGGGGGGGGCACTTCCCTTTCCTGTCCCATAGCATTAACACAGAGCCAGCCACCTATATGAACCAGCACAACACCAACACTGACTTTCTTACACCAAGCCTCCAAGTTACCCCCCAGCTGCACTCTGGTGGAACCACACTTCCCAGGTATGCTTGCCTCAGTCCAAGCATGGTGGGTCCCCTCCCCTAGAAGGCCAATCCAAACCCCTTGCCAACACCATGTTTCCCCACCCAGGTAGTTTTTCAGAACCTTGCTCTTCTCATTTCACAGAGAAGAGCACATCTAGTTGAAACACACATATTGGGCCAGGGACCAAACATTCCCCACAATAGGTGAGGAGAGCCTCTACAAATAACAGGCCTGAAGGATAAAGTAGACAGGACACAACAGCAGAGCATACACAGGACACACTGGAAACATGTTCAGTAGAGCTAGGCCCTGAAGAACAAGGGACACTACATACTGCAGAGTACTAAACGACCTCTTCTTCAGAAAGCTATTACCCTCAAAACAAGAAATGTAACAAACTTTCTTAACACACAGAACCAGGCAAAGAGACAGACAAAATGAGAAGACAGGGGAATTTAATTTAAATGAAAGAACAAAACAAGGCCATGGCTGAAGATCTCAGCAAAGAAAATACAAATAACATGACTGATAGAGAATTTAAAGTAATGATCATGAAGATACTCATTGGACTTAAGAGTGGAAGATATGAGACTCTTAACATACTGATAAGAAATAACATAATAAAGGTAAAGGGCTCAGTACATGAAATGAGCAATATACTTTAGAATAAACAGCAGGCTGGAAAAAGCAGAGGAATGAATCTGTGACCTCCAAGACAGAGTAAGGGAAAGTAATCAAGCTGAACAAAAGAGAAAAAAAGAATTATGCAAAATTAGAATAGACTGAGAGAACTAAGTGACTTCATCAAACATATTAACATTCCTACTAGAAGAGTCCCAGAAAAAGAAGAAGAGACAAAAGGGAGCGAAGATTTATTTGAAGACATAATATTTGAAGGCAAAAATTTATTTGAAGAAATAATAGCTAAAAATTTCCCTAATCTGCAGGAAGGAAAAAGATATCCAGATCCAGGAAGCATAAAGAACTCCCATCAAAATTAACAAAAGCACACCCATACAAAGACATATTATAATTTAATTGGCAAAATATAATGATTAAAGAAAAGAATTTGAAGGAGAAAGAAAAAGATGATAGTAACTTACAGGGGAAAACTCACAGGATATCAGGAGATTTTTCAGCAAAAACTTTCCAGGCCCAAAGGAATGTCACAATATATTCAATATGCTGAATGGGAAAAGTCTGTAGCCAAGAATATTTTATCTGACAGGGCTATCATCAGAAGAGAAGAAGAGATAAAAAGTTTCTCAAATAAAAACTGAAGGAGTTCATGACTACTAAACCAGCCCTGCAAGAAATATTAAAGGGGACTCTGAGTGCAAAGGAGAAACTAAAAGTGATAGTATGAAGATAAGAAACACAAAAGCAGTCAAAATAAGAATTTCTATTAAAAAAAAACAAAAAAAAAAACAGGGGGCGCCTGGGTGGCTCACTGGGTTAAGCCTCTGCCTTTGGGTCGGGTCATGATCTCAGGGTCCTGGGATCAAGCCCTGCTTTGGGCTCTCAGCTCAGCAGGGAGCCTGCTTCCCCCTCTCTCTCTGCCTGACTCTGCCTACTTGTGATCTCTCCCTCTGTCAAATAAATAAATAAAATCTTAAGAAAAAAAAAAAAAAAAAAAAAAAGAACAGCCAAGCAACCCACAAAGTAAAAGGATGTGAAACATGACAACATTTCTGAAACCATGGAGAGGTGTAAAGAATGGATTCAAACTTGAATGACCATCAATTTAATATAGATTGCTATATACACAAGAGGTTATATACAAACTAAATGGTAACCATATATCAAAACCCACAAATATGCCAAGAATAAAGAGAAGGAAAACCAAATATATCACTAAAGAAAATAGGCAAAACATAAAAGAAAATCCGAGAAAATCTTCACAAACAACCAAACCTAAGAAAATGACAATAAATACATACCTATTAATACTTAATTTGAATGTAAATGAACTAAATGCTCCAAAAGATATAGGGTATCAGAATGGATTAAAAAACAAGACCCATCCAAATGCTGCCTGCAAGAGACTCATTTTATACCTAAAGAGACCTGAAGTTGAAAGTGAGGGATAAAGGGGCAGGCACCTGGGTGGCTCAGTTGGTTAAGCATCTAACTTTGGTTCAGGTCATAATCTACAGGGTCCTTGGATCAAGCTCTGCATCATTTCCTCACTCAGGAGGGAGTCTGCTTGTCCCACTGCCTCTCCCTCTCCCTTGCCCACACGCTAGTGCTCTCTCTCTTTCTCATATAAATAAATAAAATTTATTTTTAAAAAAGTGAGGGGATGGAGAAATAACCTGTCATGCAA
The DNA here is from genome assembly GCF_030435805.1 of Mustela lutreola. Lineage (NCBI taxonomy): Eukaryota > Metazoa > Chordata > Mammalia > Carnivora > Mustelidae > Mustela > Mustela lutreola. The sequence goes on from NC_081301.1 coordinate 45,305,417, forward strand.
TTGGATATCAAAGAAAGCCACATTAGCAATACTTCTATCAGAAGAAAAAGATCACCGTATGATTAGAAGGAGGATAATCCAACAAAAGATAAAGCAATTATAAATATTTATGCACCCAACATAGAAGCACAAAAATGTATACTACAGTTAATAACAAATATGAAGGAACTACTTAATAAAAATGTAATAGCAGACTTTAACACCCCACTTACATCAATGAACAAATCATCTAAGCAGATCAACAAAGAAACAATAGCTTTGAACGTCACACTGGAACACAAGTATTTAACAGCTATATTCAGAGCATTTCATCCTAAAACAGAATATGACTTCTTTTCAAGTACACATGGAATATTCTCCATGTATATAAGTGACCTACTGGCCCAACAAGCCTCAACAAATTCAGTAAGCCTGAAGTCATACTATGAATCTTTTCTGACCACACTATGAAAGTAAAAATAAACCCCAAGGGAAAAAAAAATCTGGAAAGACCACAAATACATGGACGTTAAATAAAATGTTACTAAACAATGAATTGGCCAACAAGGAAATTAAAAAAGAAATTTAAAAAAATACATGGAAATAAGTGAAAATGAGAATAGTCTAAAACTTTTGGGATGCAGCAAAAGCAGTTCTAAGAGGAAAGTTCATAACTTGAGGCCTACCTCAAAAAGAAAAATCTCAAGCACACCTAAAGGAGCTAGAAAAAAAATAAACAAAACCTAAAACCAGCAGAAGAAAATTTAAAAAAAAAAAAAGGATATAAAAAATAAGAAAAAAATAGATCAATGAAACCAGGAATTGGTTCTCTGGGGGGGTAAAAAAAACTATAACTGATAAGCCTTTAGCCATATATCAAAAAAAAAAAAAAAAAAAAAAAGAGAGAGAGAGAGGAAAAAGAAAAGAAAGAAAAAACCCTTAAAAATGGGATCATTTTCTCATATTATAAACAAAAATGAATTTAAAAAGGATTAAAGACCTAAATTTGAGCCATGAAACCATAAAAATCCTAGAAGAGTACATAGGCAGTAACCTCTCAGCCACTGCAACTTTTTCTAGATAGATTTCCTGAAGCAAGCGAAACAAAAGCAAACAACCCTCAGGACTACATCAAAATAAAAAGCTTCTGCACAGTCAACAACAGAACTAAAAGGCAACCTATAGAATATATTTGCAGATGACATATCTGATAAAGGGCTAGTATCCGAAACATAAAGTACTTCCACAACTCAACACTCAAAAAACAAATATTCCAATTTTAAAAAATGAACAGAAGACATGAACAGATATTTCTCCAAAGACATACAGATGGCCAACAGACACAGGAAAAGACACTCATCATCACTTACCACGAAGGAAAGGCAAATTAAAATTACATTGAGTGGGGCACCTGGGTGGCTCAGTGTGTTAAGCTTCTGCCTTTGGCTCAGGTCATGATCTCAGGGTCCTGGGATCAGGCCCCAGGTTGGGCTCTCTGCTCAGCAAGGAACCTGCTTCCCCCTTCTCTCTGCCTGCCTCTCTGCCTACTGATCTCTATCAAATAAATAAAATCTTTAAAAAAATAAAAATAAAATAAAAACTACAATGAAGTATCACTTCACACCTGTCAGAATTGCTAAAATCAGCAACACAATAAACAATAAGTGTTGGTGCGGATGTGGAGAAAGGGGAACCTTCTTACACTGTTGGTGGGAATGCAAGCTAGTGCAGCTGCTCTGCAAAACAGAATGCAGTTTTCTCAAAAAGCTAAAAGTAGAACTACCTTATGTTCCAACAATTGTACTACTGGGTATTTACCCAAAGAATACAAAAATTCTGACTCAAAGGAATACATACACCCCTGTGTTTAGCCAAGATAGGGAAGCAGCCCAAGCATCTATCAATTGATGAATGGACAAAATAGTGATACACACACACAAATGGGATATTATTCAACTATATAAAAAGATGTAATCTTGCCATTTACAAAGACATGGATGGAGCTAGAAAATGCAACGCTAAGTAAAATTAGCTAGTCAAGGAAAGACAAACACCCATGATTTCACTCATATGTGGGATTTAAGAAACAAAGCAAACATACAGAGGGGGCAGGGGAGAGAGAGAGACAACAAGCAGACTATTATATAGAACAAACTGATGATTACTGGAGAGGGAAAGGGTTGGGGAATGGGTTTAATAGGAGACGGGGATTAAGGAGTACACTTGTCCTGATGAGGACCAGGTGATGTACATAATTACCAAATCACTATATAAAGAAAAATAATAATTAAAACAGAGCTGACATTTAAGAAGCTATCTACCTGAAATTTCTACTTGTCTTACTTTAGAACTACCCTTTACTCTCATACTTCCAAACTAAAAACTAAAATGCTCATGGATTAAGGTCACCTGGTTAATTGAAAATTAAGCTTTTTTTTTCAATTTTGACTACCAAATTTTTCCAAAATATATTTGTTTTCTTCCGCACCTTATTGCAAAGTTTAGGCTGACTATTATTCCATGCATTCTGGATTATTTCTAATTTGGAAACCTCTTGGTATCATCCTAATGAGCACAAATTTTCTACAATTCTGTCACCCGATTTTGAATTTATAAAATAAAGCTCTATTTTTACGTTCCTGGCCCTGGGTAATTTCTTGGGCACTGTTGCTCAGTTTTATGTTCATGTAGGTATTTTGTTTCTAAAAAAAAAAAGATTAGAGCTTTTCTTTAGAGTTCCATCTTTATGTTAAACAATATGTCAAGAACAGAAAAAAATTCTGAGTAGTGTTTTTTTATGTATTTTTATTTTGTTTTTTTTTTCCCATAGTTCAAACATTGTCTAGTTTTTTTTTGTTTGTTTATTTGTTTGTTTTTAGGGGAAATGGCAGATCAATGACAAATGATTTGAGGAGATAAAAGATTCAGTCACTGTTCTAATTCTCTGATCTGATGATCCAAGATCAGCATTTATAAGGGATGTCAGGAAGTCCTCCAAAAAGTTTGTTGAGGATAGAAGAGAGCTTTCCTCTTCTTTTGCACAGGGAAACTGAGAGTACATTCAGCCCTTCTGCTCTGCCTTCCTTAAAACTTAGCCAGTTAGGTGAACTTTGGGGCATTCTTCTAAAAATGAAAGAATTATTCTTGCATGCATTTTCTATCATTTTCTGTGCTTCTTGTTGAACCAGTCATGGAAATAGCTAGGCTAGTCGCTTCAAGGTTTGCAGAATCAGAATTAACTCTCTTTCTTACATCAGTTCAGGATTGTGTAGAGTCAGGTTGCGTGGGACAGAACAAGACAAGGCAAGAGAGAATATGGTAAAACTTTCTAAATTGGGAAGTAGTCCAATACTATGTTCTCAAAATATACAATTTAGCCAATAAATAGTATTTAAAATGAGCATGAATACACTTATTTTAAGTATCAATTTCTTGTTAAAATTTTGGCATGTATGCTTTTGTTGTAGGATTTACATATAGATAAGAACAATTTAAATGAGATCTCCTTATTATCTGGGTTACAAAATATTAATAAGGTTTGAGATACAGGTGTTTTAGATTAGAGCTTAGGATGAGTATCATTTTAGTAACAATTTAGCATATCCCAACAAAGTGAAAATGAAGGACAATGGTATCATTTCCAAACTATAGGTGATGTGATTAAACACCAGTGTGGCTGAATTATCATCAACTTAGATGACTGAATACCTACAGAGCCCTTAATATTATTTGAGGTATCATGAGTTCCAGAAACTATGTCTACTGCATTAAGTGAACTCAGTTGGATTCAGTGATATAAAACTTCCATTAGCTCTATTTTGGAAGTTTTGTTCTACCTTATAGAAGTTCAAATTTCCCATTTCCAAAAGGTGTTAACTCAGTAGTTTGCTCTGTGCATATTAGAGCATTACATATATTTTATAGCTATATTTTTGTTTCTGTATGTACATATTTCTGTCCTATATCTGCTGAACATTTCCTAAGATATCATTTTTATTAGATGTACATCAATAACAGGACAGGTAAAATAAATACATATATTAATACATGAATACTAGACCCAGTTTTAAAATATTCTCCTTTTAACATCCTTTGAAATGTATATATAAAAAAGTACATCTTAGGAAAAGGCCATGTAGTATAGGATTACGCTTTCCCACTCCATCTCCATCCCTGGAACAATTTATTTCTGAAACAATGGTGGAATCAACTAGTAATCTATTAGCAAGTCTAAGGTTAAGTAACAACTTCCTCTTTAAAAGTAATAATTTCTCCTCTCATCACAGATATTAATAACTCGACTGGTAATAAGCTTTTATCAACAATTTGAGGAATGATATCAACAACATGGTGGAATAAGAGGTTCCAGCCCTCATTACCACATAGAAACACCAATTTTGGCAACCCTATACAAACAAGAATACCTTCTTCAATAAACAGAGGTGAGAAAACTGGGTAGTCCCAGGCAAAAGAATAAAATTGGACCTTATATATAAAAATCAACTCAAACTTGGGGCACCTGCGCGGCTCAAATCATTGAAGCATGTGCCTTCATCTCAGACCCTGATCCCAGGGTTCCGGGATGGAAGCCCACATTGGGCTCCCTGCTCAGTGGGGAGTCTGCATCTCCCTCTCTCTCTACCCCTCCCTACACTTGTGCTCCCACTCCTGCACTCTCTCTCAAGTGTGTGGATAAAATCTTTAAAAGAAAAAAAAAATCAACTCAAACTAAAGACTTAAACGTTGGAACAGAAATTGTAAAATTCCTAGGAGAGAAAGACAGGGGAAAGTTCCTTGATATTGGTCTTGGGGATATTTTTTTGGATATGAGACCAAAAAAATAGGTGACAAAAGCATAGACTATAAACAAGTGGTATTATGTCAAGCTAAAAAGCTTCTGCTCAGCAAAGGAATTCATGAACAAAATGGAAAGGGAAGCTACTCAATGGCAGAAAATTTTTATATGTTCAACAAATTTACTTATGTGACAAACTATTTATTGAATAAGGGGTTAATATAAAAAAAAATATAAGGAACTCAAAAAATAGCAAACAAACAAAAACCCCCTCACACACACAAATAACCTGATTGAAAAATAAGCAAAGGACTTGCACAGACTTTTTTCCAAAGAGCCAACAGGTACATGAAAAGCTATTCAACATCAGTAACTATGAAAAATGCAAATCAAAACCATAATGAGATCTCTCACTCATATTAGGATATCCATTAAAAAAAAATAAATCTCTGGAGCACGTGGGTGACTCAGTGTACTGAGCCGCTGTCTTCAGCTCAGGTCATAATCTCAGGGGTCCTGGGATCGAGCCCCACATGGGGCTCTCTGCTCAGTGGGGAGCCTGCTTCCCCCTCTCTCTCTGCCTGACTCTCTGCCTTGTGAGTCTCTCTCTTGTGAGAGAGATCTCTCTCTGTCAAATAAATAAATAAATAAATAAATCTTAGGAAAGAGAACTGTGGCGCACATTAGAGGGAATATCAATTGCTACAGGCATTATAGAAAACTGTATGGAGGTTCCCCCAAAATTAAAAATATAACTACTCTGTGATCTAGCAAAACCACTTCTGAATATTTATGCGAAAGAACTGAAATCAGTATCTCAGATTTGCACTCCCATGTTCATCACAACATTTTTAATAGCTTATATATGCAAATAATCTAAATGTCCATCATTGGATGAATGGATAAAGATATAGGGGTAAACACCTACAATGGAATATTATTCAGCCTTTAAAAACAAGAAAATGCTGCCACTTGTAGCAACATGGATGGGCCTGGCGATCATTATGCTAAGTGAAATTAGCCAGACACAGGAAGACAAATACTCCATAATCTCACTTACATATGGAATCTAAAATAGTTAAATTCACAGAAGCAGAAAGTAGAATGGTGATTGCCAGGGGCTGGGAAGAGGAAAAAGGTATATAGATTCAGTCATCTAAGATAAAGAAGTTATGGTGATGGACTATATAATATTCTGTCTATAGTTAAATATCTCTATACTCTATATCACGTACTTGAAGTTTGCTAACAGGGTAGACGTCAAGTGTTCTTACCACATACAAAAATAATAGTAATAAAGGAAGCAAATGGACAGGTTTGCAGCCTTGATGATGGTGATGGTTTCATAGGTTTAAACTTACCCCAAACTCAAATTTATACCTTAAATATGTAAAACTTTCCATATGGTAATCTACCTCAATAAAATGGTTTGAAACAAAAAATGAAATAAAACAGGTTAGCATGATATATATATATATATATATATATATATATATATATATATGTGTGTGTATAAATATATGATGTATGTATATGTATATGATATATATATAAAATATATATATTATATAATATATATTATACATATATAATATATATATTTGTTTTTTGGATTTTTTTTAAATATATACATCCAAAAAAACCAACAACAACAACAACAATTTGGTAGAATTATAAGGTTTGGTGACCAACATTACATGCACTTTAGGGTTGGTTTCCTGACTTTGCTTTTGGTCAGAGGACAGGATAACTAATGAAGAGTTGCCCTCACCACTCTTTTATAGCTTACGTTAGAGGCCACAGAGAAAGATAAAAAAAAAAAAAAACCTCAGGAGCAAAGTTTTATTTGTTGCTACCAATAATAATTTCTGAATCTTCTTTTCCCCTGAGTAGGGAAAAGTTATACATATGCTCCATTTATCTGATGTGGCCATCCTCTCACTATGTTTCAAGCCATCTCCTCCAACACATTTCCTCAGTGCTGTCTTGATCTAACATATTAGTGTACAAGGGTATATTAATCATTGATATGGACCTAGTAGGGTGCTTCCTTTATTTAAGTACTTTTGGCTTGCTCAGAAAGCTTCCATCTTTAATACTTTTTTTTATAAAATCCCAGCAATGTTTTTGTGGTATTTGAGCTAGAATAAAATTCCAAAACAAAGAAGCCCAAACATTTGCATTTCTAGAAGCAGCAGCTATGTCCAGCTGAGTGAGTTTCACAGGGCTAAATTCAACAAATTCCTGGGACCACAGCGTTCTCACCAACTCGGGGTCTATTTTGTGACACCATACCACTACAGAATTTAACTGCAGGCAACAAAAACCAATTCTGGCTATCTTCAATAAGCAAACGGAATTTATTGGAAGAATATGGCAACACTGAGAAAAACAAAGAAAGAGCCAAAGAACTAGGTCAATAAAGAGAAGGAACAAAAGTAGTGCCAGTGATAAGGTAACAGGAAGTAATCACAGTATCTCTCAGATGCTTTCCAGGTGATTAAAAAACCAGAATCAGTTTTGGTCTTTGTGTCTCTGCTCAAGTTTGTAATTCTAGGGATCCATTTTTGAAATTTGCTAAAAAAGAGGTAGAGGGCACCAGGGTGGCTCAGATGGTTAAGTGTCTGCCTTGGCTCAGGTCATGATCTTCGGGTCCTAGGATCCAGTTTCACATTGGGCTCCTTGACCAGTGGAGAGGCTGTTTCTCCCTCTGCCTCTCTCTCTCTCTCTAATAAATAAAATCTTTTTTAAAAAACGGGCAGGGGGAGTAGAGCACCTTTTGGGGGGGTTGGGGGGGCAACTGGCATCAAAACTATCTCACAGTAAAGATGTTAGGCCTAAAGGAACAAAACAAAACAACAACAACAAAGAAATACAGCTGTTGATAAAAGAAGAATGTATGCTGATTAAGTTAGAACAACATTTCCCCAAAGCAAGTTTAACAGTTACTCATATACCACTACCATAGAAGAGTCAAAACAATTATTAACAAAGTTAAGGAGGAAAAGAGGAAATTAGAAAAATCCTCCAGAAAAAAGTTATGACAATTGTAATTATGATGCACTTTCCAGCATATAATCAGTGTATTAATATATATAATAATGCTTGGCACAAGCTGTGAGTGCAATTCAAATCCTTAGCATAAGACCTAGACTAATGGGAGGAAATTCCATTAATTTGGAGGAGTCTACATTAGAGAATTGTCTAGTTTAGAATATTCACGTTACAGTTAAATACACACATTTGATCCATATCATTGTAATTAATAAAGGTCTAGACTAATTTTTTCCTGTGATATTTAAAGAAGGCCCAGAAATCATGTTTTATAGTTTTAACAAAGAGTAATAATCACACTGCTAAAAATAATTTTCAGAAACAGCTGAAACATTGGAAGAACTGATATCCCAGGTATTGTTTAAGTACTTTATTAACCCACTACCACTTACAATTCCATGATGTAGGCTTCCTTAGTACCACCATTTAATGGACAAAGGAGTTGAAATGCCAAAAAGTAGATATTATGATCACTGCTCCACAGACAAGAAAATTAAGATCATACAACCAATAACTGGAAAAATACAGATTGTGATCTGCTAATAATGATTCTCAACCCAACAAATGTTTAAAATGCCTATGTATTTTCTTTCTCAATCAAAATACTCTAGAAAGTATAGAAATATATACATATAAAATATATATAGTACATAGACTATATATAAAATATATAATATATTTAGACTATATATAGTATACAGAAAATAATACTCTTATTAAGACTGTTATTCAGCTCAGCAATCTAGGTCTTTGGGTGACAAGAGTAAGTCAACGTCAGCCAATCTCTTTGTAAATTATCCCAAATCAAAAATCAGCAAGGTCGGAGGTAATGTATTGTTGCTATTGCAACCACCACCTAAAGCACCAATAGCACCACAACAGATATAAAAACAGGTCACAGAGAGCAATATGTCATCTAATGTCATAAAACGGTACAAAGAAGGACTATCTTCAAAGATTTTATTTTTCCAGTTAATCTAACGGTATTTCTTTAAATACCACTGAGTCATCTCTTTAGAAGGGGGTTTCATCTGAGTCATCCTAGCTAACAAATCACAAATCCTTAAAATTTAGAACCAAGTCTAAGGGCAATTGTGTGCCCTCCTGAAAACTTGGGTGCAAACAAGGCTAAGAAAGCAGCTGTGAACTGTCATTTACTGGAGCCGATAGTGTTTGAATTAGGAGAAAATCATATTCTTTGGCCAAAGTTCAGGAAATAAATTGTACAGAATGCCTTTGCTTAATATCTGGTTTTTGAAGTGACAGTGAAAGTTGTGGAACTTAATCACCCTCAAGCTATTCCTCTTAGAATAGTGCCCTCTTTGTAGGATCTTCATGGCCAATAGTTTTTGGCTTCAACCCATTAGCTGGTGAATAAAGCACTGAATACCAATTATTTACCATGATATTGGTGCTACCAGCAACACAAAGGACATGATTGCTTTCTACAGGATCATGTCTCCCATCCATAGTTTTCAAGTATATAATTGGGTAGGCTGGATTTCATTTAATATATCTCTTAAAGAAATGTCTAGCCTTTCTTTGAGAAGTACCCAGGCCACACCTCACACATAGTATTAAGGGACAGATGGAGGACACCAATAAATAATACAGAATGTTTGTTTGTATAAGTTATTTTTATACTCTCAACAATCAGTGCCTGAAAACTTCTAAGTAGAAATTATCACATTAAAAAATAATCTATCATTAAAGCAATGAGGATCATTAATTCGATGATATTTTAACATAGTTGTTTTTTTTTCTGGCAATGCTAGCCAACCTGAAAATAAAAAATGATTTTCACTGCCAGTGGGTACTTTTCCTTCATAATTAGATATATTTCAGTATCAAGTAAGTCATACAGTTTGAGCATCAAAAGCCTATAGACCTTGTGTTTTTTCTTCTTTTATTTTCTTTTTGTCTTTAAACCCTCCCAGTGGTCCTGGTGTATAGAGGATTTTAAAAAGTGTTGATAAATGAATGAAGATTGGAATATGAGGACATGATTACGGGTAAACACTGCAAACCCATTGTGCCCACTCAAGCATCCGGCACAGAGAGGATGATTATTTCTCAACTCTCCTTCTTCAGGTAAATCTATTCCTCAGGAAGAGACTATTGAATAGGGAGAAGCTGCCCATGCTACTGGAATACTTCATTTTGGTAGTTGAATATTCTTGTTTTACCCTTCTACAATCAAAATATGTAATAGGAAATATAATCTGGGCATGGTAAGCCCATGCTATAAAGAATCAGTGCAGACCACATCAATGTTTTTCTTCTTTACCTGTACCTAACAATTAGGGAATTCACACATTTGAATTAGTGGTCTCCAAATGTTGGGAACAACATTTGGAGACCACTGGGGTCCACCATTGCCAGACCCCAAGGAGGCTGCCTCAGGAAGTCAGGAGAAAACTGAATAGAGGGCATCTGGACTTCTCATAACTACCATCCCTTTCCACCAAATTTCAGCCAGAAAAAGTAACTGTTTTTCATATTTTATATATAACAATCGAAATAAAATTATGTTTGGAACAAAAAAATTGGATTCTGGGGTGCCTGTGTGGCTCAGTGGGTTAAAGCCTCCGCCTTCGGCTCAGGTCATGATCCTAGGGTCCTGGGATCGAGCCCCACATCGGGCTCTCTGCTCCATGGGGAGCCTGCTTCCTCCTCTCTCTGTCTGCCTGCCTTTCTGCCTACTTATAATCACTGCCTGTAAAATAAATAAATAAAATCTTTCTAAAAATTGGATCTAAAAATTGGTGATCACTTATCTAAAGGAGTTCTATTCTCTGTAAAGTAGTAAAGTTGAACAATCATACATTTGTTGAAGTGCTGTGGCCACTCGAAGTCTTTTGGACGCCTCTCTGGGAAATGTCTTTAGACAAAGTGGCCCAAACTTTATAGCTTTATCTCTGATGGAAGATATTCAACTCTTAAAAGTGGACAGTCTTACAGAATAGTCGATTTATTCAGACCTGTCCTGATGTTAGAGGCAGGAGATTAAGCTGAATGATTAATATCATGTTTGATCAAATGTGACTATAAAACAAGGAGATGGTCTATTCTCATGTGGATGGTGCCAGGGAGATGTTAGAAGATGGAAAGAGTATGTCCTTTGATGTTGCTTGTAAATTTATGCTGATGAAAATCTTGAACAGGACAGGAAATGTTTAATTATGTGTATATGACCAAATTATTCGAAGTCTTCTGTTGGTGTAATATGTGTGTGTCTGCGTGCACGTGCACATGTGTGTGCATGTGTGAGAGAGAGCACACGAGAGTTGAGAGGTAAAAGGGGGAGAAAAGCAATATCCCTATTTTTTTTCAAGAATTGAAAGGATTTAGCAAATGTTTGTTAGTTCTCCTCCATATATTTCACTAATCCATATTCTTCCTGGAGTGGCCCTTGAAAATCACTGTTTCCTGCCAGTGGAATCTTAACTTCACCATACATGGTCAAAACCATGACTAATGATCCTCAGATATAAAAACAAAGTGAATAAGAAGATTTGCTATATGAGTTTGCTGCCAATCCCACAGGAATTTAACAAATGAAAAGCAATTTTTAATAACAGGAAAGTTATATATGCTAAGCAGTATTTTAATTATTAATCTGGGCTTTTTAATAATGTGTATTATTGGTAGCTCCCATTCTTCGAGTCCCTAGTCAATGCTGTACAATGACCTTCACGTGCATTGTCCCACTCAATCTCCACCACAAAGCTTGCCTACAATTACATGGATTCTAAGTGATAGAGACTAAGTGAACCTACTTGCATTCTCCTTTCATTCAGGAAAGGAGAGAGAACCTACTTCATTCTCCTTTATTCTTGCCTTCCTAGCCTCTGACATTCTCTATCCTTCAAATGTTTTGCTTTCATTCATAGCACTTATCATCCCCCAACAGATTATACGTCAGTTTCTTTGGTCTTCTCCATCCACAGTCTGCAAGCATCATGTTTTTTCTATTTTGTTCACTACTGCATTTCTAGCACAGTCAATGTAACAGTTTAACAGTTTGGGGCCTATAATAACTCTTTAATAAATATTTGTTAAATAGATGTTTGATGAATAAATAAAAGGGCAAATGGACACAGATTCCTCTCTCCTTCAAAACCTTAGATGTCTTCACTATATCATACTTCTCCACAACTTCAGATATTTTATTATTTATAAAAACAGCAAACCCATTCCTCATATTACTCTGAAATTCTTATTCTCTAGTCATTGTCCATTCTGTTAATACTACAGGGCAGGAAGGCCAGATCTCCACCTGGAAGGTATAGGATAACCACCAGGTAGCAGAAATGCCCTGGCTAGTACCGAGAGCCAAAACAAGGATTGCCCCCAGCCAGCTGCTCCTTGAGCTCTCCTCCTGGTTCACAGGACTGGGAAACTACCAAGACAAGTTGCCACTGAGGACTAGAGCAGTGCCCAAGTGCAAGGTTTAAAAAGCACACTCTAGTAGGTGAAAAAAGGAAATGGTAAGCATAAGCCCCAAACTTACCAGTATCGTATCATAATTCTAACCCACCCAACAGATGGCAGACCAGGCCATCTGTTGTTTCCTTTCTTTCTAGGAAATAATTTTTCTCTGTAAGCAAATCTTTAAGAGACATTGAGGAACATGAAAACTATTTTAGAAGACAACAGAGAAAAACTTTTAAAGAGGGAAAATGAATTCAAAGGAAGGAACAAGTACAGAAATTTAAAACAAACTGAACAAACAAGTAAAATATATGTAAAACAGAAAGGGGGACTTATTTGCAACATGCAGCAAGATAATCAGATATTTCTAAAAAGGAAACATCAGACAAACATGGTAAGATTTTTTAAATAATCCAATGGAATAGATAAGTAATGCAATTTTGAATGTACTCATTTAACTAGAATATTAGGTCAGGGCATTCTCCCAAAAGACAAGAGCATATGAGCAGGGGAAAAAATGAGAAGAAAAGGACAAGAATTTTGGAGAACAGAAATAGCAGTGTCAAAATCCACTGAGTTGGAGAGCCAAAAGGGAAAATAAATAGTGCAGGCAGGGGATAAAATAACTGATAAAATTATAAGCAAAACTCTTTCCAAAACTAGAAAAGTCTTTATATTAGGCTTCAATTTGATAGTGTTCTGTGGCAGAGAGGATTCTGTTTGTACCAAACTGTTTTTCTCACCTCCTGGGCACAATGGAAGAGTATATTTTCCTACCCTTCCCCTTGTATAGTTTTTTGATAAAATAAATTTTCAGTAGAAAAATTCTCAGAAGTTTTATTATACAAGTATCATCTTTGAAAGATTCTCATTTTTTTAATTATTTTTATTAACATATAATGTATTATTTGCCCCAGTGATGAAAGATTCTTTAAATGAGATTCCTACAGGAAGAAAAATGAATGGAAAATAAATATTTATTTACAATGTAAGTTATTTTCAATATAATGAGGAATGACATTACAATCCTAAAGCTCCTCACAATATTACAATATACACAGGACCAAAGACTTCCTTTGGATCAGACAATACTGACAGAAAAATATAGAATTTGGGCCTTGAATATAATACATAACTTTCAGACCAAGAGGAATCTTTTTTATAGGTAATGATAGGAAAATATGATCAAATTTCACTTTTGGACATGTAAGTCTTAAGTTACTCATTGGAGTCCTACGTAAAGATAAGTATTTAAATGTCATCAGGACATAGATGGTAATCTAATCCAAACTGAGGATTTTAAAAGTCAAGAGAGTGATTATAGATTAAGAAGAGAAGATGTTCAAATATTGAGCCTTCTGACACACCAATATTTACAACTGAAGGAGTTACTCAGGACCTCCTTAGTCAAGGAAGCAGAAGTACGGGCCGGTGAAGAGGTGATTTGTGGCTGACAATAATTATATAAAGCAATATTCAATCTCACTAATAAGACAAATGTATATTAAGGGTAATGCAGTATTTTATATCCTTAAATAGGTAAAAACAGCATATCAAATAGGTTAGTGAATATCTAGGAAATCTTGTCAGTGGGATGCAAATATGTGCAGTTATTTTGGAGTATAATGTATTCATATTTAGTAAAACACGGTGTACATGTAACTTGTAACATAGCTATTCAGGCTTTGGGTTACCACGCAAGAAACACAGAAATGCCTAAGGAGGAAGGAAATAGGAGGGTATTAATAAATAATGCATGCTATATTCATAAAAGAAAAGGAAAAAGAATTAACTAGATCTACATACCGTAACTAAAATTTAAGGAACATCTTTTAGAGAAAATGAAGTTCAGAGTACATCACTATTATGAAGATTAAATAGAACTGTTTTATCCATATTTTACAGATATACATATATGGAATAGGAACTAAAAGTACATACAGCAGATAAATGAGGGATAAGATATATAGAAAGAAGGGATGGGGAATAGGCTTGGTGATAAAATATGAAAGGAAATAATAAAGTTGTATAAAGTGTTCTTGCCTAAACCAATTATGACTCTGTCCCTTGAAATAATCATCTGAAATCTCTTCATTCATTTTCTGAGTAATAAAATTTTCAGTAGTAGTCAACGTTTACTGTGGTTTAAATATAAAGTTTTCCATTGAAGGAATTTTTTTTAAATAGAAATTGATATTACCGTTTGGTGTCCTATTCATTTGAGAACTAAACAGTAATAAATAGGAAATACACAATGCCTTGAAGTGTGATACTTAAAGTTTTCCCAATCTTTTCTATGTCAAGAACCTTAAATAATGATATCCAAAGAACAGAATTACTGAAAGGAGGGCTATTTTTTTTGTGATACAGGTTTTCAGATATCTGAAAGACAACTTTTTACATAAAAGATTTCTATTTTAATGATATAAGCCATTGGTGTACGCCTAATGCCTACTATATTATTCTCCACTTTCTTAAACAGAAGGCAGCATATTCAACTTAAAATCCATTACCAATTTGTACTCTGATAACCAGTAAGTTAGTTAACAGGTCCATTTGCTACTGCTCCATGGAACTATTCCTGTTACAGATTTGCCTTTCATCTTCTGATCTGTATGGCCATGGTCACTCTTATTATCATTTTTATTATTGACCAGATACTTACCTTCTACTTTCTTCTTTCTATAGTTCTCTTTGAACTCTAGATCCTGTAATTCATCTTCATTCTCTGCATTTTCTCTTACAGTCCCTGGTTTTTGTTTCAAGTAAATCTGATTTCCATTTGGCCAGCAAACCAATGATCAGTTTCTCCTTGGAGTGGCCATCAGATTTAGGTCTTCTCAAGGGGAGTGACCATTCAGAGCACCAGAATTGGAAGCAGAAAAGAAATGGATACTGGCCTGCAACTTAATAGCTAGGTGAGTTCAATCAAAATTATTAACTTCTTTAAAGTTCCAGTTCTCTTGTCTCTTTCAAAGACTAATAGTAACATTTGATCTCATAAGACTGATCTTGTAAGACTTTGAAGATTAAATGAGACAAATACATCTAAAGCACTTCTCTCAATGTCTAGTTCCTGAAAGAGTTTATGTCCCCAATAATTTTGATGCTTATTTTCAAATGTAAACTACCAACTATGCTATTTTTTCCTGGATTCTATAACATCCTAAGTTTCTAAAACAGCCAGAAATCTGTCCAACCAATAAACAGAGATGTTCTAGGTAATTGAAATGTTGGTCTTTAGCACTAAACTTCAACATTCTTCTATATCTTTTTTAATACAATTATAAAGCATACAATTTTCTTAAGCTACCTTTCAAGTCCTCTAAAATGTATTCACCAACATGAGTAGGATATTGCAAATATGAATAAATAAAATGCTATACTACCAAGATTTCACAAGGGTGACACTATGTCTTCATGAGACTATGTAATTTTGAAATACTTTAGCCTAGGATCCTAAAAAGCTTAATTGCAGTGAACTGTACATACATTTCTTCCAGTTATATACTCAAAACTATTTTTATTCTTAGAATGATACTTTCTATGTAGCACTTGAGAAAAGCTGAAATTATAAGACATGCACCTAATGTCAACAAGTGAAAATTGGGTCTAAGAAGGAATTTGTAATGATTTGCAAAGCCGTCAACTGGGCCGTCTCCAACTTAAACTCCAGCTCAATTAATGTTGATTTCCCCTCTATATAATACTTAGGGTTTCAGAGAGGAGAAAACATGGTGCAATTTTTTTTTTCTTATCAGACTGGATGCCATCCTATCGTTCGGGGTGGAATTAAAAATTTCATGAACATTTCCAGACCTCTGAAATTCAAAACATCTTTCTCCAAAATACGACTTCACAAGAAGACCGTGTTCATCCAAAAGTTCTTGTCAGTGTGCCAATGGAACAAAGATCAGAGATGTACCAACAGAGAAAACTGAAACAAGATAAGAACGGATGGTACAGTGTGCTGAACAGTCTCCTATCCTAGAATATTCCTGGTTTCAATTTTGAGAAAACATGCCCTAATTAAATTCCAACACATTGCTGGTAATATAAAAGGAGGAAACAAGGTTAAAGGGCCCATTTAAATTCTGCCCCAAAAAAGCAGATCTAAGACACTCAAGTTTATGTGTAAACAACTCGGGGATATGACCACAGGTAACAGGAATGAAACAGGAAGTAAAAGAGTGCTAACCAGGATGTAGGTGTTTGCTACTATGGGAACCTGGTTACTCCATCCCTCAGGACTCTGAGAAGCTTAAGATATGTGTCTAGGAACCATCTTCCCACAGGAAGAGAGAGGGAGGCATTTACCCCTCTGCTTTGCATCCCTGCACTTCTAGGTTTTACACACATGAGTACAAAGAAATTACCATAGGTCTCCTATGATACCATATGAGAGAAGGTCAGGCCCAGGAAGTTAAAGGCACTCAGTTCAGGCCTGAGGCTCTGAAATGAAGTGGCAAGCTGCTATCCGGTTTACCTGCATGAAGATGCTAGAAGCCTGTGAAAAATTCGCTGCCACAGCAGTGGCTGAAATAGAAACTCTGGCCAGATGATTAAAACTCATATGCAAAAGCTGTCCATAGTAATTATTTTCCATAGAAGAAATATAGGACTTTCCCCTAAGAGATCATTAATTTTTCAACCGGTCAAGTCACCAACAGAATAATTGCCAGAAACAATCTTTTGTTTGTTTGTTTTTATTTATTTTTATTTTTTTAAACCTAAGGAGATTGGTAAGGGGGCAATTAGGACATAACCTTTTGTTCTTGGAACTTTTGTTTTATTGTCTTGGGAGAGTATCAATAGAATCATTTTAGTTCCCTAGGCTTTGCTCAATAAAGCAAAACTTTAAGTACCTTTGTTAAACCAAATATTAGCATTAGTTTGTCCCACATGTTAATTTATTAAATGACATAGCATTTTCACTGAAACTCTTTTGTGCTGTTAATTTAAATCAACATATTTGATATTGAATAGTTCTGTCAATTTCATTTCTGAGTCACTCACAGCAGCATAGAGCAAAGTAATAACCAACCCCTACAAGAGGAAATATTAAAAAAATAATAATAATAATCCCAAGTGCCTCAGTTTCATAATTAATATAAACAAAAACATGTTTAATCTGTTCTCATATATAAAAAACATCAACAGCAGTCACCGTTCAGAAATGCGATTTAGGAAACAATTTAACAAAGGAGGAAAACAAGTTTATCACAACATGCTTCATATTTCAAAAATAAGTTACTATAACTTTAAGAAAGGAATTCTAAAACTTAAGATACAATAGGAAAAATGATATCAGTCTAGCTTTCCAGAAAAAATTCTAACACTGACCTTACTATGTTTTATAATACCTTTTTAAAATCTAAAGAAATTCTAACTAAACATTTCTATTTCCTTTTCAGTTAAAAGACAAAACCTGTTTCAGTAGAAAGAATGCATATATTCATACTGAAAGAATGACAAATAGAATTCATTAATGTAATAGTTACTATCACTATTACTGGTGATTGATAACATTTACTGGCAATTAAGAATTACTTACTTCCAATCCAAAAGTAGCCTATAGACTCAAATTCTTTCCCATCATATTCCAGTAGACTAATTAGAAAACAGTCTTGAATAAAACTCTGCTTAGGGTAAGATTATCTTAACTGACATTAGGAGAAGGAAGGGAAAAGTGAATGGGGCAGGAGGGAATCGGAGTGGGGAGACAAACCATGAGAGACTGTGAACTCTGAAGAACAAGCTGAGGGTTTTAGAGGGGAGGGAGAAGGGGGGATGGGTGAGCCTGGTAATGGGTATTAAGGAGGGCACGGATTGCATGGAGCACCGGGTGTTCTGCATAAAAATGAATCTTGGAACATTGCTTCAAAAACTAATGATATAGTGTATAGTGATAATGTAATTTTTTAAAAAAGATTATCTTTAATGACTCTCCCTCTTTTTGTATGCTCTTCATTATTTACTTTCTCTCCCAGAGGACAAGTCAGACGTCCCTCTTCCTAGCCATACCCTGCCTGATGGGTCTTCTCAGGCAGCTCCTGGACATCAGAATTGTCCTTCTTGAATGTACTCTCTTCAGGATTTAAAGAGGGAGTTGACCATGACTTAAGAGATCTTCCTGACAGATTAAAGACAGACACAAATTCTTTAACTCTTTTCTGATTGGGAGATAGGGTTTAATTTCCCTCCCTCAAAACTGGGCTGGCCTGTGCCTGTTTTAACCAATAGAGAACCACAGAAGCTATATTTGCCAGATCCAGTTTTTGCCTCGCCCGAGAGCCCCAAGTCACCACATGATGTTGAGCTACCATGTAAGACATTCAACTGCCTTGCTGGAAAGACTACAAGAAGTCCTGAAACTATATGGAGTATAAAAAAAAGAAAAGCAAAGAAAACTTTCAGCTCTCCTTGCTGCAATGCCAGGTGTACGAGTGAAACCATCCTATATACTCCAGATGAAACCAGCTTCCGGGTCAATATCACCGTGTGGCCCTAATTAATATCAGATAGTAGAGAATTACCCAGGAGAAACTGGGCAATTGAATTCCTGACCTATAAAGTCATAAGACAAAATAAAAATGGAGAGATGCTATGTGCTGGCAGTTTATTATTCAACCACTG
Organism: Mustela lutreola; assembly: GCF_030435805.1. Lineage (NCBI taxonomy): Eukaryota > Metazoa > Chordata > Mammalia > Carnivora > Mustelidae > Mustela > Mustela lutreola. The sequence continues at coordinate 45,324,315 of NC_081301.1, forward strand.
GTAGCCTAAATACTGTAGTATCTGTAGTATTCCCCCCTTACCCCGTATCTGACTGATCTTCATTATAACATGCAGGAGGGAGTTGCTCTTATTGCTATTTTTAGTGTATATAACTTGACTTCATTTTTAGAATATTATTCTTCAATGGGTCTAGAGCAGAGCCCAGAAATACATGCGCATCTTATATTCTAACATGAAAAGCTTTCATGAAATTCCCAAAAGCAAACCTAATAGGTACCCATTCTCTGCTTGAACATTCAAATGATAGAGATCTATCCATCTCACAAAGTAAACCCAGTCTTAATTATGGAAATGTTTTTGCTGAGGGTAGAAGAGAATGATTCATGGGTCAAATGTCTCTGAAAAAGTCCGTGGCAGGAACTCATGAGCCACTAATGCTGTGCAATTAATCGATTTGACTGCATCACATGCTTCTTTACGTCCAGAGACTCTGGACTCCTGGTTCAAAATCATAAAAGAAAGAATCCATTTGGCTGAGTTCATCTATCTTTGGGCAGAGCACTTTATGCCAAACCTTGTCATAGGCAAATTGATCTGCCTAGAATCTCTGCTAAGTAGAGTGCCCAATCTGGGCCAATTAGCTGTGGCCACAGAACTAGGTCACGTGCTCTATCTAGAACATGACTATCCACATTGGTAGAATATAGAGGCAGACAATCTCCCAGAAGGAAATGTAAAGAAAGCAACTCTGAGGCACATCTGATACATTTTCTTTCACATGCAAGCCTTTAATATTTGAGAAGATTAATTACCCATATTCCATAATCTACTAACCCCTGGCTGTAATCATCAGGGCACAGTAGAAAGATAGAAACTACACAAATTATTTTATAGAATTTAATTAAAAGAACTATCACCCAGGTATCAGAAAACTGAAAAGGCAAAAGGGAACATGAAGGTAGTAACTGCAGCTACTACCTTATGACTGGGGGAACAAAAGAAGAGGACAAAATTATTAGAAATTATATGTTTGTGGGAGTGTCCAGAAAGCTAGGACTCAGACCTCCAGAGAAAAAATGACAGCTTTGCTGGTACTAATATCTCAGGAGCTTGGAAAGGGGAAATTCTGGGACTAGGACACACACCTCTGACCAGGAAGTCTTTTTTTTTTTTAAGATTTTATTTATTTGACAGAGAGAAACCACAAGTAGACGGAGAGGCAGGCAGAGAGAGAGAGAGAGAGGGAAGCAGGCTCCCTGCTGATGCGGGACTTGATCCCAGGACCCTGAGATCTGATGCGGGACTTGATCCCAGGACCCTGAGATCATGACCTGAGCCAAAGGCAGCAGCTTAACCCACTGAGCCACCCAGGCGCCCCTGACCAGGAAGTCTTCTGAGCACTGCTGCATTAGTGCACAATAGAATTAAAACAAATATAAACTTCAACAAAACAGACAACAGAACTACTACTCTACTTGTTTAGGTTACTATATTCCTATCCTAGACCAGAAAACAACTATGCCACATTGGAAATTCTTATTATCTTTCAATAAACTGTAGGATATTTTTAATATGAATTCTCACTATATTAGGTTTTACCCAGTCTTTGCTTCGGTAGCTGACCTGAAACTCTGGTGCTAGATTACAGTTTATGCACACAGATGTTCATGTTTCATTCAGGGTGTTATAATTCCTTTTATGTCCCATCTCTTTTCATCCAAACTACATATTTGTCTCTCCCACTTTTATTTAGACAAGGTTTATACTCATTTATGAGGTCCTCCCCTACCCTATATTTTGATATTTCTTCTATTTGATGAAGAACAAAGAAGAAAACCATACGTTAGATCATTCAAGTTTATTCAGAAACTTTTTCCATGATGTGGGCCCTTTTCTTGTACTTCCTCACTTCTCAGCCAATTAAAATATATCTGAGACGTCCCTGCCATCTTTCTCCAAGTCCACACCCATTCTGTTTATGCAATTCAGTGGTTTGTGCTTCTCTTTAGCCTTTGTCTTTGGCTAGACATCCTTAAACCCACATATCATACTTAGTAATTTGGATTTTTTTTTTAATTAGTATTGTCCAGACAATGAACAGGGAGGATTATAACCATGAAGGTAATAACACACTAAACTCAGTAAAGCTAACAGTAAGTTACAATCAAGTGTTTGAATGCATACGAGATTTAGCAGAGATATTTAACATGAATGGCACAAAAGGTTTCTATTACATTGATTTGTGTACCAAACAGGTCTGAGAAACCAGTGAAGATCTTAATTTAACTGGTTTGTGCTAGTGCCCTGCAAGATGAATTTGGGGATAAAAAACAAAGACAAAAATCTCCTAAATGATCCTGCTATGTACCCACAATTAAAAACCAGAACCTAAGTATCTCAAATCACCATTTACAGAAAACCATGTTTTCCATATTTAATCTCAAAAACTCCTTATCCTAATACATAGAATCCTAATTCTATCTGGTCAACTTAATTCTATCTGGTCAACTGATTTTTTTATCTAGTCAACTTATTTACAGGAAAAAAAAAATTCTATCTTGGATAACTAATAAAATTTGTCCCAGAATGGTTCCCTACTTGATGAAGTATTAAGATGGGATCATTTTTATTATTAAAGTGATTGTATTCTTGCTTGATTCTTTGGTTTAATAGTTCAGAAATTAATATGATTGATTGATTAATTAATTAATAAGATTAATACAGATATTAATCTGTACCAGACACTGGATATGCAAATGAGTGGAATCTGTTAAAAAAAAAAAAAAAAGAAAGAATAAAGAGCGCTTCTATAGTTTGGGTACTAAAGGAGAAATATTTATGGAAAAGGTTAGTAACAGTAATTCCTTGCCCTCTAAATACATACAGTTAACAATAGTTGAAATATAAATTTCTGAAAGATGCAGAACTTCTTGTTTTGATTATTTAATACTCATGACCATATTAAGTAACAGGCACTCCATTAGCACTGCAGATACAAATGGCTATGGTGAGATTTTTGTCCCCAAAGAATGCAGTCTCATGTGGAATGAAAGACAATGGAAGACATGGTCCCTGCTCAGTGATGTTTTCCTTAGAATTCCTCAGTTCTGGTGTTTTAATTAATATAATCTGTAACATACTACTAACCACCTTCCATCACTGGGAGGATGATAACTTTTTTTCCACCATCATTTCTGGGGTCAGACTGACCATAATTGCTGTCTGACCCAATTATGGGTCAGACATTATGCTCTGACCCACACATCTATGAAATCATTTGCATGTTTCTGAGAGCTCAAAAGGTGAGGACATTAGTTCAGCTATACAACATAATGATTCGATAACCCTATGTATTTCAAAATGATCACCACGATACATACCACCAACCACATGTACCTGAAGCTGACCCACAGAACAGTCGTTAGAATGGGTTGTTACATGGAGCCCATAGAAGATTTACCTTGCAGGAACATCACACAGAAGTGGCCCTGCACAAAAAGGATGAGCAAGGCATGTACCTTCCTGTCCATGATGTGCACGGGACAGCATCCAGGTCAAACCTACAGCCTGGCACTGCCTCTATATGTGCTGATGTTCTAGCCCTGGCTCATGGAGCTAGTCTACCTTGTGGAGATCCAGTGTCTAGAACCAGTGGTTGATGGTATATACTATGTTGTACACAGGAACATGTCCTAAATGGGGCCTTGTCTTAGAGGAGTCCCAAGTGGCCAGCACCCCTATCTCTGTCTGAAGGCCTACCTGTCAATCAATGAATCCCTTGGCTTCACTACCAACCTGATGTCCCACAAAGGCATCAGGGTCTTCCCCCAATGCATGTTCAACCACTAGCAAATCCAGACCCTTTCACAAAACCCGCCCCATCAGGTGTTAGCAGAGTCTCACAATCGCAAAGGCCTGTAGAAGGCATTGCAACACCTTGGTAACTTCCTGAACAAATTGAAGGCAGCCTTCCCAGCAGCCCCCGCCACCTGCGTGGGACTAGGTGCCACACCTGTCCCTACCAACTCAAGGATCCAGCACAGTAACGAGCACTCCCATTCTCCTCACAACACCTGGCGATTGTCCAGACATGGGGTGCTCCACCTGACATTCTCCTCACGACACCTGGAGGACTGTCCCGACATGGGATGCTCCACCTGACATGCCTGCAGCCCAGTCCATGCCATTATTCAACACTAACTCTTCTTTTTTTTTTTTTTTTTTTTTTTTATTTATTTATCAGAGAGAGAGGGGGAGAGAGCGAGCACAGGCAGACAGAATGGCAGGCAGAGGCAGAGGAAGAATCAGGCACCCTGCCGAGCAAGGAGCCCGATGTGGGACTCGATCCCAGGACGCTGGGATCCCTTTCTTTTGCTATTTACTTCAAGATTCAAAAGCAACAGAAATTACAGCAGAAACTTACTGGGCTGGTGAGGGAGGGGATAAGACACCCAATACTTTTTTCCTCATTTCTTCAGAGGGAAATTCAAAGGTCCAACCAAAAGTTTTAAATGTACACAGTAAAAGTTTAGTAGTTTCGGGGTGCCTGTGTGGCTCAGTCGGTTAAGTGCCTGACCTTGGCTCAGGTCATGATCTCGGGGTTCTGGGATCCAAAGGCAGGGCCACAGCTCAGCACGGCATCCCCTTCTCACTCTCCCTCTGCCGCTCCACCACCACCCCACACCAACCCCCGCCCCACTTGTGCATGCTCTCAAAGCTTAAAAAGTTTCATAACAAATGGTGTTCATTTATGATCAAACTTAACCTATTAAACAATGTATTTTTCATCATTCTATTTTTTAATATATTCTTTAGAATGTTTATAACTTCTACTCTTCAGATCTTAAATCTTCTTTTGCTTGCTTCAATAATTTGAGAGATTAATATGGGGTCATCTTCCTAAAAGCTATTTGGTATCTACTTAAAAAACAGCTCTCAACTTTGTGGTTTCTAAAGATTCAAATAACTTTTGTAAGCTCTGCCACTCATCTTTGAAAACCTTTAAATGAAATGTAATAATAATGGGGAAAACAATCAAACAGCTAACTAAACAGTTGACTATACCAGACACACATCCATTCTTGGCCTCACTAGAGGCTTCCCAGCAAAATGTGAGCTCAAAATCAAACAGTAGGTCAAGTAAATACCTAAAGAAACCCACAGAGTGATCTGGAGATTTTTTTTTTTTTTAAATGCATGCTAAATATTTCTTTACCATTTGCTCTCTGGGAAGAGTTAGATAAAACAGGATAATAAAAGAGTCCGCGGGTAGTACTTTAGCATTTACTTATTCCTCTGACTATTCCTCTGACTCAATCTTTTAGTCATCATCAAAACCTTGTTGGTGGCAATTTAAAATAGTACAGCCACTTTGGAAAACAGTCTGGCAGTTTCTCAAAATGCTAAGCAGAGTTACCATATGAATGCAAAATTTCCGTAAGAAGCAATTCTACTCCTAGGATTCTACTCAAGAGAAATGAAAACATATGTCCACATAAAAACGTGTACACAAATGTTCATAGCAGAATTGTTCATAATAGTCAAAAACTGGAAACAATCCAAATGTCCATCAACTGAAAAATGGATAAAGCATAGCATGGCCATGCAATGGAATATTTGGCTATAAAAATGAAGTAGTTACACATGTTGCAACATGGATGAACCTTGAGCTTATTAGGCTTAAAAAAGGTATGACATTTATAGAATAGGCAAATCTATATTGAAAGATAGCAGACTTCGTGTTTACTTTGGACTGAGGGTGGAGACAGATAGGATGGGAATAATGAGTAATGACCGCTAATGCCTATATGTTTCTTTGGGATAATGAAAATACCCCTGAATTAGATTATGGTGATTCTTGCAAACACTACAAATATACTAAAAACCAGTGTATTGTGTACTCTAAATGGGTAAACTTTATAGTATGTCAACTATAGACAAATCAAACTTTTTAAAAAGAAAAATCTTGTTAAGGTACCATTCTTATATACAAATAAAGATTCAGAAGTCTTTTTTTCAAATTTCAAATTCTGGAATTTGCTAAAAACAGAATTCATTCTCTGTGTTCAAGTCTAATGCAATTTCCATCTTATGAGCACTTTCCTCAAATTGGGAAGGAAAGCTTATTCATAGAGACCACTTGGACATTAAAATGATTTGCAAAACATTACCTATGACGAAAACATAAGGGACTTGAAGAGGACAATTACAGTACTATTAAATTACTTGTAGTGATGCTCTTACGGAAGAAAAGGTCGAGTTGTTTTTGTTTTACTGCAGAAGACAGAACTGGAGTCATATAGCACAAAGTTTGGGACTGGACAGGGGAGTTAATACCATAAGGTTAAAACCTTGAACATTGTAGTACTCAAAAGCAAACCTGAAACATATACCAACCTAAAACCAGGAAATGATGTACTTAACATCTTTGTTCTTCAATGGATTCATCTAATTTTTTAAACCTGATTCTAAGTAGAAATGTTTCTTGAGTGGTCCTTTAGCAAGCAGGAAGTATGAAGAGTGCTTAGTTCCAAGTACAAGACATGCTGTCCCAGGATTTTAAATAAAGAATCCATATTGGAGATACTGCTGGTCCCAAATATTAAAGGTCATTTTTCTCTCCGTTAATAATTTCCACCAGCACACAGGTGACCTTGACCAAAATAATGACTTAGTGGTTGGCCCTTACAGAGATCTATATTGCCAATCAATAAAATGAAGAAATGGAAGAGGCATTGGGTCAAGGCAGTGAAAATTATCTTACTGTTAACACTTCAGTTGTTAAAGTTTCATTAGAATAGAGACACACACAAGTCTAGAAATACTAGGAAACCCACAAGACCTAGAGATTCTTTAGAATACACATTATTGCTTTTACTACTTGGTTACTGGAGTGAATTAGTTAAAACAATGTATTCTTAAGGGGGGAAAAAAGAGCAAATTTTGACTACTCATGAAGATGACCTCACTTTCTACCTTACAAATAGAAACCATCATATATAAATCCCTCCAAACTCCTATTCCAGATCCACACAATCTATCCCCTGCATTTCATTCTTGTCCCCCATATGTATATGAACAGGACTCCTTCCTCTAGTTAGAAATGAATCATTTAATGTTCTGGTTCCGTACCCATTTTTATCTAAGAAGAATTCTTTACTTCCTCTTTTCTCTCTCTCTCCTCTCTGGTGACTCTTTCTCCATAGCATATAAAAGTTCTCAAGACCATTTTCCTAAAAGGGGTGAAAAAAAAAAAAAACTCATTTCTATGTGCCTCCCTAACCAAACTATCTGACAATAATTTTGTCTTCACTTCCTTCTGTTCATTTTATTCCTCATACCTTTAGAATATATTCACCAAGATCACACATGGCTTCCTAATCTTAACAAAACTTTCTCTTGACATTTTTTTTTCTTCCCTAGATTCTGTAACACTTGGTTCTCCTATTCCTTGTCTGTTTCTTACAGGTCTTCCCCCCCCCACCTCAGTGGTCCTTCTCCACCAGTCCATGAGTAAGTGATAATTGCCCAGAGTTTCATCCTTACCCACCATACTGCCCCCCTTGTTCTGCCCTTCAAATTTACTCCTTATCTCTATTACTAGCAATGTCAACCACCAAATTGCCCAGAACATCAACTTGAGCATCTTTCTAGATCCCTCTCTTTCTCTAATTTCCCCTTCCCGGACAAAGGATCCTGCGGCATTGTCAATAGTCTCTTAAATAGATCTCAAATGTGTTTCCTTTTTATCCATTTTCATGACCACAGCCTTAAGGACTGGCCAGCTTTCTTATGACTGATCACAAAAGCCTTTCAGCCTCTGGTTTTAGCTTCTTCCAGCTAGCATTCTAATCTAACCCCTACAGTTATGCTAAGAGAATATTTCTAAAATATCAATCTGATCACATTAGCTTCCTTTTGAAAAATCATCTCATGGCTTCCAATGCCAATATGATTAAGTCTTAAATTCCTAATACATCATGCAGGGCTCTTCATGACTCTACTCATTACCGTACATTTTACTCTCCATTACACACGTGGCCCCATCCACAGTTTGTTGAATGGGGTCTACTTTGTCAAGACTTCCTGCCTTTTTAAATGCTATTTCTGCACCTAGGGTATGATACTTTCCTTATATGTCTAGTGAAATAGAACTTCTTTAAGATTTTTAAGTCTTATCTCTCCTAGGAAAGATTCCTTGGCAGCTCGTGAAGGAGTTTGGAACTCTTCTCTTGAACACATTTCTACTTTATATTTATTGTAGAATATTACAATACCTAAATGTTTGTGGTTCATGTGATAATATTATTGTCAGAAATAATGCTCAAAATTTTTTGAGATGTGCATGGCCACACTTTAAATTCCTTACCTTTATTAACTCGTTTAATTCTCACATAAACATTTAAATAACATTTATCATTATTCCCATTTTACAGAGGAGATCATTGAGACATTGTAAAATAATTTGTCTGGCACCTACCAAGTTTTAAGAAGATACTAAAAATCTAAGGCATATTGGTAACAACATGTATGTTCTTAACTACTATTTCAAGCCTGAAGCCTATGAGCTCTGGAAAAGCAGGGTCCATGTCTTATCCAACTTTGTAACCTGTGCCTAACAATTTGCCTGCCACATAGCTGGTGCCTGCTACGCTATGTTGAATTAAAGGCTAAACTCAAGAGAAATTTAATTAAATTCCAAGTATATTTTTCTAGTGAAATTGATTTATGCATATCACCAATGAAATGAAGGAAAATATGTTTTATATAATTTAAGCACCTATAGAAATATTTTAAAAATATTTTACAGTTGCAAGAGACAAAAAATATATACTTGTAGGTATTAGTCATTGCACATCAACACAGTAAAAATGTATCACAAGATAAATGACAACTCCAAAAAGTCATAGAATTATTGATCAGATAGGCACTGAAACAGAAACTCTGTTACTCCATTGGCCTTCAAGGACATGAAATAGGAGTTTGTGCCATGAAGCATTTCTGCAAATACACTATGAAATATGGTGTTCCTCTAAGTAGCAAGACGCTTCAATCCAGAATCATCGTCTTAAATCACCACAGGGTCTTTCCTCCCCTCTTTTTTCTATCTTATAAGGCATTAAAATTTCAGAAATGAGAAACTGCTTCAATGGACATAATAGGAAAGGGGTATTGCTCCTTATAGCAAAGAGCAAATAATGTTAAAGGAAATAGTATTAGTGCCATCAAAGACCAGCCAGTGAGAAGTATAGCAACTGTTAGCCCCCGGAATACTTTTTTTTAAAATAAGATACAAAGTTTCATTTTATTTGTAAACACTGTATCAGAGAAGAATCCATCAGATGTATAAATTGCAACTTGTAAAAGTTTCAAGTCACTGGAGGGTGGGGGTATATGTTTAGAGTGAAAGATCTAGCAACATTGGTTTGCAAGCACCACAAAAAAAAAAAAAAAATCTGAAAGTCAGTCACTGTTTTAAAATATATATATATATGTATACAAAGAAAGACTGATAAGCACGTGTTCTCTCTCTCTCTCTCTCTCTCTCACACACACACACACACACACACTTATAAACATATTTAGTGTACTGATAAAGGCAGCATATGATAGTGGAGGGAGCACAAGCAATACAGACATATGGATACTCATCTGGCTCCACCATTTGCTAAATTATATGGTAAGTTATTTCCTCTCCTTTTTTTTTTTTTTTTGTACACGGAAGAAAAATGCTTTTCTTACAGGATTTGTGAAAATTAGAGATGTTTATGAAGTTTCTATCCTCATAATTCATGCATTTCATATACTCAATCATTGGTGTCATTAAAATTAATAAAGAATATTCAATATTAGTATATATGGGGAAAGAGCCTAAAACAATTTCCCTAAAAGAAAGTGAACTGAAAACCAAAAATCACACAGGACAGAATAAAAGAAAGAACAAAAGTAAAATGGGGACAAGAGGGCAGTGAGACTGATTGTGGTAAACAGCAGCACTTAGCAAGGTGTAAAGTAAGGAAGCTGGCCTTATACCCCATCCCAGGCCTTGTGAGAGGGGCCTCCTTCTTCCTAACCTGCTACAAGAGCCTTTAGGCCTTTTCCTCTGTCCCTTACCACACTTGATTCACACAGAGATGTTAATAACTGATAAAGGGATCTTACTTCCCTGTGTTCTTTGCATTTTATTGTGGATCAGAACCTTGCCTCCTTGTACTAACAGTCTAAAGATCCTTTGTATTGGCAGTATAAAGAGAGCTAAGGGTCAGGCAGCAAAGAGTAATTATTTTAGCATTAAAAACAGCCCTGCGTTCATTCTAACCTGCAAAACTGTCACATACCACTCTAGGAACACAGAAACTTTACGAGGTATCCCTACAGAAATAATGCCTTCAACATCAAGACCCACTAGGGACATTATATACAGTGATTTCAGTTTCAGACACAGCCCAATCACATGTTTGGAAAAATAATAAAATAGCCATTAAATAACCCAGGCAAAGAATAGATGAACTCACCTGCAGAAATTATGTGGAAAAAAGAAAAACAAAAACAAAAACCAAGGTAGTCAAGGTAAATAAAAGAAGAAAGGAATTACCAAGAATAAAAGCAAAGAAGTATAGTAAGGTTAAATTTTATACCACATATAAGTTAATAGCCATGCATACTCAAAAATACCCTTCATAATGCCTTAGAAAGGTACCATAATGGAGGTAAACATGCCATATCTCAGTAAGTCTAACAAAGTCAGTTTTTTTCTCCAGCATTGGCACAAATCAACATTTGAGTTAGTTTGACTATAGGGCCATATAGTATAAAAAAACATGTCTTTCCAACAATAGGAGCAAACGCAATGTGGGGAGATGCCCCCCAGATGAATGAGGATACAAGTACTCCTTGAGTGGAAAGGTATGTGTAATCAACTCTGCTATTTTAAACTCCTTAAACTCATTCTTTCTCTGCCTTCCCATTGTGTACTTGTAGTTGAATTTACGTGAGTTAAAAACTCCCATTATGGGAACCATTACATCGAAGACAAAAATTGAAGAAAAATAATAATCAGTCTACAATTTACACATCCTTCAAGAAATCTCAGAACACTTTCCTGTACCTGCATTAATAGGACATTTTAGCCTTTCACTATTATTAAAGCTTTTACTCACTTGAATAAATACTAGACTGTAGATGCTAGGAAAGGCACTGAGCATGATCACTTATTGAAGGAGTTTAGATGCTGGGTCTCTGGTAATTCATTCAACAATACTATAAGACAAGTATTCTCCTTTTACATATAAGGAAGCTCTAAGTAGCAAGATGCTTCAATCCAGAATCATCGTCTTAAATCACCACAGAATCTTTCCTCCCCTTCCCCTTCCTCAGAATAAGGAGTGATATGCTCCAGGTTAGAGCTTGCAAGTGTCAGAACAAGAATCAGAATCCATATCTGTTTGACTCCCCAGTGCACACTCTTCCCATTCCCTGAGTCGGTAAGGCAATGAGCCCCATGCCATGCCCACAGCAGACACACATAATTGAGCAGATCATTCTTTCCCCTCTTCACAGATGTGGCCCTTAGGTAATCTCCAAACCTCTTTAAATGGTGCATCTAAAAAAGCAGGAAAAAATGAAACCTGTGGGTCATGCTTTCATGCTGGAATGGTATTCATTTTTGGTGCCTCATAATGCCTAAGGATGCTACCACTATTTGTTGAAAGAATGAAGTACTAATACTGAAAGAGAAAAACAACTTTGGGAATAAAAATGGAATAGCAAACTAACAATGCATACAAATAGAAAGGAAGTCTTTTGTTCATTTCATGCACATTGGGATTTGCATGAAATGAATAAGCTGAATAGACCAGCAAACTGAATTTTAGCACTGGTTTGGCTATTCACAACAGAAACACGATGAATATTTCACACTAAGCCTCACCACGTTTACTTGGAAGATGGCTTCTCTTAGATCACCTCACTTTCATGCTAAAAAATGGAAAGGTCAGAGTATTTCTGGAAACATTTTCCTCTAGGGAGACAACATTTCTTAAAATGACAGCCCAGCAAGGCTGCATAGCATCCCCAAAGTTTGGCGGCACCTCTAATCCCCTTTCAGCTGGGTTATTATGAGTTGCTTCCAAAGATCTCTATAAATTTGCTTATTGAATCAGGATAAATATCTTTAAAAACTGTACTGTTCTTTTATTCTTTCTAACCATTGGTATTGATGCTAGATGTCATGGGGGCTTGGGGAAAATGGAGATAAAGGATTGAAATAGATTGGGCAGTTTCTGTGTGTAACTAAAATGAAAATACAATTCATCAGTGCAACCAGTAATTACCTACCTTGTACTTGGTATGGTATGTATTAATATCAATGAGGTTCAACTTAATGTGAGAATAAGTATACATTTCCAAATATGGAGTTTATTTCTTCTTCCTTTCATAAAGAGATCTCTATTAAAAAATTCCAGGAAAAAATGCACACTTCAATCTTTTGCCTTAGACATGGTGTTATCAAATATAGCCATTCGCTGTTATAATGATCAGGAAAGCTTAATACATAGTCTAGAAGACTTATTTTTCTCTGTCATGGGCAGGTATGGAATACAAAATGCACATGCTTGATACATGAAATTGCAGTGTTTTTGAAGCTACAATAAATATATTGCTGACGCTATGAAATAAAGTATCATCTGTGCTTAACGTTCCAAGGTATGGAGCAGAGGAACAGGAAACAGTAAGATACAGTTTGCAGACCCCTTCCCACTGATGGTACCCACTCACCCTGTGCAATAAGCCACAGTAGCACCTGTATCACCGTTGTGCCTACTTGCTAATGTGCCTTTCTTCCTCTATTGCAAACACTACCAAGGCAAAAACTTGTTTTAGTCATCATTTTATTCACAGTCACTAATTCATAATTTATTCTCAGAAAGTGTCCACGGAACATTGTTTGTGGAATGGCTGCTACGACCTTGAGGTTCCTAGAGCCACCTGTGAATGTAAAGTACTGAACAGAAAGTCTCAGGTATTATCTTTCCCTGGATATAAATATTGCACCAAGATCCCTAGGTCCTTCCTTATTCCAGCCTCCCATAATTTCCCTAAAACTCCATTCTGTTTAGATCCTCATGAGAGGAAGAACAGAACAGTGGAGAGTGTGTTCCCTTTAGTGACCTGGATGGATAAGGAAACAGTGGGTTCAGGGACAATCTTAGGGCTGCCTAAGGGTTGCCCCTTCTCCAAGATTCACTCTATCATAAATCATCACTACACTCTAATGTCAGCTCTGACAAACTAAAGACAAATCACTGAAGTCGTCTATCACTACCCACGTGTTGAACAGTGCCTTCTACTTTCTTTCTAAATGTCCATCCCATAAACACAGCACAAATTTCAGAAGTCTCAAATTACCATCCCATCCCATCACTGAGGAGTATTTTAACAAAACAAATAAAATCTGACCCTTATTGTTATTTGTTTTAAAAAAAATTCTTTCATTAAATTTCCTTAAAACTCAAAACATACTATTTCTAGAGCGTTTCCCATTCATCAATATTCTATATTTATTATATCACCAATATTATATTTCAGTATAAAGGGGAATATTTCTTTTTAGAGTGGAAGGAAAATATTTTTATTTTTATGGTTTTATTGTTTTTCTACCAGGTGATTAGAAAACCAAAGTATGAGCTTTATAGATGTCGGAGGCAATCCTGTTCTGTCATTTTTTTTTTTATTATGCACATGCTGACTCAATGTCATAGAATAACTGTGTTGCTTTCTGCCTTCCCTGACAGTCCAAAGAAAGAGTAATGCATACAAATCATTTTACTGTTTAAAAGTTTTGAATAAAACATGCTAACCTTGTCATACTAAGTGACAGACAGAAATGTCACCATTGTTTGCCAGGGACAAATAATCCATATACTTCATGTATAATTCATCTGATCTTTAAGAATGTTTAACAATATTGAATTTAGATAAATTTCAATGTTATGATGCATCAAACTTCCTTTATCAATTTACACGTGTGCCTCATCAATTTAAGTCTTCATTTGTATTACTCTGCTTTTGTATTAACTATGACAGATCTAGAGAATACACTTATTTCCGGGAAAAATAGATGGGTACATTGTCTTCATTACAGCTGTCTCTCTATGTCCCACTCTCCATAAAGTCTTAACTTAGAAACCTCAAATAACCCAAGGGTTGTAAATCTGCCATAGAAGTGCCCGTTGCAAGTACAGGTATCTATAAGTCTTTCAACGTAGAGTCTTTGGTCTCCAAACAGATTGAAGAACTCAGATAAGATTTCAATCCTTCCTAAAATAAGATTGCAATGGCTTCCAAAGCCCATTTGTCAATCAAAGCTAACCAAGGGCAGGTCTGAAAATGAGATGGACAAAAGCATTTTGAACACTCTTCAGAGTGAGCTGGAATTCCCTATGCTATGAATCAAGAGGAAGGATGTGGCAGTCGACTGCTAGGTAGGAATTCCCCAGCAGCCAACTGTGCAAACAATCCTGTGGTTCCCCTAAATCTGAAAGGACTTCTCTCCATCCTCACCATGTAAAACCAGTGCCTTGGAAACCATTCAGTTGACAGGGCCCTCAATATGGATGGAAAACAAAATATTACAGAATCATTAAAGAAATCAAAGAGCTTAGGAACAAATTGAGCAACTAAATGTAAACCAGATTAGTTTCCAGAAGCATGTACTGAAAGCCTATTTCCTGTTTTAGAAGAATAATCATTTCTCTAACCTAATTTTGCCAAGGACCATCCACTGTTCCCTTCTCCCCTACCCCTAAAATGTTTCCTCCTCTGTGAGGTTTAGAAAGTTCTTTCTGCCCTTGGAGATCATTTTACTTCAATAAAGAACATTTGATAAAATAAAAAGTTTCATGAATCATAAGAGGGTTTTTTCCCCCAGAAGGACTTGGGGTAAAGGAGCTAGCATACACATACATATTACATTTCATAAATTAAAAAATGCATATCTTCTCTTTAGGTTCTTACCTTGTCTACGTACTTATGCCTGTTCATCTTCTCTGAATTACACATAGGTGTGCATATGGGCACAAACATTTAATTATAGTTTTCCTTTTCTTGGTATATTGAAAAAGGCAAACCATTTTTTACTAGTTAAGCTGTCTCCTTTGTGGCTCATTCATAAAGTAATAGAAAATTATGAGAAATTCATTCAAATCTTCAAAGGGGAAAAAGCCAGTAATATAAATAGAGTTGGTAGATAAACCTATGGGAAATTGTTTAAACCTGTATGTTGGACTCAAGATCTTCAGAAATGCTAAATTCATTAAGGGACTCTGTAGAACCCCTCTTTCAAAAAAGTACTTGGAATCATTTTTGTTTCTGTTTTAAAATGCACAAGTTGCTTCTAATTTTTTGCATAGCATCTCTTTTCTGGGTCGAATGTGTATAGTTATCATTTGATGTTCCAAAAAGTCATGATACTCACCAAAAATATTTAAGAACCACTGTTTGGCAGTGTGGGGACTCCTATGTCTTTAAGTGTTTGAATTACTTCTACCTAAAGATAGAAAATTGCATCAGCTATAATAGGAGCCCAAGTTTTACTGGTCTAGAAGAGTTTCACTGGTCTTTAAATAAGTAATTTATACCAGTTATCACTGACAAAATTTCCCATTTCAGTCACAGTATACATATGTCCATAGATTTCCATTATTTTCCAACAGTTCTAATTTCATTGTGGAACATTTACTAGATGGAAAGGGGCTATTTTATGGGCTTTTGGCAGGTAAAGTTCGCTCTGCTAAATGAAAATCCCATGTTTGAGGAGTCCATGAAATTGACAATAATTGACTTTTGAACACAGAGAATTTTAAAGTTGGTTTTATTGGCAACAAGAGAATCCTTTGAAGAGATTTTTGTTAACCCTTTAAACCTTTTTGTTATTTTTGTCTTAAACTGGCACCAATGTGGATAGAGGATTTCATAAATGAGTTTCAGTACCAATTCTCATCATTAACGCTACCATTGCAATCATTATTTTGTTTATACTATTAAACAAATACTTAAAGGATGAAAAATAGAATTCACTGAGATACCTCAGAAAATCTCTATTTTCCAGAGTACTTTAGAGAAGCAGCAGGATGGAGTGCACTGATTTTATATTGTATATCATATACATGTAATGAATATTTAAGATATTTAATCCTACTTAATGGGCAGAGCCATTGTTTCTTCTCACTAACCACAATTTCCTTTCCTTCCTCTGGGTTTGGGGGTATTTGAAAGATTCTGTTATTTTAAACTAAACTCTTCCTCTACTGTTATTTTATTGGGGGGGGGGTGCTCAATAAGCTATTTACATTTCTTTAGGACAGTTGGATTTAGGATTTTAGATTGGCATATTGGTCTTATGGAATCTTCCTCTATTATTTTCTACTTAAGACCTTCTGCTTAGCCTTATTTTTTTTTCTATTTAAAAGAAGCTGGTGAAAAAATAAAGTGAGTCGGGGGGGGGGGGGAAGAATTAACACCTAAACTGGGGATGGGTGAAAGGGCAGATTTACCAGGCCAACGCCAACCATCCAGCAGAAGGTTGGATGGCTTTGACTCTAGGTTGGCATGCAGTGTATGTAGTCAACAAGACAGTGGGGAGAAAACTATATTAGAGTTATGATTCTGATAAGTATAAGGCGAGCTTAATACTTTTTAGGACATCAAAAAGCCAGGAGGATAAAAGGTGGTAATAGATGCTTCATAGCATTCTGTTTGTCATTTTAATGGCAAAATAAAGAAATAAAAATTGAAATTTCATTTGGAGGAATACTTCCTATTGACCAAATTCTAAAAAAAAATGTTCACAGGAGTGGTTTACATCAAGAGTATGCTTTTCATTCTACTACGATCAAATAAGTTTTTTGAAACTTCAGGCACCTCAAAATTTACTTTATTAATGTTTCGTTATTTAAAGCTCATCATTGCTCATGCTGCCTCAGCTATGTCATGAGACTAATTCACTCAGTTCATTTCACAGAATGAAGAATGTTGACCAAGAAACAGTGAACACACAGCAGGCGGCCTTGCCGGTCTTCGTCAACTCCATCTTGGAAATCCAAATATTGAAGCTTCATTTCCTGTGCTCACATGCTTTTTGGTTTGGTTTCATTTGGCCAATGTTTCTAAAAATACCCTAATGAAGACTTCTGATTTTTCAGATGAGAATACTTGAATGGGGTGGGAAGGTACTAAAAAATAAGTCATCCAAAGAAGAGTAAGGAGTGAAGAGAGGAAGGGGGCTTACAAATAATGTCAGAGTGAGTGGGCTACAGGAGCCCACAGTGTCCAAAATAAGTATGCAGTGCAGTGTTGCATGATCCTGCCACACTGAGGGGTAAAACCTATTTATAGAAAACAGCCACACGATGAATTGAATGTTAGGAATTTATTTTTCGATGCACAATACATATTGATGGGTAATTCTGATATGAAAGGTCAGTCCAGGGAAAGAACTAGAAGGTAAGGAAGAAATGAGAGAAATTTGGGTGACTTTAGATATAGAAATGAGCGGGACTTGGAAATTGACTCTTGGGGTGAGTTTTAGGAATTCTTGGCCAAATATCAGGTAGATTTCTCTTGGACAATGCCTTTTAAAATTGGTCAGTTCCTTTTATGAGGGATTGAATAAGATTTAGAAGTCTAAGACACAGACACCAGTCAAAACATTTTTTCAATAAAGTCTTTTAAATTTTCTACTCAAAGGAATATTAAAGAATAATCAGATACCGCCTATATAGCTGTCCTAGAAATATGTTGGTAAGATTTCTTCATTCTCTGTTGGAATTTATGTAAACGTCTTTTTGGGAAGTGGAAACTTCTTTGTTTTAGGAGCATTAATGACAGTAGATCAAATCTGTCTGTAGATGAAGGAAGGGTTGTCATGCCATAAAACTTAACAGCCTGTTTTTCCAAGAATCCACGAATAGGCAGTGAGAAAATAAGAGGAAAACATGAGAATTTGGGTCACTGCGACACAATATAAAAAGAATGGAAGCTGCCTGTCCAGGGAGAACGCTGAAGCCCCAGAGAAGAAAAATGATTGCTGAGAAATACCTGGGGCAGTAATGCCTGGGGACTTGAAAAATAGGGATGTCTCCTCTGTAAACGTAGTTCATTTGCAGGCTTGGGAGACAACCAGCTTCTGATGTCCTTGAACCCTCAATAAAATCTTAATGTGCAAAAACGTTTTTGCTAATGTTACTTTAGCAAAAGGGCCAGGATTGACTTGACATAGATTAAAAAAAAAAAAAATTTAGAAAATGAGATACACAAAAGACTTAAAAATTTAAAGAGAAAGAAGAAATCTAGGCAAGGGTATGGGAAGAAATGTATGCCATCCAGAAATTCTTAGGGGTGGAAGAAAAAGATGGTATTTCCACCAAAATGGGCATATCGCCAGTTGGTGATAGCAATGGCATGATTGTCTGGATTTGCCTTACTTGCTTGTTTATAACATTAAAGGGTATAGGATACCCAGCCAGCCAATGCTGTAGTAATGCACATAGAACAGGTCTCTTACTAATGAGCATAGAAAGCCCACAATAACATAATACAGAGGACTAAACTGGAGATATTAAGTCAGAATATATTATGTGCTATCAAGCAAGGAGCAAGTGTGCCTGGGTGGCTCAGTCAGTTAAGCGTCTGCCTTCAGTTCAGGTCATAACCCCAGGGTCCAGGGATCAAGTCCTGCATCAGGTTTCCTATGCACCAGGGAGCCTGCTTCTCCCTCTCCTGCTCCCCGTGCTCACACACGCTCTCTCCCCGTTCTCTCTGTCAAATAAATAAAATCATTTAAAAAAAAAAAAAAGGAATGACTAAAGATGGATCTCTTATGATACATTATTTTGGATGGATATCATATAGAGTGCTTGGTTGGTTTTGTTTGTTTGACCTTCTTATATATTTGCCTGAGGTGATAAGTAGAAAAATAGTACATGGAAAGAAGAAATTGAACAAGAAAGCCAAATATCTAAAAGGAGATTTGGATAGAGACTAAGGATGAAGGCTATGGGAAAATAAATCAGGCTAATAAATTTAAAGCACTGACACGATGAGTAGGATTCTTGAAATTCTAAAACCACTGTTGTGTTTGTTCATGCCTTTGCTTTAAAAACGTCCTTGAGACACATAGTAAGGTGTCATGTGATCAACATTCAGAATTCTACACATTCCTCAGAAAGCAGTTCAGTCTTTCATCCATCTATATGCAAATTCTAAAGCCCTCACCCAAGTCCATTATCTAAGAAAGAAGTTGAAATCGAGGACCCAAGGAAAGTGCAGGTCTAAAAGATATCTAAACTCAGCCATTATTTACTTCTGTGAGCTGGAGCAAGTCACACAACATGTCTGGGCCTCAGCTGCTTCAGCTATAAATGGAGCACCTAGCAGTCTCAAACTAGCAAGGTTTTTGCAAGGACTCAATGAGTTAATACATAATAAAATGCTTAGGAGTAGTGCCTGGCATATCAGATAACCCATTAAAGTATTAGTTATTGGGGCGCCTATGTGGTTCAGTGGGTTAAGCCTCTGCTTTTGGCTCAGGTCATGGTCTCAGGGTCCTGAGATGGAGCCCAGCAGGGGCTCTCTGCTCAGCGGGGAGCCTGCTTCCCCCTCCCTCTCTGCCTGCTTGTGATCTCTGCAAATAAATAAAAAAATCTTTAAAAAAAATAAAGTATTAGTTATTACTATGATTTTTTTTTTATTAATAGTAGTATGGTAAAATAATTATCACACAGTAGTTACCCAGTTTAAAAAAAAAAAATCCCTTCTTTTCCATTACCTCTCTCCCTCACCGAATTTTGAACAAATGTGGGGGCCCTTGATCTCCTCTTCCATTTGCACAGTGTGGCACATTCCCCATCCATGTCAACCACACTAATATAGTTATGTCAGAACTCCTACACTATAGACTTATGGAGATCGGTGATTGTAGGGTTGTGGAGAACCTTGGAGTTTTAAAGACTGCTGATTCCAAATCCATTACCATCTTTGTCTTGTCTTTAGATAGGTTTATTTAGTTTGGCCCAATCATCTATATACTGGCATATACTTTACCCCTATATCTGACTTCCCAACTATCATAAATAGTAGTTCTCATTCCTGAGGAATAGAATCATGAAACTTTAAAAATACCAAATTCATGATTATAATGGTTTTTAAATACAGCTGATCATTAAAATCACCAAGCAGGCTCCTCAACACCATAATTCACCCTGACCAACAGAATTCATGTATTTGGTGTGGGGCCCATGGAACTTTTTCCTAGAAGCATCTTAAATAATTCTAATATTCATCTCAGTTTTGACATCACTGTTCTACCAAGACATAGGATGGTGTCCTTTATCTAACATTACCAAGTCATATCTAACACTTGAACCTAGACTAGGGAAATGAGAAGCAAAAAAAAAACATGCGGAGGGGGGAAAAAAGACATTTTTCATGTCTTTTTTGAGGTCTTGGATATAAAGAAGACCTATTTAAATACAGATACTATCTGTTTGGGAAAGTTTTCCATTCCTTCTGGGGTAGCTTTGGGAATAAATCTGATTTGTCTAAACTTCTACTTCTGGAATACCATCAAGTGCCCAGTCTGTTGTCAATTCCTAGAAACCTATTAAACAAGTACAATTCCCCTCACTCTGACAAGGACACCTACAGACAGAAAAAAAGACTGAAAATTGCAAAGAGATATGCTTAGAGCCATGATAAATATGCAAACTTAGTGTATCAAAAGGGAAAGCCGATATGACAAACACTGAGGGTTGTATCTACACTAAACAAGACCTTTTTAGACTCCCATCTCTCACCTCCTTCAAGGTTTGTTTACATATTACACTCCAAAAGGAAACCAACTATTCTCCCAAACAGGTACTTGGTAGCTGGCTGGCTGCCAGAAAATATTTCATCATTTTTATCTTCAATTAGACTGGATAAGTGCTATTAGAATAGACTTCTTTTTGCGTGTATTCACTTCTTGTTATTTTGGGGTAGTTGGTAGGAAAAGAGTACTGAAAAAAAAAATCTTAATATGAACCATTAAAGTTGTTAAATTCTGTCACACAGAGTCTCATAGATATATGGCTATTTCTTCCACTTTTCTGAGAATATTCAATTTAAAACACAATGAGTCAGATTTGCCTACTTATATTTTGTTTCAGACAGAGAGAAATTTCTTCACTGGGGTCTGAATGGGAAAGTCTCAGAACTCTCTTTCTTCAGATTTCATTTGATCTACAGATCATAGTCCATGAAGCAGCCCCTCTGATTTGAACAATTCAAAGAACTAAGTAACAGAAAAAAGATAGGAGACTTTAGAAATCATAGGCTATTTAGGGCCTAGTGCCCTAACCTATACCAGGACTTCTCTAAATTATTTAATTGTTATGGCATCAAAAAACAGAAGAAATGTCCCTTAAAAAGAATACTCTTGAAAGAAAAGCTCGAGTGTCCAGGAAATAAAATTTCTTCTCCCACAGCACACTGTGATTACCGCTACCTCAGGACCTGTCGCACTGTTCACCTGCTGCCCAGCAACCCCAGCTCCTGGAGGGCAAAGACATCTCGCCTGGCACACAGACATCTAGTACAAGTGGTTGCTGAATCCATGGCTATAATAATCCCCCTTTTAGTTCAGAAACAAACAATCCTCAACTTAGAGGGAAAGTCAAGAAGGCAGTGCTTAGCCATAAGCTCTCCGTAGTTTGACTGCCTGGATTCAGGTTCCAGCTCTGCCTAGCTGTGTGGCCTGGGGCAAAAATAATACAGACCGAATACCTCCTGTGGCTCAGTTTGTCCATTCTAAAAATCAGATCATAATAGCATTTACCTCATAGGGCAAATATGTATGTAACGCTCAGAACAAGGCCTGACACATATCACATACTAGAGGTATATTAGCTATCACTATATCTTACTTGCATATGCTACTTCAATCTTCCCCACAGTCATCTAAGATATGTATGATCAGCCCACTTTACAGATAGGAAAGCTGAGGTTTAATTAAGCTCTTAATTGTCAGATATCTTATTTAAGTTGGTTATGCCTATTTCTAAGGTGTTTGCTCTTTGCCCTACCCCAGAGCATCTCTCTTTTGAGCATCTACTGAATTCAGACAAATTTATCAAGATTCTATAAAGGAGTATATGTGTTGCCGCTTTGAACACAAAGTTGAACAAGGCATAATGTCTCTCTTCAAGGAGGCAGAGTTAACACCAGAAGATGTGGAGACAACCATTTTAATACCCCCCCAAAATTACAAGTAACACAGGTTTTTGAGGTTCTAAGAATTGCTAAAGGCAAGAAACACTTCATGCAAGAGGTAGTTTTCAATCGGCCCTATAAAACTCATGCACAGAAATGACAGACAACAGTGAGAATAGGAAAGGAAGACATAGCAGATGGAAATCATAGTGTAGGCCATGCTAGAGATGCAAAAAAATAAATACACACACACCTTGCTCAGGGAATGAGACTAGTTAAGTTTGCTGCCCTGAAGTATATATAAGCTTGGAGAGGAGGTAGTACATGGTCACTTTGGGGAGGATCCTAAAAGTTATGCTAAGAACTAAAACTACTTTGTTAGTCATGGGAGGTTAGTCTAGGTTTCTGGATAAGCTCACAAGAAGAAGTGTAGAGGTGGTCATATGACTGAAGCTATATTTTAGGATACAAAGGACATACAGGTAATGGAGAGGACACAAAATGCGAGGAAGCAGGGCCAAGGAAAACAATTCAAAGAATATGGCTGAAAATAGCACTATCTCATTAAATTCTTACAACAAACTTGCAAGAGAATACTATTTCTCACAAAGGGGAAATGGTCTTTGAATGTTGACTCTTGGCAGTCTACAAAATTGGAAGAATCACTTAGCCTCTCCCAGGTAGAATTCTTTATATGTAATATGTAGATTATAGTATCTATGCTACAGTGGTGTGGTGAAAACTAAGCTAATGCTTATAGCTTGCCTTAAAATACATTATTTGTTCGTTCAATTAAAATGATCCTGTGAGAAAAATTTTACTGTGAAAGAAATGGTTAAATTGCTACAACCACATTTCTAGTGAGAATCAAAAATAAAATTCAACCTCATATCTTTCTAATCCAGTCTCTTGTCTTTCTAACATTCCATGTTTTACCTCCCAGGAAAATGAGATCACCTGAGTCCTCAAATGAGTCCCAAATAAATATTTAATTAGAAGATAGTGTGTTTCTTTCTAAATCTGCACCTATTATTTAACCAAATAGACTTTTTGGTAAATTACATACCATCCCATATGTAAAAATTATAATTCACATACTGTATCAGAAAACTAGGATTCACTGCCTTACACAAATCTTGCCAATAGAAGTTTCATACACCACTGAGAATTTGGGAGGGAACTCTTTTATGGGAAAGACCCATTCATCAGAGGTTGCCTTGTTTTTCAATCCTATTAGCAATGTGAGATTTGGAAATATTTCACAAGATTTTAAACTTTTTATCCCAAGATATTATCAAAATATTAAAGTTGGTATTCACTGTGTATGTCACGTCTTAGGAAGGAAACACCTGTCCTTTAATGGCTAGAATGACATCTGGAATTTTCTGTTTTGCAGACGTGCAATATTCAATCAGATTAATTTTTAATTTTCTAATTTCTTAAAGGGCAAATCTTTATGCTGAATTTTCTTCCTCACAATACTGAAAATGTAAAAATGTCAAGATCATTGATCAAGTAGCCAGAATTACAGAAGGGTATGGCTGTTGCTTTAAATCTAAATCATTTTGGGCTGAGTAATTGATGTTTGGATAATAGAACACCAGCCACTCACTCGGACACCAAAAGGTAAGGGCAACCATAGTTTTAGGCAATTCTGATTAAAAAAGCATAATTTTTCTGCTTCAGCTTATTTGGCCTCATTCCCACTGCTATGTTCAAAAAAAAAAAAAAAAGCTTGCTGGAGCCACAAAATGGGCTATACTTGACAGTAAATGGACAGTTATCAGGTGGCAGGAAAGCCAGGGCACAAGGAGCCACATAGTTTGCCATATGTTGAACGCTGCCATGTTGTGCTTTCTGTCTCCATATGAATCCTGGAAGTGAGGAAGAAGCATATGCAAATCCAAGAGGAAAATTGTTATCGCTTGTCAGATAAAGCCAAACACCAAACAAGAACAGGAGCAAAGAAAGCTCCACTCCCACTAACATGTCATCCAACTGATAAATCTAGTATCAGTGGATGACAAACAAAAAATAAAGGAGAAACAAGACAGGAACATGGATTCATTAAGAATAATTAAAGCATTCCTTCACACAGTGGTGCTATGACTGACCTTCCATCAGAAGCACTATTCACATGTGAATTCCATGCAAATCCAATCCCACTTTCTAGCAGGGTTCCCACTGTAATACACTACACAAACATATAGAATGACTGGCTTGGGTCAATACAGGGGTCTTGAATTCCAGAAAAAGCAAGCAAACTGCCATAACCAATACCAGAAATGGCTAACCAACTACCAAGGAAGGGAAGCAGCAACTTCTTTTAGAAGGGAGAGAAAGCAAGGTTGAGGTACTGCAGTCCAGAATAGCGAAGGCGAAAAGGGGAAAAAAGTTACCGAAAAAACGCTCAGAACTCAAGCGAAGACAGAAAATACTTTTGAAAAAAAGTTCTCATATTTATATTTAAATCTGAGCAATTCTCCAATACCATATTTTGGTAATTAAACACCACACCTTCCTCTCCCAAAAAAAAGTAAAAAGAAAGAAAATTCATTTTCCTTCTGACTCCATTTATCTGAAACCAAAGATTTCTATACAGAACAAAATGAAAAAAGCTGGTGAGGATGGTCTTTAAAAACAACAACAATAACAGCAAAAAACCCTACTAGGTTTTACAGTGGCTTAAAAAGAACATTAAAAGAAAGTTTCTTGTTTTACTTAAATATTATATACTCACCGCTTTCTGCTCTTCACATCATTTCAACTGCATGGCGTTCTCTTTTGCTTCATGACCAGCGATTTTGTCAGTAACACAAATGGCCAACCTGGAGGAGACTGGACACAGACGTTAGGCAGTCCCACTGGAGCCAGACTGGACAGATGGACAGGCTGTTAGGAAAAGCCTTGAAGCAAACAAAAGGAAGACTGACAGGATACGGAGGGACGTTCAGGCAGACAGGTGTTAAGCATTAAATAGTTTAAAAGTAGACAAGTGGAGAGCCCCACAGATAACAGAGTTTATCGTCCCATGACTAAGGGCCAGCAATAAGGAGAGGTTCAATCAGTCAGACAGACGGCATCTGGGCGATCTAGCTACTCATAGTAGAAACACAACCACAACAACGAAAGATCAGTAGCAAAGCCCAGCTAGAACATCCAGGTCCAAAACCAGAAGCAAAACTGACATAAGGTGGACTTCATGAGCTCTGGATCCAGGAAGTCTAATGTTTACACCACGAGGGCAAATATTTCCCAGAACTAAGGGTAAGGATTAACGTGACAGGATTAAGAGTCTCCATGAAGTACATGGAGATAGAGTATTTAAAAGATAATCCCTAAGCAGAAAATAATTTCAAGAAATGTAAATGTGTACACCAATTTGACCAAATAAGAAATAAGAAAAAAAGAGAAAAGAAAAAATCTGTACTAGGCAATCGCAGGATTTAACTAGAAGAAGAAAGGTTTGGGGGGTGTTTTTGTTTTTGTTTTTGTTTCTTTTTGGCTTACCAATTGCTGACCTCCAATCCTCAACAGTAGGAAAGTCTTACAAGGGTCTGTGGGTTACACCTGCTGTTCTGGAATCTGGCCGTTGATGGGCTTTTAGTCAAACCAAAAACAGTGGCATATCAGGTTAGGACTTCAGCATCCCTGGGAACTCTTAACACTGAAGGCTCCACCCCACATAATTTTAAACATAATTAAGCATACCTAGTAATTACCATAAACAAAATTTATAATACTTTAAGAGTTGAGTAGAATTGCATTTGACTAAGTAGCATTCTTACCTTTTACGTATCTATTTAAATATTTATCAATTTTGATTCTATTGCTTTTTTAATTATTTTCAGCTGTTCTTTTTTTCTAATTACAAATACTTAGGTAAGCTCCAGGCCTGATGGTGTTTTGTTTATTTTTTTTTTCAGGTGACAGAATTTTGTAATGCTCCAAAGAAGCATTTTAATGTTTGTTTGTTTTTTCCAAGATTTTATTTATTTATTTGACAGGCAGAGATCACAAGTAGGCAGAGAGGCAGGCAGAGAGAGAGGAAGGGAAGTAGGCTCCCCGCCGAGCAGAAAGCCCAACGTGGGGCTCCATCCCAGGACCCCGGGATCATGATCTGAGCCGAAGGCAGAGGCCCCAACCCACTGAGCCACCCAGGTGTCCCACATTTTAATGTTTTATGAGAGTGATTTCATGGATTAAAAAAAGGACTCGGAGGGCGCCTGGGTGGCTCAGTGGGTTAAGCCACTGCCTTCGGCTCGGGTCATGATCTCAGGGTCTTGGGATCGAGTCCCATATCGGGCTCTCTGCTCAGCAGGGAGCCTGCTTCCTCCTCTCTCTCTGCCTGTCTCTCTGCCTGCTTGTGATCTCTGTCTGTCAAATAAATAAATAAAATCTTTAAAAAAAAAAAAAAAAAAAAAAAGGACTCGGAGTAACTTACAAGTAAGCCTGGTCAAGGCTCAGATGCTATTGGTAGTAAATTGCTTTAAAAGAATTGGTTAGTATTTGGAGATGAGTATTTATTCATTCAACGCATAGTGAATGTCCATTCTGCCTGAATACTATTACTCAAGATTAGAAAGGCAACAATGGACAGAAAGGCTTAGACTTTTGGTCATGAAGTTTTCAATCTAGCCACTCAGATACCCAGAAATATGTGATCCATTATTTACCTGTATCCAATATTTCTCCTTAAGTGATTACTGTTTCTGCAGAGTTCTTACTCACGTGATGAAAAGGCATATATTAACTTCAATAAACAGTGAGAGTGGTATTTAAAATGTGCAGATCATGAAGCTGTGGTCCTCCTTAGGAACACTGTGAAAAACTGTCCAGAATTTCAGAAAGTCCATATAATTAGGCTGTAAAATGCATCCCAAGAGTAAGGCTTGAATCCCAGCTCTACCACTTTCCTAGCGTGACCTTAGGAAAGTTACCCAACCATCCTGAACCTTCCCTTCTCCATTTGCAAAGTGGGTGCAATAATATCTACTTTGTGGGATTGTCTTAAGGATTGACTAACAATGTAAATGAAGGGCTTGGCATATTGGCATAAATACTCGGTATGAACTTGCAGCAACTGCCATTGATAGTTTTACAAATGAAATTGATTTATCTTGTTCCAAGAAGGGAAAATAAGAAACACAACTGAAAGGGTATTTGAAACTATCCAGTTAAAGTAAGTTCTTAAAGAATTATTATGTAAGCTCATAGTTTTCTCCTTCCAAGACTCCATGGCAATTCAAGAAGAAAAAAAATGTTACTAATCTCAATCCTTCATAAGTCAAGCAGAGATAATACCACTTTGTGAATCTCTTTTAAGAAAATAAATAAAAATATGCACAAAACTATTCATTACAATGTCATTTAAAATGTTGAATAGTTGTAAGCAGCCCAAATGTCCAACAATAGGACATGCGTAGGCAAATTATGCCATAACTATTAGCTAGATAATCTAATATTGATACTTTAAGACCTCTAAATTATAATGTAGGAGCATTTCTGAAATGTTATCAAAGGAAAATTAGTGTATAAATTTGTGAATACAGCTATTTAAAAATACACGTAGACATAACTTAGAAGAGTGCACATCAAAAACAATACCAGATGTATAAGAGCAGTAGCATAAGAGTGATTTTATTTTTCTTCTTTTCCTCCCATTCCATATGTCTCTCTGGTACTTCTACATGTAAGACAACAAAACTGATATTTTAAAAGTAGCACCTTACATTAAAGTTTGGCAATCTATCAGAGGGTTAAGCAATCTTTTGAATATTTGAGAGGCTAAGCAAGACGGTAATTACCTCCAACACCACCTCATCCCACAGTAACTACAGATTCCTTCTTAGCATTGATGGAAGGTAAGACCAACATATTACCCAGATTTAGCTCTGTGGGTTATACTGATGCCACTGAGTAGAGTGGGCTAGGAACAATCAGATTAACTACACAATGAACAGATGTATTCAGTCTCCAATAAGATTCTCACACACACTGAATCCTAATTAGCAGAAGTGCAACTGATTTGCCAGTACCGTGAAGGTTAATTTTATTCCAATCCACGTCTTATGAAGTATTAACTGACTGATAGCACTTATGCCAAATTTGTCAAATGAAATTCTCCCCCCAGAAGAGAAAAGGAGAGATCTCTGAGCAGCCTTTTTAATAGTCTACTGAGGACTTATTCCTCCTCTGAGTTAACTGAGGTGGCAAGCAGAGAATGAGGGAAGCCAGCTCTGAGCGCTTTGGAGCTGAAGGTGCAGAGCTGAGCAGATTTGGAAAACAAATGCACTTGTTAATTCCCAAAGTGATTTTAAGAGCAGAATCCTGGAAGAACTGCCAAATAAAATTAATCCTTTAAAATGATAATGCAAATTTTTAAATCACAATGGAGAGCTGGAAGTTTAAAGAGAATATTTCAAAATTGCATGTATCTTAACTTCAAGCTAACCAGGCCACCTATGGGTAGATGCTTCCATTATTTCCTACAGTTATGATTTCAGATCAGGAGGCATGTATTAAAGTTGGGACTGAGGGAGAAATGAGAGGGGTAGAGAGGGAGAGGAAGGAAGGGAGGCAGGAGAAGGAAAAATAGAAGAAAGAAGATTTGGAGAATCCATAGTTAGTGTCATTGTAAAAAAATAAAGGAAGTATTTATATTTGTGTATGTGTGCCCTTGTGAATTGATATGTAACCTTATAATGTTTTATTAAAAGATTAATCCTAAATATCAGTAGTTTGCAATAAACAATGCAGACAACAGAAAGCAGTAATAACTAACTCCTATGCTTGGTCAGTGGCAGCAATAGGAAAATCCAAACATGAAAATCCAAACATGAAAATCCAAACAGCTGTAACATAATTAAGAATATGCTATTGCATATTTGTTGTCCTTTGCAGATTTAAAAATCTTAAAAGTAAAAATAAATGTTAAAAGGCAGTAGGGTACAACAGTGTTTATGAAAAATTGCCTATTCGGTCAGACAACAAATATTTATTGATACTACATGCCAACACCCTGTGAATTCCACAAATTTCTGTCCTTACAGATATGGTTTCTACACACCTAGGGCTTTCAGTCTGGTGGGAGAGAGTTAGCATATGCACATTAAAAAGATCATTACAAACTGATGAGGACTGAGTGGAGGAATACATGGAAACATAAAATCTGTGGCAAACAGGTATATTTGTCCTCACCTGGTGCATCAGAGAAAATTGAGAAAGTTTGATCTGAGATATAAAGAACCAGTAGAGGGGTACCTGGTAGCTCAGTAGTTAAGCATCAGCCTTTGGCTCAGGTCATGATCCCAGGGTCCTGGGATCGAGTCCCACATTGGGTTCCCTGCTCAGAGGGAAGCCTGCTTCTCCCACTCCCCCTGCATGCAGTCCCTCTCTTGCTATCTCTTTCTCTGTCAAATAAATAAATAAATTTTTAAATAAATAAATAAATAAACCAGTAGAAATTCAGCAGGCAAAGAAAGAGAGGAAGAACATGGAAATAGCACAAGCATGGGCTCTGTGCCTGGATGGATCTTGGCCTTAAAGGATTTGGAGTCAGGGTTCATGACATAATAAGAATTGAGTGGGGGATAACAAGAGGTTATTAAGGAAAAAAATAAAACTTAGCTTCCCTGTTCCATCTAACATAAGGAAAGACTATCTAGGACTATTTATCCAACAGACTAAGTAGTGATTTTATCTCTAACTCCTTGCCTATTCCTCACTCTCTGACTCTATAATCAGGTCCATTATATGGTATCAGACTGAGAGAAGGGATGAAGTTAGGGGTAGAGATGTATAGGGTTTGCATTATAGCAGAATCCCAGGTCTCAATTTTGCAAAGTAGGATGCCTACCAAAGGTGGACCATATAAATCATGACCAGAAAAACTACAGTGAGAGTTCTTGGGGGTGTGGCCAAGCACTTGAGGCTATGAGGGTTGGGAGAAGACAGAGAGGACTGTCCTTGGCCAACTTGAGTGTGATCTTCACTACCTCATGTCTAACACTGCTAATATCTTTATGAGAATTATCTCATTGGATACTGACAACCATCTGTAAGCTAAAGACTACTGTTGTCCCTATTTTACACATGAGGGAAGAGCAGGAGGCTTTAAGATATAATTTGCTCAACACCACCTGGCCTATAAATTTAGTACTTGAGCTAGAGGAGTCTGACTCAGGCCTCCCTGATCTAAATCTACTGTACGACCTGAGACTGAATTTTCCAGGGCCCTAGGCGACTGGGTCTGTGAGCAGCTTCAATTTGTTTATGGAAATAAAAGTGGCCTTACCCTCTAGTGTTGTGGAGAAGGATCTATAGCAGCTTCATTTCAAAAGCTCATCTGGACAGTGAATAGGAGAAGGGCAAGAAATATAGGAAAATCAGTTATGACATCATCAAAAGTCCAGAGAGAGATTGGTAGCTTGGTTTAAGGTTAAGCCTAACATTTCTAATAGTGGACTCAGAGTGACACGGTCAGATTTTAGAGATGTTTAAGAAGTAAAATCATAGAGCATAGTGATGGGTTCTTATAGCAGGGTCAAGAATTAGCAAGTATCAGTAATGACATCCACCCTAAATCTCCTTTTGTATCAGTATATATGCTCTAGAACTCAAAAGAGGTATCTGGCAGAAGATACAGATTTGGAAGCCAATCACACAGTGATGAATTCTGATTCATATTTTAAAATGGCCCTTCCCAACTATAAAAATGTATTAGAACAATTTTATAAAAATTTCATTGCAAAAACCTTCTGGTAAAAGAAACAAAAGAGCAGGTCATATAGTTCCAAATCTAATTTTAAGGTAAGAATATGGAAATATCTTTTTTCACACTAGAGTTATATATGTATTTTTCAATGCCAAGATTGAAAGTGGAACTGAATGACTCATCACCAAAGTGGGCCAATTGTCTGCAAACTGATGGGAAAATATCAGTACAGTTATGTAGCTAGGGATAGTCAGCTTCAAAAATAATTTTAACTGCATGAGTCTTATATCATTTTCTTAAAAGCTAAAAGACATGTCTTCTGATGTGTCTTTTAAGATAGGATACTTCCTGTGGTTGATAGGCCTAAATTATTTACCATAATATTAATGTCCTCCTAAAATAACTTACTTCGGCAATCAATGTTATCCTTACAAAACTGAGGACAGACTGTCACCCATCTGATATAATGTTAGGAAACTAAGAAGATTCCCTGCCGTATTCCTTCTATTTCAAATCATCTCCCCTTCTTTCTCCTTCATTTTACCAACCAATATTTAGAAAGCAGTTTGTTACCCAGTGCTTTTATATTCTCATTTCCATGCATCAGTTTTTCTAAGTAGATTTCATGTAACCCAAGCTCTGTAAGAGTTTTTAAGGATAAGAGAAAGTTTTGTGATAAAAAAAAAATAAGCAAACAACAGACTGAGAAAAAGTTCAAAAAAAAAATGTATACCTGTATCATGATTATCTGCCACATGTCAATATCAGAAATCTAGGTAAAGGAGTAGTTCAATTAAATTCTTCCAGATTAGGCAGATATATGTGCATACTGTGGCTGACTAACAGGCCCAGTCCACACCACTGGTACAAATTTCTCAAATACTTCTTTTACTTGAGAACTACAGGGACTAATTCATTACTCAAAAGAGATTAAAAACAACTAACTGGCCTAGTCAATTCAGGCTGCTAGAACAAAGTGCCATGGACTTGTGACTTATAAGTAACAGAATGTATTTCACACAGTCTGGAGGCTGAAAGTCCAAGATCAAGGTGCCCAGTAAGGTCTGGTTCTGGTGAATGACCTCTTTCCTTTTAGAGAGAGGGCCATCTTCTTGTGTTGTGCTCGCATGGTTGAAAGAGCAAGCTTCAGCTCTGGCCTCTACTTCTAAGAGTACTAATCCCATTCATGAGGGCTCTACTCTCTTGACCCAATTATCACCTCCCAAAGGCTCCACCTCCAATACCATCACATTAAGAATTAGATTTCTGAGTACCTGGTGGTTCAGTCAGTAAAGCATCCGACTCCTGATTTCAGCTCAGGTGATGATCTCAGAGAAATGAGACCAAATGCCCTGTCGGCTCCATGCTCAGCCTGGAGTCTACTTGAAATTCTCTCTCCCTATCCCACTGCTCCTCCTCCTACTTGAGCATGGGCTTGTGCGCGTGCACTCTCTCTCTCACACACACACAATAAACAGATAAATCTTAAAAAAAAAAAAAAAATTAGATTTCAACATATGAGTGGGTGAGGGAGGACCACACAAACTTTCAGTTCATAGTACCCACATTACAGCACATTTCTGAGTTGGCAGATATATGCCACTCATGACCTTGCTCTCTACACACATCCAGAACAGACATCACTAGTCAATTACGGCACTCTTTCCCTCTGATAGCAGATACAGAACACAGCACGGCAGAGAACCACTACTTACTAATAAGATATGAAATGTCTGATGAAACTCACTTGCCATCCCAGGAAATGGGGAAAAGCACTGGAGAGGTATGTTCTAAATTACGTACTGCCACTTAACAGCAGGGTAGTTTTTGACAAGTTACAGAACTTTTCCAAGCACACAGCTTCTTCCTGCCTCACAAGATTGCTGTGAGGAACAAAGTAAATAATGTCTGTGAAAATGTTTTGTAAACACTTTAAAGTGTTGTACAAAATTATTTCTTTTTTTTTTTTTTAAGATTTTATTTATTTATTGAGAGAGACAGCAAGACAGCAAGAAAGGGAGGGGGGCAGAGAGATAGAGAGCATGTGCACACATAACAAGGGCAGAGGGAGAAGGAGAAGCAGACTCCCCACTGAGCAGAGAGCCCAACATGGGGCTAAATCCCACGACCCCTCATAGTGACCTGAGCCAAAGAAAGATGTTTAACCAACTGAGCCACCCAGGTGCCCCTACAATTATTTCTTATTATCAATTTCATCTATTACTGCACAGGAAATGTAAATAACTCTAAAAAATACTTTATTCAATGCTCTGGAATACAGTGGCTTTACCTGAAAATCCGTATTCTAAAATTCTATTCTACCTGAGATGGCAGAGGTTCTGAGAGTCATCTGGGGGCTTGACACGATGTGAACATTCTTTTCATACTGTTCCTTTTTCCTCTTTGCATGTATGTGATTGACCATGTGTGCACTAAGTAAACAAATCTTTTTGCAAGTGTGTTCCTTGATTGGTGTGTGCATGCTCAAAAAGAAACGGTAGCGAGTAAATAAGCATCTTAGCTTCTGCAACGAAGATATAGGAAGGAATCAAGGGGAAAAATCTCTGCTTTGAAGAGATAAAGAAAGCCTATAATCAGAGTTATCCAGGCAAAGGCATTACCTGTGGGAGGCTGTTCTACTTTGTACTCACGTAGCACCTTTCATCCAGAAAGCTCAAATCACATACTATTTATTAAGCCCCTTCATGTACACGGACCTCATTGATCCTCGCAGCAGGGTTATAAAAGCATATTATGGACCCCACTATGCGAATATGAAAACTAAGTCACCGGAAAGTGAAGTGTCTCATCAAAATGCACAAACGTAAATAAATGAAAAAATTAGGAATATAAGGCTAATTATGGGTGTTTTTCACTTTCTTTAGCTGGAGCTCCGAGGTTTAGCTCTCTGTTTCCATTAAAACACAAATATTTCCAGCAGCAACCACGCATACAACAGAGAAGCTCTGTGGGTAAAGGACACTTTTTTACTAAGACAATCTGTTAACTAAAACACCCCTTCCTCCCATTTTTATCCAGCTGAGAAAAGCCCATGAAATGCTTACCATTTTCAATCAGGGGGAAAAGACGACCAGACCCTTCACAAAAATCTCAAAATTACATTTATTTATTTATTTAAACATGGAGGTAACACAAGGACAAATGTCCACAAAACACACGCTAGCCAGTTTTGCAAATAAGCAATTCACTCTTCTAGCATAATACGCTTAAAAACCCAGTGGGTGCATTAAATCAAAACCCAAACAAAGCAGGCAAGGTTGTTGCTATATGTCAAACCTTTCCCACCTCAGATCTCTGCTTCTGCTGTTTCCCAAAACATTTCTGACACCTTCAATCAAATTGATATAGTTATTCTTCTTTCACAGCAAACAAGATCTATAGCACTGTGCCAGCCTTTTCTTAAGCAAGAAGAGACAAAAACATGTCTTCCTTCCTTAAGGAAACTGATAAAAGGGGATAAATGTAGCCCCCTTCAGAAATTCTTCTCTCTCTCGGTCAAAGGCTGCAAGGTCTCAGAGCTGCAAGCTGAGTGATAATAAACTTTTGAGAAAGGAAAGGGAATTCAAAATTAGGGTTATTTCATCTCTACACTGACTGTTGAATTGAGGAGAAATTCACGTTTTCCCTCCATTTAGACTCCTATTGTGATCAATAACCTGAATGACAAATCCCTGAGCTAATTGTCTGTTCCTTGCACTTTAAAAACAGGGTGTACTAGAGTTTCTCATAAACATTTAATAAATCACTCCTTTTCTTCTTTCTACATACATGATTTATAAAGTAAACAACAAAAAGGCACATTTATAAAACAGGCCACAAAGCCTGTTGATCCACACCAGGCAATTTTTCTTGTGATGCCATTTCCAATTCTGCTATCACATGTTTTGGTAGGATTTATAAAGTTTTCATAAATAATATATATGCAAAATAAAATTAAATAGCAACAACAACAACAACAAATAACTCTGAGGTGCTGTTGTCACAGATTTCCTGGGTGGTATTTGTCTCTTTTTTACATAAATGTGTCACAAAAGCATCTATAATGACATACAAAAAACAGCTCATAATCCAGAGAAGTCTCCACCAAGCAAAAATCACACTACAATTGCTAATCAAACACACATACACCAGAAAAGAACGAGTTAAAAAAAAAAATCAATGAATATGTCATTGGAACAAAATCTACTTAGAGCAAAGTACTTTTCAAATTAAGCTAATGTCTTTCGACAATAAGACAGCCTGTTTGGTTTTAAGAATGATGCTACTAGAAATTAATAAAAGACGGAAAGTTTATTTTGGATTAGAAGATTCACCTGAATGAGCAAAACTCACAGTAAAACTGTAGCAAACAGCTCTTTGTGATCAAATTTCCAATCTTAATCTTATAGACAAAGCTGGGGCAGGAGAGAGGGGAGTAATGCAGAAGTAGAAGAAAAAAAAATTAAACTCCCCACACTATTTCTGGCAATCCCCATGGGTGGTTTGATTTCTCCACCTAAATTTATCCATTCCTATTTATTTGTACCTAGTTACGATTCAGCACCTGATTCTCCCCATACCTTAGCACTAAGGAAGTTAAAATTTCAGTCTTTAAAAATGTTAAAACTCAGGATTATGTGTTTCAGTATGAATACTTTATTATATGCTGGTTTACCCTTTTGTCAAGAAGACAGGTACATGGGTCAAAGTTGGAGATCAATACAAAAAAACAGGTTACCATCCATCTGGAAAGAGCAGGGATCCTTGGAAATGCTGACTATACAGAAGGTAAAGCCACCCATGGGCAAATGAAAGGGATGTGGTAGATAAACCAAGGTTTCCACAATGCTCTAAGATTGTAAGAGTAATATCTGCACATAAATAAATGTTAAACCATTTCCCCACTTTAGAGAAAGATGGAAAGCACAGGCTTGAGCTTCCTTTAAAAAAAAAAAAAAAACTGAACATATATCAAGTCTCATAGTCTAATTTCCAAGTACAAAGTCAATCTCTGTCTAAAAGGAACATATTCAGGGGAGAGGGATCTCTTTGTGGGTTACTCAAGGAGTCCCCACTAGCCTTTTCAATACTTAATGCTTATTATCCACACTACATATAGGGTAAAGTACAATTTTTTTCAATTACAGTAAGATTTTAATTTTTGTTTTAGATTTTAATATTGATGAGGAAGCTGAAGAGACAAAAATCAGACTTTAGAGTTGTATAGAAATTTATTTTATCTAAGGCATTATTTGCTAGTATATTCTTTGCTTTACAATTATTTAGTTTTCAACTAAATACCTGCATAGCTATTACCAAATTTTCCACACCCATATCTCCCTTTCACTCACAGCTGTGGAACTTGCTTCCTAGTCCATTGAGAAAACGGAGGCAATCAAACAACTTCCACAGGCATGCACTAAGACATCCACAAACATATACAGACCTGTACCTGAACCTGTTCTTCCTTACTTTTTTTTTTTTTTTAGATTATTTATTTATTTATTTGACAGACCAAAATCACAAGTAGGCAGAGAGGCAGGCGGCGGGCGGGGGGGGGGGGGGTGCGCGGGGGAAGCAGGCTCCCTACTGACCCAATGTGGGGCTCAATCTCAGGACCCTGGGATCATGACCTGAGCTGAAGGCTCACTGAACCACCCAGGCACCCCCTTACTATTTTTTATGAACTATCTGTATGCAATATCTCCATTTGCTCACCAGATCCCAATCCTTCTCTATGAATCAAGAATATTAAATCAGCAATTGTCAACTTATTTAAATAAAGAGATTTATTATAAGGGATTGGCTCACAGGATTACAAAGGCTAGGGTATCCCAAGACCTATCTGGCAAGCTTGAGACCCAGGAGAACCAATGATATAAATTCTACTTTAAGTCAGGTCCAAAGGCAGAAGAAGAACGATGTCAAGGCTTAAAGATAGGCAGGCAGAGGGGCTCCTGGGTGGCTCAGTGGGTAAAGCCTCTGCCTTCGGCTCAGGTCATGGTCTCAGGTCATGGTCTCAGGGTCCTGGGATTGATTGATAGAGCCCCGCATTGGCCTCTCTGCTCAGCGGGGAGCCTGCTTCCTCCTCTCTCCCTGCCTGCCTCTCTGACTACTTGTAATCTCTGTCTATCAAATAAATAAATGAAATCTTTAAAAAAAAAAAAAAAAAAAAAAAAAAAAAAAAAAAAGATAGGCAGGCAGAAAGCAATGAACTCTCCCTAGCACAGTGTTTGTTCTTTTCAGGTCTTCACTGGGTTGGATGAGGCCCTCCCACATTGGGGAGAACAATCTGCTTTACTTAGTCTATAGGTTGAAATGCTCATCTCATCCAGAAACATCTTCACAGTTACACCCAAAATAATGCTTAAACAAATATCTGGGCAGCCCATGGCCCAATCAAGTTGATACATAAAATTAACCATCATAATCTCCCACCTGGAAAAAATGAAACAAACTCCTTCTTGATTTCCATATTCTTTCCAACTATTTATCTATTTCACTCTCATTTATGGTAAAATTTCTGTAGATTCACAGGTACCCACACCCACAATGTATAATCTTTCTCCTCCCATTCTCCTCTGAAGCCTGTTGCCTCAGCAGGCCAATATAAAACATTAATCTCTCCCTCAACCCCTTACTCTGCTTCATTTATCTCCATAGAAATTACCACCATTTGCATAATTACCTGTTTTTCTCCACCTACACTAGGATGCCCAATGTTTTCAATGAATAAATATTAAAAGCACATGCATAGAGGTGCTCATAAATATATTATGGCACATGGTTGTTTTAGAGCACATAGTAGGCACTCAATATTTCAAAGGAAGACATGAATGAAAATTAAAATCCTTGAACAAGCACTAACGAGTGCTTGAAACTGTACTCTTACAATAAGCCAAATAAAAATACAAAGGCGGTCTACTTTCAACAACAACAGGTATCTGATTTCCTTAATAGTGCCTGGAGCAGATCAGACCTTTGAAACAATTCCAATTCACCCAGAAATTCCAAGGATCATTAGGATCCAAAAAAGAAGCAAATTTCAGCCTCTCTGGAGTTGAGAAAACATACCAGAGCTGAGACAGAGACCTGTGTAAGAAGCTGAGCCTTGTCACTGCCTAGCTAGGGGACTTCATTTGAATTTATTTTATCTTTCTGAGCATTGTGTTTCTCTTTTATATGGGAGTGATAATATCTTGACAATTGTCTTACCCATTTTCCAATTCTCTGGAAAATTTCTTTTACACTTCCCCTCCTTCCTCAATTTTTCAACAATCTATCCTCCTGCAGTGTCCCCATGAGATGACTTGACTTCAGGCATCATAGACAAAAATAGATGCAAACAAAGGAGCCATCTCCCCCTCTCGCCACCTCATTCACAACTCGCAGAGGTGTCCACCTACCTGTCTCCCATCTGCCGGCTCCGAAGTCCAACGTGCATGTGAGCTTTTAGTCTTATATCCTCTTGCCTTCTTAAGGGCTTTATTCTACTCTTCTTTTCCCTCTACTCTGTATCACCAATTCAGCACTTTCTTTTCAATTATTTGCACCAGCATGCTAGCATTTTCTTATACTTCGCATCTGAAAACAACAAAGCAAAACAGAACAATAACTAGCAACAACCATGGCAATGAGAAACCTCCCATTGTATGAATACATCGCAATTCATTTCATTATTCCCATATCAGTGAATACTTGGGCTATTTCCAGGTTCTATTTCTTTGATTTTTTTTTTATTTTTTAAATCTGCTATAAACCCATGTTTTCTGATAAGCATGCGTAAGAGTATTTCTAGATTAAATACTTATCAGTGATAATAATGGCCTAGATGGTACGCATCTTCAATTTTACTGGGTAACACCAAATTGTCTTCCTAAGGAATTGTAACAGTTTGCATTCCATGAACAGTATAAACAGTTCCATACTCTCACCGAAGCTTATTATTACCAGATGTTTTTATGTTTGCCAACCTGCTAAATATCAAAGGGTTACTTATGTGACCAAATGACTATAATGGGCATGTCCGTAATTATTAAGGAGATTGAATAACTTTTAGTTGATAGATGACTTATGTTCTCTCTCTGTGAAAATGCCTGTTTAGGCCTCTGGCCCTTTTTTCTGTGAAATTCTTTGTCTTTTTCTTATTGATCTTTTTAAGAGCTATCTATATATTCTGGAGACTAGTCAATAATTGGTTACCTGTGTTATAGATATACACTCTCAGTAGGCAGTTTGCCTTTCGTCTATGATAACTTTTGATAAAAAATTTTCAATTAAATGTACTACAGTCTATTAATACCTTGCTTTATGGAATGTGTATTTATATCTTTTCTTGGACTACATCAGGCACGGCATTTAAAGTGCATGGCTTGCAGAGTTCTTCTGCTAGCCTGGGTTTGGTTCCATGTTTTACCAGCTGTACAACCCTGGGTACTAAGCCTTATATGCTTCAGTTGCCTCATCTGTAAAGTAGGGATAATCTTATAGGATTGTTGTGAGGATTAAATGTGTTAATATGTTTAACTTATTGTAACCACACTTAACATTTTAAGTACTTAAGTATTGGCTATTTTTATTTAAGAAATTCTTTCTCAATCCCAGCTCATAATATATTCTCTTATATTTTCTTCTAAAAGATTTAAAGTTTGAACTTCAGACTTAAATCTTTAACCCACATAAATTTTATATTTCTGTAAAGTGTGAGATATGGGCCCACAAAAACACATGGACCACTTCACAGATTTGTATATCACCTTCGTTCAAGGATAATGTCTCATCGTCTTTGCATTGTTCCAATGTTAATATATCTAGTGCCAAAACGGGTGCCCTTGTAACATTTGATGCATTAACCTCTTACTTATTGACTTACTTCTCTAGGCATCCCCAACTCATGGTCAGTTAGACTCCTCCCTCCCCAACGACTGCCCCTCCTCAGTTCTCTTGCAGACCGCAGCTCCTGTGATTTGACCACAAACTATTAAATTGCTTTAGAACTGAATCCTATACCCTTGTTTTTTCTCTGCGCTCTAGTGCCTAGGAACTGGGGCCAAATTACTTACCATCACATGTTGACTTTTTCATTGAGTAGGTATTTAACTGAGCAATTATTTAACTGCTCTTTGCCTCTTTTCCCCATCAGTAAAACTGATATAATGTAATATTTCTTACCTTGTTGGATTATTATGTCTATTATATAAATAAATTAACACATGTACATCACTTCCAACAGTATTTGGTATTTGGTAGGTGCTGAATAAATAATAGCTATTTTTTCTACAGGATTTCAGTTAATACTATGATTTTAAAAGTCACCTAAATGCTAATAATTTCAAAAAGTATGCATTCAGCCTTGAAATTCCCCTCAACTCAAGACTTAATAGCCAACTGCTTATTTGGCTGTTTCATTTTTTTAGATGCGCAATAGGGATCTTTAACTTAGCGTGACCCAAGCAGGGCTATCAGCTCAATCCAAGTCTTCCTCCTCAGAGAAAAATCTATTTGCTCTAACCAAAATCCATCACTCTTTATTTATTTTGATACTTTCTTCCCACCTGCAGCCTCATGAGTTCTACCTCAAAAAGGTATCCCACATCTGATCATTACTCCCTAATACTGACTTAGTTAGCAATGTCCTCTCTCACCTGGACCACCATCACACATGCTCTCCTTTATCATACACTTGACCCTATTATGTTCTTTCTTCCATTCAGAAGGGAGATTAAGTCAATACAATCCAATATAAATCCAATCATTACCCCTCAGCTTAAAATCATCCTGTGGCTCCCCATAGCAAACACAATAAACATATTCCTTCCCATGGAATAGAGGGGTCATAGGTGATCTGGCCCCTGCTTACTTCTCCGGGCTCCTCTTCCTATCCTCACTCACAGTCACTGTGTTCCAGTCACATACCTTCTTTTTGAATCTTAAATATGTAAACTCTTTCTTATCTCAGGGCATTAGCACTTCCAGCTTGGAATGATTGAACCCCAGGTCTTCACATGGTTGTCTCCTCTTCATTCGGTCCCAACTCAAAAGGTCACCTCACTGGAGACACCCTCCTTGGCCACCCCAGTTAAAATTTTCCCACTTGGATTATCATTTTATGTTACTCATTGTTCTTATTGGCATTTAAATTTATTATATTTTTACATTATATCTGTGTCCTTCTACTGAAAGTAAGCTCTTTGAGGAGAGCAGCATTGTATTATTTTCATGTTCCCTAGAACAATGGCTGACACACCACAGTCAGTTCTCAAAACCCAATCACTAGCTGACTCCCAGATACTATTCTAAGACCTATATGTGCAGCTCTTTTTCATCCCCCATAGGAAATACATTATTTCCATTTTATATATAACGAAATCTTAGACACAAAGTAGCAGAAGTAAAATTCAAAATTATCTCTCATTTGCCATTTTATGCCCTATTGCTTAATACATTGCCGGAGGTTAAGTAAATATTTGTTTAAAGGAGAGATGTATAAAAACATAAAAAAAAAAAATTCAAAGGAATGTTTAAAGGAAAAAAGAAAGAAAAAAAAGCTAAAGAGTGCCATTTTTAATCTCCCACACCATCAAATGAACTTTAGAAGGCCAGAATTGGGTTTCAGAATTCACACCCCAAGAGGACCTATAAGGAAAAGTTGGTGTTGCTACTTCTTGTGAAGTGCCTCGGGATACAATGGTTGTGAAAAATGCTATAAAAATGTAAAGTTGTTCTTCACACCTTTACTTAGTGCTATTGTCTCTGTTTGTCAAGTTGCAGCATGCACAAGACCACACAGCTTTACTTAATTCAAGTCTAAAGAAGTATAAATATGATTTGTCAGAGAAAAACAAAGGAGACTTTCAAAAAACCAAAATTCAGAGATCCTATCTGTTGTGTGTTGTGCATTCCTGTATCAGAAATCCACATGGTATCTGGTGTCTTTGGCAGGAGGGGACTTATCTTTGTCCAGGATCTGCTCCCATCAGGATCACAAATAACCTAGGTAGAAGCTGCTAATGCTATGATGCCCAAGAAAAGGCAGTCTCCCAAAGTGTACATAGAGGGCATTGCTGCCTTGAGGGAGCAGAGATCTGGCTAGCTTATAGGAGGTTTTCCTTTTCTTTTCTTTGTTATTTAAATTCAAGTTGTTAACACATAGTGTATTACTAGTTCGAGAGATAAAATTCAGTGATTCATCAGTTGCATGTAACACGTGCTCATTCCATCACGTGCCCTCCTCAATGCCCATCACCCAGTTACCCCACCCCACTCCTCACCTCCCTCTTCTCCAGCAACCGTCAGTTTGTTTCCTATAATTAAGAGTCCATTATGGTTTGCCTCCCTTTGTTTTTATCTTATTTCATTTTCCTTCCCTTCCCCTATGTTCATTTGTTTTGATTCTTAAATTCCACCTATGAGTGAAATCATATGATGTTTGTCTTTCTAGGACTGACTTATTTTGCTTAGCATAATACACTCTGGTTCCATCCATGTCATTGCAAACGGCAAGATTTCATTCTTTTCAATGTTTTTTAATGAGGTTTCAAAAATGTTTTGAAATTTTATAAACTATAACATATGAAAACACTTTGCTAAACCGCTAGCTCTGGAGTTCTAGGCCTGGAAGGCTACTAACTTTCTGGGAAATGGAATTGAGTTTTGCTCATTCTTTTGACTGCCTTAGGTATTATATAGGATATATAGGATATATATATAGGATATATAGGATATATATATAGGATATATAGGATATATATATAGGATATATATATATAGGATAACTCAACCCTTAGGTCTGTGGCTGTTAATTGAGCCAGGAATAATGGAAGACAGACTAGTGTAGGGGAAACAAGAAGAGGCAAAACAGGATAGTGGATAAAGCATACATATTGTTGGCATCAGAGGGATAGATCTCCATGTGAAGTCTGACCTTCACATCATGGCTCTATCCAGAGTCCCTCAGATCACCATTGTTTCTGTGCAGTCTCCCGAGATTTGATGTAGTTTTATTCCCAACATGCTTGATTTTTCTTCCTTGGGCTGCCCTGAGGCTACTGTCCTAAGCACAGAGCTTCATATGTGCCGGGGAATTTATATCCCTGCCTTTTCCCAATGCTGGGACAGCCCTTATGGAGGGTAGACAATGCGGGGCTGAGGAATACACTCCTCCAAGCCTCAGGCTGGGATAAACTCTAAGGCATGCCTTACATTCCAGGTGTCCCCTGTGGGATCTGGCCGAAGTCACTTTCTCTGAGTCCTCACTTTCCTTCTTCCCTGTCACGCTTTCCTCACTCCCTTCTTAGTTTCTCCTGGGAGTATCACCTTAATATATCAATCGCATTTGAATCCTTATGGTAGGGTCTGCCTCTTGGACACCCAGTCTAAGAAAATAAACTACCTCAAAGGTTTCTGTGGGGAACTAAATGAAATATGATTATACCTAGGAATGGTGCTGACCACATCATAGGCCTTTGATAAATGGCAACTACTATCTTCTCTTTAAGAAGGGAGTTGAAAGTCTTCTTACCTTTGCAGCCTTTTATAGATCTAATTTTGGGCCCGCATGATGGAATATACCTGATAAATGTGGTTCTTGTCCAGCCAAAGTAATGGTGTTTGCTCCTCTCTGAGCAGGCCCTTCATTGTAGATAACATTCTTCAAGCCCCTCCCGCCTCCAAAATAAATAAATAATAAATAAATAAAT
This sequence comes from Mustela lutreola, assembly GCF_030435805.1. Taxonomy (NCBI): domain Eukaryota; kingdom Metazoa; phylum Chordata; class Mammalia; order Carnivora; family Mustelidae; genus Mustela; species Mustela lutreola. The sequence continues at coordinate 45,367,935 of NC_081301.1, forward strand.
ACAGCTTGGAAGGAGTGCAATAAATTTAGGAGACAAATACCATGGGTTTGGGAGCCATGCTTATCTGAATTTTTAATTTATATCTGCCACTTATTATCTCAGCTATTTGATCACAGGTAAATTGCTTAACTTCCCTAAGTCTTGATTTCCTCATCTGTAAAAGGGAAAAGAAAAGTTCCACCAATTTTGCTGAGTTGTGAAGATCACACAATGTTTATTGGGTCAGAGACAACTCAGTGTGTTAGTTAAGAGCAAAGATGCTGGAGTAAAACTGCGTGGGGTCAAAGCTCTACCACTTGTTAACTGTATTAGGGTTCTCCAAAAAAACCAAGCTGACAGGAGCTAATTAGATAGTGGATGGATGGATGGATACATGGATGGACAGATGGATGGATGGATGGACGGATGGATGGATGGATATTATGAGCGGTTGGCTCACACAACTATGGGGGCTGTGAAGTCCAGATCCACACAATGGGGTAAATTCCAACCTGAGTCTGAGTGAAGGCAGAGGACTAATGTTGCAGCTTGAAGATAAGCAGAGAAAGAATTCTTTCTTACCCAGCCTTTTATTCTATCCAGACTTTCAACAAATTAGATAAGGTCCATCCTTGGCATATAGTAAGTACTCAGTAAACATCAGTAAAATTGCCTCTCTGGAAGAGAATAGAAATCCATAAAATGTTAGTTCCATTCTCCTTGGAAGCAGAGAATGAACAAGGCAGCTATAAATATGAAAACTACTGGTTGGCTGGGTGGCCCAGTGGGTTAAGCCTCTGCCTTCAGCTCAGATCATGATCTCAGGGTCCTGGGATGAGCCCTGCATCAGGCTCTCTGCTCAGTAGGGAAGCTGCTTCCCCTTCTCTCTGCCTACCTCTCTGCCTACTTGTGATCTCTCTCTCTCTGTCAAATAAATAAATAAATATATTTTTTAAAATTTGAAAACTACTCTCTTACAGACACCTTGAAGAGAATGATGACCACAATTTTTTTTTTTTTTTTGACTACAGAACAGGAATAGCAGGTTTCATCTTAAACCAGTACATGATCCTTAGTTTAGAGACATAGAATTCCAGGCTATAAGTATCAGCAGAAGTTGAAATGGACTGAGAAGGTTATGGATGTCCTATTTGGGGAAGTCTTTAAGCAATACCGTTATGTATCTGGAATAGCTTCAGTCTGATTGTTCCTAAAGATAGGAAAAAGAAGGAAATTTCAACCCCTTCCCCACCCATGTTTCCTTCTGTTCATTTCATCTCTTCAATTTCCAGAGAATTCTAAGCAAAAATATTAGAATTTTGTTTTCCTAACCATGATTTTCCTTTTCTGTGGGATTAATTTTTTTTTTAAAGATTTTTTTTTATTTATTTGATAGAGAGAAATCACAAGTAGACGGAGAGGCAGACAGAGAGAGAGAGGGGAAGCAGGCTCCCCGCTGAGCAGAGAGCCCGATGCGGGACTCGACCCCAGGACCCCGAGATCATGACCTGAGCCGAAGGCAGCGGCCTAACCCACCGAGCCACCCAGGTGCCCCGGGATTAATATTTTTTTGAAATGTCAGAAAACTTCTTCTTTTTTTCCCTCTCAAATCAGAGGGTTATCCCTGCCCGCCACCTATGAATAGAGCAAACAACACTTTAGGTCATTGCTCCAATGCTTGCTATCACAGACACCTCCTACAGGTGCTGCATCCTCTGTAACAAGGTGGTTCTTCAGGGATTTTATAATAGTTTTGTGTGATTGCAAACCACCGTCTGCATCTCTATTCTGAGACATCTGAAAATGCCCTTATCTCTTGTAAACTTTAATGTGATATACCGATGCCATTTAAAGATTTTAAAATCACGAAGTGGTATTGTTGCAAGGATGTTCAAACAGGCTTTCATTAGGAAGGGGCTCTCACTACCAAATATTGGACAACATGAACATCAAAGTAAATAATGACTCAAACAATGTATAAACCACTGAATGAAACATGAAACCATAAATCTGTAATTAACCTACAATCCCAATCCTTAAAACAACTTTTTAAGATATTAGTATTCCTAATTTATACATGGGGTAACTGAGCTCAGAATATTGAAGTGGCTCTTCCGAGCTCAAACAGCTACCAAGTGAGAGTCTTTTTTTTTTCTTCTATTTTTTTAGAGACATTTTAAACTAACAGAAAAATTATAAGTATGGTACAAAATTGTAAGTATAAGTAAAAAAAAACTATTTTCCTCCTGAACTATTGAGAACTGTTCACCTGATGTCCCATCACACCCAAATGTTTTAAAACAAGGACATTTTCACACATGACCACAATACAACCATCCATATCTGTGGCTCCATTAGGAAACAGAAAGAAGCACCTGCACATCATAGACATCAGTTAATATTTCCAAATTTCATTGAACAAAAGATAGTTAAGGTATAAATATTTCCATTCCCAAGCTTAGGTATAATAAGTGAATAACCTAATAAAGATGATTTTAAAAAATACTTTAAAAAGATTTGTTCATTGATTTACAGGAACATCTATAAATGGGGAAGCCTATGCAGTAAGTTTGCATATAAATATTTCATTCATTAAACCTCCAAATTAATGTCTAACTTCAAAATATAAAGACATAGAAGATATGACAATAAAGACATAACATATCTTGCCATTTATTTTACAGACTGCTATACACATATAAATACACGTGTAATATAGTCTAAATATAAGCAATTACAAATTGTGACTATATTTTTGTCTAAAATAAGTAGAGGGTAAAAACCTTAACATTCCTGGACTTTTAACAAATCCTTCCATATATATAAATTTGACCAATATCTTATGTTTCTTAAGTTAGCAATATTTTCATTTTGTCTGGGTTTTGTTGCTATTGAATATATGAAGACATTTTGTAATAAGGAAGACTTCAGTCCATAGAAAAAAAATCTAAAAATTTCCACCCAATTATACAACTGCCAATTAAACTTTTGCAATATTTCAGAGATACAGTAACAGTTGCATAATTCCATGCTCATGAAAATTCCTACTGGGCACAAGCAAAAGCAATTTTTCAGGCACTTATAACCTCATTATTCTTTAATATTTAAATTTATATTCAGTCAATTTTCTGTATCCAAGTGTCAGTTTCATTCATGTCAATAGTGCTGGATGCTACTTCACTTCAAACATAACAGGGTTCCTTACTGATATTCAGAAAATCCTCCACAGCATTTGTCTGAAAACTTATTTCCTATAAAGGCTTTTTAACATAGACTAGTTTCCATTCTTAAACATCACATTCAGTAAATCCACATACCACACAGAGGATGGAGGGAAGGAACGAAGCAGGTGGTGGACAGGGTCAGAACTGCGGTGCCGGAGGGACAGCTCAGAGTAGGAAGCTCCAAACAACTCTGCAGGGAGAAACAGAGATCCAGCTCTAGAGTCATAATTTCTCAAAGGATCCTCAAAATTTACCATGGGGCATGTCATATATGGAACCCTTTTCAAATCCTTGAAACAGGATGGAGAGTAGATAGCTAAAATGAAAGGAAGGAGAAATGTACTGAAAAATGAAGAAAAATTCTGCAAGCACAATTAATTTACTAGGAGAGACAAAAAAGTCAACACAATCTGTAAAACAAATCTGTAAGAAATAAATTCTAAGTCAAAATCAGAATAAATCTGTAAATTCATCTAACCTGAGAAGTGTGGATTGCACTTTAAAAGAAACATAATCTCTCTTAAATACCTACACATGTCTATTTTAATTTCCTACATTATTTCCAACAATTATTACTTGGGGACAGAATGGTCTAGAGCAGTACTGTCTTTAAATATAATTTAAGGGATGCCTGGGTGGCTCAGCTGTTTATGTGTCTGCCTTCGGGCAAGGTCAGATCCCAGGATTCTGGGATCGAGCCCCACGTTGGGCTCCCTGCTCAGCTAGGAGCCTGCTTCTTCCTCTGCGTGCTGCCCTCAACTCCTACTTATGCGCTCACTCTCTCTCTCTCTCTCTGTCAAATAAATAAATAAATAAAATCCTTTTAAAAATACATGTATTAAATATAATTTAAGCTGCATTTATATTTTTAAATTTCTATTAGATACATGGAAGGAAAGCAAAAGAAATTAGTGAAATGAATTTTAATAATGTATTTTATTTAACTTAGTATATCTAAAATAATACCATTTTAATATATAATCCACATAAAAATTGAGGTATTTTATATTTTTTTATTATTGCTAACACTTCAAAAATCAGTTAAGTGTTTTATACTTAGAGTCAGCACATCTCCATTTCCATTTCACAGTAACCATATTAGCCCAGGAGAACAAAGGTAATATGGATTTGTGATGCTGAGGGCCTGATTTTTTTTTTTTAAGATTTTATTTATTTATTTGACAGACAGAGATCACAAGTAGGCAGAGAGGCAGGCAGAGAGAGAGGAGGAAGCAGGCTCCCCGCTGAGCAGAGAGCCCGATGCAGGGCTCTATCCCAGGACACTGGGATCATGACCTGAGGCGAAGGCAGAGGCTTTAACCCACTGAGCCACCCAGACGCCCCAGGGCCTGATTTTTTTAAGACTGTATTTCTTAGAGCAGTTTTAGGTTTACAACAAAACTGAGAGGAAGGTACAAAGATTTCTCACTAACCCTGCCTCCATACACGCATGGCTTCCCCATTATCAATACCACCCAACAAAACAGTACTTTTTTTTTTTTTTTAACCAAAGATGGACCTACTCAACACATCATAATCACTCAAAGCCTATGGTTTACCTTAGGTTCTACTGTTAGTGTTGTACAGTCTATAGACTTAAAGAAAGGTGTAATGACAGATAACCCCATCATCATAATATCATAGAGTATTTTCATCACCCTAAAAATCCTGTGTTCTGTGGATTCATCTCCCTTCATCCCCAAACTCTGGCCAACTGCTAATCTTTTAATGTCTCCATAGTTTTGCCTTTTCCAAAATGTCAAGTAGTTGGAATTATACAGTGTGTAGTCTTTTCAGATTGACTTCTTTCACTTAATAATATGCATTTAAGTTTCCTCTATGTCTTCATGACTTGGTAGCTCATTTCTTTTTAGCACAGAATAATATTCTGTTGTCTGGATGTGCCAGTGTATTTCTGCATTCAACTACTGAAGGATATCTTGATCACTTCCACAATTTGTTAATTATGAATAAAGCTGCCATAAATGCTTACATGCAGGTTTTTGTGTAAACATAACTTTTCAACTCCTTTGGGTATAAATACCAAGGAGCACTATCGCTGGGTCATAGGATAAGAATATGTTTAGTTTGTTAAGAAACTGCTAAACTGTCTTCCAAAGTAGCTGTACTATTTTGTATTCCTACCAGCAATAAATGAAAGTTCAGGTAGCACTTCATCCTTGTCAGCAGTTAGTGTCAGTGTTCTGACTTGTAGCTGTTTTAATAAGTGTGTAGTGGTACTCATTATTGTTTTGATTTGCATTTCCCTGAATATTTGATCTGCATTCCATGTGCTTGTCATCTGTGCCTCTTTTGGTGAGGTGTCTGTTAAGGTCTTTGGCCAATTTTTTAATTGGGTTGTTTGTTTTCTTATTATTGAGTTTTAAAAGCTCTTTGTATATTTTAGTTAATAATCCTTTATCAGCTGTGTCTTTTGCAAATATTTTTTCCAGTCTGTGATTTGTCTTTGGATTCTCTTGGAATTGTCTCTAGCAGAGCACAAGTTTGTAACTTTAGTAAAGTCAAGCTTATCAACTTTTTCTTCCATTGATCCTATCTTTAGTGTTATATCTGAAAAGGCATCACTGTATCCAAGGACATCTAGATTTTTTAAAAAGATGCTATTTATTTATTTATTTGAGAGTGAGTGAGAGAGAGAGAGAAGGGGGAGAGGCAGAGGGAGAGAAGCCAACTGCCTGCTGAGTAGGGAGCCCAACACAGCGCTCCATCCCAGGATCCCAGGATCATGACCTGAGCCGAAGGCAGACAACTGACTGAGCCACCCAGGCGTCCCTAGATTTTCTTCTATGTTTCTACTAGAAGTTTTATAGCTTTGCATCCTTAACCTTTTGTAAAGTGGTAGAATTCATTGTAATTACCAATCAAGTACGCCAATGCCTCTAAAGGGAAAGAGGTATAACCAGATATGTATATTTCATCACCCTTTTTCAGAACTTAGACATCAACTTCTCATCTAAAAATGATGCAAGCATTGATACATAAATGATGAAATGGAGGGAAAAAGGAGTATCAGAAATATTAATGTTTTCCACAATAGGCCAACATTTTCTGCTTCATGGTATTCTTTATGCAGCATCCCTGAGTTGGTGCATTATTTGCAATTGCCTCATTTCCAGTCATTAAAGACAGCTTCCTTTTTTTCTTTTTCTATGGGTTATAGTTGCTAATTTACATGGCCATACGCTAGTGTTTTATTTTCTTGCTGTCGTTGATGGTGAACTGTCTCTTTTTTTTCTCCCACTCTTTCTTTGACCCTACTGTAATTACCCTACCAGTGTAAGCCTTTCACTAATTTGGATTCTCAATATGGCCAACAATATATCTTTTAATAAATTGACATAATAAAAATTTCCTATTAGAATTAATTATTTTTAATATATTCTGGAAGTTAAATTAAGCCATTTTGATAGATAGATCCACTGGGAAAGCTTTGAGACAAATCCATCTTATGCCAAATGCCAATTTTTAATAAATTGGGGTAATAAGCATCTGAAGAAGAGCCAATCGAGTAGCAGAAATTCAGTATATAATACAAATTTAGGCACCTGTACTCATAATAATATACAATAATCTATTTTAGTATTTTGAAAGTAACAATGATTATTATAGGTATAAGAATCTACATGTTCTCTAGGTATTTACCAATGATCTAGGTACCATAACACTGTATGATCAACTTATAACAAAAGTTTATATCTCCTTGGATATAACTTAAAATCTATAAGATAGGGCCCCTGTTATTTTGTAGGTATGTGCTTGCCACATTAAATATGTGATCTTTAAAATTCATTTAGCTTGGCCCTTGGACTGCAGCTCAACCCTAAACGTTTTTGAGACCTCAGAAAATTGCTATTTAAAAGTTACTGGGGTTATCCATCAATGTACCATCAAGACCTCAACTCTTCTTTATGGAAGGAAATAGAAAACATTTATTGTTATTGGGGGGGTGGGAGAAAACCTCTTGAATGAGCCATAATTCTGCAAACATAAAACCAGCACACACATATTTTCTTTAGGGAAAAAATGTAAAATATTCACTGCCATGAATTCTATTTGGCAATGTAAATTGCCCTGCATAAAAACTGTGTCTCTGCAAACTGTATTCCCGGACTGTGTGTAGATTTGAAAAAATAGCATTGCTTATTGGAGTTGTGTATGTTCTTGAGGAGCTGAAATGGGAAGTGTGAAGCTGAGACAGAAGTAAGGAAAAGCATACAGACATGGTTTTCCCCCTTGAGCTACTATTAGTTGACTTAACAAGTATGTGATCGAAGTCGACCACTGATGCTCTATATGTGATGTCATTGAGAGAGTAATCCAAATGCACTAATATTATTATCTCATTCTGACCTTTAGGAGAGACTACATCCATTTTCATTACGACAGGCTTTCTTCAAATGCGATCTGATTTTACCAGTGTCCGTCAACCTGGGCGGACAGGAAATGCAGAGTTGGAAGACCAAGTTCAGGCTGAGACGAGGATGGAGTATTTTCATCTCCTTGGAGTATATGGTTCTTGGACACAGAACAGTCACTGTCAAAGGCACCCTCTTTAGAGAGGATGAACTAGTCCTCACTACCTTCATGGAAGCCAACTGATTTAGAAGCATCAAAAACCTCACCAGACCTTCCTGGGAAATGCTCCTATCAACTGCAAGAGTAGCTATATTAAAGAATACTTTTAAATTCATACCATCCTCACTTCCTTCTACCAGATCCAAAATTTTGTGGAAAATGGTAGCCAAAACTTGCTGTGTGGGTGCTCCTTTTATGTTTGGAATGGGATCCCAAAGGGACCAGTCCCTCACTGAGCACTTCCCAGAATAGAAATGCAGCAGTAGCCACCAGTAGAGCTTTGTGTGCTGAATAGCATTTTCAAGAGGCCCTGTAGGAGCAGAGTGCCCCTCCTTACAATATAGGTCTTACTTTAAATTCATTTCCTTTTCCAAGGATACTCAAGCCTGCCCAGCAAGACTGGAACATTGCTTTAAAGGCTGACACTCCCTTTCCCCTCAGAGACTATTCCACATCTCTGCTCTCCTCAAACCCTCCAAACACTCTCTTCCTCCCTGCTCACTCTCAAATAATAATCTTACCTTGTACTCCACTGAGATAATAGAAATAATCAGAATAATCAGATAGAATTGTCTTCAGTTTCCCAGAAAATGAACCTACAGCCTCTGCTTTCTCTTCTCCTACAATGGAAGATGAATCCCTATTTAACAAATGCCAGGCAAAGCACCTATGTTCTATAGACATCCTCTCTTGCTCTCTCAAAAATTTCACTCTGGCAATTATTCCCTCTCTCTCCAAGACTGAATTTATTCTTCTCCAAGGGTTATTAACATTGACAAATACACAGGTTCTAGATCTGACTTTTGGAAAACAAACAAACAAACAAACTAAACCAAAAAACCTTCTGGACCTTTGATTTCCTGCCGAAAAATATCTCCTTTCCTTACTTCCCTCAACAGCCCGAATGTCTCAAAATTCTTGTCTGTATCTACTTCCTTAGCCCCTACCTTATCCTCAGCTCACTTCAGGGGAGTTTACACTCTCTATACATCAATGACTACAATGAATTACCTCATCAGGATCTTGTCAGTGACCTCCATGCTGCCAAATTTTATAATTCCTTCTCTGTCTCCTCTTGATTCACTTCTTAGCAGTACACTCAAACACTCTTAACTTTTTTTTTTAAAGATTTTATTTATTTATTTGAGAGAGAGAGAGAGAGGTCACAGATAGGCAGAGAGGCAGGCAGAGAGAGAGGGGGAAGCAGGCTCCCCACCGATCAGAGAGCCCGATGTGGGTCTTGATCCCAGACCCTGAGATAATGACCTGAGCCGAAGGCAGAGGGTTAACCCACTGAGCCTCCCAGGTGCCCCTCAAACACTCTTACCTTTAAAAAAAAAAAAAAAAAAAAAAACTTTTTTTCTTGAATTCCAGAACATCATATATTATTTCATTTTCTCCTCACTTCATTGATTCTCTCAATATTCTTTATTTTTTCTCTTCTGTAGCCAACTTCTAAATATTAGAGCATTCTAGAGATTGATCCTATAACCTTTTCCTTTATCTCCGTTCATATTCCCCAATAACTCATTCACATCCATTGCTTTAAATACCATACATATTTTCATTACTCTTAAATTTAAATCCCCCTTCCTCGCTAAAACTTGAATTTCAGATTGTATATCTAACTACTTGACATGTCACAGCTTATAAAAAGACTAGGCATAGCTTATAAAACACAGAACTCGTATTCTGTACGATACAGAAATTTGTATCCCTTCTTCCCCTTTCCCTTCAGGAAAATAATACGACTAAATAAATAATAGGACAAACATAAATACTACTAAATAACTAAACTTAGGTATCATTTCTGAATTCTCTTTGCCCTTTTTTCAACAAGTCATATTGATTCTAAGTCAAAGTAGATCCCAAATCATTGACATATCTTTCTCTTTGCTTCTACCTCCTTAAACAAAACCAGCCACCATCTTTTGTTACCCGGACTAAGATAATAGCCAAAATACTTCCCCTATTCCACCGTTGCACTCCTAGTCTTACACACTCAACAGCCAGAATTATCTTGTTAAAAAGTAAATTAGATCGGTGGTTTACCTGCTTAAAACATGCCCATATCTTCTAGTCATTCCAATTGCCCCTTGATGCCCTGCAGAGACAAAGAAAACAGGCCCTGCACAATTCTAACTCACCTTGTACCACCTTATCCCTTTCTTGCTGTTTTATTTATACTCCCTGAGATTTATAACAACAAACATATATTTGCTCTTCATCTCCATTTCTGGCACAGAGCTTCTAGAACCCTTGGAATTTCATAAGTGATGAGAAGACAAACGTGTCTTTTGTTATGCTGATGTGGTGCCTCCTGGAAAGCCCCTGGGTCATCTGAGCATAGAGGCTGGGGACCAGAGTAAACCACCATGTGATTAGACGATGAGAACCTTTAGTCCCACTCACCTGACTTCCCTGGAAAGGGAGAAAAGGCTGGAGTTTGAATCAATTGCCACTGGCCAATGGTTTAATCATTTGTGCCTATATAATGAAGCTTTCATAAAAACCCAAAAGGATGCAGTTCAGAGGGCTTCCTCATTGGTGAGCACATGGAGATTTAGGAAGAATAGTGTGCAAGAAAAGGATACAGAAGCTCCGTGCCCTTTCCCCATACCTTACCCTATGTATCTCTTCATCTCTTCATATTCTTTAACATCCTTCATAATAAACTAGTAATCTAGTGAGTCAACTGGTTTCCTGAGTTCTGTATGCTGTTTTAGCAGTTTGTCAAACCAAAGGAGGGGGTCATGGGAACCTATGATATACAGCAGCCAGTCAGTCAAAAGCAGAGGTAACAACCTGCATCAGAAGCACAAGGTCAGGTGCGGGGAGTGTTGGGCAATTGTGGGACTGAACCCTTAACCTGTGGAATCTGATGCAATCTCACACGTAGATGGTGTCAAAATTGAGCTGAATTATAAGACACTCAGCTGGTGTCAAAGAATTGCTTGGTGGTGTGGGAAGAAACCGACATGTCAGAACTTGTGATCAGAATCATATTCCTCTTCCCTCAGTTGCTTTAACTCAGTGGCTCTTTCTCAAAACTTTGCCTTTGTTGATCCTTCTATATGGAATGTTCCTCCCCTTCTGATCTTCACTTGGTAGGCTCCATCTCACCACCTACATCATAGCTCACACGTCAGCTCCTTCGAAAAGTGCCCTTACTACCATCTCTCATGTTGTTCCTTTATACCACCTTCAATTTCTACAAGATTGCTCATATTTCCTTCTAAGTATTTACCCTTATTTATAATTATTTCTCTAGGTGGTCTGACTCTCTCACCCCCCACTTGCCACAATCTTTGTTTCATGGAAACAAGGATGGTGTCTTCACCAATAACCTATGTGCTAAAAATTTCCTAGCACCAAATAGGTATCAATAGAAATAGCTGTTATATAAATGAATATCTTGGCAGCTTGCCAAAAAAAAAAACCAAAAAAAAAAACACCCAGAATGAAAAACCTGAATGAATGAATCTGTTCTTAGCCCATGTAAAAGAGAACTTGGTGTCATTTCCAGAAACTAATTAGGGCATGCTTTAAGGGGATCTATCATGCCAGCCTTAACTCCACCATCATAACATGGATATTAAAGGAAATGGACCTCATTTTATATTCACAGACAGCCAAAGCCTGACTATACCAGTTATATTTACAACAGTTCAGGCAGGTGGATGTTATTATCTCTACTTTAAAATAGCAATATGAGGCCCAGAAAGATATAATAATGTTCCCAAATCCTCATAGCAAATAAATGGTAAAGCTGGGATTCTAACCTCTGTGTGTTTGATTCAAAGGTCCATGTCCTTCCTGGTACTCTAGAAATAATAGACTGCTGGGCATAATAGTGAAGCATCTTCTTTTCTGAAAACACTTATTGCTATTCATGAACCCAAAGGGAGTTAAAAATGTGAATATAAGAGTTGGTCCACAGGGTTAAGAGGGGGAGAAAAAGAAGAAACTGTGTATATGAAAAATGCAGCTGATGGGTGTCTTTTCAAATACTATGGTGTCTCAATAGGGCCTGTTGAATCACACATACACATAATCAGTGTAATTCCAAGAGCAAGCCCGCTTGGCTCAGCAGTTTTAATATACAGATCAATTTTGCATTACCTCCTTCTGGCTGTGAGTGCTCATAGAGAGAGGTCATAAAACATTTATTGGGCCAAGGATGCAAATTGAGCAAAGAGTGAATCTTCAATCTGTGGACAGGCTCTTGAAAGAGACTTGTCAGATAAGTCTGTGATGAGCGTTTGCTCTGCCCTACACCCTATGAAATTTTTATTTTCATTTCCTTTAAAGAATTCACCTCTTTAGGGGACGGGAAATTATACACATACACACATATACATATATATGACTATGGCATAATAAATCATATGCCATTTACATTTTAAAAATAAAAATGCATGTGACCGAGACTATTAGAAAACTAAACTTAGAATATTATGACGGAATTATGATAGATATTCTCCAATTATATCCTGCGGGTGAAACAACATTTGGAGACCTCAAGAAAAGGCACAAAATAAGTGTTCATTTCTACCATGAACTAGGACTCCAGGCCAAAAGTCTGTATTGTGGCACAATATTCAGAAAACCAGTACATTAATCACCAATATAGGGGATTTCAATGCCTGTGTTGGAAGCCAGAGAAATGATGAAACTAGGATGATCTTCACCCTTGCTGTGTTACATTTAATTAACTCTCAGGGTAGCATGGCCTGCTGCTGCCCATCTTAATCTATCTTAACCATTTCTCCTAATTCAGCTAATGAGAAATGAATAATGGTTCACCACCATCAGTCAGTCATCTTGGCACGTGAAGGCAAGGAAATGAGCAACACCAAAGAAAAGGGGGTGGTGTTTCATAAATTTGGCTGGTCTAGTTCAACCCTTGAAAACCCTGTGCATATATAAGGTTTTATTTCTGGGCATAATCTGAAGATTTCCTCCATAAAGTCTCATCTCCAGTTCCAACTAGGAGTGATTGCATCCTTTTCTAATCTCCCTGAGAATGGAAATCTAAAACAGTCTTTGAAAAGAACTAAGGCAAAAAAAAAAAAAAAGAAGAAGAAGAAGAAGAAAAGAAAAGAACTAAGGCTAACTTGCAGCATTGTTTTTCTTCTTAGAAAAATACAATGGATAATAAAGGGGTAGCATATGTCTTATATTGGGGTTGGTTTTTTGCGGGGGCGGGGTTGGCCTAATGGCTGGCAAAAGTGCTATAAATAGCAAGAACTAAATATTTGTTAATGAAGGTGTAATTTGTACTCCTATTTCTCTCTTAACAGATAATGACAAACTTGGGATAGTGGTCATATTGCCAGTGGCTGGATATCTCCTGCTGTGCCAAATAAAATCAAGTATAAATTGAAGGAAGAGAAATAGTTAAAAAGAAAAACTGCTAGGTTTTATACGTGTACACTTAACTACCAGCCAGCCATAAGCTTCTTGAGGGCAAGAACAGCCTTCAGTATCCCCAGTAACTATCCCAGTGTCTAGTCCGCAGGCAGCTAGCTGTTCAATATTTATTTACTCAATGAATGTCATCCTGCCAGCTCAAACATATGCACATGCGTGTGCACACACACACACACACACACACACACACACACAGCATCTTCCCAGCATTCACAGATATGGATTTTACATTTAAAGGAGGTACAGTAAACATGCAAAATTTTCTATGACTACTAACCTAAATCCCACTGGGCACTTTAATAGCTTTATATGTTTTTCACTTGATCCTGACTTCACTTCATTCTACTTTCTCCAAAAATTTTTTCCCATTTGTAAGCCTTACCTAGCCCCCTAGTGCTTTGCCAGTTACTATAGTTTTGACTGAGGTCAGCATCATTTCTATAAAACCCCAAGGCAGGGACAGCCACGTGGACAGCTGCCCCAGCCCACTCTTTCTCAGCAAAAGATTTCACTAAAAGAAGAAAGACTCAGATTACCCCAACCTGTCCTCTTACTTTGGAGTTCTAAAAATGCAAAGAACTGCTGTGTGAAAAAATAATGTTTGTCCCTCATGGAAAATCTTTTTCAAATCATTTGGTCAGGACACACGTAGAGAATGATATAGTTAATTTTCAACCAAGCAACCCATCATCCCAAGTTTCCCCTGCAAAGGAACAGAGCTGGAGGTGTCTGGGTGGCTCAGTCGGTTAAGGGTCGGACTCTTGGTTTCAGCTCAGGTCATGATCTCAGGGTCATGGGATCTAGCCCCCACTCGGGCTCCACACTCGGTGGGATGTCTGCTTGAGATTCTCTTCCTCTCCTCTCCCTCTCCTTCCTCTTCATGCTGGTGTGGGCACGCAACCTCTCGCTCTCTTTAAAATAAAAATAAATAATCATAATAATAATAAAAAGAAATGAATAGAGCTGAATCCAAATATAACAGGAAACACTGTCCCATATTTTTATTGTGTTTTGGCAAAAATATCTCCCGAAGAGTCACAAAACTGGTGAAATCCAAGTAAAGTATTGAGTTAATAGTAACTTACCGATGTTGGTTCCTTAGTTGTGACAAGTGTACTATAGTAATAGAAGATGTTAACAATAAGGAAAACTGGGCAAGGAGTATATGAGAAGTCTGTACTAGCTTTTGCAGCTTTTAGTAAAGCAAAGTATTGTAAAAAATTTAAAAAAAAAACTTTTAAAGATTAAAAAAAATATCATAGGGGCACCTAGGTAGCTCAATCAGTTAAGTGTTCTAATCCTTGATTGCAGCTTAAGTCATGATCTCAGGATCATGAGATCAAGCCCCATGTAGGGTTCTAAGCTCAGCACAGAGTCTGTCTGAGAGTCTCTTTCTCTCCCTCTCTGTAGGCTTCTGGGCCTGCCCCTGTCCCCCCGCCCCCACCTTTTGACACACACTCTCTCTCTCTCTCAAATAATTTTTTTTTTTTTTTAAGTCACAGAATACAGAGAGGAACTCTATCAGACGACTAGATGTCTCCCAAAGTTTTTCCAAGAAACAAAGTTCCTACAGGAATGGCCCAAACCTTGTTCACAGTTCTAGACGAGAGATATGACTGAAGGCCTGGCTGAGAAAGGGTAACAATGGTGGTGGGTCGGATTCAGGAAAACAACACAGCGTTCTGAGGAACAGCCACTGAGAGGTGAGGAATGAGATTCTTTAGGCCTTAGTAGAGTCTTGAGTGGAAGCAAAGTAAAATTATACCTGAATTTAAACCAGCCTATCTCCTTTCCCCATCTCTAGACTGTTTGTGTCCCTTTGACAGGAGAGAGTCATACCACTGAGATAATCCTATTCAAGAGAAGCGAGTAATACAATTAAACTAACTGCATTGTATCCTGAAAAAAAAAAAAAAAATCTCCAAGAAAGAAAGCCTTTTCCAAACACATTAAAAAATGAGTCATGGTACTCCTAGAGACAGTAGAGCAGGTTTCAGGCAAGAGCCATAGTGAAAATGGCTGACCCACACATCAGGGAGACTAAGCGTGAGGGTGAATCAGAACTACGGGTATGAGAAGAGTCTGAGGCAGGCAAGCTGCTCCTGAAAGAGTGGGATTTCTAGGGAATGATAAACAGGGCCTGTGCATTGTGCAAACAACAAAAGAGTGTCGCAGTTACAAAGGACACGGGTAACCAGCAAGCTTGGCGAGAGCCTGCTCAACTGACCTTACCTAGGATCTCACAGCTTGTGGAGCCCCGAGGATGTCTGAGTATATTCAATGGGGAAGGTTTTGAATGTCTTGGAACTTCACCAGTCAAAGCAGCGTTAGTAAAAAGTCATAGAATTTAGGGCTGATGCCGATGGGCATGTTCCCTCAACTTCAAGTGACACTGGAATCTTTCAACTTACATTGTATATCGGGTGAAGCCAAACCATGACAAACAGCACTGCCTACTGCCTAAGAGAATCAAAAATTTTTATAGACCTGATAAAGCCCCAGTTGGGTTGTAATGGAAGGGAAAGGTGGCTTATTATGTATTTTATTTCTTATTAATTACAGAAATAATTTCAGTCATATTAACAGTCTATAAAACCAGATATGTTGGGTCCACTGAGGTCAGGCTGAGCTTTCCATGAATTTGACTTCAGGGATAAAAGAAAGTCTGGAAGGACAGATTAGTGGTGGAATTTCCCCCAACGGAGATGCTGAGAGGATGGCATCCTATTTGGGGATACCCCATCCCACCATATAGAGGCTAATACTGATGTTGAAACTGACTTTCCTTTCAGAAGCCAAGACGTTACAAACTGTTAAATGATAAAGTACCTTTTAAAAATACTTACATATTTATTCTCCAAAAAAATCTGAGCTCTTCTATTCTAGTCTTAGATTTAAGACTTTTCTGTAATGCTGTTCTAATCCACAAATTAGAATCGGCCATCAGGAGAATCTTTTACCCTTCTTTAAGGAACAAGGAAGGATCAACACTTAGCCAATCCTTATTGTATGCCAAAAGTTTTTAAATTATTTTAATCTATAATTAACAAAGTAGTACCTTTCAAAAATTTAATATAGAACGGTATAAAATAAAGAGTAACCATCTTTATTTTATTCTCACTCTCTAGCATTTGCCACTGTTAACAATTCAGTGGCTATGTTCCCAGCATTTTGCCTGTGAATACAATCATAAAAATAAACATGTTTTTAGAACGATGAGATTATACTCTACATCCGACTTTGTGATCTTTGACACTTAAAACTTTCTTCACATACAGAATCTTTCTGACTACACTATGACACAGATAATATTATACCTATTTCAAGAATGTGTAAGAGTGCCTCAAGAACATTGTCTATTCTACCCAAGTTCATACAAGCAGTAAATAGAATTCAAGCACAAATCTATTGTTTTTCTAAGGCTAGCTTCAAGAAATAGAATTGGTATATCTTAACTTTCATTGTATAGTTCAGGGATAGACAAACTTTTCCTACAAATGGACGGATAGTAACTATTTGGGGATTCGTGGAGCACATGAGACGCTCTTTTTGAGTTTGCTTGTTTGTTTGGTTGGTTGGTTTACAACCCTTTAAAAATGTAGAAGCCACTCTTAATTTAGAGAGCCATGCAAAAGAAGGCCTTAAATGATGGAGATTTGGTCTGAGTGCTTCTAGCGTGTTAATCCCTGATGTAGTTTCAACTGCACGATTTAACAATATGGGTTTTTTAAAAATGCCAAAATTTGCTTCTTCACCACTGAATGTATCTTTCCTTTGGGCTAGACATATACATTCTTGAAATCCAAATCAAGCTTTGGGAGGTTTGAGATCACTGACTCCATCCTTGTACATGTCACTCATCAAGACATCGTCCATCAGGCAGTAAGTGACAAGGCTTCACACAACCCATTCAGGTCAAACTGAAGTGGAGATTTGGTTTTCCTGAAACTGACACTTTGGGAAAACAAAAAGACAAAAGTATAAATCTCTCAGAAGTATCAGTGGAAGACTACTTCAAAATATTTGTATCTTATTTCTTTCTGTTAGTTGCCAAGAATTTGCCATCATCAGAACTGAAATCTTTATTTTGAGACATTAATGAGCAAACCGTCAAAAGACTGGCTGCCATTTTTTATCACAATGAGGTTTTATTGCTTCATATTGTCAAGACACAATTCCTCCATGCCTCAACCTCCTCTCCTTAGTAGAAGAAAAATAATTTGGTGTGACATCTATCTCTCTGAAAAAATCAAGGTGTATTGGAAAAAAATAGGATCTTTGGAGACAGATTTAAATTTGAAAACCAATGTCTTTATTTATTGTTTGCTGATATTGGGCAAGTTACTTATACTTCTGGGCCTCAGCTACTTTACCTCTAAACTGCAGATAGAGTTTATAGATAAACTCTAATTTATCTAATCTTGTGCAAGATTGTTAGAGAAAATTGCAGATATACAGATACCTGATTTTAATAAAATAATATAATGTTTCATTATTATAGGACTATAATACTGCAGATAAATACAGCAAAATCATCCTAGAAAAACAATCTTTAACTGGCCCATGAAATGGAAAATCCAGTGTATTTTTTTTTTTTTTTTGGTCACAAAAACACATCAGCATAATAGCTTTTTTAATTCTATTAACACTCCCAGGAAGCAGGGGGCAGATTTTAAAGAATTTGTGAGATCATTCTCTGCAGTCTAGTGTTAAGACATACATTTTCCTCACTTAAAGCAACTAAAAATATAGGGTTTCTTCTTAGAAATCTTGTTCTGTTTGTAAATGCACATAATTAGAAAAGTAATACAACTTCTTTTAACTACCTCCAACATATTTTTTATCCATCAACCTGAGCAAGAACAAACAATGCTAACACAATGTCTGTTCTCTGTTTAATAATGGATTCAGCAAAGGAAGAATACATCCTAAAAGATTAATAAGAAGCAAATATCCAGGACAGTGAAAAGACAAACAGCAGACTGGCTGTTTTGCTTAACCGCCTGTCAGTAAATATTCATGCCTGGCTTTGGTCTTTCTCTGGGCCCATGCTGCTAAACTTGGCCTCCTCCTCAAATTTCTGTCAATAGCCTAAAAGCTATATTCAAACAAACGTTCAAATGTACATCACCCTAGTTCCTTCAGACAAACTGACACAATGAGTTTCCATTTTAATTAGGGAGGCTTCTAAAATGATTTACATCAGAACTGTTCAAGGCTTGGGAGCAAATGATAAAGATGAGGATTTCCTTGCATATTTACATTAATGTATTCTTCAATTGTGGGCAGCAGGGTTTGAGGAAGTCAAAAGCAAAAAGTCAGAACGTATAATGCTTAAAGTAATATGGAAGTCACCTAAGGAACCCCAAAATATTAAATGCAGATCAAATGTTGCTAATTAGTATCTCACAAGCCTATCAGATTCATTAGAAGTCATTGAGCTTCTTCCAGAAGTAAAAAGCAAACAAATAAAACAACAAACAATGAGACTATCTTAAAACAGGGGTGATATTTCTTTTTTCTTTTTTAAGATTTTATGTATTTATTTGAGAGAGAGAGAGACAGAGGGGAGAAGGTCAGAGGGAGAAGCAGACTCCCCACAGAGCTGGGAGCCTGATGTGGGACTCAATCCTGGGACTCCCAGATCATGACCTGAGCCAAAGGCAGTGGCTTAACCAACTAAGCCACCCAGGCACCCAGGAGTGATATTTCTGAGACTCTCGAGCATCACCGGGTACCAGACATTACCTGCTCCACGTGGCACAGTCCACAGCTGTCCTCTTTTCAATTCACTTGATCAGGTTTCTCAGCACAATAGATATCTTTCCTGCCACACACACACACACACACACACACACACACACACACACACAATTCAGTGGCTCCCTTAGTAACTACAAATTCCTAGTAAGACACCTCTCCGCCTGTAATGTGGGTACCCTCTATTTTTTCCACTCCCTTCTCCCTGTCATTGTACTCACTACTGTGTTCACCATTCCCAGAGAAGATGACACACATTCATGCCTCCATCCCTTTGTTCATAGTGTTCCCTTGGCAAAGCTGCGAGAACAAAATTAGTAGCATTTCAAGTGACAATAGTGTTTGGCAGGTATTCTCTTCTGAGGTATTCAACTTTCATCATTTTTGCATATCTGTTGAAGTTTATGCTCAAAGACCAGGCGAGAACATGGTTTTCCCTGGAAAATATTAGCACATCCTTCTTTCCACCTATCAACACCAGCTAGAAGCATAAAAGAAATTTTTAAATAATATACTACCTAAATTTACTTAGTCCCGTGCAACAAAGAACTCTCTTTTTCCCGATCCCTGTGCCACCCACCTATGCCATTAAATAGAGTGATCTTTAAGATAAAGGACATCCTAGCCATACAAGATGTAGGCTTGTGGGATGCCTCCTATTCACTGGAATTTTATTAACGTGATGATCTCGTGATGATTAGAAGTTTTATGCTACATTCAGAAAAAAAAGCTTTGACTCCAGTTGTAACAAAACCATTCACCTTGCTGATTATTCAGGGTAATGACAGAAATTACATGTAACCTTAGGTAAAATTTCAACATAACGAGGCTTTGTTTAGCAACTCCCAGCCAAGATGTAATCCCTCTCCGCTCTCACAGAGGCTGCACATTTACTTTTCAACAATTTCTAGTTTGTAGTTGCATTTTTATGTCATTTTATTAATATCTACTCTTCCCCACAGAACAGTAGGCTCCAAGGGGACAGAGATCCTGTGTGTTTTGCTCACCACTGTATGCATAGCACATAGCACAGAGCATGGCACTGAGTTAGCATTCAAAAAATATTTGTTGAATGGGTGAACAGCATCTACACATGGAGAATCTGCTCAAATGATAAGTTATCTAAAAGAATTCAGAACTTTAGCCTAAGAAAATGAAATGGAAAGGGAACTTGGGCTTAACAAAGCAATATTCATAGAATCAATGCTTCATTTAGAAGTTAATTTTAAAAAATAAGTAAATAAGTAAGTAAATAAATAAGTCTCTTTCAATTTTAAGAAGTTTCAAGTCAGGCTTGAAATTTTAAATATTTTCTAAGATTTTAGAACATAGTGGAATACATACATGAAATGATACTCCTCAAATTGAGAGCAAGATAATTAAAAAAAAAAAATACACTTTGGGTTTAAGGACTTTGACCTTCTTCTGTCAAGCCCCTTCAATTTCTCTTTGGAACTAGGCAACATTTATATAAAAACATTTATATACAAAAACCCTTGTAGAAATTTGGAAGGAGTAGGGGGAGAATTTTCTAACAATCAAATTAGAATTCCTCTTGCCCTTGGGACGCCTGGGTGGCTCAGTGGGTTAAAGACTCTGCCTTCGGCTCAAGTCATGATCCCAGGGTCCTGGGATTGAGCCCCGAATCGGGCTCTCTGCTTGGCAGGGTGCCTGCTTCCCTTCCTCTCTCTCTGCCTGTCTCTCTATCTATTTGTAATCTCTGTGTGTCAAATAAATAAATAAAATCTTAAAAAAAATACATAGGAACTGCCCTCACATGGAAGTTAAAAGCTTGGGGTAGATTATGATTCCT
This sequence comes from Mustela lutreola, assembly GCF_030435805.1. Classification (NCBI taxonomy): domain Eukaryota; kingdom Metazoa; phylum Chordata; class Mammalia; order Carnivora; family Mustelidae; genus Mustela; species Mustela lutreola. The sequence continues at coordinate 45,388,740 of NC_081301.1, forward strand.
GCCAGTTAAGGTGACAACAGAGTTCAAGCCTTCAAAAAACAACACAAACAAATGAATAAACAAAAAACAGCAGCAGTGCTCTGCATAAGATAAGTGGAGGAATTTGTTATTGCCAAAGAGGAAAAAATAATGCTAGAGGAAAGAAAGAGAGAAGGGATCAGGATATAGGGGCCAAAAAGTCGGAGAAAAGTTGGAACTAGATACTAACTGGGAGCAATGAAACTCCTTGGTGTGGCATGGTCAAAGGATTATTTTAGGAATAACTATGACTTCATTCCACCTCTAACATGATGAAGTGTTGTGCATCAGATTAACTCTCCCTCTCAGATCAATAAAGCAGATGTGTTTTGAATAAATACAAAAATGAATGAATGAATGAATATTTGAAGGCATCATAAATCATATAAAGAAAACAGGAGTTGGAAGATTGATATCACAGACAGAAAGTAAGCTCACTGAGGTTGAGACTCACATTTGCCTCTGTTTTTTCCCTGAGGCATTTACCAATTTGTAGCATGAGAGAAGCAGAAAGCAATCTAAAGCTGGAGGCAGTTCTATTGGGCTGGTGAGAGAGAAGTTAGAAGTTTGGAGATGCCCAGATTTGCAGGGCCAACATCAAAGAGAGGAAGGAACTACACAAAATTGAGTTAGAAAATTCTACATGCTTAGCGAAATAAGTCAAGCAGAGAAAGACAACTATCATATGATCTCCCTGATATGAGGAAGTGGTGATGCAACATGGAGGCTTAAGTGGGTAGAAGAAGAATAAATGAAACAAGATGGGATTGGGAGGGAGACAAACCATAAGTGACTCTTAATCTCACAAAACAAACTGAGGGTTGCCGGGGGGAGGGGGTTTGGGAGAAGGGGTTGGGATTATGGACATTGGGGAGGGCATGTGATTTGGTGAGTGCTGTGAAGTGTGTAAACCTGGTGATTCACAGACCTGTACCCCTGGGGATAAAAATATATGTTTATAAAAAATAAAAAAATTAAAAAAAAAAAATTTGAAATCAAAAAAAAAAAAAAAAAGAAAATTCTACATGCAATTTCCCGACAAGATATTAGTTGACACCTAAGCTTCATATGCATGTCACCAAAAGGACAAGTGGAGAGTAAGACTGAGAGGCTAAAATGATGAGCAAAACTATCTGACTTTTTTTGGTGCTGGAAAGACAAGGTTAGGGCGCAGGACCTTCCAAGGTGAAGGTTCTCACAGTAAAGAATCCAAATTTTCAGAAGAGACCCTAAAGGGTTACCCCATTGGAATAAAAAATTTAAAAAAAAGACAAACAGCCCAAAGAAAGGCTGAAACCGAGCCTCGACACTAGTAAGGCTAGTGATCCTTCTTTTACTTGCCTGTGAGAAGAAAGCCAAACTCTTTGGAGAAAGGTAACATTATCTAAGTGCTCATACACAGTGTCCTGCATTCAATCAAAAGACATACCAGGATTGAAGACCACATGATCACAAACAAAAATAAAAACATAAAGCAGCTACTGGTAGAAGAGATATTGGAGATATTAGACAGAGGTTTTTAAATAACTGTAATTTAAAATGTCAAGAAAAGGGGTAAAATGGAAAATCTCACCAGAGAATATAACCGCAACTGAAGAATTTAAGAGGTTTGATAAGAAATGCTAACTAAAGTATGCACTTTAGTAAATAATGTATCAATATTGGCTCAGGAATTGTAACCAACATTCGCTATGTCAGATGTTAATAATAGGGGAAATTGGGTACAGGGAATATGGAAACTCTCTGTATTAACTTTGTAACTTTTCTGTTGATCTAAAGCTGTTTTAATATTAAAAAAAAAACTTAAGCAGCCAGAGAGGGAAACAAAATTTTCTTCAAAAGGACTAATAAGATCCACAGCTAACTTTTCATCAGAAATAATGAGAGCAAACAACAATAACAACAACAACAACAGCAACAAAAAACACTTCTTAAAAATAATTTAAAACCATCTAAAAATAAGACCCTGCCAAGCTAGGATTCAACACCTAGCAAATGTACCTTTCATAAGTGAAGGCAAAGTATAGACATTTTAGACAAATAAATCTGAGCTTAATTATTGCCAGGATGTCATACACTGAAAGAAAATAACTAAAGAAAGTTTTTAAGTATAAGAAAAATGATCCTAGATGGAATCCTGACATAAAGATATGAATGATGTCAAGAGAATAGAGGAAATATTTAAGAAAAAGAATAAATTTGGAGAGAATACACTCCCAGATAATAAGATTTCTTGTGTGACTACCCTAATTAAAACACTGGTACTGACAAAAAGTTAAAAGGAAAAGATTCACTGTAACAGAAAAGAGATTCCAGAATCATACTTACACATTCACTTGTTCTTCTACAAATGTCAGTGCTATGCTGAAGTAGAAGGGGAGAGAATGTTCATTTCAATAACTGATGCCAGAACAACTGGAATAGTGAGGATAATAAAATAATAAAACATCTACAGAAAAACAAGAGGGTTTATTTATATCGTTGGGTTAAATGAAGATTTCTCAAGGAGAAAAATGCACTAACAATTAAAAAAAAATGTTGATAAGTTGGATTGTATTAAAATTAAAATGTTCTGTCACTCAAAGACACCATTAAGAAAATACAAATGCAAATGTTACAAAGGATAAAGATATATGCAATATAAATACCAATAAAAGACCAATATATTAAGGATCTATATCAAGACCTACAAATCGATAAGAAAAAGACTTCTACAAAGCAATAAGATAAAAAGACATGTTTCTAGTGAATAGACTCAATAGAAAAATTGAAAAAAAATCAGCAAAGCTATCAACACAGCTAATAAGCATATGAAAAGGTACTCTATATCATTATTCATCAGAAAAATCTGGGGCACCTGGGTGGCTCAGTGGGTTAAAGCCTCTGCCTTCAGCTCAGGTCCTAATCCCAGGGTCCTGGGATCAAGCCCTGCATCGGGCTCTCTGCTCAGCAGGGAACCTGCTTCCTCCTCTCTCTCTGCCTGCTTCTCTGCCTACTTGTGATCTCTGTCTGTAAAGTGAGTGAATAAACTCTTTAAAAAAAAAAATAAGAAAGAAGAAAAATCTGAACAAAAACCGTTATGAAGTACCACTGAATCCATCAGAACAGCTATTTGTTTGTTTGTTTGTTTGTTTGTTTTAAATAATAACAATAGGGATGTCTGGGTGGCTCAGTTGGTTGGGTATCTGTCTTCAGCTCAGCTCACAATCCCAGGGTCCTGGGATCAAGCCCTGTTTTGGGCTCCCTGCTCAGTGGGGAGGCTGCTTCTCCCTCTCCCTCAGCCTGCTGCTCCCCCTACTTGTGTTCTTGCTCTCTCTGTCAAATAAATAAATCAAGTCTTTAAAATAAATAAATAAATACATAAATAGTAACAATGACCTCATCAAATGTTGACAAGGATGTGGAGATCTGATATTGCTAAGCTTCTGGGAATGTGACTTGACACAAATCCTCTGAAAAACTGTCAGCATCTACTAAAGTGAGCATTCATCTTATATTCAGTCATAACCAAATAATTATAGTTGATTCCACCCTAGGTATAGGGCCAGTAGAAATCAGTTCATATGTGCACCAGGAATATTCCTAACAGCTTTATTTGTAATGGCTAAAACTAGCAATAACTCAATGGTATTGTCCTTAGACAGGCAGGGCTGTACCTAGCAATGCCTCAAGGAACCCCATTCTTTGGAGTGACTTCCTTGAAATTATCTGTTTCTTTCTGGTGGGTAGGATAGCTGGAGCTGGTGTTGCCATCCATGTGGGGTGTCTAAGCCCAAACTAAGACCCATGGGTCCTGTTCCCTGTTTCCCCTCCCCTGAGGGCTTTCCAACACTCTACCCCACTCATGGGGTTGACCAGATACCCCAAGGAGGTCCCAGACTCTTTGGCTGGATTTTTTTTTTCTATAGAGTCATAAGAGATTAAGCCACCAGAGTGATGCTAGTACTGTGATTTTAGGTGGCAAATGAAAGACACAGGCTCTAGGCTACGAAGTCCACTGCCAACCTCTGCACTTGCATGGTTGTAGAACCATGTATCAGCTCTTACCTCAGTGCCACTTCTAGTCTATTGCACCTGGCTGCACACATCCCACCATGAACACCCAGTATATCATCTACTTTCTCCACAGAACATATATGGTATATTAGCAAGTCCTCCAGAGCTTGTAATGCCTATCTCCTCCATGGACTATCCAGATCGATGCTCTGTAATGCCAAAGGGTCCCTTTGATGCTTCCCTTGATTATTCTTAAGCTGTACCAAACAAGGCAAGGACATTCCTTGTATGAATTGGAACCACATTGCTTGTACAAGTTGACAGACTCCTAGGCTATCAACCTCAGTGGTGGGTGGATGTAAAAGGCAGGGGTTATAACCAACACTGAAAGATAGGATTACAGTGATTTTGGTTAGAGGTCTATAAGAGACAAGTAGCAAAAGTTAATTACCATATGGTTTCACTTATTTGTGGAACATAAGGAATAGCACAGAGGACATTAAGAGAAGGAAGGGAAAAATGAAGGGGGGGGAATCAGAGTGGGAGACAAACCATGAGAGACTATGGACTCTGGGAAACAAACCAGGGGTTTTAGAAGAGAGGAAGGTGGGGAGATGGATGACCTGGTCATGGGTATTAAGGAGGGCACGGATTTCAGGGAGCATGGGTGTTACAGGCAAACAATGAATCATGGAGCACTACATCAAAAACTAACGATGTGCTCTATGGTGACTAATATAACATGATTAAAAATTAAAAACCTGCCCACAAAAAAGAAAAAAAGTCATGATCTCAGGGTCATGAGATGGAGTCCTGTGTCAGGCTCACACTCAGTGAGGAGTCTGCGTAGGATTCTCTCTCTCTCTCTCTCTCCTTCTGCCCCCACCCCACCCTGCTCTCTCTCATTCTCTCTCTCTAAATTTTTTTCTAAAAAAAGAAGTGGGGATGGAGCTTATGGGAACAGAAATATTTCAGGGTTTAAATGGGGGGAATAAAACCTATGAAAAGGGAATGGAAGATACTCTCTCCTTCAAGGACAAAAGCTTCATAGAGTGGTGGGGTAGTGACAGCAATGATGAGAAAATAAAACTAGGATGCCATTTTGCTCAGGACATCAGAAACTGGCCAGGGTGTCACATGCTGTCTTAAAGTACTGGAGAGGCACTGCTGAAATCAGAAACTGCATAACTATGGGTCTGACTTGTGTAGACTGGAGCCAATTGCGACATGAACAATAAACAGAAATGCTGAAAAAATGGTATGGAAAGCTGGCCCTCACATTCAGGCACTGGAGATAATGTGAAAACGAATCACAAATGTATAAATGAGATGGCAAGGGAAGAGGGAAATTGAGGAAATACTATATAGACTTTGCTGAGCATTAAATTATGTATTATGATGATTCTTCTTTCTAGATTTTTATGCTGATGACATTTGATATCTGTGGAGGGGGCCATACGTACCACCAGGTCATAGTGCAAGACCATAATATTTAGATCTTGGCTCTTGGCTCTTGGTTCCAAACAGAAAGGGCATCATTTGGTCATATAAAAGGCAAAAGATTTCCTATCATATATTTCACAATTATTGAATTTGTTTTTAAGAATTATGAAAAAATCGATTAATCAGAAATCTCTCATAAATGACCTGTTGTCAATCTCTGCCAATTTTACCACCAAGATAAATCTCCTTATTTTCCCTTCTTTTCCATTTCTGTATTTATTTCTCCAAGTCAGCCTTTGACGATTTTTCCCTTAACTAAGCAACCTTGGCCTTGCTGCCACGTGAGTATTTCTGAAAGTGTCTACCTTAAAAGCAGATCAGTTTCACAACACAGCATGCAATGTATCCAGTAAAACAAAAAGCAGAAACAGATCCATAAATACAGAGAACAAACTGATGGTTGCCAGAGGAAAGCGGTGGGGTTTGGGCAAAATGGGTAAGGGGAAAAGGAGATACAGGCTTCCAGTTATAAAATAAATAAGACATGGGGAGTGAAAGGTACAGCAAAGGAAATACAGTCAATGGTATTGTAATAGTGTTGTATGGTGATAGATGGTAGTAGCTACACTTGTGCAGCACAGAGAGAAGCATATAGAGGAGTTCAGGTCTACTAAGTCCTGAAACGAATGTAACATTGCGTATCAATTATACTTCAAAAACTTTTTTTAATTTAAAAATTTTTATACAGAAAAAAAAAGAAAAAGAAAAAAGATGCTTTTCAAAAAAAATGACTACAATAGAAGACATAATTACATGATGTCTTGTTTTGTGTTTACCCTATAAAATTCTGAATGGTAAATTTACCATGACTACAAAATGAGTTCTTGTTGATACTTTATTGCATACTATGGATAAGCCTTGCATGTGTGGTCATAACCAATGATGTAAAGCAATGATCGATCTTTGAGAGAGGCATTGGAAGTCAGTGTTCACAGATGATGCAATGGGTGATGCAAGACCATGGGAAATAAGGTAACCAGCATTTAATAAAAAGGTATTAAGGAAAAGCCAAAGGCAAGAAGATCTATATTGTTTCAGTATCAACAGAGTCTGAAGAGCCATGGCCTTGCAGATAGTAACAGTGTTGTTAAATTTCCTTGCAGTAAGAACAAAAACATTATCCAGGAATAAAACATGTGACAATAAAGAACACTGAGACATAGTTCTTGGACCTTATCAAGAAGATATCTGGACATTATAAAGAATCTTTTTGACTTCTGATTGGACAATAAGCAAATATGTAAGTACCTCTTCTCTCCCTATTATTCTAAATGTTTATTGATACATTAGTATATTCATATGAGCCCATGAATATTATAGTTCATGTCTATTCTAATCATTTATATCAGCAGAGACCCTGTAACAAAACAAAACAAAACAACAACAACAAAAGAAACCCGTTTGTCCTAAACTTCACATGCCATAGAGGCAGCCTTACAAGCTAAATATTCTTCAAGAGTAAAATTAAGAAATAATGTGTAGTATAGTCTCAAAGTGAGAATGAACATACTAAAACTGAATGCAATGATGTGAATGAATCTCATGAATGAAGAAAGACATAAAAGTGTATGGACTATACAATTCCATGTGTATAATCCTCCAAAGTAGGCAACATTAATCTACAACAGTGAAACCTTCAAGATAGTAGTAACCTTTGGGTAACGGGCGTGTGTGTGGCAGAACAGTAATGAAGCAGAAGAGGGTTTAAAACTGAACCAATCATTGCAAACAAACTTAAAGTCAAATGTACTGATACATTTTTGTTCCAAACCTTTTCTCCACCCTTAAGAAGGCCATTTCATTATTCTAGGTCATCCCCTCATTTTGTCTTTGTCCTAGAGAGGAAATGTGAAAGTAACTCACAAAAATATTTTTCAATGTTTCAAGCTGCCTGAGACAAGACTTGAGGCACTTCACTATATGTTTGCTAGAGGACACATTCTAAAAAACACATAGATCAACATTCAGTAATCGTTCATGTTACATTATATAGAGATCACATATTACAATCTCCAAGTGAACGGATTCTCCAGTGATGTCCTAAGACGGGTTTCCGTTGCTAAAAAGTACCAACCTCTCTGACTTTTTCTACAATTTCTTCTCCTATATTTCTCTCTCTCCAAGACAAAGAAGTAAGAAAGTAGGAGACTGGGGCAGAAAATAGGGAAGGAAAAGAAGAAGCATTCTATCCCTGCAGTATTCTAGTGCTTCAGTAACCTAACTGGCTCTTCCTTCCCCTCAGGCTGATTACAATATGTAAACACACCTACTGGCATAACATTATTTAGAATATAACTATGCATTTGTTTCTACAGTTAATTATTTTAACAAAAATATTTTAAATCTATTGCAGTATTCACAATTGCCGAAGAGAAGCCTGTAAGCTTTCTACAGGAAAAAACCCATTTCCTGCGACTTACCAATCAAGACAAAGTCATTCTGGGGGCTGACTTATTTCCTTCTTGGCCTCATACTCGGGGCAAATCTTTGCCAAAGTTAAAGCGAAACAAAGTCCTAAGTACAAATATCTTGCTTGGAAAGCAATTGAGGACATTAGAAAGACACTGAAACCTAAACATCAATTGGATTTTAAGAGACAAAAACTTCCCAGTTGTTCAGTTCAGGCTAAGGAAGAGTCTCATAGGAATTGATGGGGAAGAAATGTTTTATAAAGAGTACACACAAAATACAACTTCTGAAAAATGCAATTAGAAGTTCCCAGAGCCTATCTGTAGTTTATTTGAAGCTTTCCAACATGTTCTCCACTTCTTTGATATTCATGAACATAATAAATACATAACAGAATCCTAAGATACCTCAAAGACTTGCGTTGCCTCTGAAACACCATGAAGGATTCCTGTGGCAGGTGTGGGCTGACGATGGTGCTCCAGGCCAGGCTGAACTACCTCAGTTGGAAAGGTAATTTCAGCTGGCTACTGTTGAATTGTCAGTACGCCTCAGCCCAAATCAATCAGATTTGTCCTACTGTTTCTTAGAGGGAAACATTTCTGTCTTTGCCATTTGATTTTTTCTTTCCAGTATAGCATTGCAGCATCAAAAAGTCAGAGACAGGATTGTCCCTGTGTTTATAACATGAACAAAAAAACTGTTGGGGCTGCACAATCCTGTTTTTCTAAAGGAAGTACATGAAATGGCCCCAGATGGTCCATCAGATGCTTTTACCCTAAAGAGGATGCAAATCCCAAGACTGTTATCTACAAGCTTGAGATCACAATCAAATTGGTTACACTTTCTGGAACTCACTTTACCCATCTGTTAAATGAGAAGAATTAGAATGGACTCAATAGAGATTAGAAATTGATTGGGATAGTGCCCATAAAAATCCTAGCACATTTTCAGCCACATAGTAGGTACTAGATATTATCAAAACATGATTTAAATGATTATAAGCTTAATATTACTTTGTGTGTACATTAATTAAATCCCTTAATCATATTTTAAGCACTTTAAAGTTACAGTTTTCCATTTATCTCTATCATAATGGCAGTGTCATTAGCTTTTTCCAGTAATCTACATCACTTCTTTCTACTTATTTTCCTTCCAATTAACTTCAATTTGAGCCCTGAACATCTCATTAATATCACCGTTATTAGATAGATCTATAATAATAAGGCAAAGAAACTCAATCAAGTTTGCCACTAAAATTTAATTACAGGATATATATGAAGATGCTTCACATTGTAAATTATATATATTTTAAATTTTCTTGTGGGAAGGATGGGTGGTTTCTGACAATGCTGGGCATGTTTAGCAGAATTTGGTAAACTTTTCCTGTAAAGGGCTAGATTGTAAGTATTAAGGTTTTGTGGGTCTTACTGTCTCTAGCTCAACTATCCAACTCTGTCATTGCATCATGAATACAGTCACAGACATTATACTAATAAATAGGTAAGGGTTTTATCCCAATAGTATTTGCAAAAACAAGTATTGGGCTGGATTTGTCCCATGGGCCTTGGCTTGCCAGCCCCTGTCCAACCTTTCTACTGAAGACCAACAAAATAGTAAGGTCCTCCCCATCTCCCCACAAAATTTCTAGTACAAATATTACAGGAAGTGGGCAATTGGGTAGAGACCAAAGAACATTATAGCTAAGTCCTGTTTCTTCCCTAGACACTAAAGATTGGCTAAAGACAGTTGGAAGCTGAAGCTTTACTTTTGACTGTGGACTCAGTCAGCAGAGGAGGGCATAGAGTACTCATCAAGAGAAGAAACTCGGTGCAGCCACTCTGGAAAACAGCATGGAGGTTCCTCAAAATGTTGAAAATAGAACTGCCCTATGACCCAGCAATTGCACTATTGGGTATTTACCCTAAAGATACAAATGTAGTGATCCAAAGGGACACATGCACCCGAATGTTTATAGCAGCAATGTCCACAATAGCCAAACTATGGAAAGAACCTAGATGTCCATCAACAGATGAATGGATCAAGAAGATGTGGTATATATACACAATGGAATACTATGCAGCCATCAAAAGAAATGAAATCTTGCCATTTGCGACAACATGGATGGAACTAGAGCGTATCATGCTTAGCGAAATAAGTCAAGCAGAGAAAGACAACTATCATATGATCTCCCTGATATGAGGAAGTGGTGATGCAACATGGAGGCTTAAGTGGGTAGAAGAATAAATGAAACAAGATGGGATTGGGAGGGAGACAAACCATAAGTGACTCTTAATCTCACAAAACAAACTGAGGGTTGCTGGGGGGAGGGGGTTTGGGAGAAGGGGGTGGGATTATGGACATTGGGGAGGGTATGTGATTTGGTGAGTGCTGTGAAGTGTGTAAACCTGGTGATTCACAGACCTGTACCCCTGGGGATAAAAATATATGTTTATAAAAAATAAAAAATTAAAAAAAAAAAAAAAAAAGAGAAGAAACTCGAGTGAGTCACCACCCCTCTGAGTTCAGCCTGGAGGGTCCCCACCCTGACAGTGAGAAGTTGGACTTTATTCCAATAGGCTACTTAGATATCCCAGAAAAACTCAAGCGGTAGGCCCAGCAAGGAGTAAGAGAACCAAAACTACATCCACTACACTTGTTATTTCACATTTCCACTCCGGATTTGTTTTCCGCCCTTCCCTTCCCTGCTCTTTGATCAGTGTCACTGACCCTTAATTGACGACATCATTCAGGCTCCCATGTCCTCTGACTTCTAATTGGTTTTGGAAAAGGTGTAGCATGGTCAGGACCTCAGAGGATGGAAAGACAGAGAAATCAGTATACAGTATAAACGTGGTAAAATAGTATATACATGGTAAGTTTAAATAAACAATAGAAAATAAAATTAAAAGTGTCTTATGGGGTTTGATATAGAGGAAAAGAATTAAAAAACATAATATAAGAACATATAAATTGGAAACAGGTAATTGAATAAAAAGTATTCTAAGATCCTTACCTTTTCTGGAAGGACAATTCAAATAAAGATAATTATTAATCTTTGATAAACCATAGGTACTTAGTATTACCTCTAGGGTAGAGCTATGAGTACATACGTTAAAACATTTGGAAGGGAAAATTTTATAACTTCCAAACTCTTAAATAAATATGTGTGTATTTATATATTGTGAATATGTATGTATTTTTGTGTATGCATATATATGTGTTATATATAGAAAAAAATAAGAAAGAGAATATAAAGTAAAAAAAATTGTTAACAACATAAGAATATAATCAAATCAAAGTCTAATATTTTAGTAACTGTATTAAATGTAAATTAGCTACATGCTCAAGCTAAAAACAGATAGTTACACTAATTTTTAAAAAATAATATATAAGCCATTTATAAGGTACACATTTGAAACTGAAATTTATTAAAAGCTTGAAAATAAAATGATTTTTTAAAAAAGATAAATCAAACACCCCAAAAAAGCTAATATGATTATGGTAATATCAAACAAAGCAAATTTTAAGGCAATGAGAATTATTAGAAAAATGGTCTATATGAGGAAAAAATGATAAACTCACCAGAACTTTGTATTAACAGACACCCAAATACTCTAGACTCAGCAATTGCACACCTACAAATGCTATTCTACAGCACTGGTTCCTCAAGTGTGGACCACCGACAAGCAGAGCCAACATCACCTGTGAAGACCTCATGATACAAAGCTCCACTGCGACCTTCTGAAACAGAAACTCTAGGGTTGGGTCCCAGAATTTGGGTTTCAACAAGTCTATCAAATGATTCTTAAGCACGAAAAGCTTGAGAATCTTCTGAAGCTTAAGAAGCAAGTTCCACAAGATAAGGAGACTATGTGCATCAGGACATATGCAAAATTATTTTCATAATTGCATAGTTTGCAATAGCAAGAAAAGTGGAAATAATCAAAACCATTAATATTCCAACTAAATATTAGAATGAAAAAAATAAATTTATTGGTATTCATTAGATAAAATACTACAAGGAATAAAAATGAATGTAACTGACAAAGATGGGGGCGGAGTCAAGATGGCAGGGGAGTGGCAGATGGAGATGCTATCAGGTCGCAGGAGTTCAGTTAGATAGTTATGAAATGATTCTGAACACCTACAAACTCAACAGGAGATCAGAGAAGAGGAGCAGCAATTCTAGAGATAGAAAATTGACCACTTGCTAAAAGGTAGGACATGCGGAGAAGTGGATCCAAAGCGACGGGAAGATTGGCCACAGGGTAGAGAGGCTGGCTCCTGGCAAGCAGTGGAGCAATGGAGCACAAAATTCAAACTTTTAAAAAAGTTTGCTCCACTGAGAGGCATCACTCCAGAGGCTAAGCGGGAGTGGAGCCCTCGCAGGAACAGTGTGGTCTCAGGTCCCACAGGGTCACAGAAGGGTTGGGGGTGTCTGAGTGTAGCAGAGCTTGCAAGGTTGCAGAGAAAGGAAGCTGGCTACAGAGACAGAGCCAAGGAGTGAGCTCTCAACTTGGGGTTACCTTAAACTGTGATCCGTGGCACAGGCAAACCACTGCTTTTTGAGCAGGGACCCCACAAGTGGCAGATCCAGGGAGACCAAACTTCATCCACCAAAAGAGCAGAGTGGCAGGACCTGCTGGGTTTGAAGATTCCAAATGAGGCTATGTGCCAGAGACAGAAACAGTCACAGGCTGGGTGAGCTCAGAGTGCAGCCAGAGACCAGGGAAATGGGAGTAGTTGAACACTTTTCTCCCAGGCGCACTGAGGAACCGGGCCCTGAGCTTTCAGCTCCTCCAGGCTTGAGATTGGAAGGCCACCATTTTCATTCCCGTCCTCCAGAGCTCTACAGAAAGCATTCAGGAACAAAAGGTCCCCAGAGTGAATCAGAGCAGATTACTTAGCCCAGCCCCTGGCAAAAGCAGTGCAATTCCGCCTCAGGCAAAGACATTTGAGAATCACTAAAACAGGCCCCTTCCCCAGAAGATCAGCAAGACCATCCAGCCAAGACCAAGCTCATTGATCAAGGAAAACAGTGGAATTCCAGAGGAGGGGAAAGTAAAGCATGGAATTCATGGCTTTCTCCCTATGATTATTTAGTCTTTCAAAGTTAATTAAATTTTTTTAATTTTATTTTTTATTCTAATTTTTTGACTTCTCCTCTTTCCTCTTTTAACATTTTTAAATTAGTTTATCTTAAGAAAACATTTCTTAAAAACTCTTTAAAAAACTTCATTATTATAGTCATATTTTATCCTTAATTGTACCTAACTTTATTTTTTGTATACACATAGGGTTTTTTCTTCTAAAAGTTTTTGGGATACAATTTCTTCTAGTAGATCAAAATATACCCTAAATCCAGCACATGGCTTTGTTCTAGTCTCCAGCCTGAGCAAATTCTCTCCACTTTCTTTTTCTTTCTTTTTACTTTCTTTTTACCACCAATTTATCAATTCATTTTTTAGAATTTTTTTTTAATTTTCATTATTACAGTCATATTCCATTACTTCATCATGTTTACCCTTATTTTTGTATATATATGTTTTTCTTTCTTTAAAATTTTGGGAGGTAGTTTCTTCTAAGAGACCAAAATACACCCAAAATCAAGTGAGTGGCTCTGTTCTATTCACCAGTCTAATATTTTTTAAATTTTTTTGAATTTTTTAAACTGCCTTTTACCCCTTTATTTCTCCCCCTGATTGGGGTCTCTTCTAATTTGGTTAGCGTACATTTTTCTGGGATCTTTGCCACCCTCTCAGTATTCTATTCTCTCGTTCTTATATTCTTATCTGGATAAAACGACATGGCAGAAAAGTCACCACAAAAACAAACAAACAAACAAACAAAACAAGAGGCAGTACTGATGGCTAGGGACCTAATCAACACAGTTTTGGGTAATACATCAAATCTAGAGTTCAGAATGATGATTCTCAAGGTGCTAGCTGGGCTCAAAAAAGGCATGGAAGATAATAGAGAAAACATGTCTGGAGAAATAAAAGCCCTTTCTGGATAAATAAAAGAACTAAACTCCAACCAAGCTGAAATTAAAAAAGTTATTAATGAGGTACAATAAAAAATGGAGGCTCTTAACTGCTAGGATAAATGAAGCAGAAGAGAAAATTAGTGATATAGAAGACCAAATGATGGAGAATAAAGAAGCTGAGCAAAACAGAGACAAACAACTACAGGACCACAAGGGGAGAATTCAAGGGATAAGTGATACCATAAGATGAAACAATATTAGAATATTGGGATTCCAGAAGAAGAAGAAAGGGAGAGGGAAGCAGAAGGTATATTGGAGCAAATTATAGTAGAGAATTTTCCTAATATGGCCAAGGGAACAAGCATCACAATCTAGGAGGCACAGAGAATCCCCCTCAAAATCAATGAAAATAGGTCCACATGCCATCATCTAATAGTAAAACTAAGAAGTCTTAGTGACAAAGAGAAAATCCTGACAGCAGCCTGGGACAAGAAGTCTGTAACATACAGTGGTAAAAATATTAGATTAGCAGCAGACTTATCCACAGAGCACTGGCAGGCCAGGAAGAACTGGCATGATATATTCAGAGCACTAAATGAGAAAAACATGCAGCCAAGAATACTATATCCAGCTAGGCTATCATTGAAAATAGAAGAAGAGATAAAATGCTTCCAGGAAAAACAAAAATTAAAAGAATTTGTAAACACCAAACCAGTCCTACAGGAAATATTGAAAGGGGTCCTCTAAGCAAAGAGAGAGCCTAAAAGTAGTAGACCAGAAAGGAACAGAGACAATACACAGGAACAGTAACCTTACAGGCAATACAATGGCACTAAATTCATATCTCTCAATAGTTATCCTGAATGTCAATGGGCTAAATGCCCCAATCAAAATACACAGAGTATCAGAATGGATTAAAAAAAAAGATCAATATGCTGTCTACAAGAAACTCAATTTAGAGCCAAAAACACCTCCAGATTTAAATTGGGGAGGTGGAAAACAATTTACCATGATAGTGAACATCAAAAGCAAGCTGGCATAGCAATCCTTATATCAGATAAATTAGATTTCAAGCCAAATACTATAATAAGAGATAAGGAAAGGCACTATATCATACTCAAAGGGTGTGTCCAACAAGAAGATTCAACAATTTTAAATATCTGTGGCCCTAACATGGGAGCAGCCAACTATATAAACCAATTAATAACAAAATCAAAGAAACACATCAACAATAATACAATAATTATAGGGGATTTAACATCCCCCTCACTGAAATAGACAGATCATCTAAGGAAAAGATCAACAAGAAAATAAAGGCTTTGAATGACACACTGGACCAGGTGGACATCACACATATATTCAGAACATTCCATCCCAAAGCAAAAGAGTACACACTCTTCTCTAGTGCACATGGAACATTCTCCAGAATGGATCACATCCTGGGTCACAAATCAGGTCTCAACCCGTACCAAGATTGGGTATTGCGTATTGTCAGACCACAATGCTCTGAAGCTAGAACTCAATTAAAAGAAGAAATGTGGAAAGAACCCAAATACATGGAGGCTAAAGTGCATCCTACTAAAGAATGAATGGGTCAACCAGGAAATTAAAGAAGAATTGAAAAAAATCCATGGAAACAAATGAAAATCATTCAAAATCTGTGGGACTCAGCAAAGACGGGCCTGAGAGAAAAATAGTGATACAAGCCTTTCTCAAGAAAGAAGAAAGGTCTCAAATACACAACCTACCCCTACATCTAAAGGAGCTGGAGAAAGAACAGCAAAGAAAGCCTAAGCCCAGCAGGAGAAGAGAAATAATATAAGATCAGAGCAGAAAACAATGAAATAGAAACAAAACAACAACAAGAACAAAAAAAAAAAAAAAAAAAACAGTAGAACAAATCAATGAAACTAGGAGCTGGTTCTTTGAAAGAATTAATAAGATTGATAAACCCCTGGCCAGGCTTACTAAAAAGAAAAGAGAAAGGACCCAAATAAAGAAAATCATGAATGAAAGGAGAGATCACAGCCAACACCAAAGAAAATACAAACAATTATGAGAACATACTATGAGCAACTATATGCCAGCAAATTTGACAATCTGGAAGAAATGGATGCATTCCTAGAGAAATATAAATTTCCAAAACTGAACAGGGAAGACATAGGAAACCTGCACAAACCTGCACACATAACCAGGAAGGAGATTGAAGCTGTCATCAAAAATCTCCCAAGAAATAAGAGCCCACACCTGAACAGCTTCCCAGGGGAATTTGCCAAATACTTAAAAAATAATTAATACCTATTCTTCAGAAACTGTTCCGAAAAATAGAAATGGAAGGAAAACTCAAATTCATTTGATGAGGCCAGCATTACCTTTATCCCAAAACCAGACAAAGACCCCATCAAAAAGGAGAATTACAGACCAATATCCTTGATGAACACAAATGCGAAAATTCTCACCAAAATACTAGCCAATAGGATCCAACAGTATATTAAAAGGATTATTCACCATGACCAAGTGGGATTTATTCCTGGCCTGCAATGTTGGTTCAACAACCACAAATCAGTCAATGTGATAAAATACACTAACAAAAGAAAGAACAAGAACTATATGATACTCTCAACAGATGCTGAAAAAGCATTTGACAAAGCACAATATTGTCTCTTGATAAAAACTCTCAAAGTGTAGGGGAAAAGGGTATGTACCTCAATATAATCAAAGTCATCTATGAAAAATCCACAGCAAATATCATTCTCAATGGAGGAAAGTTAAGAGCTTTTCGGCTAAGGTCAGGAAGATGGCAGGGATGTCCATTATCAACACTGCTATTCAATATAGTACTAGAAGTCCTATACTCAGCAATCTGACAACAAAAATAAATTAAAGGTATCCAAATCAGCAAAGAAGAAGTCAACTATCACTCTCTGCAGATGATATGATACTCTATGTGGAAAACCCAAAAGACTCCACTCCAAATCAGCTAGAACTTGTACAGGAATTCAGTAAAGTGTCAGGATATAAAGTCAATGCACAGAAATTTGTTGCATTTTTATACACCAACAAGACAGAAGAAAGAGAAATTAAGGAGTCAATCCCATTTACAACTGCACCCAAAACCATAAGATACCTAGGAATAAACCTAACCAATGAGGCAAGGAATCTGTATTCAGAAAACTATAAAGTACTCATGAAAGAAATTGAGGAAGACATAAAGAAATGGAAAAATGTTCCATACTTATGGACTGGAAGAACAAATATGGTGAAAACCTAAAGCAATCTACACATTTAATGTAATCCCTATCAAAATCCCATCCTTTTTTTTTTTTTCAAAGAAATGGAACAAATTATCCTAACACTTATATGGAACCAGAAAAGACCTTGAATAGCCAGAAGAATGTTGAAAAAGAAAGCCAAAGTTGGTAGCATCACAAGTCCAGACTTCAAGCTCTATTACAAAGTTGTCATCATCAAGATAGTATGGTACTGGCACAAAAACAGACATATAGATCAGTGGAACAGAATAGAGAGCCCAGAAATAGACGCTGGAATGGTCTGTTTCTGGAATGGAAAAAAGACAGTCTCTTCAACAAATGATGCTGGGAAAATTGGACAACCATATGCAGAAGAATGAAACTGGACCATTTCCTTACACCACACACAAAAATAGACTCCAAATGGATGAAGGACCTCAATATGAGAAATGAATCCATCAAAATCCTTGAGGAGAACACAGGCAGCAACCTCTTTGACCTCAGCCACAGCAACTTCTTTCTAGAAACATCACCAAAGGCAAGGGATGGCCAAAATAAACTATTGGCACTTCATCAAGATCAAAAGCTTTTGCACAGCAAAGGAAACAGTCAACAAAACCAAAAGACAACTGACAGATTGGGAGAAGATATTTGCAAATGACATATCAGATAAAGGGCTAGTATCTAAAATCTATAAAGAACTTATCAAACTCAACACCCAAAGAACAAATAATCCAATCAAGAAATGGGCAGAAGACATGAAAGGACATTTCTGCAAAGAAGATATCCAGATGGCCAACAGACACATGAAAAAGTGCTCCACATCTCTCGGCATCAGGGAAATACAAATCAAAACCATAATGAGATACCACCTCACACCAGTCAGAATGGCTAAAATTAACAAGTCAGGAAATGAAAGATGCTGGCAAGGATGTGGAGAAAGGGGAACCCTCCTACATTGTTGGTGGGAATGCAAGCTGGTGCAACCACTCTGGGAAATAGCATGGAGGTTCCTCAAAAAGTTGAAAATAGAGCTACCCTATGACCCAGCAATTGCACTACTGGGTATTTACCCTAAAGACACAAATGTAGTGATCCAAAGGGGCACATGCACCAGAATGTTTATAGCAGCAATGTCCACAATAGCCAAACTATGGAAAGAACCTAGATGTCCATCAACAGATGAATGGATCAAGAAGATGTGGTATATATACACAATGGAATACTATGCAGCCATCAAAAGAAATGAAATCTTGCCATTTGGGACAACATGGATGGAACTAGAGGGTATCATGGTGAGCGAAATAAGTCAAACAGATAAAGACAATTAACATATGATCTCCCTGATATGAGGAATTTGAGAGACAAAGTGGGCCGTTTGGGGGGTAGAGAAGTAAAAAAAATGAAACACCATGGTATCGGGAGGGAGAGAAATCATAAGAGACTCTTAATCTCACAAAACAAATTAAGGGTTGCTGGGGGGAGGCGGGGATGAAGAGGGTGGTTGGGTTATGGACATTGGGGAGGGTATGTGCTATGATGAGTGTTGTGGAGTGTGTAAGCCTGAGGATTCACAGACCTGTACCCTGGGGCTAGTAATACATTATATGTTAATTAAAAATAATAAAAAATTTGAAAAATGAATATAACCACTTACAAAACACATATGGATCTTAAAAACATAATAATTTATTTGAGAAAACTGGTAAGCATATGAACAAAAGTGAGAAGGGGGATAAAATAAAACAGACAGCAAACACATAATGTGTGATCCCAACTACATGAAATTCAAAAATAGTCCAACTATTCAAAATTGGCTTGAGATATGTGGCAGGCAGACTCTTAAAGTAGCTCTCAGACTCTCTACCTCCTAATGTTCATACTCTTGTCTAAACCCCTTTCTTCTGAATATGGGTGGGACCTGTGACTGTCTTTTAACCAATAGGATAATAGGATACAGCAAAATGATGGACTGTACATGATCATGTTGCATAAGAATGTACCAACTGTCCTGTTGGAGTCTCTCTTTCCCTTGCTAGTTTTGATTAAGCAAGTCACCATGTTGGGGGACCCATGTGGTAAGGATTTCCAGTTGAGTTCCTGCAAGGGTTTCTAGCTTACTGACAGCCAGCAAGAAAATGAAACCCCCATTCCTACTGAAAAGAAGTGAATTCTACCCACAAACTGAGTTCGCTTGGAAGTGGATTCTCCAGAGTCAAATTTTCAGATGAGACCCCCACCTCTGCTAACATCTTGACTGTGGCTCACAGAAGACCTAGCTAAGCCATGCCAGGACTCTCTTGACCCACAGAAACTGTAAGATCATAAATGAATGTCGTTTTAAGTCACAAAGTCTGTTGCAATTTGTTAAACAATAGGAGAAAACTAATACAGAATGTGTCTTAGCTCCAACTCCCTAGAATCTGAGCCTGAGACAGAGATTCTGGTTCAAGGGATTTATTCATTGGAGCTATGCTGTCAAGAGAAGGAAATAAAGGAAGCAAGATAAGGTAAGAGAAAGACTACTACAAGAATAAGGTCTTACAAACCATCAGAGACTGTGGACTCTGAGAAACAAACTGAGGGTTTTGGAGAGGAGGAGGAGGCAGGGGATTGATTGAGCCTGGTGGTGTGTATTATGGAGGGCACATATTGCATGGAGCACTAGGTGTGGTGCATAAACAATGAATTCTGGAACACCAAAAAGAAATTTAATTTAATTTAATTTAAAAAAGAATAAGGTCTTAGCCAAAGATTAGCTTCTGTCTGATCCCAGGGTGAAGAATGGGAGCATCATAGTTAGTTCCACCTTGAGTTCCAGAATGGCCTTTTCTGCCATAGTGCTAGTCAGTTAGTACTGAGGCTGCAGAGACTCCCATTCAGCCAATGGCAATTCTCCAAATAAGTGAACAGCTGTGAATTTTTGCCATGCAAAACTCACAGCATCTGCTAAAGGAAATGTGAGATGCAGGGTAGAGGGCTAACAGCATCCACTACAGACTGCATAATCAAGGTAAAATTTTAAGGAATGCTAGGAAGCAGATAGCATAAAAATCAGCAGCATTGAGATGGGTAATACGTAGATTTTCTGGGATTCTAGCAATGTACTAGTTCTTAAACTAGGTGGTGTGACACTGATGTACTTTTTGCACCTGCATTTTTTTATTTTATGTACTTTCCTACTAATCCATTACATTCACAATAAAATAAAATTTTAAAAATTCTGCCTGGACAGAATGGCATCTCTAAGCTAAAGAAATTTGAGAAGCATTGAGAATTGCTTTTACCTATCTCATATTGTGGTCTCTTATATGGCATTGCACTGTGGTATATCTAATCCATTTTTTAATTTTACTATCCTCAGTCCTTATTTTGTATACTATGAATCTCACCAGACCAAGAAGTCAGAAAATTTTGTCACATTAACTATTAGGGAAGCTGAACTTGGGGTGGAGAAGGGGAAAAGATGCACAAAGTAAAAATAGGTTAACTAGAAAATGCAAGGTAATTCATGATCATGCAAGCTAGTGAACAAGTACAGAAGAACAGGAATTGTTGGCACTCATCAAAAAGACTTTATAAGGGAAGTGAATGTTTGCATTATAATTATTCCAATTCTCTAATAATAAAAAGGGAGGGAGTATAGAAATAAAGAATAGACAAACTAGAGCTCAAGTTTTCAGCAGGAAGGTTTTTGCCAAATAAAATTTGAATCACAAATCCCAGTCTTCATATTAAAAATGAAAAATATCAGACAGGATCCAGAGTAAGCCACTTGGGTCATTTTAGCATGAAGTTCTTAGTAGTTTCCTACCATTTCTCACACTATTTTCAAACAGCATGATGGAACCCCATGAGATGGATTCTAATGTGATGACCAGCCATAACCCACATACTCCCTGGAAAATTCCAAGCAGTTACCATCAATTACAGGCAGATAATTATCTCTCAGTGACTTTCATAAACCGTGATTTTTCTCTAAACACAAAAAAGGAATTTAAAAGGTGAAAGATAATGAATATCCAAGGAAATGAATATATGAGAAAGTTTCTAATGTGTGTATCAAATAATTAAAGAGGTTTGATTTCCTTATAATTTTTCCATTGGATCAAGTCAAGATGGATAGGTAAAATATATATGGGTAAAAAATATTTTTTAAAGATTTTATTCATTTATTTGACAGATAGAGATCATAAGTAGGCAGAGAGGCAGGCAGGAGCAGTGGGGGGAGCAGGATCCCTGCTAAGCCCAGGACCCTGGGATCATGACCTGAGCCAAAGGCAGAGGCTTTAACCCACTGAGACACCCAGGCACCCCGTAAAAAATATTTTAGGTGAAAAAAATAATACAGTACATCAGAAACAGTGTGTCCTCAGAAAATTTGGAGTTAGAGAGTACATCTTGGAACACTTAAGAGCTGAGCCGATGTACACAAGTCACTTCTTGGGTCTCTTTCATGGGAGCACTGTCTATCAAATAAGACTGTATACTTTGGGGCACCCGGGTGACTCAGTCAGTTAACTTTTTTCCTTCAGCTCAGGTCATGATCTCAGGGACCTGGGACGGAGCCCAATGTGGGGGCTTCCTGCTCAGCTGGGAATCTGCTTCTCCCTCTCCCTCTGCCTCTTCCCCCTGCTTGTGCTCTTTCTCTCTCTTTCACTGTCTCCCTCCCTCAAATAAATAAATAAAATCTTTAAAAAAAAAAAAAAAAAGGGTTGTGTAGCCGAAAGCGTTTTGCAAACTATTCGACAAAAGTCAAAGGCACTTTTGCAGACTTTTGGAATTCACTTTTAGTTTATGACCTGGAAAAGGGGACAGATTTTTCTAGACTTATCAATCTTGTTTCAGAATATTTTAAATATTACTAAACAACAACAGAAATAAGCTGTGAAAAAAGCCAAAAACATAACAGTTTAACTACAGCATTTGCTTTTCACCTAAAGGCATCAACCACTGTACTGGAAGCATGGGAAAAATGTTTCCACTTTGGAATGTTCTGTGAAATTACTCTGAGCTACAACCCAGGACATAGTGTTAGAAGAAAAGATAACTCCCCCAGGTGAAAACTTTTTCCTTCATCACTAAGTGGATCATGAATCAGTTTTAGCCTATGGTGTTCTACTCCATTGAGCCCAGAACATCCAGCAGCTTCCAGAATCTGCCAAACCATCAAGCACGACAGACAATTCCCTTTAAGCCGATTCAAGTGCCGAAAAGCAGTGGGCTAGAACTTCTCCCCAAAATCTGGAGCTCAATGATGTGTAGGCTTCATTCCTCTTAAGAAAAATAACTCAAACTCTATAGTACTTTTACAAGGTTTGGTTAAGATATACTTCTAATTTTGGTACTTTTTATTCTTTGCTTTTGTTTTTATTTCTCAGTGAATATAAAATAAACTGTTGTGATTCTGATCGTGACTTTTGTTTCTTAGCTTTCTAAGTACGCTTCAACTATATGCTTATAAAACAATTGGTTTTATTTGAACACGATAGCAGGAAATAAAGAGAATTAAAAAGGTGAAAGTGGAAAGCTCAAATCAACAAAACATGTCAAATTAGATGCAATGCTGGACAGCAGTAATCAAATACCCAGTCATTACACATTACACTAATGATATGCTATTTATTTAGAGTATGTTAGTGCATGTGTTTAGGCATATGAGTGTGTGTGTGTGTGTGTATAAACATAAGATAAGCCAAAAACATAACAGTTTATCTACAGCATTTGCTTTTCACCGAAAGGCATCAACCACTCTACTGGAATTATATATTATATTATATATATTATGTTATATATTATAATTATATATTTTACTATGTATAATAAACATGCACATATATACCTATACAGAGAAAGAGAGAGAAAACAAGCTCAATGTATATTCATTAAAGGAATGGGTTTGACGTAATTCAAGTAAAAAAGAAATATAAATGTAGCATGATTTTAATAAAATATTATAAGGAGGGATGGTCTTCAGCTGGTAAAATGAGAAGTACAACTCTAAGAGACTAGAGGGGTGCCTGGCTGGCTCAGTTAGTAGGTACGCAAATCTTGATCTCTGGATTGTGAGTTCAAGCCCCATGGTGGGTGTAGAGATTATTTAAAATAAAATAAATAAATAAAATCTATAAAGAGGGGTGCCTGGGTGGCTCAGTCTGTTCAGTGTCTGCCTTCAGCTCAGGTCATGATCCCAGGGTAATGGAACACCACATCGGGCTCTCTGCTCAGTGGGAGCCTGCTACTCCTCCCTCTGCCAGCCTCTCTCCCTGCTTGTGCTCTCTCTCTCTGCCAAGTGAATAAGTAAAATCTTAAAAAAAAAAAAATCTTGGGGCACCTGGGGCGCCCATGACCTTGGGGCACCTTCGGCTCAGGTCATGATCTCAGGGTCCTGGGATGGAGCCCCGCATCGGTCTCTCTGCTCAGCGGGGCACCTGCTTCCTCCTCTCTCTCTGCCTGCCTCTCTGCCTACTTGTGATATCTCTCTGCCTACTTGTGATATCTCTCTCTGTCAAATAAATATAAAATCTTTTTTTAAAAAATCTTTAAAGAGACTAGAATTTACTCTCCAACCAGCTAAGTAAAAAAAAATGTTTGGGGACACACGTGGGATAATAAACCATTTTTCTTTGGCTGATATATAATTATGTATTATGATCATTATTCCCTTTTATAGTGGATATTTAAACATCAAAAATGAGATGCTCTCTTAAATTTTATTATAAAAATGGACTAAATTTTACTTTATGGAGAACACATCTTATTGTTTCTGTTTTGTTTTTTTCTAATTTCTTGACTGACCAGAGCAGTTTGCCAGACTCTCATCTTTGGACTATCATTTTGGTTTTGGAGCCTCCATCGTAGACCATACAAGATAGAAGTTCTTGAATGATAGATAATCATACCTGCTGAGAATCAAGCTGACCCAGGAAATAGTCCTGCCCTTTTATGGTTGAGTCGAAGAGTATCAACAGATTGAAATTTTGGAAGTGTAGAGAATTTGGACTTTGCCTGAAAAGATTTATTTCATGTTTACCATAGGCCATTTTTAATTATTAATCAGTTTATAATCATCGTTATCTAGCTTAGTATGCTCGAAATTTATTTTTACATACTCCCACTTTTCTATAGAAGTAAACTAGGTGACAATAGTCAAACTCCATGAAAGAAACTATTTGGGAAATTTAAGAATGCTCTGACATGAATAATATATACACTAGATTCAAGTCAGTTTTGTGGGAAATCCATTCAATAATACAGCTTATTTTTTTTTAAAGATTTTATTTATTTATTTGACAGAGAGAGATTACAAGTAGTCAGAGAGGCAGGCAGAGAGAGAGAGGAGGAAGCAGGCTCCCTGCCGAGCAGAGAGCCCGATGCGGGACTCGATCCCAGGACCCTGAGATCATGACCTGAGCCAAAGGCAGCGGCTTAACCCACTGAGCCACCCAGGCGCCCCATCAATAATACAGCTTCTTCCAGCAATAATGATACGGGTTTAAAGTGAGAGCTAGTGACTAAATGGTTTAATATTTAAGCTGTCAGTTTGGCAACCAATAATAATGAAGACACTGAAGAAATCTGGCAAAACAAATGAAAATTTTCTGGTCCTCTTTGAAATCTTTGTTACAAAGCCTTGACTTATTCTAGGAAACATTATTTCCCCCTTTATAGTATTAATGAAAGTACTAATGAAAATTATGAAATTCTCTCCTTAACTATAAAGAAAATCATCACCATGACAGTTAATATTTATTGATCTTTTACCATGTGCTTGACAAATTACAATGTATTTTGCCTGTAATGTACAATGTAATCCCAACAACAATCCTTTTAAATTAAGTACTGTTACTAGCTCCATTTTATAGATTAAATATAAATTTAAATTAATATTTAAATTTAGACCGATTAAATACTTTGCCTAAAGCACTCCCTATGTCTTTATTTTTTCTTTTATCTAATTCTTTAATTTATTCAACAGATATTTATTGACAACCTACTATGTGCAAGACCTTACAGTACTATGGATATTACTAAGAGTTTTTAAGAAAGCATCAACCTGAACTAGAGAATTTGTTCCTCAGCAGACAACTTCTCCTACTCCCATTATTAGTAATTAAAGCATAGGGATATATTTTTTTAAGATTTTATTTATTTATTTGTCAGAGAGAGTGAGCACAGGCAGACAGAGAGGCAGGCAGAGGCAGAGGGAGAAGCAGGCTCCCTGCTGAGCTAGGAGCCCCATGCGGGACTCGATCCCAGAACGCTGGGATCATGACCTGAGCTGAAGGCAGCTGCTCAACCAACTGAGCCACCCAGGCGTCCCAAGCATAGGGATATTTTTAAATTTTCATAGAAATGGCACTCCCTCTGCACCTAAAATTTTGCTCCCAAATCAAACTGTTCATCATTACAGTCATATCACAGAAGTAAAATTTGAGGGATTCCAGGAATTTTTACCTAACAGAAACAAACCCCTCTGACCTGACATTGAGAAGCGATGAATGATACAAAGCAATGAAATAACATTTGTACAGAATTTATCTTGAATATAATTTATTAGATCTGGCCCCTATCTTCTTTCATATGGTCTTCCATCTCTCTTTTTTTTTTTTTTTCAGCTCAAAATGTTTTTACATATTTGATTTAAAAGGAAACACATTTGTCACCAAAATCTATTGAATATTTATTTAAACGAATATGAATCATCAACTTGTGCTCATTGTTTTTATTAGTCATAAATGTATCTTTCATATATATATATATATATATATATATATATACACACACATGAAATGACATCTTAAAATGTTCCTAGTGAAATGCTAAAGACAAAGAATAATTTGGCATTTGCAAATATGCCCAGCAAACAAGAGGAAAAAAAAGACATATCTGAGAGCAACAACTATATAAATTTATCTGCTGATAACCAGCAACTATTGCAGTGACCTTTTTATAACTGCAAATAATTAGCCATGATTTCAAGAGAGCAGTTTTGGCACTTCAAATTTCCTTGATATGTTGCCATTGATTCAAAACAGTCAAAGTTGTTTTACTGTAAAAATATCCACAAAATATAAGTAAATAGTATTAAAAATAAATGAAATAATTAGCTTCATCTGGCAGTATAGAAAAAATCAGGTTAAAAATTTTATTCTTGGGACGCCTGGGTGGCTCAGTGGGTTAAGCCGCTGCCTTCGGCTCAGGTCATGATCCCAGGGTCCTCGGATTGAG
The DNA here is from genome assembly GCF_030435805.1 of Mustela lutreola. NCBI lineage: Eukaryota > Metazoa > Chordata > Mammalia > Carnivora > Mustelidae > Mustela > Mustela lutreola. The sequence goes on from NC_081301.1 coordinate 45,415,134, forward strand.
TCCTGCATCAGGCTCCTTGCTCAGCAGGGAGCCTGCCTCTCTCTCCGCCTCTGCCTGCCTCTCTGCCTGCTTGTATGCTTTCTCTCTCTCTCTTTCTGACAAATAAATAAAATCTTTAAAAAAAAAAAAATTATTCTTGATGAGCTTGTAGGGAAAGAGGCAGCTTCATACACTGAGGTTAGAATTGTGAATTGGGGGGGCGCCTGGGTGGCTCAGTGGGTTAAGCCGCTGCCTTCGGCTCAGGTCATGATCTCAGGGTCCTGGGATCGGGTCCCGCATCGGGCTCTCTGCTCGGCAGGGAGCCTGCTTCCTCCTCTCTCTCTCTGCCTGCCTCTCTGACTACTTGTAATCTCTCTCTGTCAAATAAATAAATAAAATCTTTAAAAAAAAAAAAAAAAAAAAAAAAAAAAAAAGAATTGTGAATTGGTGTAACATCCAGGAAATGTAATTTGACAATATCTATCAACAATTTTAAATGCACATATACGCTTTTTCTTATTTTTTATTTTTTATTAACATATAATGTATTATTAGCCCAGGGGTAATCGTCAGGCTTACACACTTCACAGCACTCACCATAGCACATACCCTCCCCTATGTCCATAACCCAACCACCCTCTCCCTCCCCCTTTCCCCACCACCCCAACCCTCCCCGCCACCGAAACCCTCAGTTTGTTTTGTGAGATTAAGAGTCTCTTATGGTTTCTCTCCCTCCCAATCCCATCTTGTTTCATTTTTTTCCTTCCCTACCCCCGACTTTGCCTCTCAAATTCTTCATACCGGGGAGATCATAAGATAATTGTCTTTATCTGATTGGTTTATTTCGCTCACCATAATACCCTCTAGTTCCATCCATGTTGTCACAAATGGCAAGATTTCCTTTCTTTTGAGGGCTGCATAGTATTCCATTTTATATATATATATATATATATATATATATATATATATATATATATCAACTCTTCTTTACCCATTCATCTGTTGATGGACATCTAGGTTCTTTCCATAGTTTGGCTATTGTGGACATTGCTGCTATAAACATTCTGGTGCATGTGCCCCTTTGGATCACTACATTTGTGTCTTCAGGGTATATACCCAGTGGTGCAATTGCTGGGTCGTAGGGTAGCTCTATTTTCAACTTTTTGAGGAACCTCCATGCTGTTTCCCAGAGTGGTTGCACCAGCTTGCATTCCTACCAACAAGGTAGGAGGGTTCCCCTTTCTCCACATCCTTGCCAGCATCTGTCATTTCTTGACTTGTTAATTTTAGCCATTCTGACTGGTGTGAGGTGGTATCTCATTATGGTTTTGATTTGTGTTCCCCTGATGCTGAGAGATGTGGAGCACTTTTTCATGTGTTTGTTGGCCATCTGGATGTCTTCTTTGCAGAAATGTCCGTTCATGTCTTCTGCCCATTTCTTGATTGGATTATCTGTTCTTTGGGTGTTGAGTTTTTGCTAAGCTCTTTATAGCTTTTGGATACTAGCCCTTTATCTGAAATGTCATTTGCAAATATCTTCTCCCATTCTGTCAGTTGTCTTTTGGTTTTGTTGACTGTTTCCTTTGCTGTGCAAAAGCTCTTGATCTTGATGAAGTCCCAATAGTTTCTTTTTGCCCTTGCTTCTGTTGCCTTTGGCAATGTTCCTACGAAGAAGATTCTGTGGTTGAGGTCGAAGAGGTTGCTGCCTGTGTTCTCCTCAAGGATTTTGATGGATTCGTTTCTCACATTGAGGTCCTTCATCCATTTTGAGTCTATTTTCATGTGTGGTGTAAGGAAATGGTCCAATTTCATTTTTCTGCATGTGGCTATCCAATTTTCCCAACACCATTTGTTGAAGAGGCTGTCTTTTTCCCACTGAACATTCTTTCCTGCTTTGTCAAAGATTAGTTAACCATAGAGTTGAGGGTCTATTTCTGGGCTCTCTATTCTGTTCCATTGATCTATGTGTTTGTTTTTGTAAATGCACATATACTCTTAAGGATAACAATTACATTTCTTATTTCAGATAGGCTTACAAATATGTGATAAATGAGTATAGATTATACTGGCAATAATGGCTGCATTAAAAAAAAAAGGAAGGTAATGGGAGGGCTAGCTAAATGTGACTCATTGATCTTAATTATATTTTTCTACACTTATTATATTTATTATATGTTACATATTACCTATTTAAAAATTACTTGGTTTAAATAAATAAGTAAATCTGTAAATAAAATGAAAAAAATTACAATAATTTAGAAATTAGCCATCAACCATCATTCAATCTCTGTCAACACATTCTCACCCATAACCACTTACAAAATGGAAGCACCTGGATGTGTTTTTACACCATTACTCATCACAATTGCCTGCATATGCTATTACATAACATTAATAACATTACTATTACTAGTTTTTTGTCACTTTGAAACACCTCAAAATTTGTGTAATTATTTAATTTATGGAGTGCCTGTTTGAACAGTATGTTTAGATATACATGTAAAATTTAATACTCACAATAACCCTATAAGAAGGATAATATGGCTTATGATTTTGGATGAGAAAATTGAGGTCCATACCACTAGTTAGTGGAGCATCTGGGATTTGAATCAAAGTCCCTCCATTTGCTAAGCTATACTGCCTCTACCACATTCCACTGAGAACATCTTCATAATTATGTTCTCCTTTTCTATTGTAAATATCTCTATCAGTCCAGCAATTGTTCAATGTCATGCAGCCCATGATTCTCCAGTATGGTGTACAAGGCAGCGGATATGTGAGTAAAGCTTCCAAGGTATCTCACCAAAGAATTCATTCTGCATTGCCAAACTATAAAATGACACAATTTAACAATAATTTAGAATGGAGAAATTTTATCTCCAGATGAAACCCCACTCCTCAAGTCAAGATTGGTATATCCAACTACCTAGTCAACATCATCACTTGGATGTGGAATACACATTCAGATATAACATACCCAAATCCCATCTTCTCTGCTCACGGTCACCTAAACTTGTTCTCTTCAGTCTTCCTCATCTCCATTAAGGTCAGCCCCATTCTTCTAGTTGTTTGGGCATACTTCTCTCTTCCCTTCCCTAGTCCTTCCTTCCCACCCACCCAATCCCTCATTTCCCTTTCTTTCCTCTCCTTCCTTTTTTTCTCCTTTCCTCTCCCTGTCTTATGTCCAGTCCTTCAGCAAATGCTGTTTTCTCTATTATCACAATATACATATAATCTGACCTTTTCTCAGTAGTTCATCATTAGTTACTCCTCTGATCTCAGTTACCACCAACTCATGCCTGAAGTACTTTAGAAGATTTTTAAGACGTTTCCTTTCTTCTATCCATCCCACCATAATCTATTCTCTATTCAGCAGTCAGAGTTATCCATATGAAATATGTCAGATAATGCATTACTTCCATGTCCCCAAACCTCTAATAGCCAGAAGCTTAAAATCATCTATATAATTTGACTCCATTATCTCTTAATCTTCAGCTCTGCAATTTATCCCTCCCCTAATATGCCATCTGGCCTCTTTGTCAATCTTTAAAAGTCTGCAACCTCAGGGCCTTTGCACTTGCTCTTTGTCTTACTGGAAACATTTCCCAGTCCCCAGATATCAGCATGACTCCCCCCACTACTTCCTTCAATTCTCTGTTCAAATATCACTCTTTCTAGGAATCTTTGCAAGACTGCCTACTTCAAATTCTAGACCTATTTCAGGCACTCCACATCTCCTCCCTGGTTTATTTCACACCATGGTTCTTATCATCTTCTGATACACTTCACAATTTTCATTGTTATTATGCTTATTGACTGTCTCCTCCACAAAAATGTAACTTCCCTGAGGGTAAGGATTTTTTCTACTACTGTTTTATTTTAATACTGTTGCATTCCTAATGACTGACATATAAATATTTATTCATAGGATGAATGAATAAATGGCATTTTTCCAAAACTCAATCCACAGAACACCTTTCCTATGAGATGCTCTACTAAAAAAAGGAATAGGACAGGCTTGTGATTAAATAAATTTTGAAAATTCTCCATACTATATTCTCCGTTTGTATATCTACTCTATGACTATAAGTAAATATGCATACAATAAACATTTGTAAGTATCAATGGTATATTGCATTATTCTATAATAGCACAAACATATAATTTATCTATACATTAATGTATATTTATAAATATATACATATATAAATTTTATGTAAGTACTAAAACTGTGCTAATGATTGAAAAGACAGGTAACTGCCTAACAAAATAACTGAGATTAAAGACTGCATGTGCTGACAGATTACAAATAATGTCTCCAACAAATTGAATAGGAAAGAAATAGTGAGGAATTACTAAAGTTAATGAAGGATGGAAAAGGGAGTATTTAACAAAATTAGGAAATCAAAAAACATTATGACTATAACCCAAAGGAATTTGAAATTCTATCAAAAAAACACTGCAAGAAGAAATGTAGAGGGGAAATATGGTTATTGACCCTAAAATTTTCAAATTTCAAGGGAATACTCTAAATCCATCTCTACAGTTCATGAAATAAAAAAGTTGTTTTTAGTGAAAAATACTTAGTGACATATTTTAATAATTTTTTTCTTTTTTGAATGTAAAATCAGAAAAAATAGATTTACATACTTCATTTAACAGTTCATGAAAATCTGCTATTTTGAAAATTAGACATATGGGTCTAGGACATGCAGGTAGATTAGCACATTGGGAAGGGCAATTTAGGACTTTATGTTCTTTCTGAATGATGTCATCACTTTAAGACTACTAGACATGTGGGCTGATAAAGATTTTGCTTTAGAACTTATCCTGCATTTAACCTGTCCTGGATGTGTTTCCATTAGTACTGATGATTTTCCTTTTTCTTGAATGAAAGGGTCTTAATTTGTAAATTGGAAGCCAAAAGTCAAGAGACCTTTCAATCTCCATTCCCCACATAGTTCAATGGAAGAAAAAAAAAATCTTTTCTTGCTTTTGACAGAAACCTCAACCCAATGTCAACACAGACAAAGCACACAGTCATTGTATTTTGTACCTACATAAGTAGTAGGCATATAGCTGGGCTAGTAAAATGAGCTCTTTTCTACCATCTGAGGGTTTGGCAGTTGACTGTCTATTTAAAGAACAGATAGTACTTATTAACAGAAAAGAGAATTACTTAGGCTAAAGTCTTAGTTTACTACCATATTAAACCAGAAAACCAATGTTTTTTGTATTCCTCTATTACAAAATACTCTGTTTACTGTATTAATATTAAAAAAGAAAAGAAAAGATGAATCTAAGTGTCCATATTTGCCATTAAAATAAAAATAGATTTAGAGGTAACAGTATTATTCACATGACTGGCTTTCTCAGAGGCCTCACCAAAAACAAAACAAAAGAAAGCAAAAACCCGCAGAATTCAGTTCAAAGAGCCATTTATTTTCCCAATAAATCTGCAAATTATAGACCGAGTAACACTAAAACAGAAAGACACAAAAATTAGTTCCTGGAAGCAATATCAGTGCTTGAGGGTGGGGTTGGGGCAGAAAACCTGATACCTAAAGTAATCAATTAGCTTGAAGCCTCTACCAGTGTAAATACATTTAGATTCATTTACTTACTGAGCATAATATGCTTAATAGATATTAAGAGTCTGCACAGTAGCAACCTGAACAAAGTGGGGCAAAAGAGGTGGAAAATATAATGACTGGTACAAAAGAAGTAAGAGGTAGGCTGGACAGGTATGAAGCATGTGGAAGAAGGAGGACTCTTTTTCTTACGACTAACTAGGCCAACAGCTGGCTGCTGGCTCCATTCCCTGACGGAGAAAACCCAGCAGAGAGCGCTCACTGGAAAAGCATCAGGAAAACACGGCAAGTTCACTTTTGACCATACTGAGAATGAGGTTCTCAAGTGAAAATGTCAAGAAAATAGATATTAAGAGTCTGGTCCGAGGGAGACATCAGGGGCTGCTAACATCTTCACTGGGTAATTAAAGCCATGAAAATGGGTGAGTTCACTCCAAATGTATGCTTACCGATAGAAGACGGCCCAAGAGAGTCATGAGCGACACCAATGAAAACACAAAAGGGAATCCACAAAGAAGAACAGACCCAACTTAATTTCCATCCAGGATAGAAGAACCATTTTTCTGACCTTCCAAAAATAGGATTATAGAAATTGTTTCACTCCCTTGGCCTTAAAGGACTGCAGGGCTAATAACCAGAGTTTTAGGTGGCTTAGAGGAGTCCCCCCCCCTTTTTTTTAAGAGGAATCCTTTGTGCACATCCATATACGGCGGAAGGCAGATTAATCAAGTCACTCTCAGCTTTCAAGGTTAAATTATGAGAGGGCTGTCTCCATTGTCCCTTCTTAAGGAGGTGAAATTGGGAGATTTAACCTGAATAATTCACATGAAAATAAAACCATTTGGGGCTTGTCATTGCTTAATGTAGAAATCCATCATTATTTTAAACAATTGGATACACTTAGATCTCCACTTTTACGACAGAAACTCAGGAGGCATGTAACTATATATTCATTCTCAGTAAAACTCTTTGTTGCCAAGAAAAGTATAAAAGCTAAGAGGTCAGAAGAAGAGTCTGCCTTCTCTCAGAGTGTGCAGTTTTGAGGTGACTTCACCGGATTGCCGAATACTTAACCTTGATCACACCTGGCTTTCTTCTCAACCATACAGTGCAAAGCTGTAAGTGTATTGAAATGACTTCCCTGAAGTATTTCACAGTTCTCTGTGATTTGAAAGAAACCCAATTCTTGGATGAAATGAAACATCCTTTGTCATAAAATTAGCATCATCATTAGGGCTGGCATTACAGGAATGCATTTCAGGAACTAAACTAAAGGTTATGCACAGTCCAACTGGAAATAAAAATACGTGCATTTCCTCCACAAAGGGGAAACTTCCCTGCAAGATCCAGGACCTCCTAGAAAATGCTACTATAAGTGGTAGTCTCCACTGGTCACAAAATGATCTCCTAATTGAGAGTAATCACAGCCTATGGAGGTTCTACATTACCAAAATATTATTTAATTAGTGCAGCACCTGGTTGGATCAGATTAAGTGTCCAAATCTTGATTTCAGCTCAGGTTATGATCTCAAAGTCATGAGACAAAGCCCCGCATCAGACTCCATACTGGAGTGGAGTCTGCTTAGGAATCTCCCTCTCCCTCTGTCCCTGCTGCCCCCCAAAATAAATAAATAAATAAAATATATGTATAATTTAATTAGAATAGAATAATTTGAATTTAGGCATAAATGCTATGTGTGACTCATAAGAGAATGATATTTTTGAGGATATAAGAGAACCTTTGTTTTATCTACATATATGCATAGCCCATCTCTGAAATCCTTCTCTGCTACCAGTAAGAGCAACATTTACAATCAGCTTCAGAAAGGAAAGAGTCCTCTGGGTCCTCTCCCTGGAGCAACTTAACACAGCATGACACATCTTTATCCTCGCTTTCGCTTTCGTGGTTGCATCTATAGGAATGTGCTAAGAACAGTCTCTGTCTTGCCTAAACAACATTCTGTCCAACATTAGCATGGAGCAGTGGGAAACTGTACCCTGCCCCCTTTCCAAGAAGTGAGAGGTAGAAGTTCTTTGCTTTCTGTTTTGCTCTCATAGTGTGAATCTCTGTTCTTTCTCTCTTTAATCGGAGCAAAACATCTGCTTTTAGTTTCATCCTTAGACTTCGGAAATTCTTCTTTGACCGGTCCAAAATGGTAGTGCCATAACAGAAGCATGTACAAGGCCCACTGTGGCAGAGAGGAGGTGGGGAAACTCTCTGCCTGGGTAAAAAAAAAAGAACACTTAAAGACTAGAAGAACTTGCTCTCGAAGAAAAAATATATGTATTCCCATGAAGGCAAAGCAGCAAGAATACATTTGGTAAAGGAAACAGCATGTGCAAAGGCACCTGAAATGGCAATATTTTCTTGGATAACTACAAAAAAATATTAATTAAGCCTCAAGTGTAAGAAGTAGGGGATGAATCTAGTGGATAAGAACTCCAGCTATGAGCTATGTGCAATGCAAATAATACCAGACTTTATTCTCTGAAGGTGATGACTTTCAGTGAAAGTTTCAAAGCAAGGGAGGGTGTGATCAGATTAGCACTGTAGTCTGACCATAAAGACCACCTCAATCAGAAGGCTCAGGGAACAGCTTTCTCAGGATAGGAGGCCAGTTATGTTAAACAATCCCTCGTTTGCTATCTACTTTACACAGAGAAGTACAATGACTGTGTATCACTTACAATATCAAAAATAGTCTAGACGTACACACCCATGTCCTTGGACTCATTTCAACAGCTAAAGAAAGAAGTGATTTATAAGAAATGCTAGCAAGCATATTTTTTTGGATGGAGAGGGGTGACATTTGTGCACAAGAAAATGCCAGAGTAAATAAATTAGCACCTTCAACCAAAAAATCACAGAATATATATTCTTTCTAAAGGGACTGAAAGTCAAAAGGCTTTAATTCCACATGAGGTACTATTCTTTCTTTAGTTAAAACAATAATAATATCACATGTTTCTTACATCTTTATAAATTATAAATTATTTTCAAATTTAATATTTCATATAATCAATACATCTCATGTAATGACCTAGAGAGTGAAATAGGGCCTACTCTTTTGTCTCCATTTCTTATGTATGTCAAAACTAAGGCCATGAAGCTAGCAGAAAGAGCAGAATCCAAGTAGTGGGTCTTGAATCCATGTTCTTAAACTTTAGGCTTATTGGGGTTTTTTAAATACTCAATACTACGTATATACAAAATGACACATTTGTTCACATTGTTTGCTTTAACAACTAAGGATTCTAGAAAATCAAGCTAACTAATTTTCAATGGATTGAGGAAGCTTACCTCAAGTTTTCCAATCTTTTTGTGCTCTCAGCAACCAAAGATGCTCAGGTAAACAGATCGTCTCGAAGACAAACCCACCAGGCACTCCCTGTGATATCAGTACCACTTTCCTCCAATATTCCTGCTTCCATCTCATCATCCCCTCCCATTGAATTACCCCGTTTTTGTTTTGTTTTGTTGGGTTTTTTTTTTTTTTTAAGATTATTTATTTATTTAGGGAGAGAGAGAGTGAGTGCAGGAAGGAGCAGAGGGAGAAGGAAAAGCAGACTCTATGCTGAGTGCAGAGACCAATTTCACAACCCCTAGATAATAACATGAGTTGAAATCAAGAGTCAGATGCGGGGGCACCTGGGTGGCTCAGGTCGTGATCCCAGGTTAGGGTCCTGCGATGAGGCCCCACATCAGGCTCCCTGCTCAGCGGGGGTCCTGCTTCTCCCTTTCCCTCTCCTACTCCCCCGATCTGTGTTCTCCTGCTCTATCTCTTTCAAATAAATAAATAAATAAAATCTTTATTTATTTGAGAGAGATAGAGACAGCAAGAGCAGGAACACAAGAAGGGGGAGTGGAAGAGGGAGAAGCAGACTCCCAGCTGAACAGGGGGCCCACAGGGGGCTCAATCCCAGGACCCTGGGACCATGACCTGAGCTGAAGGCAGACACTTCACCGATTGAGCCACCCAGGCACTCCTAAGTAAGTAAAATCTTTAAAAAAGAAAGAAAGAAAGAAAGAAAGAAAGAAAGAAAGAAAGAAAGAAAGAAAGAAAGAAAGAAAGAAAGAAATCAGAAGTCTAATCAACACATTAATAACAATAAGCTTTAAATTGATATAGTATCTTTCTTTCTTGGAAACTCAAACTACGTTTGTGATTGCTTATGGGGAATTGGTCGGGAGTTTTTGTAGTGTGTCTGTCTTTCCCTCCACGGTGTTATTTGACTCCATGGTATTTTCTCTTTCTGACTCCGTGCCTCTACCAAAAAAGTAGAACATGAAAAAGAAGGTGTCATGCGATCATCACATAATTAAAGTCTCCACCGTTTCAATCTATCATACATGGTTTATGAGAGAGGAATGCCTAAAAAGCTGGATATTAATTCAAAAATTGAGTAAAAGCAAAGCACTGGTTAGTTCAGTTCTTTGAGTTCGCCTATGGGGTGGTGACCATCACTTTTCTGTTTGCCACTAACACCATTGTGTAGTATAAAAAAGCTGCAAAAGCTAGCGTTTGAATTACACAGTAGTCAAGCCAGATAATTAAATTTCCCTTCCGGAAAGAATATGTCCCTGCTGAGGAAACCTTATTGCATACTGCTGTTCATGGTGACCATTATCAAATTTGTAGGACATGTCTCTGTATTATAACGATTCATTTAAAAGTTATCATTACACAACCTAATATGGTTAGGAAAGGGAGCAAAAATTCCAGCATAGTTTGAAGGAGGATCTGAAATGCCCCCAAGATTTATTTAACAAAGTACATTCTAGCTCTGTATCTATGGCAAAAAGAGCAATTGCCCAAAGAGTTCTTGCTTTTCTCTAATGGATGGTAAATAAAAATCTTCTGCCATAGGAAAATTGCATCCAATCCCCTAGAAGCTTCTCCCAACTGTTCTTTTGAGATATTTCAGTGTATTGAGTTGTTTTGGCATACATGGAAGAAGTAATGATGATCTACTAACATGAAAATCAGTTCCGTTTATTTTTAAGGGAATCTAATCCTCCTGTCAATTCTGTTTTTGTGAATATATTATTGCAAATGTTTCCTCAAATATTAAGTGGGCATGTTGATATATTTTTAATGAAATTTAAGAATGTACTGCATAAGACATATATACACTTTCACTAGATTCACAGCAATCTCTCTTAAGATTTTTGGCTATTGTGAGTAGCCCTCATGTTTTCCTTAGAGAGACAGAAAAAGAAAGACAGATGTTACTATTATGCTATGTGGACATAAAGTACATTTGTGTCTCTCAGTTCTGTTTGGTTTGATTCAGGTGGAACACCTGTAGAATGAATAGTGACTATATTATGCCTTTTTCAATTCCTCATAGAACCAGAGTTAATGCTCAAAAAAATTGCAAATGAAGAATTTGTCAATCATCAAATAATCACTGACAATCTTCTGTGTACCATACATGATTCTCATGCATTACAGAGAATAAACAAAGTATAAAATGAGAGGTTTGCTTTTAAAAACCCTATAACTTTGTTGGAAAGACAACAATATTAATATTTTCAAGTGTCCAGGTATTTTAATTATATCATAATTTTTTTTCAAGATTTTATTTATTTATTTGACAGACAGGATCACAAGTAGGCAGAGAGACAGGCAGAGAGAGAGGGGGAAGCAGGCTCCCTGCCGAGCAGAGAGCCCAACGCAGGGCTCGATCCCAGGACCCTGAGACCATGACCTGAGCCAAAGGCAGAGGCTTAACCCACTGAGCCACCCAGGTGCCCCTATGTCATAAATTTAAATCCTAAATTATGATCATACAAAATTACTATCAAACTTTTATTTCTCATTCATCCTGTCCGTATCCCTTCATTTCCTTCTGAAAAAGACATTTTTCCATCAGTAAGATTAACTTAAACATGAATGAAATAAAGTGAAATATAGAAGAGATACTGTATGTTTAATGAATATAGGTCTTCCATAAGATTTGTGTTCCAAGGGTGCCTGGGTGGCTCAGTGGGTTAAAGCCTCTGCCTTCAGCTTGGGTCATGATCCCAGGGTCCTAGGATCGAGCCCCACATCGGGCTCTCTGCTCAGTGGGGACCCTGCTTCCCCTTCTCTCTGTCTCTCTACCTGCTTGTGATCTCTCTCTCTCTCTGTGTCAAATAAACAAATAAAATATTTAAAAAAAAAGATTTGTGTTCCCAAGTATTTTCCTGTTCTATATTCAAATATCATTTATTGCTAGAAGAAAGGGTATCATAAAGTTTAAAATGTGAATACGTTTTACTGACAAACTTGGGGGTGGGATTGCAGATAGGGTATTTTCAATCACTGAGAAAGCCTTAGTTGGGTACTTCAAACAGCTGCTTTCTCGTTTTATCATTACTATTTTTTACTCCAACCAGAAATATTACATATCAGTCCCTTCTTAAAAAATTCACCTGGCTCATTGTCACACAGGACAGGATCCAAGCATTCTGTCTTGCCAAAGTAAGGTATTTCACAAATGAACTCTTATCTACCTTTGCAGTCTCATTTTGGGCAAAGGTAGATGGCAATTTTCTAGGCTGACTTTGAGAGAGCAGCCAAAGAGAGTCAGTCCTATTTTGGCTGAGAATGGAATCCCAATATTTTGAAAATATTCACTTAAAAAGGCTGATATCAGTACTTGATTCAAAAAAGAGTATTTTAACAGCACAAAAATAAGCAAGGAAGTTTAGATGTTATCAAGGAACCAAGAGCACAGAATTGAACAAATTCTGCAGCTGATTGCTTTTTATTAGAATACAACATATATCAGAGGAGTAGAAATTGCAGACAGCTCATTATTAAACAGAAAGATGAATAAAAGCAGACTGCATTTTATCTAAGTTATCCAGCTGATCAATCAACTCAAATGAGACTTTCTATTACAGGGATATCAGCCAAACTGGCACTCCAATCACTGATTGATAGAGGAGAGTAGGATTAATTGTGGGTCATAAAGAAAGAATAAAACAACCATTCTTTTTTTTTATTTATAAATCTCTTAAAGAGATTATATGTTCTTAGACAGTTAGATAAATAAGCAAGCATATCTAGGACATTCATTTCAAAAATTCCAGACCATTGCTTATGCTATTCAGGTGACAACAAACTATCATATAATACTCTTTTAATCAACCAAAAGAATTTAGATTCCCAAAGACCCAACACCAATCCCAGGATTTATTATCTATGCTATTAAAAAAAAAAACGTTGAGTATCTATGAGTCCCTGGTTTACCCATTATACTGATACTCACAAACCATTTAATGGGCTTTGGACTACCCATGGGTTAGACTAGCTTTGTGCTTCCTTATAAGTTCTCTTGCCCCTTTGACTAGCTTGAAGGTCCCAGGGATGTTATGCTGCTCTTAAATGGGCAGTCTGAAATGTGCTGCAAGTGACAGATTATGGTCAGGAGCCAGCTGTTCACATATTTGATCAGCCAGCGGGAAATCTTTCAGCAGCTCTTAAATAAAAAATACAGGATGGTGTCAGTGTTTGGTGATACTGTTTTTAATCTTCACATTTCTCACTGACAGGAGGTAATGGTTATCCATGGGAGACCTGTCACATGACAACAGCTTCTTTACCACCAGGAGAGTCACAATATGGCCTCTCAAACTACCTTAACAGTCATAGCATCTTGGGCTTCTCTTTCTGAAAATGCTATCTCACACCAGGGAGGAAAAAAGAAGACTTTTAGTAGTTCTAGGATTCTTTTTAATTTCTAAATAATTGCAAAATGTCTTCACTAATCTTAACATTACTATAATCACATAAATTAAAACAGAACATAAGGTTTGATTTCTGTTCCTATGTTCCTAAAATTAGACCATAGTGAACTAATTTATTGATAGGTCAAATTGATCAAATAATTGGTAGTAAAGACTGACATCTACCATTCCAGTTACCACTCATGGGAAGTAAAACTTTCCTTCTGCTGCTGAACATGGAAGAATGGGTTTCATTAGAAGGTCCTATTCCAAGGAATGTTATATCTCAAATTCTATCACTGTTGCAGGAATACCTATCATCAATTTATAGAAGGTCCAGAGAGGGCTTCATTGTATTATATAGTCATTCACTAAAAGTCAACATTTATAGTAATAACACAGAGTATTCAGGCACAATGAGAATATAAAGCTGAGGCTTGAGCAATATTTTTTAAAAAGAAAGTTTCAAAGCAAAGTAAAACATTTATTTACTTCAAACAAAATCATAAGGAAAAAAGTCCAGTTCTTTATTCCCACAAGCTTAACTTGGGCTTTGTTGGTTTCTTTTCTAGTGATGATGAGGGACTATTAGGTATACAACATTATTTGTGAAGGTCATTACCACAATGATAGATAATTGTAGGACAGCTTATTTCTGGTATGTGTATGTATGTGTGTGCATGCACAGATGCATACATGTACATATGGTCAGGTGCTCTACTTTGTAACTAGAACATAGACCTTGAACATAAAATATATTCCTGTAAACACATAAATCACAACTGGCTTGAAGCTTACCCTTGCCCATATAGGAATCCCTTCAGAATATCAGGGGATTCAGGGCTTCTAAACCTCAAACCTATTGACATTTTGGGCCAGATAATCCTTTGTTGAGAAGGCTAGTCCTGTGCACTATAGGAGGTTTAATTTAACATATTCAGCCTCTATCCACTAGATACCAATAGTCCTCCTCTCTCAACCCCAAGTTAGGACAACTAAAAATGTCTCAAATCATTGCAAATGTCCCCTAGGTGGCAAAATTACTCCTAGTCAAGAAGAATCACTGTTGATACCCACAGTTTTCCAAACACATCTTTTTTTTTTAAGTTTTTGCTTAAATTCCAGTTAGTTAATATCCAGAGTAATATTTGTTTCAGGTGCACAGTTTACCGATTCAACACTTACATACAATACCCTGTACTCATCACAAGTGCACTCCTTAATCCTCATCATCTATTTAACCCATGCCTCACCCACTTCCCTTCTTGTAACCATCAGTATGTTCTCTATAGTTAAGAGTCTGTTTTTTGGTTTGCCTCTCTCTTTTTCCCCTATGATCATTTGTTTTGTTTCTTAAATTCCACATATGAGTGAAACCGTATGGTATTTGTCTTTTTTTGAGTGACTTATTTCACTTAGCAGTATGCTCTCTAGATTCATCCATGTTGTTGCAAATGGCAAGATTTCATTCTCTTTTATGGCCAAGTAATATTCCATTGCATAAATACATAAACCACATCCTCTTTAACCATTCGTCAGTTGATGGACATTTGGATTCTTTCCATAATTTAGCTTTTGTTGATAATGCTGCAATAAATACTGAGGTATATGTAATGTATCCCTTCGAATATTTTTGTATTCACTGGGTAAATATCTAGTAGTGCAATTGCTGAATCACAGGGTAGTTCAATTTTTTTAACTTTTTGAGGAACCACCATACTATTTTCCAGAGTGGCTGTACTAGTTTGTAATTCCATCAACACTGTAAGAGGGTTTCCCCTTTCTTCATATCCTCACCAACACCTGTTGTTACTTGTGCTATTAATTTTAGCCATTCTCACAAGTATGAGATGATATCTCATTGTAGTTTTGATTTGTATTCTTCTGATGATGAGTTATGTTGAGCATTTTTTCATGTGTCTGTTAGCCATTTGTATGTCTTCTTTGGAGAAATGTCTGCTCGTGCCTTCTGTCCATTTCTTAATTGGATTATTTGGGTTTTGGGGTGTTGAGTTTGGCAAATTCTTTATAGATTTTGGATACTAATGCTTTACCAGATATTTCATTTGCAAATATCTTCTCCCAATCCGTAGGTTGCCTTTTATTCTTGTTGATTGCTTCCTTTGCTGTGCAGAAGTTATTTATCTTGACAAAAATCCCAATAGTTCGTTTTTGTTTTTCCCCTTGCCTCAGAAGACCTATCTAGTAAGAAGTTGCTACAGCCAATGTCAAAGAGATTACTGCTTGTGTTCTCCTCAAGAATTTTAATATTTCCTTGTCTCAAATGTAGGTCTTCAATCCATTTTGAATTTATTTTTGTATATAGTATATGAAAGTTGTCCAGTTTCATTCTTCTGCATCTTGCTGTCCAGTTTCCCAACACCATTTGTTAAAGAGACTTCTTTACGGTTTGTCAAAAATTGACAGCAGTTGGAAAACAAAAAGAAATAAAAGCACACAAACTGGCAAGGGAGAAGTCAAACTTTCACTATTTGTAGAAGACATGATACTTTACAGATAACCTGAAAAACTCCACCAAAAACAAATGCTAGAACTGATAAATGAATTCAGTAAAGTCACAGGATATAAAAATCAACATAGAGTAATCTATTGCATTTCCACACACCAAGAATGAAGCAGAGAAAGAGAGTATAAGAAAATAATCTCACTTACAATTACACTAAAAACCATAAGATACCTAGGAATAAACCTAACCAAAGAGCTAAAACACCTGTATCCTAAAAACTATAAAACCCTGATGCAAGGTATTGAAGATGACGCAAAGAAATGGAAAAACATTCCGTACTCATGGATTGGAAGAACAAATATTGTTAAAATGTCTATACCACCCAAAGCAATCTACACATTTAATATAATCCTTATCAAAATAATACCAGAATTTGTCACAGTTAGAACAAACAATTCTAACATTTTTGTGGAACCACAAGGGACCCCAAATAGCAAAAACAACCTTGAAAAAGGAAAGCAAATCTGGAGGCATCACAACTTCAGACTTCAAGCTATATTACAAAGCTAGAGTGATCAGTACAGTATGGTACCAGCACAAAAAGAGATACATAGATCAGTGGAACACAATAGAAAACCCAGAAATGAACCCACAATTACATGTTCAATTAATCTTTGACAGGAAGAATTTCTTACCCACCATTTGCCTCCCACATCATTCAGAATTGCCCTTTCTCTTCAACTGCTATCAGTTAGCACCACTAATGGCTACTAAAGATAGGAATCCTGGCTGGTGATCCCCAAACTTTCTTATTAGCTGTAAATTGAGTCACAAATTTGGAGAGTAAGACATGAGTTGTCCACCTTCTTGTAAATACATGATTAAAGAGAAATATACTATATCTTCTACCTTCTACACACCCACTTAGTTATGGCTTAAGTCTAGATAATAATATCCACAGTCTAAACACACATACACACATACACACACACACACAGACACACACACACTGAAATACTATGCAGCCATCAAAAAACCCTGGAATCTTGCCATTTTCAATGACGTGGGTGGAACTAGAGGGTACTATGCTAAGTGAATCACAGAGAATCACAATTATCATATTATCTCTGATACGAGGAATTGGAGAAGCAGGGTGGGGATTCGTGGGGAAAAGGGAGGGGAAAATTAAACAAGATGGGACCAGGGAGGGAGACAAGCCATAAGAAACTCCTAATCTCAGGAAACAAACTGAGGGCTGCTCAGGAGCAGAGGAGGAGGGATAGGGTGGCTGGGTGATGGACATTGGGGAGGGTATGTGCTATGGGAGTGCTGTGAATTGTGTAATACTGAGGATTCACAAACCTGTACCCCTGAAACAAATAATACATTATATGTTAATAAAATAATAATGATAATGATGATAATAATAATATCCACACAAATAATCCATAATCACTGTTTTCTGGATTATCCATTCTTTATTAATACAGCATCTAAGATGTAAATATGCCACTTCCTTTTTTATAGTTTTAAATCCAGCATGAGTGAGTTAATCCTATACTTCTCTCCACTTGTATTTTTCATTGTACACTAAATCAGGACAAATGAAAAACACCCCAAATTCTGCTTGGACACGTCATGGCTTGTATATGGCAGAATGCATTCTAAATACACAGAAAGCCATTTTTTTTTTTCTCTCTCAACAAAAGAGAAAAAATTCCGGAGAAAGCGGACTCAGAAATAGCACACTAGAACTATTAGTCTGAAATGGAAGTATTACCCGTGATATTCCACTCAGGATGAATTGAAGGCTTCCATTCTCAACAATCAAACTGCTTGGAGCTTTGAAAAAGTGGCTTTTAGAGTCCTAACTTCTTGAGATTTTAAAAACCATAGAGGCCAGTCTCAGCCAAGGTGCCCCAGTCCATGTGTGTTTCAGTAGGACATCAGTTAAGATTCACTCAAAGTATTTATCGACTCTTTAGGCATACTGTGCAGGCAGCAAACAAAACTTTTAGGGTTTCAACCATTGTATAAATACCTTTGTTTCTGATCAGTAGGAAACATGTAAATAAATGCAATGAAGAAAAGAAAGACACTGAATTTTTTAAAATGTTATAGAGGATTGGCTCAGATGTTTTTTAAAAACAAAATGTGAATATTTACCCTTATAACTAGTTGTTCAACAGTTCTAAGTGCAACTTTATTTTGGTTATTTTTACCCATAAATTTCTAATTATTTATATGTGTATATCTACAAGGGCTTTGAATTCTATGCTTTTAATATACTTACAGTGCTTAGAAGAGAATAATATATGTGAAACTGAAGTTACTAGGAAAGTAGAATACTTAATCATAGTGGATAAATATATAAGCCTTATTATTATATCTTTTAAGCTGTATTATTTTGTTCATGGCCCAACTTTTTCATTTATATTGGTTTAAAACTCCTGTTTAAAAGGAGTTAGGTAGACAGATAGGTAAATAGATAGAAAGATAGATAGATAGACAGACTTAAAAAATCTTAGAATTTCCAGGACACATGTTTTCCAACATGCTACTTGCTCTAATGAAAGGATACTGAAATCAAGGAAATTGTTTTGACCCATAGCCAAAAAAAAGTCATGAACAGTTATTTCAGCAGATGATTTTTTTTAAAAAAAAGATGATCCACTAACTTGTAGAGAGTATAAAAGCTTTGACTTTCATCTTTATAAGTAAAAGTTGAGCTCTTACTGAAACTGAAAATAAATGAATGATAGATAAGAAATGAGGTAAAATTGGAAATACTCTTCTGTAACTTACTGGCATCACCCATGAAGTGACTTGGTCTTATTTGACAATGAACTTAGATTAGTTAAAAATGTACTTTCAGAGT
Organism: Mustela lutreola; assembly: GCF_030435805.1. NCBI lineage: Eukaryota > Metazoa > Chordata > Mammalia > Carnivora > Mustelidae > Mustela > Mustela lutreola. The sequence continues at coordinate 45,433,766 of NC_081301.1, forward strand.
CATCACTAATTTTTTTTTAAAGGAACTATAATTGATATGCAAAGACAGAGATAAAATGGAATAACATAAAATAAGAGAAGGCATAAAAAAGGGGGAAAAAGAAGTAAGAAAAAAATGTAATAAAGAGAAAATAGTTTCAAATATAAGATATATTACCTCACTATATGAATAATCACTTTATATGTGAATGATCTAAATATACCAATTAAATGACGGAGATTGTCAGAGTGCTTAGAAATAAAAACAAGATTCAGGATGTTGTGTACAAGAAACTCACTTTAGGGACGCCTGGGTGGCTCAGTTGGTTAAGCAGCTGCCTTCGGCTCAGGTCATGATCCCAGCGTCCTGGGATCGAGTCCCACATCGGGCTCCTTGCTCTGCAGGGAGCCTGCTTCTCCCTCTGACTCTGTCTTCCACTCTGTCTGCCTGTGCTCGCTCTCGCTCGCTCTCTCTCTGACAAATAAATAAATAAAATCTTTAAAAAAAAAAAAAAAAAAAAAAAAAAAACAAGAAACTCACTTTAAATATAGACTCAGAAAAGTTGAAAGGAATGGGATGGAGGAAGGTACAGCATGCTAGCATGCAACAAAAGAAAGCTATAACTATAATTATAAACAAAGCACACTTTAAAACAAGTAAAATTATGAAGGGTCTTTTAAAGAGTAGCATTGTGTATGATAAAGGGGGCGATTATCTAGAAAACATGGTAATCCTTAATGTGTATGCATCCAGTGTACAGCATTAAAGTACAGGAGGCAAAAATGATAGAACTTTAATGTGAAATGGACAATTTGACCATTATTAGTCATAACTTCAACACGTCTCTTTCAAATCATTGATAGATCGAGCAGGCAGAAAACCAATAAGAACATAATTGGACCTGAATAGCACTACCTGGCAGTTTAATCTAATTGCTATTTACAGATTAGCCCACCCAAAAACAGCAGGATACACATTCTTTTCACACTGAGCATTCACCAATATAGACCACATTCTGGGCCATAAAACACACCCTAACAAATTTAAAAGAATAGAATTCATACAATGTATGTTCACAGACCACCATGGCATTTAACTATATATCAGAGAGAAAGGCAGAAAATCCAAAATGTTTGAGAAGTAAATAGCATACTTCTGATGGTCAAAGAAGAAGTCTCAAGAGAATTTTATTTTAATTGAACTAAGAGAAAATAAAAATATAACTTATTCAAGGGGCACCAGAGTGGCTCAGTCAGTTACGTGTCCAACTCTTGATCTAAACTCAGATCTTGATCTCAGGGTCATGTGTTCAAACCCTACATTGGGCTCCATCATGGAGCCTACTTTAAAAAATTAAAATTCATGAAAATTTGTGTAATACAATTAAAGTAGTGCTCAGAGGGATGTTTATAGCATTAAATGCATGTATTAGAAAAAAGGGATGACCTAAAAACAATAATCTAAATTTCCATCTTAGGAAACTAGAGAAAGTAGAGTGATTTATACCTTAAGGTAGTAGGAAATAATAAAAAGTAGAGCATAAATCAATGAAAAAAACCAAATTTTTAAAGATTTTATTTATTTATTTGACACAGAGAGAAAGATCAGAAGTAGGCAGAGAGGCAGGCAGAGAGAGGGGGGAAATAGGCTCCCTGCTGAGCAGAGAGCCTGATGCAGGGCTCGATCTCAGGACCCCAAGACCATGAAGTGAGCCAAAGGCAGAGGCTCAACCCCCGAAATACCCAGGCGCCCCCCCCCCAAAAAAACAATTTTAAAAGTCAATAAAACCAAAAGCCTGCTATTTGGAAAATAGTAATAAAACTGATAGAGAGGTCATCAGTATTGATCACCTAGATACTAAAAAGATAATAAATAAGCCCTTTAGACACCATAGCCATGAATTGGAAATGAACCAATTCAAAGACACAATCTACCAAAAGACATATGAAGATAACTAGATAATCAGCATGAACCTATTAGTTTAAAAAAATTAAACCAGTAAGTAGTTAATAAATTTCTGAAAAGAAAGGACCGGGCCAGATGAATTTTACCAAATAATTAAGTAAGAAATTATGTCCATTCTTCACAAACTCTTCCAGAAAATAAGAAGTGGAAGGAACACTACCTAACTTATTCTGTGGGTTAATTTAGTCTAGCCACACTGGCATCTTTGGTCTTACTTAAATAAACTTGGCACACTTCTACCTCAGGGTCTTTACACTTTCTCTCCCTCCTACCTGGACATTCTACCTCAAAATGTCCATATAGTCTATTTCTTTATTTCCTTGAAGTTTTTATTCTATGGGATCTGACTATATTTAAAATAGCAATAACCTTACATCTTAACCACACTATTTATTCCCTTTCTTTGTTTTTTTTTTCTTTGGTTTTTTTTTTCCTTTTTTTTCTTTTTCCTCACTACTTAGCTCTATCTGGCCTATTATATATTTTACCAGACACCAGTTTTCTGTCTCCTCTCATGGGACAGTCCATAAGGATATAAGTTCTGACATATTTTGTTCACTGTTGCATCTTCAGTAGAATATTCAATATTCAATAGAATCATAAAAATATTTGCTGAATATATAACTATAATTGTTGTGTAAATTAATGGATGAATTGTGCAAAACAACATTGGACTTTTTTCCTAAGCCTGGTTTACTTGTAAAGAGTAACTCAAGAGCTACAGACAACTCTTTTTTCTTTAGAACTCTTCCAATAACAAAATTAATTATAGGTTTTCTCCTAAATTAATAAGCGATGTGAATGTCTGTGTGTCTTTTGAAGAAAGAGTATAATTCACCATCAATCTTATCATAACTTTTTTTATTTAAACCGTTTATATTCCATTTAATTATATACTTTCTTTATATTTAATATTACCTTATATTGGTTATTTAATTTTAAATATTTTATAATGGGCTAATAAATGTGATTCTATATATAAATCTTAGCATGGGGTTCCAGGCACATTATAATTTCTCAATAAATTTAGCTCTTTAAGTTTGTCCTCAGGGAATATGTGCCTGCTATTTGTATAAACAGTCACCAGAGGGCACTCTGGTTCACTTTGGTGAAGACAATTCATGTATTTCTTTTCCTGGAGACTATTCAGAAAATTAAGTCTTAGCCATCACCTTTTACTAGCCAAACTCTTCAGTTTTAAACACCAAACATTAAAATTGACACAGCTAACCCTTTTATATACTAGAAACAGAAATCCATGACCATCATCACCATCTCAAATGGACATACAAAGATCTACATTGTTTAACCCTGAAATACTCTATTTTTATATTTTAAATATTATTTAAGGTCCCTAATTCAATGAATTTTTCTATCTCTCTTTCTGCAAACCAAATATCTGGAAATCATACTTGATACCTCTATTCCTATTATACACCAGTTTGGTTTTATCACCAAATTCTGTTAATTTTATTGGCTAAATATTTCTCAAACCCATCCATTTCTTGTCCCTCTCTATTTCTTCTGCCATAACAAACTAAAATCAATTCTTCACTGAACTAAACCTGATCATATTAGATGCCTGCCTTCCCTTGAATACCATTGTTCTTATAATAGAGATAAAAATCTCAATATGTCAGTCAAGACCCTCAATGCTTAACTCCCACTCTTTCCCAGCTCTCCTTGTCCAGGTGCTCTGGTATACTGTACTATGCTCCCTTCTTACATCCTAGTGTCTCTGGCATGCTTTTCTCACTTAAATGTCTCATGCTCAACCACACCCACCTTTTCACCTGCTTAATATTCTTTCTAAACATTAAATGGTCAGATAGAAAAGTAAATCTTACTTCTTTATAGAAGAATTTCCAATCTTTTGTGCCACTGATTCTGTTATTTATTATCATTGGACTATCTTCCATTTTTCCATTTACACTAGTTTAGAGTTTTAATTCATTTTGTGAGTGTTTAATTATAGTCTTTCTTAATCATCTATGAGTTCCTTAAAACAGAGATTATGTCTGATTTTGCTGTTATTTAACCCTAGCCTCTGTTTGGTACCTGGAACACTGAAGCATTCAATATATATATGTCAGGTGAATTAATGAAAAAAAAATTATTTTTTAATTTAAATCCCAGTATATTTAACATATTCGTTTGGGGCATACAGTACAGAGATTCAACAATTCCATGCAGAAAACTTCTTTGTTGACTGCCATTAACATGATTCCTCTCCAACAATTCCTAGTCTTTCTTTGTCCCATATTTCCAGTTCCTGGAAGAGAAAATCTGACTATCCCTGCTTGGATCATATCCAACCCTGGATCAACAAACTATGGCCAGAAGTTTAAGGTTAAAAGTAGAAATGTAATCACTACAGGTTCATATATTTTTTCCCAGAAAAGGGGAGATTACTTTGAGCCAGGAGCTCACTGAAGAAGTACCTACTACAAATCCCTACCTCACTAAAATGTTACAGGGAGTAAACTAGATGACATACTTATAGTATTCTGCACAGTGTGAAGTATTTGTTAGACACTTCAAAGACTTGTTTTTGTTTTCAGTTATGTTTTCAAGTATTGTACATACACATACATGAAGATTAGAAGTCTGCCCTCAAATATTTCAACGTGGATTTTTTTCTCTGATCTGGGGCTATAAAATCTTCAAACAGGCAAATGACTTATACCATGTATCCATAATATTATTTAATTATCTGGCATGGATTATAAATTGGTGACCATTTGTTAACAATCATATATTGAAAACCAATTATCCACAAAGCACTAACTTCATAATAAATAGTGGATAAGTAAACCCCACACCCAAGGAACTCAACCAGAGTGGTAAAAGATAAGCAATCAGGATGAAATAAAAGGTCTTACAAGAGAGCTGTGCACCAAATACCACAGAGGTACAAAGTGGGAACTACTCAATAAAATACAGACAAGCAGATTCTTCCAAGGGTATTTAAATATATACATGAAACATTCTCCTGCATAAATTGCTTCTGGGTGTTCTCTTTCTTCATAGGACAAATGTAGGGGATATTCTCTTTTCATTCAAAAAATCTTATGTAGGTCTATCATTCATAAATGCCAGGCATCTTATAGTCATAGAAAACCTAATCCCCATGTACATCTCCCTCTTTCCTACAAAAACCCATTTTCCTATGATCTAATGGTAAAAAGGCATCCCTGCTAGTTTGAGTCTTATAAAAATTAGAAATAGAAGGGCACCTGCGTGACTCCATCATTTATGTATCTGCCTTAAGCTCAAGTCATGATCCCAGGACTGTGGGATCTCCCTTAACCCCATTCCCACTCCTCCTGCTTGTGATCTCTAAATAAATAAATAAATAAATAAATAATATCTTTTTAGAAAAATTAGAAATAGAAGGCAGATACTAACAAATGGAGACTATACTGTCCATTTCATGACCTTCAAGAATCCACTCTCTCCTTAAATTCCTTAACTCCTAAGACTTCACAATGATTTTCAATTTTTTCTCAAAGTGATCAATATTCTAGTTTACTCAGTTTAAAAGAATCAAGCTAACAAAGTAGTTCAAATACTGACTTAAAAGCAATGGTGAACAGCTATTCAACATAGTACTAGAAGTCCTAGCCTCAGCGATCAGACAACAAAAAGAAATTAAAGGCATCCAAATCGGCAAAGAAGAAGTCAAACTATCACTCTTTGCAGATGATATGATACTATATGTGGAAAACCCAAAAGGTACCACTCCAAAACTGCTAGAATTTGTACAGGAATTCAGTAAAGTGTCAGGATATAAAGTCAATGCACAGAAATCAGTTGCATTTCTTTACACCAACAACAAGACAGAAGAAAGAGAAATTAAGGAGTCAATCCCATTTACAACTGCACCCCAAAGTATAAGATACCTAGGAATAAACCTAACCAAAGAGGCAAAGAATCTATACTCAGAAAACTACAAAGTACTCATGAAAGAAATTGAGGAAAACACAAAGAAATGGAAAAATGTTCCATGCTCATGGATTGAAAAAACAAATATTGTGAAAATGTCTATTCTACCTAAAGCAATCTACACATTTAATGCAATCCCTATCAAAATCCCATCCATTTTTTTTCAAAGAAATAGAACAATTAATCCTAAAATTTATATGGAACCAGAAAAGACCTCGAATAGCCTAAAGAATATTGAAAAAGAAAGCCAAAGTTGGTGGCATCATAATTCCAGACTTCAAGCTCTATTACAAAGCCGTCATCATCAAGACAGTATGTTACTGGCACAAAAACAGACACATAGATCAATGGAACAGAATAGAGAGCCCAGAAATAGACCCTCAACTCAATGGTCAACTAACCTTCAACAAAGCAGGAAAGAATGTCCAGTGGAAAAAAGACAGCCTCTTCAATAAATGATGGTGGGGAAATTGGACAGCCACATGCAGAAAAATGAAACTGGACTATTTCCTTACACCACACATGAAAATAGACTCAAAACGGATGAAGGACCTCAATGTGAAAAACGAATCCATCAAAATCCTTGAGGAGAACACAGGCAGCAACCTCTTCGACCTCAACCACAGCAACTTCTTCCTAGGAACATTGCCAAAGGCAACAGAAACAAGGGCAAAAGGAACTATCAGGACTTCATCAAGATCAAGAGCTTTTGCACAGCAAAGAAAACAGTGAACAAGACCAAAAGACAACTGACAGAATGGGAGAAGATATTTGCAAATGACATATCAGATAAAGGGCTAGTGTCTAAAATCTATAAAGAACTTAGCAAACTCAACACCCAAAGAACAAATAATCCAATCAAGAAATGGGCAGAAGACATGAACAGACATTTCTGCAAAGAAGACATCCAGATGGCCAACAGACACATGAAAAAATGTTCCACATCACTCGGCATCAGGGAAATACAAATCAAAACCACAATGAGATACCACCTCACACCAGTCAGAATGGCTAAAATTAACAAGTCAAGAAATGACAGATGCTGGCGAGGATGCGGAGAAAGGGGAACCCTCCTACATTGTTGGTGGGAATGCAAGCTGGTGCAACCACTCTGGAAAACAGTGTGGAGGTTCCTCAAAAAACTGAAAACAGAGCTACCCTATGACTCAGCAATTGCACTACTGGGTATATATCTTAAAGATACAAACGTGATGCTCCAAAGGGGCACGTGCACCCGAATGATTATAGCAGCAATGTCCACAATAGCCAAACTATGGAAAGAACCTAGATGTCCATCAGCAGATGAATGGATAAAGAAGATGTGGTATATATATACAATGGAATACTATGCAGCCTTCGAAAGAAATGAAATCTTGCCTTTTGCGACGAGGTAGATGGACCTAGAGGGTATTATGCTTAGCGAAATTAGTCAATCAGAGAAAGACAACTATCATATGATCTCCCTGATATAAGGAAGTGGAGATGCAATGAGGGGGGTTTAGGGGGTAGGAAAAGAAAAAATGAAAGAAGATGGGATTGGGGGGGAGACAAACCATAAAAGACTCAATCTCAAAAAACAGACTGAGGGTTTCTGGGGAGAGGAGGGACGGGAAAGGGTGGTGGGGATATGGACATTGGGGAGGGTATGTGCTATGAAGAGTGCTGTGAAATGTGTAAACCTGGCAATTCACAGACCTGTACCCCTGGGGATAAAAATACATTATAGGTTTATTAAAATTTTAAAAAATTTAAAAAAAACTATGATTAGTTGTTAAATGGGTAAAAAGTTTAAATTTTTAATATGTAATTAATATTATAAATGTTATTTGTGGAATAAATTTGATATAAACTTTAAAAAAAAAAAGCAATGGTGAAATCATGTGGCCGAAAAAGAATGTGAATTTCAGCAAGGTCTGGTTCTAAATCAGTGGACTGGACATAAAACATTTTAAGCACTTGCAGGATTTCAATGATTGGGCTTGTTCATATACTCTCTTTTCCTTTGCAAATTTTAGGTAGATCTAAATCTTAGAAAATATGCGGCCAATTCCACTGAGCAAGTACCCACAACTCCTGGGCAATGGGTTGTCCTTCCAACTTTTAGTGAATTCAAATTCCCCCACGTATTCTGAGTCATGGTAAATCATTTGAGAATCAGTGGTAAATGTTAGCTAGCTGCTTCTGAGAAGCTAATACTATTTGTACCCATTCTCAAAACAAATTCTCTTTACTTTTATTACCTGCACTTCACTGTTTCTCCTTATCTTATACTTTTTGGTTAAACACTGCTTAATGAGATTTTTCCCCAAGCAATCAATTCATTTTAGAATAAATTTGTCTTCCTTTGCTTTGTTAATCCATCACCCAAAAGTGGAAAAAATTACAGTGTATCTTTATTTAAAATTTTGTTTACAGTAAAAATGTACTAACTTCAAGTAGGACAAAAAGAAAAACTCTCATCTTGTGCAATATGTTACTAATAGAAATATGAAAAGCCCACATTGAAAGTCAAACCCCAATAAATGAACATACTATCCTCACATGATCAACTGCACACACTGTAACTCAACCCTCTGACTGAATGCACATATGTTCAGAGCAAATGCTCATAAATTTGCATTCTTGCCTATTGCTCCATTGATCTGGCCTTCTAAATATGCTTGTCTTAAAGACAAAGCAACCCAACAATATTCAAAATCAGTAAGAAATAAATAAAGCGTGGTCATATATCACTGGGAGAAGAAAAGATCTGATACAATTAGAATAATGAAGTAGACTAACATGGGTACAGAGAAAGACCCAGAATAGCACATAAGACAAACGCTAACACCAAATGCATAAATGACACCAGTAATGGGAGTAAAGGAGATGTTCTGACAACTACATCTGTTACTAAAATAGATACCATGACAAATAAAAATAGCAAGAACAAGTCCTGTAATGGGATTAAGACAGAGCATAGGAAACTAATGACTGAGGATAAAGACAAACGGGGTGACAATGGCAGGTAGTGTGACAAATGAAATGCTTGGATAAGCAAAATTCGGGAAACCAGACAGCTGAAAGACCCAAGACCAAGACTGAGACAAATCTGTCAGCAATACAGATAGCATCACACTGTGCTAGAAGACAGTGCTAAATTATAAATGTTAATGATAGATGGATTCAGCAAAGCCATAAGCAGAACAAAAGAAATGAAATGGAAAAACACCCTTGCTGCAGTGTTTGATATAGGTCTTCATTTAAGGAATCTATAATAGTCATGTTCTCTCCTGAAGGGGCCATCTTTGATTTCACATAGATTGGCAGCGCGCCATTTTGTGCCGCCAACTATATTCTACCATTTTTCTTTAGTTAGTAGGAAACAGTCACAGATCTTGAACTCAGCAGTAAAATAGTCATCACAAATTAAGAAGAGAGAAGGAAGAAATGAGGAATAAAGAAAGAAAACAAAGGGCAAAAGGAGGAGATGAGGCTAAAATAAGAAGAGAAAAGGTAAAAGGAAAGGAACAAAGGTAGGAGAATTTTAAAATCAACTGTTCCAAGTACTTACGGAGCAACTACCTTGTGACAGATACTACACAGGGCAGTAGAGAGAATGTGGTAAGAAAAAGTTATCCTGGTTTCGGGACTCATGGAGCTTATAACTCAGCAGCAGAAAAAGACCTTCATCAAACAACCACACAAAGAAATGTAAAGCTAAAGGCTGATAAGTGTCATGGAAGAGTGCATAACACTCTGAGTGCACAGAGCAACGATTACAGGAGGCCAGGGACAACTGTTCTAAGGAACTGATCATGAAGCTGAGATCTAAAGGTGAAAACATTAGTGAGAGGGGAGGACCAAGAGAAGGAGGGGTCAGGGCTGACAAAGAGAGAAACTGAGGGAATCTGGCACGCCTAATGAGGCTGGAGGATTTAGCGTTCATTCGGGCTTTTTTATCTTTATCATAAGAGCAGTGAAAACCATTGGAAGTTTTAAGCATAAAACTAGCACGATCTCCATTTCCTGAGTGGTTACCACACCAACCATCACGGGCTGGCCCACTGTCCTCACGCATCTCTTCACTCCCTCATTTTCTCGAACTGCTATGGAAGCCTTCCCTCGCATCTGGCATGCCAGACTTCTTTTCAACTCAAGGTCTTTACATTGGCAGCTCCCTCTGCCTGGGACTCTTTTTCCCAATGCCCACATGTCCCACCCTCACATCCTCTCAGGTGTCTGCTCAAATGTCTTCTCAGACAAACCTTTCCTTAAAAAAACAAACTCAGGGACTGCTAACCCCACTCCTCTTTATGTACTTGACCTGCTTTATCTAGTTTCACTATTCTTATCACGACCAGAAACTATATTTTAAGTTTGTCAATTTGTAAAATTGATGAAACACGCATGTGCCTCCATACATGCGCACGCACAGACACACACACACACACACACACACACACACAGAAAAACAGAATTTGGATCCAGGAAGGCAGGGATGTTATTGCTAACTATGCCAGGTACATGATAATGCTCTGTGAGTATTGAATGAATGAAGAAACGATTCATAAAGAATGAGTTCTGACTGTCACTTCCATTACAAGCACTCAAAAGACCTGTATTCTGGCCCTGGCACTTCTATTATCTGCATTCTCTTCACAACTTTATCCACACAAGAGAGCCTCCAATTTAGAAAGAATTATAAATCTGAATCATCTACTTACCTTTCCTACTTGCCTCAGAACACAAAAGTATATGGAGAGAAGCATGTATATGAGATTATTCTGTATCATGCATGCCCCAAAGAGGAGATTTGCAACATCACAGGCAGGACTGGTAAGATTAGAGATATTATTTATAAAAATGGTGTTGACATCTGGATTGAAAAATATGCAAATACATAAAGAATAGAAAATTATTGTATCACCAGAGTCTACAGGGGGACAGACAAAAACCCAGAAGTATTGTCCTTACATCGCTGAAAACCAGCATGGAGATGAGTTATCTCAAAGAGCCAGGGTGATTAAATACACGAACATGTATTAAGTGCATATTTATTCATCAAGACTTATTAATATACATTAATATACACATTAATATGCAAAGCCTCCATGGTAGGTGTTGGGACAAAACTGAGCCATGCTTTTAGGTACATTCTATAACACTAAGGAAGACAAATTCTAATTCTGGCTTTGAGAAGACAATTACAGAGAGGAAAAAAAGGAGTATAAGACAGGTGTGAAGAAATGGATCACCATGGGGCCTGGAACAAGAACAAGAAAACAAATCTTCCAAATTAAAATGAGAATCTACTGCTTCGTCACCTATAAAATAAAGACCAGTCAATAAATATATCTTTTTTTTTCCTTTTAAAGGCAAATAAAACCGGTATCTTGTACATGAGATTCTTAATGTAGTTATAAAAGAGGGAGAAGGCAGAAGAAATGCACAGGAAGAGGAAGTTGTCCACTCATGGTTGAAATCTGTGATCAGTGAGGGATAACTTTTTTGACCTTCTGGCTCTCTCTTATATAAGGACTTCAAAAGGTCTTAACCAGAACGGACGTCATGCAGAGGCAATAACCACCTCACTGTACGTTGTGATACGAGAATTGTCAAAAACACTCTTGCCTGAAATTCCCATGTTGAGTCACTTTATAGGTTAGAATATTAGAATATTATAGGTTAGAATATTTATAGGTTAGAATATTTAGAATATCTACTAAAATGCAAATATTTTAAATATTATGGCAACTGTCATTCAGAGTGTGGTCAATGAAGCCGTAGCATCACCTGAGACAACTTAGAAATGCAGATTCCCAGATTTCACGCAGACTTGCTGAATTAGAGTGTGCCTTTTAAGAAGGTCTCTGGGTGAACTACACCACATGAAACCTTAAGACACAATTTTGCATGTGCACACGTGCGCGCGTGCGCGCATGCACACACACTTGCACACATGCACACACGCACATTCCCCTGGAAGGTAATTCAGTAAAAGTTTGCTTGTCTCTTATACTTAGAGTATATTCACACTATCTTAAAAAGAACACAGAATTCCTAAATAACTTACAACAACAACAAACCAGCATTTGTGAATTAAGAGTAATAGGAAAGTTATGAATATTGGGACACAGCCAAAATGGCAAGCCCGAAGCTGACAATAGTCAGAGTATTTATAGAACCAGGGTCTGACAGCGAGCGTGAGCTCCGGCATACTGAGCTTGGGAAGAAACAGGAAAGGAGAGGAGGAGGAGGAATGAAAAGGCACAGGGGAAGACCACTTTATGATTCTCTTGATGGGTATCCCCAGGGTTTATGCAATTCGCCAACAGATTCGCTTCGAGATGCCATTTTACAATAAATTAACAATTCCCTAATTTGACCATCCCTTTCAGAGAGAGTAGGCAAGGCATATGTAACCCTGGTTTAGGAGTTCTCTAGCTTCTAGACCTCTCTGGGCTACTATCTCGCTTCGATGCTCTATAACAAGGCACTTAGCTCTCTGGGCTGTGGTCTCTCACCTGCAGAGAGGACGTTTGCACGGCAAGCTCTCTCCGATGGTTTCCAGCTAGAGCATGCCATGATTCTAAATGGCATCTTACCAACATATGCCAAATCATGTTAGAATCACACATTTCCAGCCAGACAGTACATTCAGCTGCTGCTAAGGAAACTGTTTTCTTTCAAAAAGAGACTATGTGCCCTATGAAGATGCTGTTTGGTGGAAGGGCTGCTCTTAAATGGTGTACCTCTTTTTATTTTGTACTCACCTGCCCCTCCTTCTTCTCCCCTTCAAAGTGTTACCCTCTTTACTAACAGACATTCCCTCAGAGTCAGTACCTGAGTGAAAGAATGCATAAGGGAGCTAGAATTGAAGCAGTAGAGCTGTTAAGTATATATTGTATAAACACACTCAAACATATATTCACATATGTGCAGCTGCATATTATATATAAGTTGTGAATAATACTTTTCTTGTCATCCTAACCTTTCACTAACTTTTCACTTAAAGTTAACTTAGTTGTAGCGATCACGGAAATTAATGGAAAGTATCTATGTCTCTGTATATGGAAAACATATTAGCCTGAGGGACATCTCTCACCAGGAAATTACTAAAGGAGATTGGCAGAAGAGACATGGCTTCTGGGTGGAGTGGAGAATTATCCCAGAACAGACTTGTATAATGCATGGGCATCTCCCCAGGAAGTCCCCAAAATCCTGGGAAGATGATCCAATAAAAAGCTACCTCCCTTAACAAGACATGGTGAACATCTGGAATTGTTGAATTTGTAGGGTTAATTATGGAAAGCTTTAGGGGGAAATGTAGTTGTTTTTTTCAAATGCTCTCATGAAAAAAATTTTTTTTATTAACTTCATGTTTTGATGAGAGTAGGATTAGCAACAGTGTCTAATGGTTTACAACACTGATAGAATGAGAAAGGATTATTCATGGAAGGGTAACACGACATTATACTTGGATCAGTTGAATTGGGATCCATTTTTAACTAATGACATCCTTGGTTAGACTTGCAGTGGATAAGAGAGTAATAAGATCCAGGAAAAAAAAAAGTCTCTGCCCTTTTTGCAAATATCCATCCATGCTGGAAAGAATAAATGAAACACAGGTGTTTCCACACGGTACCTCACAAGAATTCTCCCTTGAAAAATGGTCTCAGTTTCTCTCCAGTCAGTAGACTCACTCCAGGATCTAAAGTTCCCAACTTCTGAAAACTCCCTCTTGCCTTGTCATTTGAAAGCCTAGAGAAAACCTGCTTGATTAAGCATTCCACTATATATTCTTTCCACATTTCCATTCTTTCATCAATGTATTTCTTACAATGGCCACTGATGGTTTTCTTTTTATTCATTGATCACTGGTGGAAGCATCAAGCTCCTGGTCCACATATTTGCAGCTGGTGACACAACCATGTTATTTCACAGGCTCTGCTTTTTCTTTCTCTTTGCTGCTCAGCTCAACTCTACAAGCGCAAACATCTGAGTAGCAGCAAGACCTGCTGGTCTGAGCACAAGTCTGGGAGTCAGTAACTTTGAGTTCAAATCCCAGCTCTGACACATGTTTGTTCTGAAGATGTGAGCTGTCCTATAAAAGCACTCTCTGTGGTATTCACACAAGCCTGGAAACAACTGTGCTTCTGTGCTACCACAAAGAAATCTTTCTTGCAGCTTATGGCATTTTCAATAGTCATCTGATGGAGGTTTGGTCTGCCACAAAAAGTGTAGTGTAAGGCAGAGTGCAAGCAGCCCAGCTTGCCCTTCGGTGAGAATGACTTTGTCTGCTCAGTCCAGGAGGTGGCAAAAGGAGGATTTCAAGGTCAATTTCCTCACCTTTCAAACCTGTGATTTCATATTAGAGGATCAGGCTGTCAGCCTTTCTGTGTCAACAATTCTCTCTGGGAACGTTAATGTCACTTCTAAGCTTAATAATGACCCCAAAGTTAGGAATGTACTGTAAACATCCTGAATGTGATGAATAAGTCAAAATAAACAAGGATGATAAAAGCAAACTGTGCCTGAAATTATTTACAGCTAATACTGACTGCAAAATAAAGGGAAAACATAAGCTAAGATTGTATCCATTGAGGATCAAATCTGTATATGAAAAGGAAAGCATTTGGGGTGCCTGGGTGCCTCAGTGGTTAAGAATCTGCCTTCCTGACTTCACCTAAGGTCAGTCCTGGGATCAAACCCTACCTCCCTCAACTGGGCTCCCTGCTCACCAGAAAGCCTGCTTTTTCCCTCCCCCACCTCTCCCCTGCCTGTGCTCCCTCTCTCCCTGTGTCTCCCTCTGTCAATAAATAGATAAAATCTTTAAAAAAAAAAAAAAAAAAGCAAGGAAAGGAAAGCATTTAATCAAATATGCAGATGTATCGTCTTCATGCTATGAAACTGAAAATTTCCGGTCTAGTCAACATATAACCCAACACAAATCTTCTGAAAATTAACTTCTTAATGAAATTTTTAAAATATAAAGTTTCAGCATTTTCTTCTGCAAAATAAGTATAGCATCATCTCTTACTCGTATCACAATACCCTAATGGGTTTAAATATGATTTTTATGTTAAAGAAATGAATTGCAAATCACTATAGAACCATCAGATTCAGCCCCAGTCTTAAAAGTATTTGTTCAGTTATTCTAAGCTATCGTGATTTTTGCTTTCCTCTAGTGCAGTGGTCCTCAACTTGGCTGCACATTGAAATCATCCAGGAAGCTTTTTAAAAATTTCCAATTCCCAGCCCCATCCTAGACCAATTAAACTAGAAGATTTAGGGGTGGAACTGAGAAATTACTATCCTCAAAGGGTGCTTCGAACGTGTGGGTAGAGCAGAGAACCACTAATGGAGTGCAAATCTAGTTATGTAATAATAAACTGAAAAGCCAACAGTTAACAAATGAAAGCTAGGCATGCTCCAGGATGTGATGCAAACATTTTCCTAACCTTTATATTTCTTCCTATGTGCAGTTTTCCACTAAGCTTCTAATTATTATCTTACCTAATAAAGCTTGGAAGACCAAAGGACTAGTGAAGAGAGAAAATCGGGACGAATTCCCAAATTTCCACAATTTGGACTAATTAGAAAAGCCTATCTAAATTAAGGGAAATTCAACATGTTAAGATACTTTTAAAAGAAATGTTAGTTTTCTGCCTCAAAATACCATCTTTACTCAAACAAAGGCTTATAAGCTTAACCAAATGCATCTTTCATTCATTGAGTGAAGTTTGTAGAGGGCCGTCAGGGATTTCCTTCAACAAATAGGTTTTTTAAATATGTGTCAAATCACTGTGCTGTGTATTTGAAACTAGTGTAACATGTGTGTCAACTACACTTTAATAAAAAAAATTTTAATAAAATAACATGAGAAAAATTAAAATAAAAAATAAAATGTGTCATTAGCAAGTAAGTCACAGCAGAATATTATCTGCATAGAAGAAGTTAATATATTTGTAATAATGATCAGATGAATATGACAAATATTATATTTGTAGAAGTCCTTATTTTCCTGTCCTAAGAAGTCCTAATTCTTCCCAACTACAGGTGGGAGATTCTGATCTTTCTTCTACCTGTAGAGTCAGCTGCAGATACTCACTCTCATTTCTCATGCCAGCTCTCTGTTTTTCTATCTCTGTCTCTGTCTCTCTGTCTCTCTTGTTCACACACACAATCTTTTATTTTTTTTATTTAAAGATTTTTATTTATTTATTTGACAGAGAGAGATCACAAGTAGGCAGAGAAGCAGGCAGAGAGAGAGGAAGGGAAGCAGGCTCCCTGCTGAGCAGAGAGCCTGATGCGGGACTCGATCCCACAACCCGGAGATCATGACCTGGGCCGAAGGCAGCGGCTTAAACCCACTGAGCCACCCAGGCGCCCAATACACACCATCTTTTAAAATGTACATGTGTTGGGACGCCTGGGTGGCTCAGTGGGTTAAAGCCTCTGCCTTCGGCTCAGGTCGTGATCCCAGGGTCCTGGGATCGAGTCCCGCATCGGGCTCTCTGCTCGGCAGGGAGCCTGCTTCCTCCTCTCTCTGCCTGCCTCTCTGCCTCCTTGTGATTTCTGTCTATCAAATAAATAAATAAATCTTTAAAAAAAAAAATAAAATAAAATAAAATGTACATGTGTCATCATTTCAATTCCCTAACTAGCAGAGCCTAGAATTAGTCTACATCTACTACATCTACTGGGCTGGGCATGAGAACTGGCACTTTTTAAATTTTTTTTAAAGATTTTATTTATTTATTTGATAGACAAAGATCACAAGTAGGCAGAGAGAGAGAGAGAGAGGAAGAAGCAGGCTCCCTGCTGAACAGAGAGCTGGATGCGGGGCTCAATCCCAGGTCCCTGGGATCATGACCTGAGCCAAAGGCAGAGGCTTTAACGCACTGAGCTTCCAGGTGCCTGAGAAATGGCATCTTAACCATCGCTGAGACTATCTTGTCTCATCACCATTTGACTCAACTATCTTGTCTCATCACCATTTGACTCAGAGCTAGACTGTCAGACTTGCCAGTCAGGGATAATAAAATTTTATAAGAATTAGAGTTATTACTGGAAATGTAATGAGAAAACCAATTATCAGAACTCTTCCTAAGAAGATACTATATTCCATTGGTGGGAATGAGCCACCTTCTGAGGAAGGAGAAATAAGATCATCAAGGATGCTGTTTGCCAAAGAGTAAGAATTTGGCTAATTGCCGAATTTTTGAAGTGAATAAGCTTGGGACTGTGGTGGGCTTGCTCAGAACCATGTTAGAGAGGCTAGGCACTGCCACCATTAGTACTCAGTCTCCACCTTCCTGCCTGCCCCTTGCTTTTCTTTTAAGTCAGTGGTCCTCCAAATGAGATCTCCAGACCTGCAGTGTCTCCTGGTTTACCTACAGAGAATAGATTCTTCCTGTGCAAACTGAACATGTTCAAACAGGACAACTGTGTAAGAAGCTATCACAGCAGCCCAGGAGAGAGATGGTAGTAGAATGAGCCAGAGTGGTAGCAATGGAGATTAAGAGAAATGGTCAGATTCTGAATGTGTTATGAATATAGACACACAGATTTGCTATTGAATTGGTCATGGGGTATAGAAGAGAGAAAGGAATCAATGACAACTCCAAGTTCTCTGAATTGATCAACGAGAGGATCCAGGTGACATTAGAGGAGATAACAAAACTGGTAGGAACAGACTGAGAAATTCAGTTTGGGATGCGCTTTATTCAAAACCACTACTGGATAGCTCCCAGAAGATGTAACATAAATAGTACCTGTAAGAGCATGGAGTTCATGGAACAATTCCAGGCTAGAGTTGTACATTTGTGAATAGTCAGTGCATAGATGGTATGTAAAGCCATGAGCCTGGATGACCCCAACAATCAATTCAGGCATAGAATGGAAGAAGTCCAAGAACTGAGCCTTAGGAAAAGCCAGTAAAGAGAATAAAGACAGGAACCAGAAAAGGAGGATTTCTTGGTTCATGGCTTTCTGTGACTAATTTGAGATAGAATTAGATGAGTTAACAAATATAGAGCACTTACCAAATGCTAGGTGCTATTTCAACTAAAATGTCAAAGTCTTATAATACTAAGTTGCATTAATAATGATGATAAGATTGATAAGGAAAGCCTGTCCTCACTAGGGAAGGGTGATTTTACTTAAAATACCCTAGTTTCCAAATAAAGAGTGTCCAAGTTAAGGATGATGATTCACTGTTCTTATTCAACTTGGAAAAAGATCTACAAAATAATATATCCACTATCTTAAACTTTCATTCCATTTACCTCAACAGCCAACAACACTATGAAATTTGCCCTGACTGTAATCCTTCAAAATTTATCTTACATTCGGTCTACTACTCCATGTATTTTTCTGTTTCTCCCAACTATATGTTTACTCCCTTCTTAACCTGCCACAAAAGTAGGGTTGGCTTACTTTTATAGCACCTACTCTACTTCAATTAATAAAAATCATTTACATTTTTTCCCAATTCCTTGCCCTCCCTGCCTGCCTGCCTGCCTTCCCTCTTTCATATACTTACCATTCATTCCATCAACAAATAAGAATGCACAAGGTACTGTGCTCAAGACATGTGATCTTTATATTTCTTCATATATCCAATCTCCTGGCAGGAGCTTTGCAGATTTTAGGAGACCAATTAAATATCTGATAACTTAAAAAATAGTTTTCTCAGTTATTATTTAAAACATCTTTGCTCTAGTTCTGTCTTTTCTCTGAAATTAAATATCTGAGCAAATCCATAGGCATAATGAAGAAATAGCAAATAGAAAGAACACTTAGACCATGGCTTGGTAACTCCCAATTTCAAATCTTGTTCGGTAAGGAAAAAGACAAAGCATTGCTATGAGTCTCAAAGTGAACTGCATAAATTCAGTCCCAAAAATACAATCAGAATTTGTTCCTTATATAAATTTGATCCCCTTACTTCTGTCATCAAGTATCAGAGTTAATATGTTCCTCAGGTTGTGTTTTCAGAACTGGGAGTTCATTCCCAAGTGGCTGATTTACTCCCAAGACTAGCTCATTAGCAGCTGTAGCCTGCCTTTTGGTTCTTTTTTTTTTTTTTTTTAACCACTGAAGTTTAATTATTGTACAACAAATAAGCAACATCTACTGTTGTATATATGAACAAAAGACTACATTTTGAACCAGATACTTTTTACCTTTTTCATGATCCTCACTTTCTTTTACTCCAATTAAATATTAATATTAAAAATCCTTCTCTAGTCCTAAGTTCCAATGATCAGAACACAAAATTTTATTTATGGGTAGAGATATATTTATGCAAAAACATCCCATCATGTGGGAAATAAAATGATATAAGTGAATATAGCATGTTGTCTTTGCACTGGATATTACAAGTGTTATATGCTATAATGATAGTAGGCTTTTAAATTTCTTTATTTAAAGTATTACTTATCTGCACAAGATAAACTTCATATTTGGATTTGGGATCCATGAATACCTAGAAAGTAATAAATATGAGATTATATTTGTAACCAAAAGAAAAATGCTTTTTCTTTTCTGTTGACAGAACAACTGAAACAAAATTACATTATGTTGGCAAATATGGCATAATATATTTGTCCAAAGGAGTAAAAGAACAAAACTTTGTCAAAGATATGTTTCATCCACCAAAGCCTGTAAAAAGTTCTCAATTATATGTCCTTATGTATAAACTACAAACACTGGAAGCAAAACACTTGAAAGTATTGTTACCTTGCACATTAGAAATCTTACCAAAATTTACTTGGTTACTTATATCAGAACAATAAAAAATAAAATCCTTTTATTATTAAACAATGATTTTTATCCTTTAATCAAAGTAGATTTTAAGTAGAATAAATTACTTTTGAGCATTGTCTATTAGAGGTTCATTCATAAATAAAATAGAACAAAAACAGAAAGTTCGACACCCTGAACTTACACAGATATTTGAGAATTAGAAATGATAATGTATACAAATGTTTTCATTAACAAATTGAAATCCACTATAGACTAAAAACATATGAAATATATGGCTTTGCTTTTCATTTTTTAGTTTTTATTAAATACATATGCAGAACAGTGCATAAAACAGTCATTATAGGGACACCTGGGTGGCTCAGTTGGTTGGACGACTGCTTTCGGCTCAGGTCATGATCCTGGAGTCCCAGGATCAAGTCCCGCATCGGGCTCCCAGCTCCACGGGGAGTCTGCTTTTCCCTCTGACCTTCTCCTTGCTCATGCTCTCTCTCACCTCCTCTCTCTCAAATAAATAAATAAAATAAAATAAAAAAACAGTCATTATACAGTTTAAAAAATTTTTTAAAGATTTTATTTATTTATTTGACAGACAGAGATCACAAGTAGGCAGAGAGGCAGGCAGAGAGAGAGGGGGAAGCAGGCTCCCTGCCGAGCAGAGAGCCCGATGCAGGGCTCCATCCCAGGACCCTGAGATCAGGACCTGAGCCGAAGGCAGAGGCTTAACCCACTGAGCCACCCAGGTGCCCTCAGTTTAAAATTTTTAGTATAATTACTAACTCTTATATAACCATCATGGATCAAAAATAGGGCATTGTCAACCCTACAACAAACAGAGAATTCCTGAGTCATGGAACAAGGAGAAGAAGGCAGGCAGGCACCCTGGAAGGCAGGAAGGCAAAAAGAAAGTAAGACAAAAAGGATAGAAGTAATGTAAGTAGTTAATCTAATCCACTAAAATAAATTCTATTTTGGTATAAAAGTATAAAAGGAAAATGTAAAATTAATCCATTTAAAGTAAATCATAACTATCTGAGAAAAATATTAATACAAATAAAATTTATCTTATAGATTCAGAACCATAAGTAATTCAGGAACAATAACATAAATTTATTTCTTAAGTCAGTATTATAATCCTGTTATTAGATCATCTAATGGAAGAATGTACCTATAATTCCATGTAATGTAAGATGAATACAAGTTTCATATTTATAAGGTTTCTCCAATAATACCTAAGTGTGAGGAAAAATCTCAGACAACTCGAAAATTGCACTGTCACATTACCAAAAAATTGCAATATCAATAGGTTCTTAAAAGAGTCATCGTCGGACACGACTTATCTTAGGTCTGGCATATAACCAGTCTGAATTTGTAAATGTTTTTTTGTGTAAACACACACAGTTAGAATAGATAAAATGGAAAACATCCAACATACTGTACTGGTTTGAGAATGTGGAGACAGGATTCAGTTTCAAGTCTTGCTTTGAGCTTGCTATCTGACCTTCAGTAAATCACTTAACCTCAGCTGAGTCAGTTTCTTCTCCTTAAAATGAAGAAGACACGTGTTTATTTACTAATCGCCTCGTTCAGTCAGCAAGTATTTATTGAAAGCCTACTATGTGCTTTGAACTATTTTAGACACTGACAATGCAACAGTAAATGTGTATCTTACCTCCTTGTATATATGCAGACAGGATGGGTGTAAACCCCTAAGCCAGAAAGCAAATAAGAAAAACAAACAAACAAAAACAAGAGGTGCTATGAAGAGAATCCACCTGGCAACCTAATTTCTGAGAAACTGGAATTTTTCTCTTTAAGTTTTCACAGTTTTACACTAGGGAGGGAAGGTTCACTTGTTTCTAACCATATTCACTTTCATCTAAGCTAATGCTCACCTACTCCCAGAGAAACGTTGGTATCTCACACAAGACATTTCATTCACTCACAGAAAATCTACATAACTGCTAGGGAATTGCATGAGGGAAAATTTTCTCCTCAACATGAAAGAGCAAGAAGTGATGAGCTAACCTTTGGTTTGCTTGTTTTGAACATAATATATTGCCTGAGTTTTCCAGGGTGAAGAGCTCACTCTACTTGAGCATGAACAGAAAAAGTAAATAACTAAACCCAGGAGGAGAGGCTCCTAAAAGCTGTTGCCTTCTTTCCTCACAAAGATTGATTTTAGAAAATTCAAGTTTCTCTTCCTCCCCTAAGAGCCCTCCTTAAAACTTTGCATAAGGACATCGGCCATTAGCTCACAGAATATAATTTCCACAAATTAGGGATATATGGTGTATATTTGTTGTGGAAAACAGATCAATCTACTTTCAAACCTTAACAGGCCTTGTCTACATGCAAAGAACTATTTAGAAGAATTCAAACCATCAAATGGAGGAAAGCATGTGAATAAAATAATAATATTTGATTTTGGAAATATAAGCAAATGAACAAATAGACCTCCACTACTATGTCCACAGCAAAATCAGGCCTTGCACAAAGAAGGTTCCTGCCATAGAAGGTTCCTAGCTCTCTACAAATGGACCACAGAACTAGAAAATCCCATTGCTGTCCCATAGTACGATATCTGATTCATAAAGATGAATTTACACAAGAGAAAAAGAAAGCAGTAAAATTATGGAGAAACATGAGAGAGAGAGAGAGAAATCTAACTTGAGAACCATTAATATAACAACAGCTGCCCTTTCATCTTCAAATTTCCCTTTTAGGAAAATGACTAGCATATCTATAACTAGTCCTTCCTCCAAGGTCCACACGCTCATTTCTAACCATCTTTTGAATAATTCTACAGACGGAACCAAGCATATCTAAATATATTCATTTACATACCAAAATGTATTCATTTTTAGGATTCACCTTTTCATGATTGTTCAATTTGTAAAATCTGCTCTCACTTTCTAAAAGTCTTCTTCATTATAGTCAAAACTGGAAACAGGTTTTCCTTTCTTTCTCTGTTACTGTTTGCTAGCATGATATCCAGTATCTAATAGGTGGAACCTCTTCTAGATATATATACAACCTTTCATCAAAAACTTCCGGACTTTTTCTCAAAATTCAAGTCAAACCAGAGTCCCACTGAGAGAACAAGGTCTCAGTCCAAGCCAGAACTCACTTATTAACAAACACAAGTTTGTCTGTTTTGGGGTTTTGTTTTTGTTTTTGTTTTTGTTTTTTTAATCTGGAAGGTAACAGTGGCTGCACCAGTTTGCATTCCAACCAAGAATGCATGAGGGTTCCTGGGCGCCTGGGTGGCTCAGTGGGTTAAGCCGCTGCCTTCGGCTCAGGTCATATCTCATGCTCCTGGGATCGAGTCCCACGTCGGGCTCTCTACTCAGCAGGGAGCCTGCTTCCTCCTCTCTCTCTGCCTACTTGTAATCTCTCTCTGTCAAATAAATAAATAAAATCTTTAAAAAAAAAAAAAAAAGAATGCATGAGGGTTCCTAAGCAGCGGTTGTGGAAGACAGTGTAGTGGTCCCTCAAAAAATTAAAAATAGAATTACCATATTATCCAGTCAGTAATTACACTACTCAGTATTTACCCAAAGGATATGGAAATGCTAATCCAAAGGGATATAAGCATCCCTATGTTTATCACAACAATAACCAAACTATGGAAGCAACTGATCAATAGAGGAATGGATAAAGAAGATGTGTTATATATATTCAATGGGATATCATTCAGCCATAAAAAAGAATGAAATCTTACCATTTGCAATGACATGGATCAAAACTAAATTCCATATGAGTGAAATAAGTCAGTCAGAGAAAGACAATTACCACTTTATTTCACTCATATGGAATTTAACAAAACAAAGGAGCAAAGGAAAAATTAAACAGAGAGACAAACCATGAAAGAGACTCTTAAATACAGAGAACAAACATATGGTTGGTTACCAGAGGGAGATGGGTGAGGTATGGGTAAAATAGGTGACAGAAATTAAGAGCACACTTATCTTGATGAGCATTAAGCAATATAGGGAGTTGTTGAATCACTATATTTCACACCAGACAAGAATATAACACTGTGTGTTAACTACACTGGAATTAAAATAAATTAAATTAAAAAATAAAAAATCTAGAACTAAACACTCAGCAGCCAGGGAAAAAGTAGAAAATTCCAAATTCTAACAGAGTAACATATATCACACGACCTTGAGAGAGTCTGCTCACCTTTCTTCATCCCATTTTTCTCCTCTACAAAAAGTAATCTTGGTCTTATACAGTTAAAGAAATAAAAAATTAAGTCAGTGATTTAAGCCAGGGAAAGGCACAAGTACCATTTAAGCTAGTTGTGATAATTAGGGCTATGAATACAGAAAGGGGGAGCCATGAGGTACCTACAGGTATCAGCTAGTCTCATAATAAAGGTCAACAAGTTTTTGTCAAACAGAAGAGCTAAATCAGTGTTTCCCAAAGTTTGCCGCCTGGGAAACCAAGTCCCAAAGAGGTTATCTCTTAAAAGAAAATGCTGTAGTCAAGGGAACGTAGATTAAAAAGATATCTAATATTTTTGACATAAGTTTCCTGAACTTCCTTGACCATAGAACCCTTTTTGTCAAAAACTATCTAATAAAAGAAGTTTCTAGCCTAATTTAAATTAGTATTAATAATATGTGTTTAATTTCCCCAAGTCCATGAAGTATTATCTTTTTTATCTGTGCTCTCACCCCATGGAATCCATAGTTGATTCAGCCTAAAGTAAGTGGAGTTTAGGTTTTTTCCACATTATTAAATGGAGTTTTACTGTGGCATTTGTAGCACTCCTTATTTAAATCTTGCAAGAAGTGCTTTCATTTACTTTATCTCCTTTTCAATCACTTACATATTCACCCAGACTTCCTATTTGAAACAACTTCTCAAGGACTTTTGAAGAATACTGTTTTATAACACCAGGATATTTAGAAGAAATATTTCCTTCTTCCTATGAGTTTATTTTGCTCTTCTAACATTATCTGACAGAACTTCACCTTTGCATTTGATGAAGCCTCTTTCAGGGTGTGTTGACATGTCAGTTGATGGTCTAGCAACTCTATTAAAGATCTGTAGCTGTTAAAGTGCTGCTTTTCTAAAAATGTATATACCACTTGAAAAATCAATCCAGAGCATTCTACCATTCAACCCTCACACCTAAGCAGTGATATCAATTTCACTGTCAAAAATGAAATAACTGGAAACTTGGTTGACCAGATTCTACCACTCTCCATCCCAGACCAGGATACCAAACTATTACCTCACCATCCAAAGTTGTCAGTTTTTTGCTCTACCTAGTCCTGGAGCCCTCAACTGTCTTATACTCATGCTTGTACCCTCTTCTGTTATTATTTGAAATATCAAAACAGTTTAATAATACAACTAAAGATAAATTTAAATTACCTTAATATGAAACATGCCTATTTCAGGGGCACCTGGGTGGTTAAACATCTGACTCTTGATTTCAGTTCTGGTCAGTTCTGTTCATGATCTCGAGGTCCTAGGATCCAGTTCCATGTCAGGCTCCATGCTCAGCAGGGATTCTGCTTGAGGATTTCTCTCCCTCTGCCCCTGCCCCCTGCTCATTCTCTCTCTCTCTCTCTCTCAAATAAACTAATAAATATTTTTATTGTCTATTTCAAGCAACATTTTTTGTGCATCTCCTCGAAATTCTGAGAAAAACTCTGGAACCAAGTACAAGGAATGGAGCTGGGGAAATGGATATTAGTTAATAATACCAGAACTAGGTTACTTACAGTAGTTTTTAATTGATGTTGGTGCCTTTCTTTCTGATCCTACTTCCTGCAATTTCTCTTCACAATTACCATTCATTCATCTTTGGAGTTTTACCAGCATTTATGTTTTTTTATACTTCATATATTTGAAGAATTATATATAAATTAAAGCGAAAAATGAAGCAAACTCTTTGAATATTTACTAATTATTAACACATCTAGATCAATCCACATTTTCTAAAATCCTGATGGAAAACACTGACATTTAAGGGTATATTCTAGGGGCACCTGGATGGCTCAGTTAAGTGTCTGCCTTTGCCTCAGGTCATGATTCCAGAGTCCTGAGATCAAGCCCCACTTCCGGGTCTTTGCTCAACAGGATGTCTGCTTCTCCTTCTGCCCACTGCCCACTAGCTCATTCTTGCCCTGTCCCCCCTCACTTTCTCTCTCTCTCTGAAATAAAAATCTTTTTAAAAATTTTTTTAAATTCAAAAAGAAATTTTTAAAGGATGAATTCTATAAAATAGTTTTGAGGTTGGGGTGCCTGAGTGTCTCAGCCCTTAACTGTCTACTTTTGGCTCAGGTCATGATCCCAGGATCCGGGATCGAGCCCCGCCTCAGGGTCCCTGCTCAGCGGGAAGCCTGCTTCTCCCTCTCCCACTCCCCTTGCTTGTATTCCCTCTCTTGCTATCTCTCTCTGTGTCAAATAAATAAATAAAATCTTAAAAAATATATATGTGTGTGTGTGTGTATAAATATATATATGTATATATATATATATATATATTTTTTTTTTTTAATAAAAAAAGTAGTTCTGAGGTCAAATGACTTGGGGGTGCTCAAAAGAGTTTAGAAACACTGGTTTAAATGAAGCCTGGTTTAAACAAGTCCTTACTACCTTAGGACTTCTCAGATTATTCAATATACAGTATATTCAGAATACAAAATCTGGTCTTGAAATTGTTCCAGTTAGTATACTCACATACAAAAATCACCCCAAAATTTCATAGCATAAAACAAGCATTTTTATTATGCTCAGAAACCGTGAGTCAAAAATCAGAGTACAGCTTGTTTCTGCTTTTTGATATTTTGGGCCTCAGCTGTGAGTGATTGAAATAGCCAGAGCTAGGACAGCTAAGGCCAGAGATGTGCTTTCAAGGTGGTGCCTTCACACACACATGCAACACCGTGGAATGGATGGCTGCAAAGCTGGCTTCAGGTGAAGTGATTAGCTGAGCACAGGTATGCATGGCCTCTCTTAGCCTGGGCCCTCAGCATAGTAAGGCTTCCCACGTGGCATCTGATTGTTCCGGCAAACATGTCAGAACACCCATGCCTTTTATGATCTAGCAAGCCACAGAGTAACACTTCTGCCACACTTTCTTGGTTTTAGGAGTCACTGGCCCACCCAGGTACAAGAGGAGTGGGCAGAGACCCCATATCTCAATGGGAGAACTGCCAAAAAAATTAATTTAAACTGTCACAGAAAGACTGTACAAAAAGTTTCTAACATCTTTTTCCACCAAAAACCCCTCTAGACTTCATCTCTCAGATCCTCATGAGATAAAGTGAATTGGCATAATAAGATGGTTTGGGGCAACTCAGAATATAAACTTAAAGAATGACATAGCTTAAGAGCTGGAGCTTGAAAGAAAATGGAGAGTGAGTACTGGTGTGAGTACCTTCATTTTCGCAGAAAAGAGAAAAATAAGCAAATACAAAATGTGAGATTTGGTTGAAAAACTAAGAAGGGGTCTTATCATTTGTGAGGTCCGATCAAATTTCCATCTATTATTGACATTATTCAGACCGGTTACCTAAATATATTAGTAAAAAGCACATGTTGTAGCAGATCAGCAATTCATATCTAGGTGTCATGGACCAATCTTCCTGAGATATGAATGAATTAACTTTTCAAGTGGGTATTTGCATCTGTGTCTTCCTTCTGTATTAGTCTATCATCCATTCATGCAGTCATTTAACAAGTAAGTCTTGAGTACTTTCCATGTGTCTGTCCTGCACTGGTTGCTGAAAACACATCGATAAATGGTATTTGTTGGTTCCTGCTCTTAGACAACACAGTCTAAAGCAATGTCCTCACCTTCACTTGTTCAACTTCTTTTTTTAGGCAGTTGCTATCACAGTAGAAGCTTAAAATCTACATACGTTAATTAAATGTGGGCTCAATGATTAGACAAGCAAACAAAAAACCCACAAAACAGTGTTTTAATAAGTCATGGAATGAATGGTATAGATGATAAGTAAGTTCCAAGTAAAAAGGGATCACTATGGAACTGTGCAAACTAAGATTTCATGGAAGTGCTTTAGAGATGTATCCACTAATAAAAGATAACTAAAACCAAATACTGAGATTATTTGTACCAATTTACATTTTCAAAGGTATGTGACAATTAAGAATTGTGTCATGTAGGGGCATCTGGGTGGCTCAGTGGTTTAGGCCTCTGCCTTCGGCTCAGGTCATGGTCTCGGGGTCCTGGGATCAAGCCCCTCATCAGGCTCTCTGCTAGGCAGGGAATCTGCTGAAGCCTACTTCCTCTCTCTCTCTCTGCCTGCCTTTCTGCCTACTTGTGATCTCTTTCTCTCTCTCCCTGTCAAATAAAATCAAATAACTAAAATCTTACAAAAAAAAAAAATGTATGGGCGCCTGGGTGGCTCAGTGGGTTAAGCCGCTGCCTTTGGCTCAGTTCATGATCTCAGGGTCCTGGGATCGAGTCCCGCATCGGGCTCTCTGGTCGGCAGGGAGCCTGCTTCCTCCTCTCTCTCTCTGCCTGCCTCTCTGCCTGCTTGTGATCTCTCTCTGTCAAATAAATAAATAAAATCTTAAAAAAAAAAAAATGTGTCATGTAACACATAAAGTATGGGAAATGGTATGGGCTTTTTTAACTTACTTAAAATTAAACTGTATTTAGCTCCCAGTCTCCACTGATGAAGTGAAAAGACCAACATTGGTAATTGCTTCACTGCATTCCACTCCCCTGTGTGCCTTTTTCTCCCTCCTCCCTCCCCCAGTCCTCCCCAACCCCATTCTTCTCACTCATTAATTCATTTTATATTGTACCAAGACATCAGAACTTACAAAGTCCAGGAAAAACAGAGCAAATTTTCAATCAGGGAGTCATTCATAGCCATTGCTAGAAACAGTCACTGTCCTTGTTAACAGAGTTCACCCAGAGGTGGCTGCTACTGGCTCCATTCCGTGTTGTCCAATTCTCTCTATGGACTTTCTCGTCTGTCAGGTCAATATTGGGGCTTATTGCCCAGGCTTTGGGGTCACTTCCATATTAAAAAAAGCTTGTGTAAACTTTTCCCCAGCGTAAAGAGAACTAGAACACAAAAACACTAAGCACTGGCTGAACTTTCAGCCAGAAAATGTGTAAAATTATTTTTTTCATTCTGTTGTTGATAAATCTATTCCAGCAAAAAGCCCAAGAACAAGGTATAAAATTATTAATATATCGCTCTGCTATCAGTGATAACTGTACTTTTTCTTACATCTAAAGGTCATCAACTTGCAGAAAAGAGCTACTCTGTTAAAAGGGGAGATCAAAGCACACAAATCTTGAACACCTATTAGCTGCACAAATGTGAGACAAAATATGTAGATAGCTCTGGTAATAAGAAAATGAAAAGGCATTTCTGTTTAGTTATACATCTAACATATGTAATATCAATCACTTTGCTCTAACTATGCTGTCATTTTTTGAACTATTTGGTGTCCATTGTAATTTATCCAATCATAATAAATTCATTTTACTTTGGAGATTATAGCCTAGATATCATCATCCAATTTGTATATTTTTTAGGATCAATTGCTTACCAATATTGTGAATTTTTTTTCCTACTTTGAAAACTCCGTTGAAAGAATAGTTTTTCATAATTTACAGAAGCCCATAGCAGTAATCCTGGGGGTTTTTCCCTTTGCCTTTTTGAAGGACACACTTTTAATGTGGCATCTATCTCAGTATCAGAGATTTCCATTGTTATCAACATGTTGCTTCAATCTATCTTTAATCTGTGCCACCAACTGAGGAATATTAACCATATTTTACATTTCAGTAGTCAATCTGCCTTTTCTATTTCCTTGGTGAATAAAATACTTCGGTGTAATTCTTGACTGATCATATTACCAAATGGCGTTGGTATTGGTATAAAAATAATATTATTTAAATATGATTTCTCAGATGAGAGCATCATTTTACAGGAAGTTAAAATCACTCCCATCAGGGATATAACAAAGTTAAGTGTTTTACCCAGCACACTGAGCCATTAAGATAATCAAAAACTTTTTTCCTACTTTCCAATCTTTATGCCCACCTTCATCCCCGCTCCTCGCTCAGCAGTCTGTCTCCATGAATAGACTCTGCACATTTAACTACATCTACCAAAACAAGCTCCACAGCCCCAGAGATTTGTGGAACATTATTGCTCAAAAATTCTTGGGAGGTTTGGAAACTTGGTTGCAAATTGGAATCACCTAGGGAGCTTTAAAAAATGCCTGTTGCCTGGGTCACGCCCCAGAGATTCTAATTTAATTGGTAGAAAGTGAGGCCTAAGCATCAGGATTTTTAAAAGCTCCCCAGGTGATTCTAACACGCAGACGAAATTGAGAACCACCATTCTAAACCTTTGTTTTACAGATAAAACAATTAACCCTATCAGTGACACATGCAAATTTAATGCTAGCACTAAAGCTAAAACTTGAGTCTTCAGAGTTCCAGTTAATAACTCATTTCAGTAACCCAAGTGTTTTCAAATGTGTTTCCCCGTGCCCGGGGCTCCTTGTAGCTACTACAGTAGGGCCCACAGATATAAAGGGGATAAAAGTCAGAGGTCTAGACCCACGGTAACCTCAACAAGAGCAGCTCTGATTTTTTTTTTTTTTTTTTTTTAATATACAGGGCTTGATTTGCAAGATTTTTCAGAGTAAAAAGGAGTTTTAAACAATTGCAAATAGTCCATATATAAGTAGGAGATATCCTTTTAAGGAAAAAAATAAAAGAGAGAGAAGAGAGAGAGAAAAAAAAGCAAGTCCAGGGAAGGGAAGGGGAGAAAAAAAGGAGGCTCACTTCAGCAGTACATATACTAAAATTGAAATAATACGGAGACGATTAGCATGGTCCCTACATATAAATAATACAAATACATTAAGTTTTCCATTAAAAAGGAAAAAGAAATAAAATTATGGCTTTTTTTTTTTTTAATTATGGCTTCTTAAGGATGGCCAGGGCTAGTGGACAAAATTGTATATGTCAAAATATAAATCTGAGGATTTTTTCTGTTTCAATCTGAGACGATGAAGTTTTTGAGGCCGGAAAGTAACTGCTTTTGACATCCCAATGTATATTTTGCAATTCTCCAGGATGGCTGTGTTCCTTCCAAGGTGTGAGGTGGATTAAGACGGCCCCTAAGGAACACAGTTTTGAGAAGGTGAAAGAATTTTTCATCAAACAAATGAAACATTAAACAAATGTTTTATTAAACAGTTCCCCATTAAAGGGAAACTGCGTGAGATGGAAGGTCGGGAGAGGAGGCCAGAAAAGGCTGTAGGAGTAACGGCAGGAAGCTGGACAGAGAATGCCAAGACAGGAATTCAGATTCCTAGAAGAAACTAGACTTATATTTACTTCATAGACTAAATAAAAAAGGCAGACAGCCTGAGAAGAGAATGGAAGATGGCTATTTCACTGACATAAACTTTGTCTGGAAAACCTCCATCCTTTAACCTTTGGAGCAGGCTGGAACAATGAAAAAGTCAAGCCACAATGCAGAACATGCCTATTCATCACAATGACATTGGCTAAGACTCATTGACATCTACTGAAATCTCAAAAGTTGTTACATAGCACTTGTCTTTATACTTTTGCTTATTCACATCTTTCTGTCTATGAATTTCCAGCAGTCATCCATTCTTTTATTTTTTCTTAAGATTTTATTTTATTTATCTGACACAGCGAGAGAGAGATCACAAGGAGGCAGAGAGGCAGGCAGAGAGAGAGGGGAAGCAGGCTCCCCGCTGAGCAGAGAGCCTGATGTGGGGCTCGATCCCAGGACCCTGAGACCACGACCTGAGCTGAAGGCAGAGGCTTTACCCACTGAGCCACCCAGGTGCCCTCATTCTTTTATTTTTATTTTGATATGTTTATATTCCCCATTAGTATATAAAATCTCACTGGTGTATTTCTGTTATTAATAACTGGAATTAATATATAATTTATAAGAATAACTAACATACATTAATCACCTACCACATGCCAAAAACCACGAGTGTCAATGCTGTAAATATTACCTCTAATGCCCACAAGAACACTATGAAGTTAATGTGATCTACTTCCTACTCCTGGGGAATCTCGGGCTCAGAAAGGCTATTATAGCCCAAGGTCACACAACTTTAAACTATTTCTGTTTACATTTTCAAAGCACCAGTCACTGTAATATGCTATTATTTTATTATTTAAAAAAATTCTAGTTAATCACTGATTCAGTTGGTATACTTTCAGTTGTCAGTGAAAGAAATTCAACCAAAAACTAGCTTAAATGAAAAGGCACCTAAATGTCTTACATTCCTGAAAAGTCTAAGAGGTGCTGACTTTAGACTCCACTAGATAGACCTAGGTCTTCAAAAATACCATCAGTAAATTTTCTCTTTCTTGCTCTTGGTTCTGCTTTCTTCATTCTGTTTTGTCCTTAGACAGAGTTCTCTCCATGTGATGGTAACAAGAGCTCCCAGCAGCTACAACTTAAAACCTAGCAACTAAGGAGTAGAGGATATACTCTTTCCTGAAAGTTCCAGCAAACATTTTTGGTAGGGCTCCTATTGGCCATGTTTGGATCACACATACATCTCTAAATCAATCAAAATAACCCAACTAACTGGCCAGGCCATGGAAATGTGCTCATAGCTCAACCCTGTGGTCAGTGGTAACTTCTAGAATGCTGGGGAAGAGGAAGCTTGCCAATAAACCATATACCTATTACAGTCGATGAGATAAAAATGTTAGCTACTCCATACAGTTACTAGGCAAGAAACAGTTCTCTGTCCATATCCTTCAAAGAAATTACCATTCATAAAATGATCACCACCCCCAAGAAAGATTTTTTTAAACCTTAGTTTCAACCATTTTGTTGCATTGGTAACTCTACTATGCTCACCCGTTATACTCAACCCATTAGTTTTAAAAAGGAGACAATCCCATCAATAAAAGCATCAGGCTAGTAGCCAAACTCTAAACTGATATATGCACTGAAAGAGCTCAATCTGAGAGAAACTTTATGTTAAAAAATCTGAATTTAAACAAAATGTTGTATTGCTTCTCCGAGATTGTTGGGATTATAATCTCTTCAACTCATACCATATCCATAGAAATCTTTTCCTAAATTCAGTTTAAACAATCTTTATCTGTATAGCATTGGCTGATCCCAAATTAAAGATTGTCACAAAATAGCCCATAAAGAGGGAATTCAAAGTCGAACTGATTCACATATTAAAATTCTGAAAAACAGAATTGTACAAAATGCAGCTGTAATGTTTAAAACACACTGGGAGACCAAAATTAATGGAAAGGTCAGGGAATGGGGAGCAAACAGACGTAATTGAAGTACTCATTAACTCCTCTCACTTTGGGGGACTGAGTGTATAAGGAGTGATAAACAACCACCCAGTTGATTATGAGAATATGGGGAGCAATCAGAGTTTAAAAAAAGAAAGAAAGAAACAAGAAATCAAGGTAGCTAAAGGGAATAACTTGGAAACAAATAAGAAATAAAAATAAAGAAAGCAGCTGACAAACTGAAAAAGGTGACTGGGAAATCCTTAGGGGACAGTAAGGGAAAGTGGGCTTTCACAAAATGTACAGACAGATTTCCAACTATAATCAAAAAGCTCGAGAGACATTAACATCGAGCCTATTAGTTAAAATCAGAACTAAAAGCAGCTGGTATCATTTCAGAGTCCAGTAGCTAGCATCCATCTATAAGAAAAGATCCCTTGAGTATGCTTAGTGAAAAATTTAAAGGTACCAAAGTATATATGCATACTGCATAAACTCGGCTAAGTACAAAAGCAATAAAAAGGGCAGTTTGAGACACTTAAATAAACAAACAATAAACCAAAGAAACAAAATTTATGAGAGCCTCTTCTTTCTAAGGGATTTGGAATTATCAAATCAAACAAGAAGGCCTATTTAAGATAGGGAGCTCATGGATAAGAAAGGAATTTTTTGCTAAAATGTTAATAAAGGAGTAGACCGAGATTGGGCTTCTACTTAGCAGATCAGCCTAATATTTTTCTGAAGTTTGACAGAAAGAATCCTATACATTCATCAAAGAAAATTCAATTTTCTCTGGAGCACGCAGCTAGACAGCATTTTGCGCCCTCTCTTATAGTTAGTGAATAAGTTCTGAATAATAGAATACAGGAGGAAGGGACAAATGATACTTCCAGGCCTGACCTTAAAATCTCTTGGGCCATCCTTTGAGTTCTTTATCTCATTTGCCCAAGGAGATGGTAGAGCCAATACATGGAAAGTGCCTAGTGCCCTGAAGGACTAAATGGGGCAGAGCCTCTCTGGACCAACAGCAAACTGTGACATAAATATTAAATGCTTA
Source organism: Mustela lutreola (assembly GCF_030435805.1). Lineage (NCBI taxonomy): Eukaryota > Metazoa > Chordata > Mammalia > Carnivora > Mustelidae > Mustela > Mustela lutreola. The sequence goes on from NC_081301.1 coordinate 45,467,755, forward strand.
TTTTACTAACCAAGCAATATGAGTCTCCCCTAAATAATATACAAACATAAGCCCAGAACTTACTGAAGAAAACGGAATTGTTTACATTATAAAACCAGATGATTTTTGAAAAGAGAGTTAAGGAGAGATAAAAAAGAAGGATCCTGCAGTACAACCAAAGTTCAGAGATAGATGAGGTGGAACAATTACTGGAAAAAAATTTAAAAGGTTCACATTATTTCAGATAGCTGAAAGGTGTTTAAGAGAAAGGCTGTCTAACATAAATTTGAATTGTATGTTGTGCTGTGCTTCACTGTGTGTTAATCCCCCTATTGGATGCCTAATCTTCAGTAAAATTTGTTAAATGTAAAGGCTTTTTTAAAAATATCATATCTTGGAGCACCAGGGTGGCTCAGTTGGTTAAGTGTCTGCCTTCAGCTCAGGTCATGATTCTGGGGTTCTAGGATTAAGCCCCATGTTGGGATCCCATCTGAGCTGGGAACCTGCTTCTCCCTCTCTTGCTCCCCCTGCTTGTGCTCTCTCTTTCTTTCTCTGTCAAAAATAAAATGTTTTTAAAAATATATTATCTTGATAGTGAATGAATCTAATCAGGGTGGTATCTAGCAGGGTAATATAAGGGAGAAAGGAAGCAATGTGAACAGGAGGTGAAACAAAGAGTGGAGATTAAAAACTTAGTAATAGCAGCTTTCTTACTTATTCCATGAGGACAGCATTACCCTACAACCAAAACCAGCAAACCATTTCCAACAAACAGACTACAGACCAATAACTCTCATAAACACATAAGCAAAATCTTCAATAAAATATTAACAAATTGAATCCAAGAATGTATGAAAAGAATTATAGCATGACAAAGTGGGATTTATTTCAGGTATTCCGGACTGGTTTAATATTCAAAAATAAGGTAATGTAATGGAATTGGGAAAACTGGATATTCACAAAAGAATAAAACTGAGCCCCGATCTTATGTAGCTCACAAAAATTAACTCAAACGGGATTAAAGGATTAAATGTAAAACCTGAACTTGTAAAACTCCTAGAAGACAAGATAGGGAAAAAGCTCTTTGACATTGGTCTGCACAATGATTTTTGGATATATAAAGAGAAAAGGCAGCAAAAGCAAAAGTAAACCAGTAAGACTATTAACTAAAAAGAGCAAAGGGAATCAGCAACAGAATGAAAAAGGAATCCATGGAAGGGGAAAAAATATTTCCAAGCCATAGATCTGATAAGAGGTTAACATCTAAAATATATAAGGAACCCATTCATGCCAATAAGTAGTGCAAAACGAAACAAAATAAAATAAAATAAATAAAACAATTAGAAAACAGGCAAATGACCTGCATAGACATTTTTTCCCAAAGAAGACATACAAATGGCCAACACGTACATAAATATATGCACATCACTAATCATCAGGGACATGCAAAGCAAAACCCATGACACCTGCTAGAATGGCAATCATTAAAAAGGCAAGAGATAAATGCTGGAGAAGATGTCTTCCCTTCCTTCAAATCTTCTCCCTTCCTTCAAAGGGAACCCTACCTAGTACACTGTTGGTGGGAAAGTAACCTGGTACAGCCACTGTGGAAAACACTATGGAGGTTCCTTAAAAATTAAAACTAAAATTACCATATGATCTAGCAATCCCACTTTCGGGTATATATCCAAAGGAAACAAAACCATTATCTCAAAAAGATATTTCTACTCCCATGTTCATTGCAGCATTCATTTCTGTGTTCATAGAAATAGACAATAGAAAAAGCAGTTGCCTGGAACTGGATTGGGGGAAATAAGGAGACGTTAGTTAAAGGGTACAAACTTGCACTTAATCAGTGAATGAGGTCTGAGACTCTAGTATATAGCATGGTGACTTTAGTTAATAGCATTGCCTTCTATCATTGCAATTTGCTAAGAAGATAGAACTTAAATGTTCTCAACCTCCCCAAAAAGCAAAAAAGTATGGTGTTTTTTCATTGATCATTAAAAAATTAGAAAAAAACATAAAAATTAGCTAAAAAACATTTATAATCTATAAGCCCAACACTCAGAGGACCACTACTATTATTTCCAATTATACTGTAACATTAATAGCTGATAACACCTTCCGTATACTTATTTTTTCTGTTCAGTAACAACTTAATTATTATTTGAATGTAGTTGACATACAATGTCACATTAGTTTGGGGTGTAGAGCTTAGTGTTACTTAAACTAACCAAATTAGAACAACAGAAATGTTGCCATTTGGGGGAAATGGTTATGTAACCATTTTTGACCTCCTGTACTCTTTGGAATGATCTGTTTCAAGTACCTATCATGTCACATTCCTATACACACAAATTTGGCATCTTATTCCAACTTATTCCTAGTGGGTCCACTAGGCTTTTCTAATTGAGACATAAGCCATTATTTCTCAATCCTAATAGATACTGAAAAGTTGTCTCCGAGAAAAACAAAGAACAAGGCTGCATTTTCCTCCTAAATTTCCTTGTTCTGTTCCTGCTTGCCTGTGATAACAACCAGTTGTACATAAGGAAGTTGCCTATCCTTCATTTTTCCTTTTACCTGAAACCCTGCTGTATTCCAGATTGCTGATAATTGAAAGATCAATTGCATCATAGGCACATGACTAAATGTCATTTCAAGTGGCATATTTCTAAGATAGCAAAAGCTATAATATTGACCAAAACAAAGAAACTGCTGAAGTTGTTGGAATAAAAGATGATAGATGTATGTGTGATTTTCCAGCAAACACCAACTCTTGAGTTCACTTCTAGGCTGAATTCTTGGAACAAAGAGATGGGACTTAACTAACCATATTTTAAAATATAAATATAGTAACATAACTTTTAAAGTCTGATAACTTTAAAAAATGGAATCTTGAAAACAAAAAATGGAGGTCAGGAAATAATTACTCAGGCATACAAAAATTTAGTATAAAAAAAGATAAGGCAATGATTGATTATTCCATAAATGATACTGTAAATCGAGACAGCCATCTGGGGTAAAAATAATTGCATCTATACCCCATATCTTATTCTAATAAACACTGCAGTATATCAATATTTAAATTAAAAAATGAAAATATATTAGTTCAGAATAAAATATAGGAAAAAATTACCTTCATAACCCAGAAGTGGAAGCCTTTTTAAGTGTGGCAAAACAGAGAAGCTATATAAGAAAATATGGACAAATTGGGTCTAAGTTTAAGAATAAAATCTGTATGACAAAAAGCTCACCAAAAGTTATGTCAAAAGATTGTCAGCAAAATAACAAAGTGAGAAGATATTTTAATTCACATTATAAACAGTGGACTAATATTTCTGTAATATACAGACATTTTCCTAATATTTCCCTAGTATACAAAGAGCATCTGCATCTTGACAAGAATAATGTCAAAAAATAATAGAAAATACAGGCAAAGAATATGGACATATATTTCACAGAACTGTAAATATAGATAGTTCTTAAAAATGTGAAAAGAAGCTCATGAAGAAAAGGAATTAGAAATGTTGACTTCACCTTCAGGACTTATCTTTACTCACAAATAATTAAAAGGTGAATATTTTAGAATGACAATGTCACCTATAATATCATAAATTGTAATTTAATAATATTTGATTAGTCTTCCAGTGAATTTTTCTCCCATAACTGTTAAGTGTACAAAATGAGCTTGTTATATCACTTATATTGAACGTAACTGAAAAGGAAAAATTATAAAACTTTGCAAAAATTAAAGGAGAAGAAACAATATGACTGGGTTTGGTTTTTGTTTGTGCTTTTTCTTTTTGTTTGGTTTTTTGAGGGGGAAGAGGATTCTCAACTTTTTTAAAAACATAACATTCAGAAATTCTGAAATATATAAAAAGCATAATAATCATGATCCATAGTCACACCTGAAAATGGTCACATTAAGCACTTTAATGTAATTTCACTGTCCATGTCCTCTATAAAACATTCTTTTAGTATGCAAACACACACACACACACACACACACACACACACCCCACACACCATGCATAAATCTACATGGTGTATACAGAATGTGTTATACACTATAACATAGTAGAATTTCCTAATCTGCATTATCATAAGCACTTAATAATCATTAAACCACTTTGAAAGAAACACAGATACGAGATAACCATTTCCAAAACCTAAGTAAATACGGGAGATTGGGGGAGGGAAGCTGAATTTGAGTTTCTTCCCAACACTGTAGGTAACTGTTGGAGAAACTTACTATTTTCTGTCCTCCTGTTTCTTTTCCATGCAGAAAGAATTCCCCCAAAAAGAGCACTTTCAATTTCTTTCCCACCTAAGGTGGACTGACTTAGGTGACTGGTGTGTTTGAAAACAGAATTGTCCAAGTGCAGCTCTGCTCCAGCGTTCTCCTGGCCTCTGTACGGGATGTATTCTCTTTGCTCTCTGCCTTTCGGTAAGTTACCCATCTCAGTGAGTAAGACTTGCACCTACCCTTGCCTGAGTATGCCTCAGTGGGTAAATTTAATTCCGGAGAAAGGATTAGAAAGCACATCAAAACTACAATCTTCAGCACTGCTTTAATCTGTAATTTGGTGGCTACTTTGACCTTGAGATGTCTGTCTTCTCATTTGACTTGAACTTGCAAGCTGAAGAAAGTGGTAGTATGTGTCAACTCCCTAAAACTCTAACTTTGTCTAGAACTATGTTTCCAATTCACAAGACATTTTCGTGTTGATTATCATATTTGATTTCCACAGTAACCCTTAGATGTAGGAAGGAAGATATTAACATTTGTTGAGTGAATGCCTACCATTCACCAGAAATGTGCCAAGACAGTTATCTTTTTTTTAAGATCTTGATTAATGATCACAACTTTGAAAAATAAAATTGCCCTCATTTTAAAGATCTGAAAGTGGAGTTTCAGAGAGGTGAAATGATTCGCCTAAGATAGACAACTGGTAAGTGACAAATCTAGAAGTGCCAACAGACTATAAACACCAGGATCATACCTCTTGTTCACTTTTGAATTCCCAGGTCCTGCCGGTCTCATGCTTGACAAAGAAAAGGCATTCGATAAAAATTATTAAATAAATGACTCCAAATAAATTCTCTTTCCACTGCACCATTGAGTGAGAACGGAGATTTTTTAAAACTATAAAACACAAGAAAATTTCAAGCTACAAATCTATTTCTATGGGAGCTGGGGTTGGGGGTTGTGCAAGAACCTGAGGCTCATTTCTGGAGATGTGCATGGAAATCCTATGAGGTTTCATGCGATACAGCAGAAGACAGAACGGACTATGAAATGTGAGATCTAGAATTTCATAGGGTCCTTGTCACTCCTGAAGCAGTGAGATCTTTGACATAATCATTTGCTTGCTCCTATTTACAATTCGCTCATCTGTAAAATAGAAGTGTTGAAGAAATTATCTTGAAGGTGTTGTAATCCTAATAGTCTACCCATATATGAAGCCCAAAGCTCAATATTTAAAAGAAAAAATGCTGCTTTCTGAACAACATAGTCTGCGTATTTATTGTGCAGTTATATAGAGAAATTGGAATTTAACACATGAATAAATGTGCCTATAGCTTTGAATATAACATAGTTCTCACACTTCCACAGGTTGACAAACCCAGGAACTCCTGTGGCTAGAATGACAGAAGATGTGAATCCATAACTGGAACGTCCTAACAGGAAGTTATGGCATAGATTCTGCCTGAAAATGTATTGTTCCAAAAGTCATGATTTAGAACTTGCTGTTAACATTGAGCAGATCTAAGACCAAATAGGAGAACAGTTTTGCCTAAGGAAAGTAAGAGATAAACCTACCTTTAAGCTTTCTCTCTCCTTTGGGCCTTGTGCGTGCGCCCACATACGCTTGCGCCTGCGCAAGCGCGCGCACACACACATACAAATACATACCCCATGAATGATATTTTGCCATAAACACACACCAGATAGATATCTAATTTTAAAAGAAGGGAAAAGGTAATGAAAAGAAGCAGTCATTTTCTTTTTCACATCTGAAAATGCTTCCGGCAACAGGTGACAATGAAGGAAATCTAAACAATATGCATCTTGCTAGCTCTTTGTTGACCCAAATCTTTCACAGTCAAAAAGCAAGCAGGTAATGTCCTCCATTAACAGAAGAAAAGCTTTAAAAATTGTTCAAGTTCACCAGCATGGTTATTATGCTATTTGAATTTTTTTTAAGATGTAGATGTAAGACTCAAAGTGACTATAGAATGTACATGTCAAAAAATATTCTATTTAGTGGTCTGACTTTTAAGGAAATAAAGAAACCTGAAAATTAGCTTAATCTATTTACAACAGGTTTAAACCATAATGTTCCAGAAAAAATAACCGCAAAATGCATTAAGATCATCATTGCCTGTATCCAGAGGCATATAAATAATTAATTGTCTGTTGGATACCAGTTCTAGCCAAATCATTCCTACAGAGTAGCAACAAAGGAGTGTTTCTTGCTAGATAAGAACAAAGTGGGTAAACTAGCACAATTTTTTCATCTGGAAAATTGGAAAATCTGAAAGCAATGTACACTAGATGAACTGAAATTCCAAAGGAAAAAAGATCCTTCTTGGGAATATGGGTTAAATTGTATTCCTCAAAAAGATGTGAAAGTCCTAATCTACATTACCTATGAATGTAACCTTATGTCAAAATAGGGACTTTGCAAATGTAATCAAGTTAAAATGAGGTCATCAGGGGGGACTTAGCCTCCAGAACTGTGAGAAAATAAATTTATCTTGTTTAAACCACCTAATCTGTGGTAATTTGTTAAACCAGTCATAGCAAACTAATACAATATATGAGGAAACACCACTTCTTTCTCTGGGGGCATTTTCTGATTCTGGCCATGGCTAATGATCAGCCTTTTTCCAGGTAGAAAGTGTATAGCAGAGCATTTGGCAGCCCAGTGAGGTTGGCAGAGCAGATTAGAAACTGGTGAAGCACAAAATCTGAGCCAAATTTTCCCCAGTTCCTGAGTCCTAAAGTAGAATGGCAAGCTGGGAGGCTAGATCAAGAGGCTTTTAAATGCACAGGAAAATCCCTAAAAGTCTTATGAAAAAGTAGATAAATGTAATCAGTAATCAAGGGTGGGGGGAGCAGAAGCAGACCCAAAGATTACTCACATATTGGGCTGAACAGAGAAGGACTCTAAAATACTATGATTAATTAGCCCCTAGTAGGGCCTTTCTCAAGGAGAGAGGAGGGAGATATCTTTTTTTTTTTTTTTTAATTTATTTGACAGAGAGAGAAAGAGAGATCACAAGTAAGCAGAGAGGCGGGCAGAGAGAGAGAGGGAGAAGCAGGCTTCCTGCTGAGCAGAGAGCCCGATGCGGGACTCGATCCCAGGACCCCGAGATCATGACCTGAGCCCAAGGCAGAGGCCCAACCCACTGAGCCACCCAGGTGCCCCGAGGAGGGAGAGATCTTAAATTATTAAAATTGGGATAAAGAGGCAATATTACTAAAATTGTTATAATAAAAAGGGAGAAGGAAGATGTAATGAACAACTTTATGCCAATAAATTTAGAATTTAGTTGAAATGGAAGAACTCCTTGAAAATCATAAAATAGCAAAGCTGAAACAAGAAACATCAAAATTGTCATTTATCCATTAAAAAAATTTAATTTGCAATTAAATCCTTTCTCACAGACAACCACTGCTGCTTACCTTCTACTTGAATCAACCAATAAAAGAACAAAATATATTAAATGACAGTTTTCAAAATACTTGACATCAGGCCAAAGGACAATGATGACTGAGAAATCCAAAGAAATGGGATGAGTCAACCCTACCATTATCTCAACTTACTGCTTTTAGAGAGTTCTTAGGCATCTACTCAGAAAGGGAAGCAGGCAGAGTCCAATAGACTCCCTGAGATGAAGAGACAGATGAGCAAAATATCTGAATATACATTTCATCAGACAAGATAAACAAATGTTAAATAAGCACATGACAAAATGGTTAACATTATTAGACATTAGAGAAATAGATATTAAAATCACAATAAGCTACAACTACATGCCTATTACAATGGCTTAAAGTTGAAAGACTGACTATACCAAGTGTTCATAAGGATGTAGAAAAACTGGAATTCTCATACACTGCTGGTTGCAATATAAATGGCATAACATCTTTGGAAAACATTAGCACTTTCTAAAACTTTATATATTCACCTATCATTTAATCTAATCATTCTACTCCTTGGCATCTACCCAAGAAAAATAAAAGCAAATGACATACAAAGTCTTACACATGAAAGTTCACAGTAATTTTATTTGTAATATGCGAAAACTGAAAGCAGCCCAACAAGAGATAAATGAATTAATATAATGCACCTGTATAATGGAATATTACCCAGCTATAGAAAAGAACAAACCATTGTTATACACTTCAACATGAAGAATACCTAAGTGATTATGTTGAATGAAAGAAGCCAGGCTAAAAGAGTATATATTTCATGAGTCCATTTAAATAAAATTCTAGAAAATATAAACTAGTACATAGTTATAGTAAGCACACTGATAGCTATCTTGGGTCATGGAAGTGAAAAGAGTCAGAAGGGAGAGATTTAGAAGGATCAAGACAATATTTTACAGGTGATGGTTTCAGTGGTACATATATATGTCAAAATATCAAAATGTTTTGAAATTTCTATAATTTATTGCATGTTAACTATATCTCAAAGATGCTTTAAAAAACAATTCCCACAAAGAATACTCCAGGGCCAGGTGGCTTCAGTAGTGAATTCTACCAAACAAACAAACAAAAAAAGAAACACATACATTTCATGCAAACTCTTCCAAAGAACACAAAAAGGGAAAAATACTTTTCATTCTCCCAGCTACCAATATATCCCTGATACCAAAACCTGGAAAGGACATTACATAAAAGGAAAACATAAGCCAATATGGACCATAAAAATAAATTCAAAGACCCTAAAGAAGATCTCATTAAGCTGAGTTCAGCAACATATAACATATATCACTACCAAGAAAACAGGCAAGTTTGGATTAACATGTGAGAATCAATCAGTGTAATTCTCAATTTTAACAGAATAAAAGTTATCATTTTAATATATGCATAAAAATTATCTGATAAAACTTAAAATTTGTTCATATTAAAAGCTCTTAGCATACCAGTAATAGAAGGAAACAATCTAAATCTGAGAAAAATTAGCAAAAATATTCTACAATTAACATCTTAATGACAAAATATCACATTCTTTTCTTTTAGTTAAGAAACCTAAGAATATCCATATCACCATTTCTAGTCAACATTATACTTTCAATAACACCAGACAAATAAGTAAAGGCCTTTAAAATTGAAAGGGAAGAAATCATATTGTGAATATTTATAGATGATATGATTGGGTACATAGGAAATCTAAAAAATATCTACAAACTATTAGGATTAGTAAGTAAATTAATAATTAAACAGTGAATTAATGATCTACAAATATAAGTTCAATATGTACAAAATGTATTTTTATACACTTGCAATAAACAATTGGAAAATGTAATTTTAAAAAGAACACCATTTATTTAGTATCCATGTATAAAATATATAGGAATAAATCTAATAAAATCTATAAAAGATTTCTACAATGAAAAACCACAAAATGTTACTGAGAGGAATTTAAGAAGCCTTAAATAAATGCAAAAATATGCAATATTCATGCACTAAAAGGCTGAATGTTGTTAAAATGTCAATTCTCTTCAAACTGATCCAGATAATTCAATCCTAATCAAAATACCAGCATGTTTATTATGTGAAAGAGATATGACAAACTGATTCTAAAATTTATGTGAAAATTAAAAGGACCTAAAGTAGCCAAGGCAATCTTTAGAATCTGAGATCTAAAGATACCAGACTTCAAGACTCAGAAAAGCCACTGTAATTAAGGTAATGTGGTATTTGCAAAATAATACACAAGTACACCACTGGAACAAACTAAAGTCCAGAAACACATCCACACATAAGTGGTCAGTAATTTACTGTAAGGGTAACTACTTTTAATAGAAGAAGGGTGGTCTTTCAAATAATGGTCTTAGAGCAACTGGATATATAAATGGGAAAGTATGAACTTGGGCTACTTCATACCACACACAAATTAATTTGATATGGATCATCGACTTAAATGTTAAACAATAACTCTTTTAGGAAAATAAAAAAACAGGAAAACATTGATGACCTTGGGCTGAGCAAATTTTCATAAAAGAACACAGAAATCACTAACCATTAAAGAGACAAATTGAGAAACTGAATTTCATCAAAGTTAGGTTATTGTAACCATCCAAAAGCATGATTAAGAAAGTGAACATGTAAGCCACAGAGAGAGAGAAAATATAACTGATTTAACTGATTAAAGGGCTCACATCCAGAAAATACAAAGAACTCCTAAAAATCATTAAGAAAGAGAAAGGCACCTCAATTTTTAATGGGTATATTTCTTTTTTTTTTTTAAGATTTACAAAGGTTTAATGACTTGCTTACAGTCTCCAGATTTTTCACTGTTGTCAAAATTTAAGCCAAATGATAATAATGTAGTAGTATCAACTTGTAAAAATAAGACAGGATAGCAGTCCTTACCCTCCCATTGTCCACCATAAGACTGGGAATTACACGGACATTACTGGACATTCCATGTCTGGAATTACATGGGAGACCATGTAATGGTGCCACACCCTGGACAGCTAGGACCTCTTCTTAATATGGTATAACTCTCAGCAGGAAACTTAACTTTTCATAACATGCTAAAGACAGAAACCTAGACATAATAACACTATGGAGGAATTCTTCCCACAAAAGAGATCAAGAAGAAATAACAGCCAGGGATTTGCCCAGATATATAAGCAATATATCTGAATAAGAATTTAGAGCAACAGTCATAAGTATACTAGCTGGGCTTGAAAGAAGTATTGAGGACACCAGAGAAAGAGTAGCTATGGAGATAAAAGACCTAAAAACTAATGAGGCCAAAATAAAAAATGCTATAAGTGAGATGCAGAACTGACTGGATGTAATCACAAAGCCCATTCTCTTAGGTACAATCATGGATAAACTTATCCAGATTTCCTGACCGAGGAAAGTATCTTAATGTATAACTAAGAGCCTATCATGAACCAGAGTTCTACCAATGTCCTCAAATGATTATGTTCCAATAAACAATTAAAATACAAAAAAGTACTTGGAGAACCTAAAAAGATGAAGAGAATTATGAAAATAATTTTGGTATGAGCTTTCTATAACTTATGTACCCCTCTTCTTACACTTAACTTTCTAAATTTCAAAATACTCTGGATACTTGGCCACCTCACAGACAAAAACAGCTATACAGAACAAATTCTCTGAAACAACGAGAACAAGCTCATTCAGCCAAATAAAGCTTAGTTTAGGAAAAATAAGCTGTGGGAGTGCAAATATCAAGTTTTTGGAATTAAAGTCTAATTTTATAATAAAGAAACTGGAAGAACCTCTTTTAACATATTATGTCACCATTACACATAACTATGCAGAATTAATAGTGAAGAAATTAACTATTTTTCTGAATCCCTAATAAAATGTATAATCATCTTTTAATAATACAAGAAACATAAAGAATTTGAAAGTTTCTTACTACAAGAATTTGATAGCTTTATGAATTTTTTAATTACCTTGATTCCTTTCCAAGAATAAGACAACTACTTGGCAATTTTTAAGCACCGAAGATATGGCATTGCAATCTAGAAAGAAGATAGTTATGTTTCTAACTATTCCAAATAGAAAATAGGATGATCAGTGAATCAAACTTAGACATTAAGGATTTTTCTGTTTCTTAAAACACAAAATTATACTTGGAGTTTATGCATTCTTTGATTTTGGATGTGAAAATGATGTAGTGTGATAGACTTAGATGATGGAAATAAGACACACTCTCAAAATCTGAGGCAAATAATAATTCATAGCTAGTTAGTGAAACAAAGAATCGATTGTGGGGATCTTTCAGACTCTAAAGCATAGTATATTATCATATATTCTAGGCACCATACTGCCTAGAATGTCTTGCCTTCCATCCCTTCATATACAACTTTTACATTTTCAACACCAGACAAAATGCTGCCTCCTTGATGAAATTTTCTGTGATTCACATAACTGGGAATAATCTCTCCCTCATATAAAATTCAACAGCAATTTATCACTCCATCACTTTCAGTAGACCTATTAGTTTATTAGCCCACTATTTTAGTTATTTTGGGAGACTGACAGTATCCTCTGCTATAATGTAATTTTGTTTAGGACAGGTTATTTGCTATATTTTTACAGCACCCAATGAGTTGAAGATACTACCATGTTCCTACTACATGTTTAAACAAAATGTTGTATTGCTTCTCCGAGATTGTTGGGATTATAATCTCTTCAACTCATACCATATCCATAGAAATCTTTTCCTAAATTCAGTTTAAACAATCTTTATCTGTATAGCATTGGCTGATCCCAAATTAAAGATTGTCACAAAATAGCCCATAAAGAGGGAATTCAAAGTCGAACTGATTCACATATTAAAATTCTGAAAAACAGAATTGTACAAAATGCAGCTGTAATGTTTAAAACACACTGGGAGACCAAAATTAATGGAAAGGTCAGGGAATGGGGAGCAAACAGACGTAATTGAACAGGTTCTTCTTCCTGACAAAACCTGAAGTACCCAATTACTGGTGCTCCTTCTCTGAGTGACATGAATTCTTCTTGTGCAAACACTTAATAAATAATGGGTATATTTTTTAAAGTGGTACCCATAAAAAAGCTAACAAATGGCTATTTACATATATGGAAAGATATATAATTAGCCATCAAAAAACTGAAATTAAAACAACAGTGAAATACTTCTACATGTCAACCACAATGGCTAAAATTAAAAATGACTGATTATACCAAGTGTTGGTAAAAATATGGAGCAACTAGAATTTTCATGTGTTATTAACTGGAGTATAAATTGGTAAAACTACTTCAGAAAACTACACTGGTGATGTTATGACCTACCAATTCCAATCCTAGGTATATATTCAAGAAAAATAAATGTATACCAAAAGCATGTTCAAGAATGTTCATAATGGACATTATTATAACCAAATGCTAGAAACAACCAAAATAACTATCAATAGTAAAAATGAAAACATAAATCATAACCTAGGATGCTACACAAAAATTTTTAAAAATTAACTACCACCCCATCCAACAAGCCAGATGCAAAAGAGGTTGTAATGCATGATTCTACTTAAATAAGAACCTGCATGAGGTTATAAACAAAGACAGGACATGCTCAGAGAATACTTAAGATAATTCAGTCCCCAACCATTAAGCAAGCAAGAATGTAAAACAAGGAGGATAATATAAAAACATACAGTAAAATTCTTCCATGAGGACACACATGGGATCCAAAATATTGAGTAAAGTCTGGAAACACAGGATCATCTGGCTTTTTACAAATGTACTCTAAAGTTTGGCACAGATCTCACTGGGCCAAAATCGAGGTGTTTGTAGGGCTGTGTTCCTTCTGGAGGTTCTAGAGAAGAATCCATTTCCCTCACCTTTTTCAGCTCTCAGTCTGCCTGCATTCCTTTGGTTCATGACCTCTTCCATTTCCAAAGCCAGCAATAACTGACAAATCTTCCTCACATTGTGCTATTCTGATACTGACTCTCCTTTCTACCTCTTTCATTTTTAAGGACCTTTGTGACCTACCCAGATTCTCCAGGATAAGCTCCTTATTTTAAAGTCATCTGATTAGCGATATTAATCTACAACCTTAATTCCCCTTTGCTGTGTAATACAACATATTCAGGGAGGTTTAGGGATATTAAAGATAGGACAGGAAAATCTTTGGGGGGCCATTATTTTTCCTGCCACACTTGGGTAGCCATCCATGATCCAAATTCTCTCACACTCTCCATCTCAAGATTAAAATAATATCCTGAATTTGTGTTTATTAATAGCATATATATATTTAAGCTATTCTATGTTTTTGTAGGCATAGCAAAATATAATGTCATTTTAAAGATTTTCTATGAACAGCATAATATATATAAAACTCTGCAACTTATCTTTTCATTTAATATTATGCTTTTGTATAGCCCTACATCATTTATTTTGAGTAATGTTCTATATGTACATATCACGATGAACATCCTTGTACCTATCAACTCATGCCCATGTGCAAGAGTTTTTCTTGGTTAAATAACCAAAAGTGGAATTACAGAATGTAAGATAAGCACATCTTTAAATTAACTTATTATCAAATTGCTTTCCAACATGGATTTGCCAATTTACATTTGAACACTCTATTGTGCATTTCTCCGCATCCTCACGGCCTTTTAACTATTTCCCTGCTGTTATAGGCTGAATTGTGTTCTCCAAAATTTCATATATTTAAATCCTAACCCTCAGCACTTCAGACAGTGACTATATTTGGATATCACTGTTCTTAAAGAGCTAATTAAGTAACACTGAGTTACAATTTGATGGACCTTAATCCAATATGACTGGTGCCTTACCATATCATTTCATAAATTTTGGCCACCCATATTTTGCTGTCTTTTTTCTTATTAATTTGTATATACCTACTATATTCTAATGAGTCATTTCCCTGAAGAGTTATATACATTGCAAATGCCTTTTTGTTTGCTTTTTGTCTGCTTCTGACAAACTTAAAAACTTATCTTTAACTTTGTTAAACAGATACTTAAATTTGTACCTCTCTTCATTTTTGGTTTGTTTCTGTTTCTTTTCCACCAAAAATGTCTGTCCTATATACAGTCCCATATTTTCTTTTCTAAGTTTTAAGATGTAAACTTCACAAATTTTTTATGATACAGATGATACGATGTGCCATCAGGGTCCTCTTTCAAGACCAAAGCACTCATTCTGCATACATCCCCTCACCTGTCAGGTGTATTGGGTACTCATGAGTTGCAACTATATCTCCAATGATTGCCGTCAGGCAAAGAATGAAGCCTGATTCAAGGTTGCAATCCTTTCCTGAGAGTAAGTAGTCCATGTATAATGACTATTCAGTAAGAGGTTACAAAGGCCAGGCCCTCTATTTATTATTTTTATCTTTCTAACACCTAAAATTTAGTGGATATAATTTCTTTTTAGCAATATCAAATTTTCCTGATTTCTATGATTGTCATTATTTTTTTCCATATATTTCATCTATGTTTACTTTTCTTTTTGTTGTGGTGCAACTTTTCATGATTCTTTTAGTGACAGTGTGTGTTATAAACACTCATGCTTTGTCTAAAATGTTTTATTCTTCCCTTTTCCTCAAGTAACTCTAAGATTATTTTTTCTCATTAAAGATATTACTCTATTATCTCTTACTATTAATTATTGCTAAGAAATATGTTGCTGGTCCAATTGGTATTCTTTTCAATATAGCTTAAAATTCTTTCAGGGAGCTTTTGAGATTTTCACATTTTAACCCAGGTTCTTCTGTCAAGCAGTGTTTAAGCATAGACTTATTTTTTTATTTGTAGTTACATTATATAGCATTGTACATCTCCTTTAAAGTTGATAACTCATGGCTTTATTTTTGTATACATGTAGCCATTATTTCCTCAAATTGTGCATCTCTGCCATATGTACTATTACCTATCAATCTATTCCCTACATTTCTTACAATCACTTTGAAATTTTTAACTCTGTTTCTCCTTTGCAGTCTATATATTTTCCTCCGGACTATCTTCTAACTCACTAATTCTTTTTTTGACTATGCCATTCTTGAGTTTACCTCATCTGTCATATTTTTAAATTAATATTTTGGTCATTATATTTTTTAATTTCCAAGATTTGTATTTGGTTCTCTTAAGGGCCACTTTTTCCTGTTTCATTTCTATCCTTTTATAATGTCTTACTCTTTTTAAATGGAAGCTCTTTCTTATTTACCTCATTAAGATTTTAATTCTAAGCTTATTTATTTTGATGTTCTTGTCACACTATTCCATTGATTTCATGAGGAACAAGGTTATGTTTTAATTCTGAATGTGCTGGCACCCACTGGTAGTGTTAGATATCTTCATGTAGTTTGGATTATTATGGGAAATTTTGTAATGCTCTCTCAACAATCTATTCTTGTGTCCTCTGTGTTCATCCCAATCTCTCATAATTTTGCATTTTTCTTCTTCCCAACCCCTAACCTCATACGAAACCTGGTCTTATAATGGCATTTGACAGCTGCTGACTCTTGGTGAGACCGAGAATAACTGAGATGCATACAAATTCAGTCATCCACTGTTAGAATGGTTTTCAGTTCTTTGTCCTGAAGTGGTGTATAGGTTAATTATTCCCATTAGATGAAATGTAGGAAATTCTATAGCTGCCAGCAATGATCTGGCATATCTGAAATATCTGGCAATGATCTGAAATAAACTTTTTTTTTTAAGATACCCTTACCTGCAAGAAATTCTCATCCAAAGCCCTAATTTCAAGCAATAAATCTAATTTTCACCTGCCTTTTACCTTCCTTTCCTCTTCACCCTAAATGTCACCTTCACCCTAAAGGTATCCCATTCCTGGCTGTCCCTATGTATAGTGGATCAAGATACCAGAAAGTCTGTGACTTCAGTCCCACTAATACAATTTTTCTATTCATTTTCTGGTTCTCAAAGATTTTGAGCTTATGTCTGAACTCTACTAGGTCTACATGGTTTTCCATTTTTATAAATTATTTTTACTGTTACAGTTTGAGGAGGAAGCAGTGTGTGATATCTTGAACTTATTTGATTTTCTCACCAAAAATGATTCTGATAAAATTACTCCGCTTTCTCATTATATAAAAACATTCAGGAGTTAAGTACAACATAAAAAGGCCTCATTGTCCTGTATGGAATAATGTCTATTGGACTTTTTCTTTAAGAAAGAATAATCCATTTAAATCAGTGGTCTCCAGAATTTCTGGGATTTTTAATATCCTGAGAATCATGTTAAGAATGTGAAATTCTGGGCCCTAATTTTCAAGCATTCTGATTTCACACATCTAGTATTAAATCACTGGGGGGGGGTGGACAATTTTGGTGCACACCAGGTGTTATATAAAAAAAAATGACTTTTTTAAAAACTATAAATTGAATCTCATATGTAGTGATCAGTTTTTAAAAACTGATATATTCCAAATCTACACACCTTATGGCAAAATGAGGGGAAAAGATAATTCTATTGGAAAAATCTTTTTTTCTATCAAGATTTCTATTTATCATTTAATTTTTTAATTATTTCAAGGAAAATTGGTTTAAGAATAAACTACATCCAGCTAAACTTGTAAGAAATGAGGTTATACATCTCATCTTGATAATAAATGGCCTAGTTTGTACTTCTCGTGATAACTAAGGTGCATTTTTTTTGTCATAAAGACTGCTTCTCAGTGTTTTTGTGGAGTTAAAAATATCCCCTTTTCCATGGATGTATAAGGGTATTCCATACTTTGAATTACTTGATTTGTGTGTATGTGTGTGTGCGTATGTGTGTGTGTGTGTGTGTGTGTTTTCTTTGTTTGTTTGTTTTGGTGCACTGGAGGTGGAAAAGGGAGGGATTATAAGGGAACACAATGAAATATATTCTAGTATAAAGGTCATTGATTTAGGTCAGGGCAATGAGGGAAACAGTAATAAATGCTAAGCCATGTCGAAAAAGTCAAAGTGACTGACTCATTATTGCATACTCTTCTCTTCCCAGCCTCACATTTCATGAAGCTATGTAGTTTAGTACCTACTGCCAAAGCCAATTACCAAAGCCAATTTCATGCATGGACAGCCTTGAGTTTTACCCTCTCTCTTCTTCCTCCTCCCTGGTTACGCCAAAGTAAATATATTCCTAAATCATCATGAATTCAAATTTATAAGTGAGCATGAATACTAGGATCTGTATTTTAGAATATTTTGCTATCCCTAGAATTCATGTTGCACCAAGCCAACTTGGATATAAGACAGCTGTTTACTATGGCATCAAACATTGAGGGCAGAGAGATTTCACAAAGACAATTAAACATTCCTCCAATAAAGCTTAGTTTAGGAAAAATAAGCTGTGGGAGTGCAAATATCAAGTTTTTGGAATTAAAGTCTAATTTTATAATAAAGAAACTGGAAGAACCTCTTTTAACATATTATGTCACCATTACACATAACTATGCAGAATTAATAGTGAAGAAATTAACTATTTTTCTGAATCCCTAATAAAATGTATAATCATCTTTTAATAATACAAGAAACATAAAGAATTTAGAAAGTTTCTTACTACAAGAATTTGATAGCTTTATGAATTTTTTAATTACCTTGATTCCTTTCCAAGAATAAGACAACTACTTGGCAATTTTTAAGCACCGAAGATATGGCATTGCAATCTAGAAAGAAGATAGTTATGTTTCTAACTATTCCAAATAGAAAATAGGATGATCAGTGAATCAAACTTAGACATTAAGGATTTTTCTGTTTCTTAAAACACAAAATTATACTTGGAGTTTATGCATTCTTTGATTTTGGATGTGAAAATGATGTAGTGTGATAGACTTAGATGATGGAAATAAGACACACTCTCAAAATCTGAGGCAAATAATAATTCATAGCTAGTTAGTGAAACAAAGAATCGATTGTGGGGATCTTTCAGACTCTAAAGCATAGTATATTATCATATATTCTAGGCACCATACTGCCTAGAATGTCTTGCCTTCCATCCCTTCATATACAACTTTTACATTTTCAACACCAGACAAAATGCTGCCTCCTTGATGAAATTTTCTGTGATTCACATAACTGGGAATAATCTCTCCCTCATATAAAATTCAACAGCAATTTATCACTCCATCACTTTCATCACTATTTTAGTTATTTTGGGAGACTGACAGTATCCTCTGCTATAATGTAATTTTGTTTAGGACAGGTTATTTGCTATATTTTTACAGCACCCAATGAGTTGAAGATACTACCATGTTCCTACTACATGTTTAATAATTATTTTTTAAATGAAGGAAGAGATGAATGAAATCCAACTCTTCTATAATGTAAATGAGTTAATAATGCATTGATCTAATCACTATAAATTTAGGCTTTATTAGTTATACTTGGAAACAGATTCACAATATTGCCCCTTATACCTAAATAATAATTATGTAAGCTAATTCAATTTCTATAATTTTTCCTATAAAATGTCACTATGCTAGTTATTGTTAAAAATCAGCCCTTTAAGTTTATTGTCATTAAATTTTAAGTTGTTATTTTCATCTAATCATCAAACTATTATTCTATTTCTTTATAATAATTCTGCAAATGAATGCTTGAATTATCTTTTCTTTTGGGGGTCTTTACATCTGGTAAGAACTTAATGCCTAAGTGGTCAATAATGTGTTGAATAAAAAAAGTATAAGAACAGCACTGGTACTCTCTCAAATAAATGAAAATGACTTATTAGCAAGATATCTTTCAGTAATTTCTTTTAATCTAACTATGTATTAATTAAGGGCATGTTTCTATATCATTTTCAAGGGCATGTTATCAGACTTACTATTAAATTACCTATTTAAATTAAGATGGGCTAGCTATTTAAAAATCCTATTTGGGAATTTTATTTCCAGAAATGAAGGACAAGTCTATTTCAAATTACCTTCCTAATGTGAATAAGTAGAGAATTAGAACAAAGAGAACATGGAAATACAAAATGTGATAAATATAAATGCTAGAAAAATACAATTACTAAAATTAAAATCTCAGTACATGGGGTTAATAGATTATATGTAACTGAAAGGAATGTTAGTGTACAGAAAAAGTGAGTGAAAAAGAAACACACAAACTAAAGCCAGAGAGGAAATAATGAAAAAAACTAAAGAAGACTGTTGAGAGACAAATGGGAAACAGTGAGAATGTGTTTAAAAAAAAAAGTCTAACATATGTAAATAAAATGGACAAAACTTTCTAAAATTAAAGGGAAAAAAACCCATGATGTTAGAAACTTAAGAAGGGCAAGTAGGATAAATACAAAAAAATCACACTCACACCTAGGTACATCAGAGAAAACCTACTGCAAACTTAAGACCAGGGAATATCTTAAAAACAGCTGGAGAAAAGAGACCAATTACTGTCACAGAAGTGGTAAGTTTGGTAACTAATTTCTCAATAGAAACAATGGCAGCAAGTAGATAATAAAATAATCTTCAGATTGTAGGAAGAAAATAACTTCCTGGAGGAGGAAGTAAAATTTAAGAAGCATCACTAAAAACAAGCAAGTACATTTTATAGTAACAAAAAGATAATTTACCAAGAAAATAAAACACATCTCAAATCATATGGACAATCACTTAATCTCAAAATATACAGAAGAACTAAAAAAAGAAACAGGCAAACCCACCCACCATCATTGTGGATTTGACCCACTTCGCTCAGTAACTGATAGAATAGGCAGACCAAAAAAAAAAAAAAAAAAAAAAGGTAGTATGGATCTGAACAATTTGAATACCATGATTTAAAAACATAACCCTGGACGAGGAGTTAAGATGGCACAGTGGTCAGGGGATCCTGACTTGCCTGTTCGTCAAACACAGATAGACCAACATCAAATCATTTTTGAACAACTAGGATATCAATCCCAGGACTAAGAAAGCAATCTGCATGATTAGAGGGAGCAAACATGGCAGATCCAAGGTTTAGAGACATGAAGTATCCCTCCCCAGGGACTAGCGGTAGGGTGATGTCATCTTCCACCACCACCACCGCACCCCACCCCGCTCAGCATCCACCAGCATGGTTGACTTCAAAGAGAAACACAGCACCTCCACTGTGCTGTGGAGGCTGGAATTGCTTACACCAAACCCCACACCATCCCCTGCACTGCAAGGGTAACTTTACTAGGGCAGGTCTGACTATAAGCCAGCAATAGCGGGCCTCTCCCTCAGAAGACCAACAACACAGGCTTTCCTTTTTGCTTTTCTTTTTTGTTGTTTTTGTTTTTGTTTTTGTTTTGTTTTGTTTTGTTTGTTCATTTCTTCTTTTCTTTTTCCTTTGGAATCAGGCTTATAGTTTCTTGCTTATTTGTTTGTTTCTTTTTCTCATTTTTTGAATCAGGCTTTTTTTTTCTTTTCTTTTCTTTTTTCCTTCTTTCTTCTGTTTCTTTGGAATATATAGAATATATATAGAATATATAGAATTATAGTTTTTTGTCTGTTTGCTTTTTTGCTCCTCTTCTCTTTTCTTGGATGTTTTCTTTTTTAATTAGTTTTATCATAACAGACAAATCAAAGCACATTTAGTTAAGGGTCCAAGCACTCCCCACTGCAAGCAAGGAGGAACTCTTCAGAAGACTGAACTGTGGAAAAGAGCAGCCAAAGCACAACAGCACAGGGTACACAGCATACACCAGAAATGTTTCTTGAAGTGCCAGATCCTGGACAGTATAGAACTCCTTCTTAATATAGTATTACTCTCAGCAGGAAACATAACTTTTCATAACATGCTAAAGACAGAAACCTAGACATAATAACATGCTGGAAGAATTCTCCCCACAAAAAAGATCAAGAAGAAATAATAGCCAGGGATTTGCCCAGATAAATATAAGCAATATATCTGAATAAGAATTTAGAGCAATAGTCATAAGTATACTAGCTGGGCTTGAAAGAAGCATTGAGGACACCACAGAAACACTGGCTATAGCGATAAAAGACCTAAAAACTAATGAGGCCAAAATAAAAAATGCTATAAGTGAGATGCAGAACTGACTGGATGTAATCACAACGATGGAAGTAAGAGAGGAATGATATGTGATAAGGAAGATAAAATTGTGAAAAATAATGAAAATGAAAAGAAGAGGGAAAAAATACTATTAGATCACAAATGCAGATTTAGGGAACTCAGTGATTCCACAAAGTGCAATAATATCCATATCACAGAAGTCCCACAAAAAGAAGAATGGGGGAAAGGAGCAGAATTTATTTGAACAAATTATAGCTGAGAAGTTCCTTAATCTGGGAAATTAAACAAGGATTCAAGTACAAAAGCCACAGAGTTTCCCTCAAAATCAACAAAAACAGGTCCACACCAACACGTAGCATAGTGAAGCATCCAAAATACAAAAATAAAGAATGAATTCTGAAAGCACCTAGGGACATAATGTCCTTAACCCAAAAGGGGAGACACATAAGGTTAGCAGCAGATCTGCCACAGAAACTTGACAGGACAGAAGAGGGTGGCATAATATATTCATTGTGCTGAGTGGGAAAAATATGCAGCCAAGAACACTATATGCAGCATTCTGTCATTCAGAATAGATGGAGTGAAAAGAAATTTCCCAGAAAAACAAAAAGTAAAGGAGTTCATGAACCACTTCTGCAACAAATATTAAAGGGGACCCATTGAAGTGGGAAAGAGAAACCAAAAGCAACAAAGACTAGAAAGGGACAGAGACAATCTACAGGAAGACCAACTTTGCAGGTAATACAATGGCACTAAATTCATATCTACTAATAAATACTCTGAATCTAAATGGATTAAATGCTCCATTCAAAATACACAGGGGGAGAGGAGTCAAGATGGCAGAAAAGTGGCAGGCTGAGACAATATCAGGTAGTAGGAGATCAGCTAGATACCTTATCAAACCATTCTGAACACCTACAAATCCAACAGGAGATCAAAGAGAAGACCAACAATTCTAGAAACAGAAAATCGACCACTTTCTGAAAGGTAGGACCAGCAGAGAAGTGAATCCAAAGGGACAGGAGATAGACTGCAGGGGGAGGTGGCCAGCTCCCGGCAAGCGGCGGAGCAATGGAGCACAAAATCAGAACTTTTAAAAAGGTCTGCTCCACTGAGGGACATCGATCCAGAAGCTAGGCCAGGATGAAGCCCACGTGGAGACAGCATGGTCTCAGGTCTCACGGGGTCACAGAAGGATTAGGGTGTCTGAGTTTTGCAGATCTCACAGGTATTAGAGCAGGGAAGCTGGCTACAGAGACAGAGTCAAGGAGTGAGCTCTAAGCTCAGGCTTACTTTAAATTGTGATCCGTGGCACAGACCACTAATCTGTGAGCAGGGACCCCAAAAGATCTGGGGAAACCTCCCCTGGAAAAGCTCAGTGATCTGCCGGGTTTGGAGACTCCAGGCAGGGCTGTGTGCCAGAGACAGAGATGCTTGGTCATAGGCTGGGCAAGCTCTGAACACAGCCAGAGGCCAGGGAGACGGAAGTGATCGAGCGCTTTTCTCTGAGGGTGCACTGAGGAACAGGTCCCCAAGCTCTCTGCTCCTCTGGGCCTGAGATGCCATTTTCATTCCCATCCTCCAGAACCCTACAGAAAGCATTCAGGGAACAAAAGCTCCCAAAAGCGAACCTGAGAAGATTACTTAGCCTGGCCCCTAGTAAAGGCCGTGCAATTCCACTTCGGGCAAAGACACTTCAGAATCACTACAACAGGCCCCTCCCTGAGAAGATCAGCAAGAAATCCGGGCCAAGACCAAGTTCACTTACCAAGGAGAACAGCAGAATTACAAAGGAAGTGAAAGCAAAGCATGGAAATCATGGTTTTCTCGCCGTGATTCTTTGGTCTTGCAAAGTTAATTTTTTTAATTTTATTTTTTTCTTCTGCTAATTTTTTTTTTAACTTTAACACTTTCCTCTTTTAATGTTTTTTAACTACTTTATCTTAACAATATCTTTCATATTTAAAAAATCTTTTTTGAACCTTCCTTATTATAGTTCTATTTTATCCTTCATTTTATCTAACTTTATTTTTTTGTATACACACAGGGTTTTTTCCTTCTAAAAAAATTTGGGATATAAGGTCTTCTAATAGATAAAAATATACCCTAAATCTAGCACAGGGCCTTGTTTTTGTCTCTAGTCTGAACAAATTCTCTCCACTTTCTTTCTCTTTATTCTCCCAACCAAGGTATCTTATCAACCCCTTTTTTAGAATTTTTTTTAAATTTCATCTTTATAGTCATATTCCATCCCTTCATCGTCTTTACCCTTATATATGTTTATCATTCTTTAAAATCTTGGGAGGTAGTTTTTTCAAAGGGACCAAAATACTACCAAAATTAAGTGGGTGACCCTGTTCTATTCACCAGTCATATATATATATATATATATATATATATATATTCTTTTTAATATTTTTTCTTTATTTTGTCTTTTTTTAATTTTTTTCTGAACTTTTTTTTTTCTATTTCTTTTCAGTGTACCAGAATTCATTGTTTATGCACCACACCCAGTGCTCCACGTAATGTGTGCCCTCCATAATACCCACCACCAGGCTCACCCACCTTCCCAACCCCACCCTTCAAACCCCTCAGATTGTTTTTCAGAGTCCATAGTCTCTCGTGATTCACCTCCCCTTCCAATTTACCCCAACTCCCTTCTCCTCTCTAACACCCCTTGTCCTCCATGATATTTGTTATGCTCCACAAATAAGTGAAACCATATGATAATTGACTCTTTCTGCTTGACTTATTTCACTCAGCATAATCTCTTCCAATCCCGTCCATGTTGCTACAAAAGTTGGGTATTCATCCTTTCTGATGGAGGCATAATACTCGATAGTGTATATAGATCACATCTTCCTTATCCATTCGTCCATTGAAGGGCATCTTGGTTCTTTCCAGTTTGGCAACCGTGGCCATTGCTGCTATAAACTTTGGGGTACAGATGGCCTTTCTTTTCACTACATCTCTGTCTTTTGGGTAAATACCCAGTAGTGCAATTGCAGGGTCATAGGGAAGCTCTATTTTTAATTTCTTAAGGAATCTCCACACTGTTTTCCAAAGTGGCTGCACCAACTTGCATTCCCACCAACAATGTAACAGGGTTCCCCTTTCTTCACATCCTCTCCAACACATGTTGTTTCCTATCTTGCTAATTTTGGCCATTCTAACTGTGTAAAGTGGTATCTCAATGTGGTTTTGATTTGAATCTCCCTGGTGGCTAGTGATGATGAACATTTTTTCATGTGTCTGATAGCCATTTGTATGTCTTCATTGGAGAAGTGTCTGTTCATGTCTTCTGCCCATTTTTTGACATGATTATCTGTTTTGTGTGTGTTGAGCTTGAGGAGTTCTTTATAGATCCTGGATAGATCTTTTATACAGCCTTTTGTCTATACTGTCATTTGCAAATATCTTCTTCCATTCAATGGGTTGCCTCTGTTTTGTTGACTCTTTCCTTCTTTTTACCCCTTTTCTTCCCCTCATGATTTAGGGTCTCTTCTGATTTAGTTAAAGCACATTTTCCTGGGGTCTTTGCCACCCTTTTAGTATTTTAGTATTTTATTCATTCCTTCATATATTCATATCTGGATAAAATGACAAGGTGAAAAAACTCACCACAAAAAAAAAAAAAAAAAAGAAAGAAAGAAAGAACAAGAGTAAGTACCAAAGGCTAGGGACCTGATCAATATGGACATTGGTAATATGTCAGATCTAGAGTTCATAATGACGATTTTCAAGGTGCTAGCCACGTTCGAAAAAGGCATGGAAGATATTAGAGAAACACTGTCTGGAGAAATAATAGCACTTTCTGGAGAAATCAAAGAACTAAACATGTTGAAATTAAAAAAGGTATTAATGAGGTACAATCAAAAATGGAGGCTCTTACTGCTAGGATAAATGAGGCAGAAGAGAGAATTAGTGATATAGAAGACCAAATGACAGAGAATAAAGAAGCTGAACAAAAGAGAGACAAACAACTACTGGACCACAAGGGGAGAATTCGAGAGTTAAGTGATACCATAAGATGAAACACATTAGAATAATTGGGATTCCAGAAGAAGAAGAAAGAGAGAGGGGAACAGAATGTATACTGGAGAGAAGTATTGGAGAGAATTTCCACAATATGGCAAAGGGAACAAGCATCAAAATTCAGGAGGTGCAGAGAACGCCCCTCAAAATCAATAAGAATAGGCCCACACCCCGTCACCTAATAGTAAAATATACAAGTCTTAGTGACAAAGAGAAACTCCTGAAAGCAGCCCGGGAAAAGAAGTCTGTAACTTAAAATAGTAAAAATATTAGATTGGCAGCAGACTTATCCACAGAGAACTGGCAGGCCAGAAAGAGCTGGCATGATATATTCAGAGGACTAAACTAGAAAAACATGCAGCCAAGAATACTATATCCAACTAGGCTATCATTGATAATAGAAGGAGAGATAAAATGCTTCCAGGACAAACAAAAACTAAAAGAATTTGTAAACACCAAACCAGCTCTATAGGAAATATTGAAAGGAGTCCTCTAAGCAAAGAAAGAACCTAAAAGTAGTAGCTCAGAAAGGAACAGAGACAATATACAGTAACAGTCACCTTACAGGCAATACAATGGCACTAAATTCATATCTCTCAATAGTTACCCTGAATGTAAATGGGCTAAATACCCCAATCAAAAGACACAAGGTATCATAATGGATAAAAAAACAAAACCCAGAGACAAGATCGCGGGGAAGTAGGAGGAAGCACCATTTCAACCTGTACCCTAAAGTGAGCTAATTACCTACCAAAGAACTCCGATCACCCATGAAATCAGCCTGAGATCAGAATTATACACGTCTGGATCTCTACAGGGACAGAAGACTCCAGTGGGCAGCTAGGGTAACTGAGACAGAAGATAGAATTAGCGATCTGGAGGACAAACAGATAGAGAGAAAGGATCAGGGGAAGACTGAACAAACAGCTTAGAAGCCACAAAAAAAAGAATCAGGGAATAAATGATGCCATGAAACATTCCAACGTCAGAATTATTGGAATCCCTGAAGGGGAGGAGAAAGAAAGAAGTCTAGGAGATATAGTGGAACAAGTTGTCCATGAAAATTTTCCCAATCACATGAATGGAACCAGCATTCATGTACTAGAGGCAGAACGGTTTCCCCCCAAGATTATAGATTCTCAAAAGTCCTCGAGACACCCTTTGTAAGAATAAAGAATTATAATTGTAGGCAGACCCTCTTGAAAGCAGCCAGGACAAAGAAGCTCCTTATATACAGAGGAAAGCCCATCAGAATAACCTCAGACCTATCCACAGAGACCTGGCAAGCCAGAAAGTGCTAGCAACATATATTCAGGGCACTAAATGAGAAGAACATGCAGCCAAGAATACTTTATCTAGCAAGACTGACATTCAAAATGGATGGAGAGATAAAGAGTTTCCAAGACCAGCAAGGCTTAAAAGAGTATGCGACCACCAAGCTGACACTGCAGGAAATATTAAGGGGGGGGGGGGGGGTCCATAAAAGAGAAAAAAATCCTAAAAATATCATTGAACAGAAATATAGAGACAATCAACAGAAAGAAAGACTTCAAAGGTAACACGACGTCAATAAAAACCTATCTATCAATAATAACTCTCAATGTGAATGGCCTAAATGAGCCCATAAACTGACACAGGGTTTCAGATTGGATAAAATGACAGGACCCATCCATATGTTGTCTACAAGAGACCCATTTTGACCCTAAAGATACACCCAGACAGAAAGTGAAGGGATTGAGAAGCATCTTTCATGCCAGTGGGTCTCAAAAGAAGGTCAGGGTTGCGATTCTCATATCAGATAAATTAGATTTTAAACTAAAGACTGTAGTCAGAGATACATAAGGACACTTTTAGTATCAGTTGAGTCCTTCTGTGGGACTATCCATGGTGGGACTATCCACCATGATGATCTAACAATTGTAAATATCTACACCCCCAATATGGGAGCAGCCCATTACATGAGAAAATTATTAATCAAGATAAAAAGTCATATTGATATAAATACATTAATAGTAGGAGATCTTTACATGCCTCTCTCAGTAATAGACAGATCATCGAAGCAGAAAATCAATAAAGAAATAAGAGTATTGAATGACACATTGGACCAGATGGACCTCACAGATATATACAGAACATTCCACCCAAAAACAACAGAATGCTCATTCTTCTCAAGTGCACATGGAACCTTCTCCAGAATAGACCACATACTGGGTCACAAATAAGGACTCAACTGATACTAAAAGACTGACATTATTCCCTGCATATTCTCAGATCACAAGGCTTTGAAACTGGAGCTCAATCACAAGGAAAAGTTCGGAAGGAACTCAAACACCTGAAAGCTAAAGACCACCTTGCTTAAGAATGCTTGGATCAACCAGGAGATCAAAGAAGAACTTAAACAATTCATGGAAACCAACGAGAATAAAGACACTTCGGTCTAAAACCTATGGGATACAGCAAAGGCGGTCCTAAGGGGGAAATACATAGCCATCCAAGTATCCCTCAGAAAAATTGAAAAATCCAGAATACACCAGCTGTCTCTACACCTTAAAGAGCTGGGGAACCAACAATAAATCAAACCAACTCCACACATAAGAAGAGAAATAATCAAGATTAGAGCAGAGATCAATGAGGTAGAAACCAGAGATACAGTAGAACGTACCAATGAAACTAGAAGCTGGTTTTTTGAAAGAATCAATAATATTGATAAACCATTGGCCACACTAATCCAAAAGAAAAGAAAGAAAGCCTAAATTAATAAAATTAAAATGAAAAGGGAGAGATCAAAACTAGCACCAAGGAAGTAGAAACAATCATCAGAAGTTATTATCAATAGTTATATGCCAATAAGCGAAGCAACTTAGATGAAATGGATGCATTCCTGGAAAACTATAAACCCCCAAAATTGAACCAGAAAGAAATTGACAACCTAAATAGACTGATATCTAGTAATGAGATTGAAGCAGTGATCAAAATCCTCCCAAAAAACAAAAGCCCAGGACCTGATGGATTCCTTGGGAATTCTATCAAACTTTCAAAGAAGAAATAACACCTATTCTCCTGAAGCTGTTTCAAAAAATTGAAGCAGAAGGAAAACTTCCAGACGCTTTTTATGAAGCCAGCATTACCCTGATCCCCAAACCAGGCAAAGACCCTACCAAAAACGAGAATTTCAGACCAATATCACTGATGAATATGGATGCTAAGATTCTCAACAAGATCCTAGCAAACAGGACCCAATAGCACATTAAAAAGTTTATCCACCATGACCAGGTGGGATTCATCCCTGGGTTACAAGGATGGTTCAACATTTGCAAATCAATCAATGTGATAGAACAAATCAATAAGAGAAGAGAGAAGAACCACATGGTCCTCTCAGTTGATGCAGAAAGGGCATTTGAAAAAACCAGCATCAGTTCCTGATTAAAACTCTTCAAAGTATAGGGATAGAACATTCCTGAACTTCATAAAATCTATCTATGAAAGACCACAGCAAATAACATCCTCAATGGGAAAAAGCTCACAGCCTTCCCGTTGAGATCAGGAACACGACAAGGATGCCCTTGAACTACTCTTGTTCAACATAGTATTAGAAGTCCTAGCAACAGCAATCAGACAACAAAGAGAAATAAAAGGTATCCAAATTGGCAATGAAGTAGTCAAACTCTCTCTCTTTGCAGATGACATGATTCTTTAGATGGAAAACCCAAAAGACTCCACCCCAAAACTACTAGAACTCATACAGCAATTCAGTAATGTGTCAGGATACAAAGTCAATGTACAGAAATCAGTGGCTTTCTTATACACTAACAACGAAAATACAGAAAGGGAAATTAGAGAATTGATTCCATTTACCATAGCACCAAGAACCATAAGATACCCAGGGATAAACCTAACCAAAGAAGTAAAGGATCTGTACTCGAGGAACTACAGAACACTCATGAAAGAAATAGAAGATACAAAAAGATGGAAGAACATTCCATGTCCTTGGATCGGAAGAATAAACATTGTTAAAATGTCTATACTGCCTAGAGCAATCTATACTTTTAATGCCATTCTGATCAAAATTCCACCAGTGTTTTTCAAAGAACTGGAGCAAATAATCCAAAAATTTGTATGGAACCAGAAGAGACCACATATTGCTAAAGAAACATTGAAAAACAAAAATGAAACTAGCGGCATCAAGTTACCAGATTTCAAGCTTTACTACAAAGCTGTGATCACCAAGACAGCATGGTACTGGCATAAAAACAGACACATAGACCAGTGGAACAGAGTAGAGAGCCCAGATATGGATCCTCAACTCTATGGTCAAATAATCTTCGACAAAGCAGGAAAAAATATACAGTGGAAAAAAGACAGTCTCTTCAATAAATAGTGCTGGGAAAACTGGACAGATATATGTAGAAGAATGAAACTCCATCATTCTCTTACACCATACACAAAGATAAACTCGAAATGGATAAAAGACCTCAACATGGGACAAGAATCCATCAGAATCCTAGAGAACATAGGGAGTAACCTCTTCGATATCAGCCACAGCAACTTCTTTCAAGATAGGTCTCCAAAGGCAAAGGAAACAAAAGTAAAAATGAACTTTGGGACTTGATCAAGATCAAAAGCTTCTGCACAGCAAAGGAAACAGTCAACAAAACAAAGAGGCAACCCACAGAATGGGAGAAGATATTTGCAAATGACAGTACAGACAAAAGGCTATATAAAAGATCTATCCAGGATCTATAAAGAACTCCTCAAACTCAACACACACAAAACAGATAATCATGTCAAAAAATGGGCAGAAGACATGAACAGACACTTCTCCAATGAAGACATACAAATGGCTATCAGACACATGAAAAAATGTTCATCATCACTAGCCACCAGGGAGATTCAAATCAAAACCACATTGAGATACCACTTTACACAGTTAGAATGGCCAAAATTAGCAAGATAGGAAACAACATGTGTTGGAGAGGATTTGGAGAAAGGGGAACCCTGTTACACTGTTGGTGGGAATGCAAGTTGGTGCAGCCACTTTGGAAAACAGTGTGGAGATTCCTTAAGAAATTAAAAATAGAGCTTCCCTATGACCCTGCAATTGCACTACTGGGTATTTACCCAAAAGACAGAGATGTAGTGAAAAGAAAGGCCATCTGTACCCCAAAGTTTATAGCAGCAATGGCCACGGTTGCCAAACTGGAAAGAACCAAGATGCCCTTCAATGGACGAATGGATAAGGAAGATGTGATCCATATACACTATGGAGTATTATGCCTCCATCATAAAGGATGAATACCCAACTTTTGTATCAATGTGGACAGGACCGGAAGAGATTATGCTGAGTGAAATAAGTCAAGCAGAGAGTCTCAATTATCATATGGTTTCACTTATTTGTGGAGCATGAGAAATAACATGGAGGACATGGGGAGATGGAGAGGAGAAAGGAGTTGAGGGAAATTGGAAGGGGAGATGAAGCATGAGAGACCATGGACTCTGGAAAACAACCTGAGGGTCTTGAAGGGGATGGGGGTGGGAGGTTGGGGGAACAAGGTGGTGGGTATTATGGAGGGCACATATTGCATGGAGCACTGGGTGTGAAGCAAAAACAATGAATACTGTTACACTGAAAAGAAATTTTAAAAATTAAATTTAACTTATAAAACCACATTGAGATATCGCCTCACACCAGTTAGAATGGCCAAAATTAACAAAACAGAAAACAACATGTGTTGGAGAGGATGTGGAGAAAGGGGAGCCCTCTTACACTGTTGGTGGGAATGAAAGTTGGTGCAGCCTCTTTGGAGAACAGTGTGGAGATTCCTTAAGAAATTAAAAATAGAGCTTCCCTATGACCCTGCAATTGCACTCCTGGGTATTTACCCCAAGGATACAGATGTCGTGAAAAGAAGGGTCATCTGTACCCCAATGTTTATAGCAGCAATGGCCACGGTTGCCAAACTATGGAAAGAACCAAGATGCCCTTCAACAGACGAGTGGATAAGAAGATATGGTCCATATACACTATGGAGTATTATGCCTCCATCAGAAAGGATGAATACCCAACTTTTGTAGCAACATGGACGGGATTGGAAGAGATTATGCTGAGTGAAATAAGTCAAGCAGAGAGAGTCAATTATCATATGGTTTCATATGGAGCATAACAAATATCATGGAGGACAAGGGGTGTTAGAGAGGAGAAGGGAGTTGGGGTAAATTGGAAGGGGAGGTGAATCACGAGAGACTATGGACTCTGAAAAACAATCTGAGGGGTTTGAAGTGGCGGAGGGGGTGGGAGGTTGGGGTACCAGGTGGTGGGTATTGTAGAGGGCACAGATTGCATGGAGCACTGGGTTTGGTGAAAAAATAATGAATACTGTCTTTCTGAAAATAAATAAATTAAAA
The DNA here is from genome assembly GCF_030435805.1 of Mustela lutreola. Taxonomy (NCBI): domain Eukaryota; kingdom Metazoa; phylum Chordata; class Mammalia; order Carnivora; family Mustelidae; genus Mustela; species Mustela lutreola. The sequence continues at coordinate 45,499,912 of NC_081301.1, forward strand.
AAATTAAATTTAACTTAAAAAAAAACCCATCCATATGCTGTCTATAAGAAACACATTTTAGAAGCAAAGTTACCTCCAGATTTAAAGTGAGGAGGTAGAAAACAATTTGCCATGTTAGTGGACATCAAAAGAAAGCTAGGTGGCAGTCCTTATATCAGATCAATTAGATATTAAGCCAAACACTATAATAAGAGATGAAGAAGGACACTATATCATACTCAAAGGGTCTGTCCAACAAGAAGATCTAACAATTTTAAGTATCTATGGCCCTAACATGGGAGCAGCCAACTATATAAACCAATAAATAACAAAATCAAAGAAACTCATTGACAATAATACAATAATAGTAGGGGGCTTTAACACTCCCCTCACTGAAATGGACAGATCATCCAAGCAAAAGATCAACAAGGAAATAAAGGCCTTAAATGACCCACTGGACCAGATGGACATCACACATATATTCAGAATATTCCATCCCAAAGCAACAGAATAAACATTCTTCTCTAGTGCACATGGAACATTATCCAGAATAGATCACATCCTGGGCCATAAATCAGGTCTCAACTGGTATCAAAAGATTGGGATCATTCCCTACACATTGTCAGACCACAATGCTCTGAAGCTAGAACTCAATGACAAGGGGAAATTTGGAAAGAACCCAAATACATGGAAACTAAAAGCATCCTTCTAAAGAATGAATGGGTCAACCAGAAAATTAAAGAAGAATTGGAAAAAATCATGGAAACAAATGATAATGAAAATACAACAGTTCAAAATCTGTGGGACACTGCAAAAGCAATCCTGAGAGGAAAATATATAAGGTTACAAGTGTTTCTCAAGAAAGAAAAAAGGTCTCAAGTACACAACCTAACCCTACACTTAAAGGAGCTGGAGAAAGAACAACAAAGAAAGCCTAAACCCAGCAGGAGAAGAGAAATAATAAACATCAGAGCAGAAATCAATGAAATAGAAACCAAAAAAACAATAGAACAAATCAACTTAAGTAGGAGCTGGTTCTTTGAAAGAATTAATAAGATTGATAAACTGCTGGCCCAACTAATCAAAAAGAAAAATGGAAGGACCTAAATAAAGAAAATCATGAATGAAAGAGGAGAGATGACAACGAACACCAAAGAAGAACAATTATAAAAACATATTACGAGCAACCATACGCCAGCAAATTTGACAATCTGGAAGAAATGAATGCATTCCTAGAGACATATAAACTGCCACAACTGAACCAGGAAGAAATAGAAAACTTTAACAGACCCATAACCAGTAAGGAGATTGAAGCAGTCATCAAAAATCTCCAAGCATATGATAGTTGTCTTTCTCTGCTTGACTTATTTCGCTAAGCATGATACACTCTAGTTCCATCCATGTTGTCGCAAATGGCAAGATTTCATTTCTTTTGATGGCTGCATAGTATTCCATTGTGTATATATACCACATCTTCTGGATCCATTCATCTGTTGATGGACATCTAGGTTCTTTCCATAGTTTGGCTATTGTGGACATTGCTGCTATAAACATTCGGGTGCACGTGCCGATCTCCCTGATATGAGGAAGTGGTGATGCAACATGGGGGCTTAAGTGGGTAGGAGAAGAATAAATGAAACAAGATGGGATTGGGAGGGAGACAAACCATAAGTGACTCTTGATCTCACAAAACAAACTGAGGGTTGCTGGGGGGAGGGGGTTTGGGAGAAGGGGGTGGGATTATGGACATTGGGGAGGGTACGTGCTTTGGTGAGTGCTGTGAAGTGTATAAACCTGGTGATTCACAGACCTGTACCCCTGGGGATAAAAATATATGTTTATAAAAAATAAAAAATTATAAAAAAAAAAAACCAAAAAAAAATCTCCAAGCAAACAAGAGCCCAGGGCCAGATGGCTTCCAGGGGAATTCTACCAAATATTTAAAGAAGGATTAATCCCTATTCTCCTGAATCTGTTCCAAAAAATAGAAATGGAAGAAAAACTTCAAAACTCATTTTATGAGGCCAGCATTACCTTGATCCCAAAACCAGGCAAATTTCCCATCAAAAAAGAGAATTACAGACCAATATCCTTGATGAACACAGATGTGAAAATTCTCACCAAAATACTAGCCAATAGGATCCAACAGTACATTAAAAGGATCATTCACCACGACCAACTGGGACTTATTCCAGGTCTAAAAGTTTGGTTCAATATGCGCAAATCAATCAATGTGATACAATACATTAATAAAAGAAAGAACAAGAACCATATGATACTCTCAATAGATGCTGAAAAAGCATTTGACAAATACAGCATCCTTTCCTGATCAAAACTGTAGAGGATGCATACCTCAATATCATCAAAGCCACCTATGAAAAACCCATCGTGAATATCATTCTTAATGGAGAAAAACTGAGAGCTTTTCTGCTAAGGTCAGGAACACGGAAAGAATGTCCATTATCACCACTGCTATTCAACATAGTACTAGAAGTCCTAGCCTCAGCAATCAGACAACAAAAAGAAATTAAAGGCATCCAAATCGACAAAGAAAGAGTCAAACTATCACTCTGCAGATGATATGATACTATATGTGGAAAACCCAAAGGCTCCACTCCAAAGCTGCTAGAACTTGTACAGGAATTCAGTAAAGTGTCCGGATATAAAATCAATGCACAGAAATCAGTTGCATTTCTCTACACCAACAACAAGACAGAAGAAAGAGTAATTAAGGAGTCAATCCCAAAACCATATTGCACCCAAAACCATAAGATACCTAGGAATAAATCTAACCAACCAGGCAAAGAATCTGTACTCAGAAAACTATAAAGTACTCATGAAAGAAATTGAGGAAAACTCAAAGAAATGGAAAAATGTTCCATGCTCATGGATTGGAAAAACAAATATTATGAAAATGTCTATGCTACTTAAAGCAATCTACACATATAATGCAATCCCTATCAAAATCCCATCCTTCTTTTTTTTTTTTTTTCAAAGAAATGGAACAAATATTCCCAACATTTATATGGAACCAAAAAAGACCTCGAATAGCCAGAGGAATGTTGAAAAAGAAAGCCAAAGTTGGTGGCATCACAATTCCAGACTTCAAGCTCTATTACAAAGTTGTCATCATCAAGATAGTATGGTACTGGCACAAAAACAGACATTTAGATCAATGGAACAGAATAGAGAGCCCAGAAACAGACCCTCAACTCTACGGTCAACTAATCTTTAACAGAGAAGGAATGTCCAATGGGAAAAAGACAGTCTCTTAAACAAATTGTGTGCGGAAAATTGGACAGCCATATGCACAAGAATGAAACTGGACCATTTCCTTACACCACACATGAAAATAGACTCCAAATGGATGAAGGACCTCAATATGAGAAAGGAATCCATCAAAATCCTTGAGGAGAACACAGGTAGCAACCTCTTTGACTTCAGTCACAGCAACTTCCTCCTAGAAACATCACCAAAGACAAGGGAAGCAAGGGCAAAAATGAACTATTAGGACTTCATCAAGAGAAAAAGCTTTTGCACAGCAATGGAAACAGGCAACAAAACCAAAAGACAACTGATGAATGGGAGAAGATATGATATAAGTCATATCAGATTAAGGGCTAGTATCTAAAATCTATAATGAACTTATCAAACTCAACACCCAAAGAACAAATAATCCAATCAAGAAATGGGCAGAGGACATGAACAGACATTTCTGTAAAGAAGACATCCAGATGGCCAACAAACACATGAAAAAGTGCTCCACATCTCTCAGCATCAGGGGAACACAAATCAAAACCATAATGAGATACCACCTCACACCAGTCAGAATGGCTAAAATTAACAAGTCAAGAAATGACAGATGCTGGCAAGGATGTGGAGAAAGGGGAACCCTCCTACATTGTTGGCGGGAATGCAAGCTGGTGCAACCACTCTGGAAAACAACATGGAGGTTCTTGAAAATAGAGCTACCCTACCAACCAGCAATTGCACTACTGGATATTTACCCTAAAGATACAAATGTAGTGATCCCAAGGGGCATGTGTACCCCAATGTTTATAGCAGCAATGTCCACAATAGCCAAACTATGGAAAGAATCTAGATGTCCATCAACAGATGAATGGGTAAAGAAGATGTGGTATATATATACAATGGAATACTATGCAGCCTTTGAAAGAAATGAAATCTTGCCATTTGCAACAACATGGATGGAACTAGAGGGTATTATGCTTAGCGAAATAAGTCATGCAGAGAATGACAACTATCATATGATCTCCCTGATATGAAGAAGTGAAGATGCATTGGGGGGTTTGGGGGGTAGGAAAAGAATAAATGAAACAAGATGGGATCAGGAGGGAGACAATCCATAAGAGACCCTTAATCTCACAAAACAAACTGAGGGTTGCCGGGGGGAGGGAGAGGGTGGTGGGGTTATGGACATTGGGGAGGGAATGTGCTATGGTGAGTGCTGTGAAGTGTGTAAACCTGGCGATTCACAGACCTGTACCCCTGGGGCTAATAATACATTATATGTTATTTTAAAAAATTATTTTAAAAAATAATAAAATAATAAAAAACAAACAAAAACCTACAGTATAAATACCTATCTCTAACGTTGATTCCAGAATTAAATGAAATTATGTAAAATGCTTTTTTATTGGCACAATGTAAATGGTCAATTATAGTAAATTTTAAAATTATTTATTGATACAAATGATACATTATTACCTATCAAAATGTGGGATTTGTAACTTCTAAAATATATTTTATGTGGGATTTTTAAAAAAATACACAGAGCATCAGAATGGTTAAAAAAACATCCAATATACTACTTACAAGAGACTCTTTTTGATCCAGAGACACCTCCAGATCAAATGTGAGGGGTAGATAACCATCTATCATACTAATGGACATCAAAAGAAAACTGGACGAGCCATATGTTTAACAGAAAAGCTAAATTTTAAAACAAAGACTATAACAAGAGATGAAGAAGGGGACTGTATCATAATAAAGAGGTCAATCCAACAAGAATATCTAACAATTATAAATATTTATGCTCCTAACAAGGGAACAGTCACATATATAAATTGATAAGCAACATGTATAAACTTAAAGAAACTCACTGATAACAATACCATAATAGTAGGGGACGTCAACACCACTCAAAGCAATAGACAGATCCTCTAAGCAGAAGATCAACAAGGAAACATTGGTTTTAATGCCACACTGGACTCTAGATGGACTTAACAGGTATATTCAGAATATCCTACAGCAGCAGAATACACATTCTTATCCAGTGCAAATGGAACTTTCTCCAGAATAGATCACATACAGCGTCACAAATTAGGCCTCAACCACTACAGAAAGACTGAGTTCATACCATACATATTTTCAGAACACAATGCTATGAAGCTTGAAGTCAACCACAAGAAAAAATCTGGAAAGACCACACATACATGGAGGTTAAAGAACATTCTACTAAAGAATGAATCTGTGGGGTGCCTGGGTAGCTCATTTGTTTAAATGTCCAACTCTTGATTTTGGCTCAGGTCAGGGATTGTGAGACTGAGGCCGGCCTTGGGCTCTGTGCTCAGTGGGGAGTCTGCTTGAGGCCCTTTTCTTCTCCCTCTCCCTCTCACCCTCCTCCCATTCTCTGTCTCTCTTTGTTACCCTCCCCCCAATAAACAAATCTTTTTTAAAAGGGAGTGAATAGGTTAACCAGGAAGTTAAAGAAGGAATTTTAAAAATACATGGAAGTAAATTAAAATGAAAACACTACTGTCCAAAACCTTTGACATGCAGCAAAGGCAGTCCTAAGAAGGAAGTATGTAGCAATACAGGCTTTCCTCAAGAAGCAAAAGAAAAGTCTCAAATACACAAACTAACCTTACACTTAAGAGATCTGTAAAAAAAAGAACAGCAAATAAAGCCTAAAACCAGCAGAAGAAGAGGAATAATTAAGATTAGAACAGAAATAAATGATATAGAAATTAAGAAAAAAACTACACAGTAAAAGAGATCAACAAAACTTAGACCTAGTTCCTTTTAAAAGAATTAACAAAATTGACAAACCCCTAGCCAGACTTATTAAAAAGAAAAGAGAGAGGATGCAATAAATAAAATCATGCATGAAAGTGGAGAGATCATAACTGACACCACAGAAATACAACCAACTAGAATATTATGAGCAATTATACACCAACAGATTGGGCAATCTGGAAGAAATGCATACATTCCTAGAAGCATATAAACTACCAAAACTGAAACAGGAAGAAACAGAAAATTTGAACAGACCCATAACCAGCAAAGAAATTGAATTATTAATAAAAAATCTCCCAACAAACAAGAGTCCAGGGCTGGATGACTTTACAGGGGAATTCTACCAAACATTAAAATTTTTTTTTAAAATTTATTTGACACAGAGAGAGATCACAAGTAGGCAGAGAGGCAGGCGGAGAGAGAGAGGAGGAAGCAGGCTTCCCGCGGAGCAGAGAGCCCGATGTGGGACTCGATCCCAGGACCCTGAGATCATGACCCGAGCCAAAGGCAGAGGCTCAACCCACTGAGCCACCCAGGCACCCCTCTACCAAACATTTAAAGTAGAATTAATACCTACTCTACTGAAGCTGTTCCAAACAACAGAAATGGAAGGAAAACTTCCAAACTCATTCCCCAAGGCCATTATTACCTTGATTCCAAAACCAGATAAAGACCCCCACTAAAAAAGAGAATTACAGACCAATATCCCTGATGAACATGGATGCAAAAATTCTTAACAAGATATTAGCTACTCAGGGGCGCGTGGGTGGCTCAGTAGGTTAAAGCCTCTGCCTTCGGCTCAGGTCATGATCCCAGGTCCTGGGATCGAGCCCCACATCGGGCTCTCTGCTCAGCAGGGAGCCTGCTTCCCCCTCTCTCTGACTGCCTCTCTGCCTATATGTGATCTCTGTCTGTCAAATAAATAAATAAAATATTTAAAATATATATATATTAGCTAATCAAATCCAAAAATATGTTGGAAGGATTATTCACCATGATCAAGTATTCTTATTTCCGGCTGTACGGGTGGTTTAATATCCACAAATCAATGAACATGATAGACCACATTAATGAAAGAAGGGATAAGAACCATATGATCTCAATAGATACAGAAAAAGCATTTGACAAAATACGCATCCTTTCTTGATAAAAAGCCTCAAGAGTGTAGGGATAGAAGGAACATAAACTAACATCATAAAAGCCATATACAAAAAATCCACAGCTAACATCATTCTCAATGCAGAAAAACTGAGAGCTTTTCCTCTAAGGCCAGGAACACAACACGATGTCCACTCTCACCACTGTTATTCAACAAGTACTAGAAGTCCTAGCTTCAGCAATTAGACAACAAAAAAAAAATAAAAAATATCCAAATTGGCAAGGAGGAGGTCAAACTCGCACTCTTCACAGATTACATGATACTATTTATAGAAAACCCAAAAGAGGGGCACCTGGGTGTCTCAGTGGGTTGAGCCTCTGCCTTCGGCTCGGGTCATGATCCCAGGGTCCTGGGATCGAGCCCCACATCTGCAGGGAGCCTGCTTCCTCCTCTCTTTCTGCCTGCCTCTCCGCCTACTTGTGATCTCTGTCTGTCATATAAATAAATAAAATCTTTAAAAAAAAGAAAAGAAAACCCAAAAGATTGCACCAAAAAATTGCTAGAAATGATACATGAATTCAGCAGAGGCCCAGGATATTACATCTATATAGAGAAATCTGTTGCATTTCTATACACCAATAATGAAGAAGGGAAAGAGAAAGTAAGAAAGCAATCCCATTTACAATTGCACCAAAAACCATAAGAAACCTATGAATAAACCTAACCAAAGAGGTGAAAGACCTATATCCTAAAAACTACGAAACACTGATGAAAGAAACTGAAGATGATACAATGAAATGGAAAAACATTTTATGTTCATGGATTGGAAGAACAAATATTGTTAAAATTCTATACTACCCAAAGCAATCTACACATTCAGTGCAATTCCAATTCAAACAACACCAGTATTTTTCACAGAACTGGAACAAACAATCCTAGAATTTGTATGGAACCAGAAAAGACCCTGAATACCCAAAGTAATGTTGAAAATGAAAGCAAAGTGGGAGGCAGACCTCAAGCTGTATTACAAAGCTGTAATTATCAAGACAGTATGACACTGGCACAAAACCAGACACATAGATTAATGAAACAAAATAAGAGAACTCAGAAATGGACCCACACTATATGGTCAACTAATCTTCGACAAAGAGGGAAAGAATATCCAATGGAAAAACGACAGACTCTTCAACAAATGGTATTTGGAAAACTGCATAGGGACATGCAGAAGGAAACTGGACCACTTTTTTACACCTTACACAAAAATGAATTCAAAATAGATAAAGACCTAAATGTAAGACAGGAAACTATCAAAGTCCTAGAGGAGAACACAGGCAGCAACCTCTTTGACCTTGGCTGCACAATTCTTACTAGACATACCTCCAGAGACAAGGGAAACAAAAGCAAAAATGAACTTGGGGAGTTCATAAGTTAAAAACTTCTGCACAGCCAAAGGCACAAGCAACAAAACTAAAAAAGCAACTGATAAGAGTGAGAGAAGATACTTGCAAATGACCTATCAGATAAAGGGCTAGTATCTAGTGTCTATAAAGGATGTATCAAAATCAACATCCACAAAACAAATAATCCAATTAAGAAATGGACAGAAAACATGAACAGACATTTCTCCAAAGAAGACATACAAATGGCCAATAGGCACATGAAAAAATGCTCAACATCACTCATCATCAGGGAAATACAAATCAAAATCTCAATGATATCTCACTGAGATCACACCTCACACCTCACACCTGTCAGAATGGCTAAAATTAACAACTCAGGAAACAACAGATATTGGCAAGAATTCAGAGCAAGGGGAACACTTTTGCACTGTTGGTGGGAATGCAAACTGGTGCAGCCATGCTGGAAAATAGTATGCAGGTCCCTCAAAAACTTAAAAACGGAACTAACCTACAACTTAGCAATTACACTACTAGGTATTTATCCAAAGGATACAAAAATTCTGATTCAAAGGGGCACACACACTAATGTTTATAGCAGCACTATCAACAATAGCCAAATTATGGAAACAGCTCAAATGTCCATTGACTCAAGAATGGAGAAAAAAGGGGCGCCTGGGTGGCTCAGTGGGTTAAAGCCTCTGCCTTCGGCTCAGGTCATGATCCCAGGGTCCTGGGATCAAGCCCCACATTAGGCTCTCTGCTCGGCAGGGAGTCTGCTTCCTCCTCTCTCTGACTGCCTCTGCCTACTTGTAATCTCTGTCAAATAAATAAATAAAATCTTAAAAAAAAAGAATGGAGAAAGAAGAAATGGCATATAGATGATAAATATAATGGACTATTACTCAGCCATCAAAAATAATGAAATCTTACCATTTGCAACAATGTGGATGGAACTAGAAAAAAATGGTATTATTACAAAATAAGTCAGTCAGAGAAAGACAAATATCATATTATTTTACACAAAATGTGTAATTTAAGAAACAAAACAGATGGGCATGGGGAAAGGAAGGAAAAAATATGAAATTCTTAACTATAGAGAACAAATTGTGAGTTGCTAGAGGGAAAGCAGGTGGGGGGATGGGCTACATGGGTGACAGGTATTAAGGCCACTTGATGTAATGAGCACTGGGTGTTATATGCAACTGCTGAATCACTAAATTCTACTCCTGAAACCAATACTACAGTACTTGTTAACTAACTTGAATTTAAATTAAAAATAAATAAATAAAAACATGACCTCAGGACATATAAACACTGAATTCAAAAATGCATAATAAACTTTCTTTTTAAGTGCCTATCAACATTTAGGAAAATAGATAAGCTAAAGTAAATCTCAACAAATTTCAAATTTGAAATTACGCAGATGTTTCTCTAAAACATAGTGGAAATAAATCTAGAGAAAAATAATAAGCAGAAAACTCAAAGTCCCCAAAAGGTGAAAATAAAGCTATTATACTTCTAAATAACCTATCATTTAGGTTTTAAAAATCACAATATAAATTAAAATATCTCAATGATAATTAAAATGTGATATATCAAATCATACAAGATGAAGTTAAAGCTGTAAGTACAGGGAAAATTATAGCCTTGAATCTATAAATTACAAAAGATGAAAGGTTGAAAATTCATGATTAAAGCATCTATCTCAAGAAGAAAAGTAATAGCAAATTTAACCCTAAGAAATCAAGAAGAAAAATTATAAATATAAGTGTAGAAATAAATAGAAACAGTAATTAGCAAAAAAGGAAAATGAAAAAAAAGAATATAATACTAATAAGATTTATTTTTTAAATGGAGGAAAAACACACACACACAAAACAGTATCAGGAGAGAATACTGCATATCTTATAAACATTAAAAATAAATGGACATATTAACTAACTAACTAAATATATAAATAAATAAAAATGGATACATAAATCCAAGTTGGGTTTATTTCAGGAATTAAAGATTCATTAACATTTAAAAATTAATCAGTGAAATTTACCATATTGACTGAACAAAGAAAAGTAATTTTACATTATTTTAATTGGAACAAAAAATTTGATGAACTTCAATGTCCATTTTTTATAAAACTGTGAACAAATTAGGAATAGAAACATATGTCCCTAGTCCAATAAAGGGTAGCTAAATGGTGATTATTAAAAGATGCATCCTGTGACTAGAAATAGACAAAGATGCCCACTATCACCACTTCTGTCCAAAGTTGGATCAGAAGTTGTAGTCATGCAAAAGACAAAGAAAAAATTTAAATACTAGCATAGAATATTATTTTGCACATAACTCAAACTCAGAAGACTCTATAAGCAAATTATTAGAGGTAATAAGTGAATTTAACTTGGGTTCAGAATACTTGATCAATATAAAACACTAAATTGTATTTATATATACTAGCAACACAGAGATTATAACTTTCAAAATATACCACTTAGAGTAGCAGGAAAATTCAAATACAAAGAAATAAATCTAATAAAAACTGAACAAGAGGAAACCGGCCAGAGAGAGAAACCATGAGGGACTGTGGACTCTGAGAAACAAACTGAGGGTTTGGGAGGGGAGGGGAGTGGAGGGGTGGGTGAGCCTGGTGGTGGGTATTAAGGAGGGCACTTATTTCATGGAGCACCGGGTGTGGTACATAAAAAATGAATTTTTGAACACTGAAAAAAATTAAATTAAAAAAAAAACTGAACAAGACTTCTGCACCATAACAGTTATATGGTGGAGGAAAGGGAATGCTAGTGCATGGTTGATGAGAATATAAATTGGCAAAGCCAGGTTTGTAAATATTAAAAAGACTGACAATACCAAGAGTTTACAAGGAGGTTGTCTTAGTCTATAGAGGTTTTTAAACTACAAACATCTATTTCTCACAGGTCTGGAGACTGGGAATTCCAATATCCAGGAGCTAGCACCCCCTCTTCCTGGTTCATAGCCAGCACCTTCTCACTGCATTCTCAAATGGTAGAAAAGTGGAGGGAGCAGCATGGGGTCTTCGAGGAGACTCATGAATTAATCCCATTCATGAAGGCTCCACCTCCCCCAAAGCCCACCTCCTAATACCATCACACTGGGCCTTAGGATTTCAATATATGAAGGGGGCAGGTGGTGGTGGAGAGGACATAAACATAGAGCACAGCAGATGCAAAGCATCTAAAATTCTCAATCACTCCTGGAGGACATATAAATTGGTTAACCACTTTGGAAAACTGTCATTATCTATTTAAGTTGAAATAATGTAACCCAGATACATACTAATAGAAAGTATATACAAAATATATGCAGCAATAGATATATATAAGAACATATATAAGAATATATAAGAACATATATAAGAACAGATATATATAAGAACATTCATGTCAGCATTATTTATTTAACATTCATGTCAGCATTATTTATAATAATTCCCAACTAGAAGAAAGCCTGTATTTATCAATTGATAAATAAACTGTAGTATAATCATACAATGGGATAATATGTACAGAAATGAAAATCAGCAAACTTTGGTTACATATAAGAACATAGAGGAATCCCACAAATACAATATTGAGTAAAATATACCAGGTACAAAGAAATGCATACATTTATTTTAAAGGTTCAAAAGCAAGCAACACTGATCCATATGTTACAAGTTAGAAGAATAGTTCCTTTAGGGGTAGAAGATTGAGTTAGTAACAAAAAGGGGTCACTGCCAACATTCTCTTTCTGGACCTGAATATGTTAACTTGTGATAATTCAAAGTTTATTATTGTTACACATCTCTACATGTATGTTCCCCTTGAATTTAAATATATAGTTTATAATCTCTAGTTTAAAATCTACTAAACTTTTCTAGTAAATTAATTTTTTAAATGAGGTATATTCGGCATGATTTGCAAGAATGGAATTATGCTGGTAAATAGAAGTGATCACCCTACTCTTTCTTAAATGCATATAAAGTGTTTAATAATGAGTTTCCTTGGTAAAGATCAGTTTCTCCTTTAATAATCAGTTTCTTCATACTTTCCATCAGATTGGCAAAGAGTGATCAACATTAACTTTATCCATAATTTCTTTTTATTTTATTTTATTTTTATTTTATTTTATTTTATTTTATTTTATTTTATTTTATTTTATTTGACAGAGAGAAACACAGCGAGAGAGGGAACACAAGCAGGACAGTGGGAGAGGGAGAAGCAGGCTTCCCATCCAGCAAGGAGCCTGATGCAGAGCTCAATCCCAGGAACTTGGGATCATGACCTGAGCCAAAGGCATAAGCTTAACAACTGAGCTGGGGGACCCAGGGGCCCCAACTTTGTTGATAATTTCTATGGTTCACTTTCTTGCCTTTATTTAAATTATTTGTAGTTTTTCTGATGCCTCTTTCAATACATATTTTTAATCAAAGACTACTTGCAATTCAAAAAACAGATCCAGGAGTGCCTGGGTTAAAGCAGGGGTGCAGTGGGTTAAAGCCTCTGCCTTCAACTTGGGTCATGGTCCCAGGGTCTTGAGATAGAGCCCTGCATTGGGCTCTCTGCTCAGCGGGGAGTCTGCTTCCCCCTCTCTCTCTGTCTCCCTCTCTGCCTACTTGTGATCTCTGTCTGTCAAATAAATAAATAAAATCTTAAAAAAGATCCAATGTACAGATTTTAAACCTATATATGAGTGAAAACTAAAACAAGTTAAAAGCAGTAACTAAAAATATAATTGGATAAAACTTAACAAATTTTAAAAATAAATGAAAATCAGGGTCTATAGATTGATCCCTGCTGGGTCACGATATTCTAGGGAGAAAATTTTGAGAAAAAAAATTCAAATATTTACTGACTTTAAAAAAAATTTTTTTTTTAATTTTTAAAAAGATTTTATTTATTTATTTGACAGACAGAGATCACAAGTAGGCAGAGAGGCAGGTGGTGGGGGGGTGATGAGAAGGCTCCCTGCTGAGCAAAGAGCCTGATTTGGGGCTTGATCCCAGGACCCTGAGATCATGACCTGAGCTGAAGGAAGAGGCTTAACCCACTGAGCCACACAGGTGTCCCTAATTTTTTTTTAATATTTTATTTATTTATTGGACAGAGAGAGAGAGAGCACAAGCAGGCAGAGGGGCAGGCAGAGGGAGAAGCAGGTTCCCTGCTGAGCAGAGAGCCCAATGCAGGGCTTGATCTAGGACCCTGGGATCGTGATCTCAGCCAAAGATGCTTAACTGACTGAGCCATCCAGGGACCCTAAGACACTTTTTTTATATTCAAAGAATATGGGGAGGTTATGTAAATACCGAGGACGATTAGAAAGAAAACTTGAAGATTATCTATAAGGAACAGAAATCAAGTTGGCCTCAGACTTACAAGCAACACAAAGTCTAGAAGACAATGGAATAATTATTATAATTTGGAGGGGGGTGGGGATAGAAGAAAGGTTATTTCCCAGGGAGTCTCTTCCTTGGGAAGACAACAGAAAGATATCAAATACACAAAGGTTCGAAATGTATTATCCAGGTAGCCTTTACTTAGGACATATTCCATCTGACCAAGAACCAAAGGTTAAGTATTCAATCGTGAGGAATCTGGGGGTAAAACTCCACGGGGAGGAGGGCTACTATAAAAACCAATGATGTTTTCAAAACAGTTGTTGAAATTATGGTAAACTCAAGTGAAAATTTCAGAAGTAATTCTTAAAAGAAATAAGAAGTAGTATAAAAGTAATTCAAGAAAAAAACCTTTTAAAAGTTCAATAGCAGTCATTGTTTGATCATGTACCTAATTTTATGTGTCATGAATAAGAACATGAGCTTGGAGCCAAACAAATCTGGACTCTACAACCTCACTATATTAACTGAGGCAAATTATTGATCTTTTCGAGCCTCTGCCTTCTCATCTATTAAATACCCACCGTATGTGTATTGCTCTAAGGATTAAATGAAAGCTATAGACTAAAGCCCTTAAACATAGTAGAGACTGTAAATAAGAGTCCAACTCCCTTCTCCCCAAATGCATTTACTTTCCCAAGAAAGTCATTTTTTTTTCAGTCAGCTGACTAGAGATCATTTTCATGTTCTTTTTTTTTTTTTTAAGATTTTATTTATTTACTTGACAGACAGAGATCACAAGTAGGCAGAGAGACAGGCAGGCAGAGAGAGAGAGAGAGAGGAGAAAGCAGGCTCCCCGCTGAGCAGAGAGCCCAATGTGGGGCTCGATCCCAAGACCCTGGGATCATGACCCTAGCCAAAGGCAGAGGCTTTAACCCACCTAGACACCCAGGCGCCCCATCATGTTCTTTTTTTAAAATCTTCATCCATGGTTAATCACCACTTAGCCATGGTACTATTCTTCCAAGTGCATTCTCAGTTATCTGTTCTGCCTTCCATCACATCCTTCAAAAATATGAGCTACCTCAGAGGGCATCCTGTGCAGATACACTGCTGTATTAAATTGCCTCACTCTTTTCTTCCTTTATTGGTAGTAGCTAGAATCTTCAGCACAGATACAGTAGCATCAAGACTGCAACAAAGTGTTTGCCATCAAATGTATTTAAGCAGCTATAGTAATAGTTATTTTCCATGTCATAGATTTTTACTCTTAAAAGTCCACTTTCTGTCTCCTAAGTGAAGCTAAATCTATCCTAACTTAAATTTATACTTATGGAAATTCCTCAGAGTGTATATACTTTAAGTTGATTTTATATTAACAAGAACTCAGATTATCTAAATATTTCATTCAAAATTTAAAAGCCCAGATTATTTCTATGCTTGCAGTAAAAGTGTTTCTTCAACTTTAATAATCCAGAATTATATCAGATTTTCATCTATCTTCATAGAGATCAAAAGAATCTAGCCCTCATAGCCCCCTATGCCAAATAGGAAACTTGTAAAACTAGATATTTAAGTCATGAGTAGAGAATATTTTAACATCTAGTGTCTGTCAACAAAATGAATATTCTCAGGTACTTGTAATTGTATTAATTTGGTGTATTTATTTGATCAAATTAATTGTAGAAATTGCATAAGTATCATAGCCTAGGAGTTTCTTTCTAACAAAAATTAGAGAGTACTCTTCTTATAATAAGTCAAGAAAATAAAAAGAAACATGCATTTGATAGCATACAGAATTCATGCATGGATTCAAATTATCCTGATATTTTTATGATTTTCAAATTGTACCTTGGCAATTTTTTTTATCTACACAAAAATGATTTTTCATTTATGGAATCTATCCCAAATTCTCTCATGATCTCTTAAAGAGGATTAGTCTTTAAGTAATCTCTCAAAGTACTGTTCATTCTACAATAAAGAATCAGCCAGCATTCACACTTCCCAAAAACTCATAATGACTCACACCTTTTCTCTCTGAATCCTTTCTTTTTTGTCCCCCTGATACATAATAAAGGATAATTCCACAGGTCTTAAGTATCTGCTGGAAGTAGCTTATTCAGTCAATTTGAGCGGAAAAGTGAGCCTTCCCATTTGTTATAGAAAATACACTCCCTGGTTTCACACTCTGGCACTAAATAACCTAATGTATTCTATTGAAAAACAATACAACTGAACAAATGACCCACAAGGCATTGGACATAAAATAGATGCTCAAATATTTACTGATTCTACATCTTTATTATTAATGACTATTATTTTTAGTAATGAAATTTCAGAAGTCTCTTGTGCAGATACTGCTAAGATCATTATTTCTTCCATATGAGATACCTGGATCCAAAGATGACAGTCATAGTGAACTATCTCACAATTTTTTCTGCTGAGGTAATTTATGGAAAAAGACAGCCCATTCTTCATGGGCCCTCCTTACTGGCAAATGCCTGGACAATGTTCACTGTAACCAGAACCATTCCATCAATATTAAGCAAAAGAAGCAGCAAAGCCCTATTAGCTCATCTTAGCATCTTATTACCCATAAGAGCTGATCATAACTACAAATCTTGAATTCAGTAATAAAACTATCGCAGAGAAATTCCCAGGTGCCAACAATTTGAAGATGTAATACTGAAAAAAGAGAATATATGAACTAAGTTCAGGAGTTGGGAGTAACTGGTAAAGTGACCTCAGCAAGACAGAAATGAGCTGAGTCAATTTTAGATGTGTGTTTATACCCAAGAGGCAGAATTTTAAGTAAGCCAAAGTCAATATAAGATATTGTCAGCTGAGGTTAATATAATACAATCATAACTCAGGGCAAATGCATGGATTCGCATAATTTTTCTCATCATTTGTTGGATAAAAAAATGAAATAGTGCTCTGGACGGAAACTCATATTTCTCCTTTTTATTATATTTAATCACAGTCTCTTTTGAGACCTTATATATTACAGAACTTTCTAAAGTTTTTTCACACATTTCCATGGGAAAAGGTAAACACTGTTTCCTTCTAAACAGAATCTAATTTTCATCTCTGCTTTGGTAGTTTATTAACTAGCCAGAAACAATTGATTGGACCATTTTTGTGAGAATAAATGGTTGTTAACAGGTATTATAAATAGGAAAAAAAAATAGGAGAGTAAGCAGTCCTACTTCTGACACCTTGGTGGCTCAGGGCAGTGAGAGCATTAATGAAGCATCCTGCCCCAGGTCACTAATTTGCATCACAAGCAAGTTAGTTCATAACTTCAGAAGTTCTTTGCCATCTGGAGATGGTCTGTTGACCTGGGTGAAGTGAGCTGCCCTGTCCTGTTCCCCAGGCATGGGTGTCCAATGAGCCCTGATTGACACTTGGCAGGCTCCCAGGGTGGTCAAAGGTTAAATGGACACAGAGAGCAAAGTAGCCTTTTGCACTCCAGGCAGTGACTTCTTCCGGAACAGGCTGGAATTCTCTAATCTCTGAAGAGTTGAATGAAGGAGAAAAACGACTACAAATTCGACACAGTCGAGTTCATGCTAAATGAGGCTTCAGGCCTCATTACTTTCAATACTTTTAAAGTAATTTCTTTTAATTAGTCAATATGATCTTCTTGTGAAATTGTATAATGCTTATCTGCTATAATTGTGAGCTAAGAGGAATTCCTCAAACAGTGCATTTCGCCCTAGATAAGGTAGAGTGATACCCTACAGTCCAATGCCTCAACTCCTCCATTTCTTGTATTTAGACAAAGGCTTTTATAAATTCATCATTCCTGTTTCCAAACAATGCTAATACACAGCATTCTTTTCTTTTGTAACTAAAACCATAAAGAAAACAAACATACTAGAGTTGAGGGAAAAAGAGTCCAGAATAAATATATATAGATAGTATATTTCCTATAAAGTTCCAATGTTAATTCAATAAACAAATAATGAAAAGTTAGTAGAGTATATGGCTCATGTATAGAGAGAAAAATAGTTTTAAGAATATATATATATATATATATATATATATATATATATTTTTTTTTTTTTAATTTGTTCAAAAAGGGGCACCTGAGTGCTCAGTCAGTTATGCATCTGCCTTTGGATCAGGTCATGATCCTGGGGTCCCAGGATCGACCCCCTGCATTGGGCTCCCTGCTCAGCGGGGAGTCTGCTTTTCCCTCTGCCCCCTGCTCATGCTCTCTCTCACTCTCCCTCAAATAAATAAGTAAATCTTTAAGAAAAACTTTCATTCAAAAATAATTAGGATAATTTTGTACAGCTTTTACCAAGTAAACAGAAAGGTCAAAATCAATACAATTAATATCTTTCACTGTCCAAAAAGGTGTTTCATTGTTTTTTCTTAA
The DNA here is from genome assembly GCF_030435805.1 of Mustela lutreola. NCBI lineage: Eukaryota > Metazoa > Chordata > Mammalia > Carnivora > Mustelidae > Mustela > Mustela lutreola. The sequence continues at coordinate 45,518,166 of NC_081301.1, forward strand.
TCTTTTAATAATAAATAGTTGTAGGCTAAAGCACAGATTTCTCCTGGATTTCAGAAAGGCAGCAAGAATAGAGCATCTTACTTAACACATGCAGACTAGGTCCTTTTTTCCAATACTGATGTTATGAGATGAGACAATAATTTTATCGTAAAGTTTGAAGGTTGAGAAAACATATTAGAAATCACAGGGTGTAGGGGTATCTGGCTGGCTCAGCAGTAGAACATTGGACTCTCAGTATCAAGTTTGTGAGTCTATGGAAGGAAGGAAGGAAGGAAGGAAGGAAGGAAGGAAGGAAGGAAGGGACGGAGGGAAGAAGGAAGGAAGAAGGAAGGAAAAGAAGTCACAGGGTGTAAGATGACTATAACTGGCTCCAGAAAATAACCAATTCACTCATATAAGGTATAGCACAGGAAGGTTTTATTTTATATATCTATATGCAATAGGCATCCATAATCACTGATTTTTTTTTATGTTTTACAAAATCTCCCCTGTCTAATCAAAAGTTGATTTTATAAAATCCTCATAACACCACCCTTTCCCAATATGGAATCATATGGATTAAATCCCCTACTCAGTTTTACGTTTGTCTTCCTAAAATTTATGAACCCAATTACACATCACTGCTGAGTGACATTCAGAAGATATTGCAAGGGCATATACTCTACCTCTCTTGTCAAGTGTGTTTGAGCAGAAGGATTATTGATGGAGGCCTGAGACACAGATGAAGAGGCATTAGAGCTGTGAGGTATAGAATTGTAGAAACTGCATCTATACAAACAGCTGAAAGCATGATGATATTCTGTTCAAATGTTTCCTATTTCGAAGAAGTCTCTAGAGTCCCATTTACTCCTGACAAGTACTAACAGTGCTTACAAGTTTTCTTCAACCTGGCGAATTGCTCAAATTAAGAAAATAGTTTTAGTTAAAAAGAAAGCTACATCAGGACTTGAAAGCTGTAGAACAAAACCTGAAAAGGATTTTGTCAGACAATAAGACCTAGCTTGGGCATCTTAATTTGCAAAGGAAAACTATGAAATAACAGATTCTTGCTCCTTGCTATCGTGCAAGGAAATTATTTCAGCTAGCCATAAGCCAGAACCAGAAGATTCCACCACACCTTCACAAATGACTAAAATATCACCACTGAGAAAGCATAAGGAACACATTTCCGGAGATATAAAATTGCAAATGTCTGCCTCCCTGAAACAATTTACTCCTTCCTATTGCCATATACATAACCCTATTTTTTTTTCCTGACTGCCAATTCCAGGATTTCCCGCAAGTATGTTTTCCAGATCACTAACACAACAGGATGTTTATTAAAAAATTCCTTGATAAGAAATGCCAGTGTTGGGTGCCTGGGTGGCTCAGTGGGTTAAGCCGCTGCCTTCGGCTCAGGTCATGATCTCAGGGTCCTGGGATCGAGTCCCGCATCGGGCTCTCTGCTCAGCGGGGAGCCTGCTTCCTCCTCTCTCTCTCTCTCTCTGCCTGCCTCTCTGTCTACTGTGAACTCTCTCTGTCAAATAAATAAATAAAATCTTAAAAAAAAAAAAAAAGAAAGAAAAGAAATGCCAGTGTTAAAATTAGGGTAACACTGAATTATTTCCTAATTAATTAGCTTTTTTTAAATGCAGAACTGTTCAGCGCTTTCCATATGCTAATATATATGGCGAAGATCCAGGGTGGGAACATAACATTCAACATTTCCAAATTTATTTGACAATGAAAGTTTGCCACCACCACCACCACCACCCTCTTTTTTCATGGAATGCCTTTGACTACTCTTCTAAGGAGTGTATATAATGATTCTGTAGGCTTGAGGTTGGGGTTATTAGCATAGCAAGTATCTGTTTTTTCAAAGACCAATCTCACCGGTTATTTGGCTTTGTGGGAAATGTACAGCAGGATAAAAGTGCATTGTCTCTGTGACTGCAATTTTATCCCCACCTTTCCACATGGGAACGCTCCTCTCCAGCCAGTCCTATCAGCAGGCTCCCTCTCAGTCAGGGAATCACAGCATATTCATGTAATCACAGATATTCATGCGGGCCACAGATACCAACACGGTCTCCTGAAAACATATCCTAGACCTGAAAAGTAACATCCTTTTCAATGTTTTATAATGGCCTTTCTTATTTTTGTTTGCAACATACTATTACTGGGCTGGAAGATTGTTACTTATGTCTCATAAATCTTCCTGCCTTCTCTCAGAGTTACCTTTCATATAATGACTAGAAAAATTTTGCCAAATTCTGTTTTAGTGGGGGGGAAATACCTCACAGATTCTGTTAAAAAAAAAAAATTCTAGGTTTGCGTTTTATTTTAAATTTTATTTTATTTATTTTATTTTATGTTTGGTCTCTTCAACAAACAAGGTTGAGAGTTGAAACACCAGCCATTTGGAAATAAGAATTTAAGAATTTGTTTCTATAGGATGTATGTGACATTCATTTGTTAGTAAATTAAACCACTACTAAAATGCCTGACACTTTGTACTTGTTAGTTTGTGCTCATTTTTATTTTTATGGTGGCTTCCATTTAATAAGCACCTACTTTATGCAAGAGATACTGTTCATCAGTTTACATATGTCATCTCAATAGTCTCTCACCATGTCCTATACAGAAGTTAGTATTAGCCTTATCTTATAGGTGGAGAAGTCAAGTCTCAGAGAAATTAAACTTATAATGGAAAGTCCCAGTTAAGTGAAAAGCGAAGCTCTGAACTCATATCTGACTGATTTTTAGGTCCCTGATCTTCCCAGGATACCTAGCAGGCACCTATGTCATCATTTCGCATAACTCCTGAGTAAAGCAATGATCACATGTTATCATGCCTTTTAATAAGAAATGGAGGACTCTTTCCCATTCCATGAGGAGGTGCCCTTACTCACATCTTTTCAAAAAGCACATCAGAAAAAGCAAAGTATTTAAGCTTCTGTGAAACTGGGCCTGAAGTACCTGATAAAAAAAGAATGGAACAAAACCAGAAAGTCCCCAGGATGAACGGAGGTGGAGGGGCATACACATTTGATCTGAGAAATTCTGCACTCAGCTTATTTTTGCATAACTGAGCTGCCCTGCCTCTTATAATATTATTTATGGTACTATCTTCCCTCAAATGTAGTACAGTATGTCCTTATAAAGGCACAGAAGCCTTCACATGAGGACCCCCTCCACAAATCCTAGCTAATAAATCGTGGCTGTGAAGTGAAATGCAAGAGAATTATTGTGTAAGATATGCCCCTTTATCAGCAAATGTGCTGACTAGTCAGGTTGCATGGTATCAGTGTTAATAATTAGGCAGAACTGAAAGGTCACGAGAGACAGAAAAGCAGCTGAGGCCACTAAGGCACGAGTTTGTGAAATGACTTTCCCTTTGGGGAAAAAGAAAAAAAAACACTGTCATCAAATATCAAATTGCTATATGACATCTTAATCCATCTCTCTAGTACTTTGCTCAATCTAACAGGTCTAAACCATGGTGTGGACAAGCCGATCTAGGAGTCTAAGAATAATTAGACTCTAACACCCAAATATTTGGGAGTCCATTTAAAGACAGATTGACTAGGTTCTGTTAATCAGAACAAAAGAAGATGGAAACAGAAATTGACATTTTATGAGTACCTACTATGTGCCAAGAATTCTGCAGGTATTTTGATCATGTTATTGTATTAATTCACACAATGCTGTTAAAACAGGAATTCTGCAAGTAAGACACTAATGAAGTAATGCCCTTGCTCTATAGATCTCTCAACTTGTACAAAATTCAGCGAGGGTTCAAGCTAAGATTTGCTGGCTCCAAACTCTACCCTAATTCTACTATTCACTCTGCCTGTCTTGAAGGTTATTTGCACTGTCCTGGTCATTCTATAGAAACAGAGATTGCTTTAAAAGTTAGAGGAGACCATAGAGTTTCCTAGTTAACCCCTCGTTTATACATGAGAAAATTTAGACCCTGAGAGGATTTATAACTTAACCTAAATCAAAAGGTTTTGGTGTCAGCATGAGGAATTAAACTCAAGTCTCTTGATTCATACTTATTTTGCATTTTTACTACTTTCTACTGGTTTCATTACTCTCTTTTTCAATGATGCTAAAACTAAAACCACATTTCACAAATCCAGAAGATGCTGTCTGTGCTGTAGCACAGCAGCCCAAGTCAAAGCCATTTATCTCTTGGTTTATGCGTTTGTTTTTAATACAACTGCAGCAAAATATTCATCTTATAAAAAAGATCTGGGGTGAAAAAGTATGTGAAAACAGCCAAGATCAGTATTATAACTGTAAGAGCCTATCCAAGGCTATCCAGTGGTCTTCCTTCTGTCTAAACTTGAGCCACCCTGACACCTAACATACTCTTGGTCATCTTTCAAAATCCTGCTTATGTATCATTCCTTCCAGGAAGCATTGTTGAGAATCCCTTCATCATAGCTCCTCTCTCAAAATTAATTACCTCCTACTCTTGTTATATCAGCATTGTCTATATGATTCCATTATTCTAGTTATAGAACAACATTGGAATTTACTTTGTTTATATGCTTGCTCTCATTGTTAGAGTGTACATAGTGAATGTATTTTATTCATCCCTGTACACTCAGAACCTAAGGTGGTATGTGACTGTGTAGGTGCTCAGTAGATGTGTGTTGAAATTAATTGAATTGAATTGAATCGAATTGGCCAGACTGGAATTGAATTAAATTTATTTACATTTAATTGGCAGCTGTTACCATCTGATCAATGTGGTTACATCACCAACACCCCAGCCACTTCAAGGCTTGCTGAATTAATGAAATACTTTGAGTTAACTTTTTAGGACTACTTCATTGAGAAAAAATGTTATTGACTTCTGTTTACAATGTCAGAAATGCTAGGGTGAAAAGCAGGACAAGAGGAGTCCAGCACAGAGGGATCTCAGACTGCTACATGCTGGCTTACTCCGGTAAGAACTTCAGGTTTTTGGGGCACCTAGCTGGCTCAGAGGGTTAAGCCTCTGCCTTTGGCTCAGGTCCCAATCTCAGGGTCCTGGGATCGAGCTCCGTGTTGGGCTCTCTGCTCGGCAGGGAGCCTTCTTCCCCCTCTCTCTCTGCCTATTTGTGATCTCTCCTGTCAAATAAGTAAATAAAATCTTTAAAAAAAAAAAAAAAAGAAAAGAATTTCAGGTTTTCTTCACACTTTGACCTGACACTTTAGCTGGATTAGAATAGGCCCTAGAAGCACAGTGAGGCACAGAAGCAGAAGATTAGACAGGTCGAAACTCTAAATACAGAACAAGAGAGAAAAATCTAAGGTTCCAAAGAAAGCAATGTGGAGGAAACCTTTACAGCGGTCTCTGACTGGATATGCTGCCAAACATTCTTGTCAAATACCTTCATGAAATTACGCCAAAATCAGTTTAATACATTTTAATGACTTCTGTTTTGTAATATAATACTTTAGGGTGCCTGGGAGGCTCAGTCGGTTAAGCGTCTGCTTTCAGCTCTGGTCATGATCTCAGGGTTTTGGGATCGAGCCCCACACTGGGCTCCCTGCTCAGCGGGAAGTTTGCTTCTTTCGCTCCCTCCACCCCTCTGCCTACTTGTGCACTCTCTCTCTCTCTCTCTCTCTCAAATAAATAAATAAATTCTTTTTAAAAAGGTGTTCAAAAGGGGCGCCTGGGTGGCACAGTGGTTATGCCTCTGCCTTCGGCCCAGGTCATGATCTCAGGGTCCTGGGATCGAGCCCCGCATCTGGCTCTCTGCTCAGCAGGGAGCCTGCTTCCCCCTCTCTCTCTGCCTGCCTCTCTGCCTACTTGTGATCTCTCTCTCTCTCAAATAGATTAAAAAAAAATTTTTTTTAAGGTGTTCAAAATAAAATTTTTTTAAAAAGATATATTTTATGGCTAAAATCTGTAAGTTTTTCAGCTAAACCATAGGCAAGTTTTATATATTTCCGGTGGTCACTAGGGTCAAACTAGGTGGCAAGAAGGATTCATTCTACTCAGAAGCAATGTAGATCCTTCATGGAGAGGCTCCAGAGTGACAAACTATATAAAGAAATAGAACATGTAACCAATGAAAATAAAGTAGAGAGGAACCATACAATTAGACAAAGATAAACTCAGAGTCTTGAAGCTTATGGCATAGAGATGGCGGTGCAGATGATGTTCTTTACATGGCTATAGAAAAGGAAATGCATTTCCAGAATATGTAAGGCCAGAAAAGCAAACTCTTGGCCTCCCTTTGCCAGTGTTACCATGAGGTTAATGAAGGCTTGATAGCTGTGGTGGAGATAAGTACCTTGGAATGAGAAAGACCTCTTCAGAAAGACATTATTCCCTGCAGAAGTAAAGTTTCAGCACCATGGCTCATGTATCATTCAAACCTTATCTATCATAGGTGGACAGCAGAAACTTTTTTCAAAGCTGTGATTTGGGTGAATCAGGGACATATCTCATATTGACTAAGTCGTAGTTTATAAAATTTAAGAATTTCTGAGATATATATAAATATTTAATATTTCCTGAGAAATATAAATAGTGGCTAGATAGACTTGATAATAAACATGCTTTTGAATATAAACTACTTAAACTCTTAAAAAGAACTACTCTTCTGTATTCTTCAAATTTTTTTTTTTCAATTGCAACCACTTCTATGTGTTAAATTTGTGGGAACCATGTGATTACAAAGATAAGCATGCAAAGTTCCTGATGTTAGTATAAGTTATTTTCAGAGTCAAATTCAAGGAGAAAATAAATCTCTTAAATTTTAATCTGCAGGGGCGCCTGGGTGGCTCAGTGGGTTAGGGCCTCTGCCTTCAGTTCGGGTCATGGTCCCAGGGTTCTGGGTTTGAGCTCCATATCGGGCTCTCTGCTCAGCAGGGAGCCTGCTCCCCTTTCTCTCTCTGCCTGCCTCTCTGTCTGCTTGTGGGCTCTGTCTGTTAGATAAATGGGTAGAGTATTTGGGGAAAAAAATTTTTTTACTCTGCAGTTTCAACATTAAAGTGATGTACATGTCACACTTACTCAGTACGTTTATTCAGGAAATAAAAAAGGAAGCCAGTGAATGGCTCTGTATTCCCTACTCCCTCCCCCCCCCACACACACAAAGTGTCTCAGTTCCCTACAACATATTTTTTAAGAAGAAAATTGTAAAAGTCCAGTTCACAAGTTTTAATGATTTGATTTCTGAGGGGGAAAAAAAATAGAATGAAATATTTTCTGTGAATTTGACTCTCTGAAAATATTCAACTGTAAGGTCAAAATCAGCAAAATTAAGAGAATGAAAATGGTTTGGTTAGGGTGCAAGATTGCAGCAAAGGTTGAGAGAGATGTGAATTGAAGCATCGATCTGGGGAGATATCTGCCTACACGTGATAGTAGAAAGCATGAGTGAAGATAACTCCAAGGGTCAGATCTGACAGAAATGCCCTTTGATGCTCAAACCAAGGAAGGGTGAGAAGAGAAGCACACAGATTCATAATGAAATACTGTAGCCTCTATTTTTCACAATGGCAGGGCGTTAGAGGAAGAGCTTCCTTGGGCCACTGATTTCCTCTTTATTCCTATTGAGTCAGAATGTGGGGCTGGTTCTCATTCTGGTGATTGCTCTATAGCTTTTCAGTGACCTCAGGCTCCTCAGTCACAGAAAGTGTGCACCAAACTCAGACACACAAAGAGCTGTGATAATGACCTGGGAGAGAAGAGCAATGTTAAGCTACCTGCCTGAAGACTTGCGTTGGAGGCACACCAAACTTCGAAGTAAGTTTGTTGTCTCTAATTAGTTCTTGCCATATGGCTAATATTTCGAAAATTCTCTTTTTAAATCAATCAGCCTTTTTGAAAAGATGGTTATAAATTTAAACTTTTTTTTGTCTTTTTTCCCTTGAACTTGACCAAGAAAACCACCAGAGTTTTATTTTTTATTAAAACCCAAGTGTCTGGGCGCCTGGGTGGCTCAGTGGGTTAAGCCTCTGCCTTCGGCTCAGGTCATGATCTCAGGATCTTGGGATCGAGCCCCACATCAGACTCTCTGCTCAGTGGGAAGCCTGCTTCCCCCTCTCTCTCTGCCTGCCTCTCTGCCTACGTGTGATCTCTGTCTGTCAAATAAATAAACAAAATCTTTTAAAAAAAGGAAAACCCAAATATCCATACATTTCTCTTGATGTGTTATAAATATAAATACATACATACATCCCTTCTCTCCAGGCTATCTTTCCTCACTACTAATGAAAAATGAGCCAAATATCATTTGATCTTTCTGTGGTTATACATTTCAACATTCACATATTCATTTAATAAATAGCTCTACCTGACATGATTACAAGGTGCACGAAGAAGACCTACAGTGCCCTGTCCTCATGGAGCTTACATTCAGAAAATACACCTTTTCCCTAATGATAGTAAATTGTGGTAAAAACAAAACAAAAGTAAATGAAGCAAAGAAAGAATAAAACAAAGTTTGTTGTTTTTCTATGTGGGGGAAAAAAAAGTATTCTTTAAAATGTTGCTGCTGTTTCAGACCATTTTGTTCAGTTTAGCAGCAACACGTGATTATGTTTCTCAAATTATCTAATCCTCTAATTATGTCTAATAATTGAGTAGACATATGTCAACATGCTCCTGAAAAATATGGGCATGTTACACCATAATAAATCCAATAGATCCAAAACAGCACTGGAAACAGTAATCCATTCCTTCATCCAACTTGTATTTTGATTACCTTCTGAGTTGCAGGCGTTTTTCTGGTTCTGAACATTCAGCACTAAACAGCACTCCAGTTGTCTTGAAGCATAAGGCTTGATGTTAGGGCTCTCTGGCCCTCTGTAGAGATCGTGTTTAGGAGACCAGCAGAACCAATATGACCTGTAGCCTTCCAAGTGACATCACTTTCATCCCCTCTTATTTTGGTCACATCTCTAGATGCAACAGAATCATAGAATGTTACAATTAGAAGGCATGCTAGAGTGCATCTAGAAGATCTACTTTAACACCATATATTTATAGATGTGAATGAAGGCTGGAGGTTTTAATTAATACCCAAAGATTATGCAGCCAGTTATCATAATGGCAAGATATAAGAAAAATATTCCTTGTGTGTATCCATGTATGTGTACATGGATATGTGAAGGAACATGCAAAAGCCATGTTAGCCCAAAAAGAAGTAGGCCCTTACTTCCTTAAACACTATTCTCTGCACTTTCCCAGTAATAAATTTGCTATCTTACTCTTCAGAGCTTTTCTCATTTATCACGAAATTCTCCTTTGAGCTCTTAGACTTGGCAAACATTGAAAACCCTGAAAAAAAATTACATCTGATGTCCCTTCCATAAATTAATTAAGATAACTCATTTTCTCCCACATTTCCCATAATCCAGAAAATGAAAATCAATTGTAATTTTTAAAACTCAGTAAAAAGTTCTTTGACTTTCTCTTTCTTGATTGACTGTTTTTGATCCTCTGGAAAACACAAGGCAAACGTCCAACACAGACAAGTTAATGTTATATCCTGACTATATTTAGAATAACTCAATCATATTCATTAATACAAAGATAGTGAGAAGCCCCCACATTTAGTCTCAGACAACATGAGGTCATCAGCATACGAGGGAATCATATACTTCTGGTCATTAATCTTAATTTCTGAAATTACATTTGAAGATTTAATTCTCTCGTTCTATGTCTAGACAGGCAATAAGGAATAATCTTTTCAACTTTAATTGCATTTACTCCTATGACTTCATAAAAAGGACAATTCTAGTTGCTATTTGCAAAAGAAAAAAAAAAAGACCACATATAATCCTCATTATCACATTATAGTTGTCAGTAACCTTAATAGCTAGGGGTCCAGAGGAGACATAAAAGAAATATAAAACAAAGTTTTTATCCTTAATAAAGATCATAGTATTCGTCAAGAAGTCATTGATCATATGCTATGATTACATAGCATCTGGTACAATTTTCCCTCAAGCAGCTTCGCGTCTATATAGAGATAGAAGGTGTTATCACTTTGGCAGAGCTGCCATAACAAAGTACCACAAATTTGGCGGCTTAAACAACAGGAATTTATTTTCTGTTCTGTTTTGGAAGCTAGAAGTCCAAGATCAAAGTGCTGGCAGGTTGGGTTTTTCTTGTGCACTCTTTCCTTGGCTCACAGATGGCCACCTTGTGACTGTGTTCCCACAATATCCTTCCTTTGTATGGACGTACTCCTAGTGTCTTTCTATGTGTCCAAATCTCTTCTCATTAATACACCAGTCAGATGGATTAAAGCCTACCCTAAAGGCCTCATTTTCACTTAATTACCTCTTTAAAAGCCCTATCTCCAAATACAGTCACATTCTGAGGTATAAATCAATCAATTGATCCATCTCGGGGCCCAAGGAGGAGGTGGCAGGACACAATTCAGCTATAACACAAGGGATTGTATGTATGTAGAATAGAGAATAATATAGTAACTCAAGAGAAGCTGCTGGCTGGTATACTGGTAAGGCTCTGCACCAGATATCAGGACAACCCATTATGTGACAGTATCTGAACCACATACATAACATGGGTTATCATGTGTAAAGCACATGGAAATCGTAATCCAATTAGTCGTCTCCGTTTTATAAATGAGAAAACTGAGGTCCAAATATGGGGACAGACTTTCCTATGTAAGGCAGCTAAAGAATGTTAAGGTCATTTTAAGAATTTAGGTTTGTTGTCAACAGTTTTCTACCTGTTACATGAACATGTGTCCTCCCTGGTGTTAGTCCTGGTTCTACCACTCACTAGTTGTTCTTGGACACCTCATTTAACTAACTTGGAATTCAACTTCCTAATCAATAAGATAAGAAATCTCTTCCTCAACTAAGTTTTCATAACTTCCTATTATATATTTTGCTTTATTGTTAAAGTATTAAAACCCATTATATACACTTTGGAAATTAGAAAAAAGGAGAGAAACTAAATGCAATATGCCACTCTAATAAAAGCCTGTAAATACTGTGGTAAGACTCCTTTCCATTCCTATTCCCCTAAATATAAGAAGGTAGAGTTTCTTTCTTGCCTCACTCATTTTTTGGTGAAAAGCAAGTGGCCATATCAATATGGGACCTTGACCATGTTCGCAAAATCAAAGGAGAAGAAGAGATAATAAGAACAATTACATCTTAAGGGACCCTTCATCTTAGTATTTGAAAGGCTTGTCTTGTGGGGCAGGACTGAGCTGTGTATTTTACACACACACACAGAGTCACATACACTGACATTCTGAAAAACAAATTTAATCAGAGGGCAAAGAGGAAAGAGAAGCCTAACCCTGAGGGAACAAGCAAAGGATGAAGACACAGAGACATTAAGGGAAGGTGAGGAGAGAGCAGACAGAAAGCACCCCTTCATCTCCATTCAAATGGACTCACTCATATGGACCTAAAATTGACTTGGGAAAATGGCAAAGAACTCGACTGCACCACTCTCTGGCCACCTGTGTGCATTCCATCACCTAAAACTTTCTGGTAATGGACTGCATGCCCTTCCCAAGATTAAGGGAATGGCAAAGTTGTTATATATCTTGGGGAATGGAGGTATAGATATAGATATAGATAGATAGATAGATATAGATATAGATATAGATATATCTCCCCATTATATGTATTATATATATAATATATATATTACACATAATAGAAGCACATGTACAACAAATTTGGAATTTACCTCTACTTTTGTCATTTAAGTACTCATAAGTATATGTAATATCATTTTATGGTTTTCATAATCTTGATTTGAAAGTCTAGATAACATCCAATTAATTAAATATACTGACCACTTTACTTATTCATTATTCTATTTTTGGACCTTTAAATTATTTCCGTTTTATATGCTAGTGTAACAATTAGCCCAATGAGGCAGACTATAACTGTTAAGAGAGGAAAACATCCTGTAAAAATTCACTAGCAATTTCTCAGCAAAGACATCAGTTATCTTACAGAGAACCTTGGTTTGGGAAAGTAAAATGAATGACACTTCAGTTTATAATGTAAACAGCAAGCCTATCACCCAAGAATATGGAAGATTTTCAAACTGTAATAAGCATCCAAGATTTAAAATATAAGTAATTGGTGGAATTAAGCTGCACTCATCTTCCACTATGCCAGGTGCTCTGAAAATTTATGTAGGGCCAACGGGACTTCTAAAAGAAGAATCTTTCCCCTAGTATGTTTGACATTACTAGAATCTACCTAAAGCCAGATCATGACAAAGTATAGGTGCCCTAAGAGAAAATCCCCAGGAAAAAATAGGTAATACTCTGGACTATCAGTGGGCCCAACCTGAAGCTCTAGAATGTTAAGGTAAGGCTGGTTGTATGGAAGGAACAATTTGAATGATACTGAAAAGCCATTCCTGACACAGTCACTATGATATGCCTTGAGAATGATAGCTGGGTATATACAGCACTGAATGAGCTGGTCACTAAGAACTGTAACATTTGGAAGCTGATATATCCTTTTTAAAAAAAATATATTTATTTATTTAACAGAGAGAGAGAGATCACAAGTAGGCAGAGAGGCAAGCAGAGAGAGAGGAGGAAGCAGGCTCCCTGCTGAGCAGAGAGCCTGATTTTGGGGCTCCATCCCAGGACCTTTGAGATCATGACTCAAGGTGAAAACAGAGGCTTAACCTACTGAGCCACCCAGGTGCCCCAAGCCAATATATCCTATGATGTGGAGTAAACATATTATAACATCACCTGAGATGAAAGTGTCTTCTCTCTATATACACAAAGAAATAATTGCCAAATCAGCCACAGCTGGGCTCCATGTTTGCTGGAGTGATGCCAGTGGTACTCAAACCCTGATTTTGGACTCAAACTATTTTCAGAAGTAACTCCATATCACAGTAACAACAGTACCAGCCACAGAGAACAGTTCCTTGGATGAGGTGAATAGGCTTTTTCACATGTCTTTTTCAGAGAAGTTATAATAACAAATTCTTTGCACTAAATAAATATCCCTGGATACCTTGAACTTAACTTGGGAGAAGAATTCTAGGAAAAGAAAGCAGGATAGTTGCTCAGACTCATTGGATGTGAATGTTCAAACAAAACTTAACTATATTTTATACTCTTAAAAACTGGCAAAGCATGATACAGCTGCTTTACTCTTAACAACAATTAAATGAGCATCTTCCAAAAGAGTTTGCCCAATATTTTTTAATCTGCCTTCACAATAAATTCTCAGAAGCAGATAAAGTAAGTTACTATCATTTCTAGATATCCATTTTAAAAATGTAAAGATAGTATGCACCAAAGTTCAAAGAAAGAAAACCACTGTGAGTTAAAGGATCAGATGAAACATGCATCATAGAAAATGAATGACTTTAGGGGCACCTGAGTGGCTCAGTGGGTTAAGCCTCTGCCTTCGGCTCAGGTCATGATCCCAGGGTCCCGAGATCCAGCCCTGCATCAGGCTTTCTGCTCAGCAAGGAGCCTGCTGCCCCCTCTCTCTCTGCCTGCTGCTCTTTCTCTCTCTCTCTCTGTCAAATAAATAAAAACTTTAGAAAAAAGAAAAAAGAAAGAAAGAAAATGAGGACTTGGGACTTTAAATCAGAGAAAGACAATTATCATATGATCTCACTGATAGGAGGAATTTGAGAAACAAGACAGAGAATCATAGGGGAAGGGAGAGGGAAATGAAACAAAATGAAACCAGGAAGGGACACAAACCAGAAGAGACTCTTAATCTCAGGAAACAAACTGAGGGTTGCTGAAGGGGAGAGGGTAGGAGAGATGATGTGGCTGGGTCATGGGCACTGGGACAGGTATGTACTATGGTGAGTGCTGTGAATTAAGTAAGACTGATGAATCACAGACCTGTACCCCTAAAGCAAATAATACATTATACATTATTTTTTTTTATTTTTTATAAACATATATTTTTATCCCCAGGGGTACAGGTCTGTGAATCGCCAGGTTTACACACTTCAAAGCACTCACCAAAGCACATACCCTCCCCAATGTCCATAACCCCACCCCCCTTCTCCCAACCCCCCTCCCCCCAGCAACCCTCAGTTTGTTTTGTGAGATTAAGAGTCACTTATGGTGTGTCTCCCTCCCAATCCCATCTTGTTTCATTGATTCTTCTCCTACCCACTTAAGCCCCCATATTGCATCACAACTTCCTCAGATCAGGGAGATCATATGATTGTTGTCTTTTTCTGCTTGACTTATTTTGCTAAGCATGATACGCTCTAGTTCCATCCATGTTGTCGCAAATGGCATTTCTTTTGATGGCTGCATAGTATTCCATTGTGTATATATTCCACATCTTCTTGATCCATTCATCTGCTGCTGGACATCTAGGTTCTTTCCATAGTTTGGCTATTGTGGACATTGTTGCTATAAACATTCGGGTGCACGTGCCCCTTCGGATCACTACGTTTGTATCTTTAGGGTAAATACCCAGTAGTGCAATTGCTGGGTCATAGGGCAGTTCTATTTTCAACATTTTGAGGAACCTCCATGCTGTTTTCCAGACTGGTTGCACCAGCTTGCATTCCCACCAACAGTGTAGGAGGGTTCGCCTTTCTCCGCATCCTCACCAGCATCTGTCATTTCCTGACTTGTTGGTTTTAGCCATTCTGACTGGTGTGAGGTGATATCTCATTGTGGTTTTGATTTGTATTTCCCTGATGCCGAGTGATATGGAGCACATTTTCATGGGTCTGTTGGCCATCTGGATATCTTCTTTGCAGAAATGTCTGTTCATGTCTTCTGCCCATTTCTTGATTGGATTATTTGTTCTTTGGGTGTTGAGTTTGCTAAGTTCTTTATAGATTCTGGACACTAGTCCTTTATCTAATATGTCGTTTGCAAATATCTTCTCCCATTCTGTCAGTTGTCTTTTGGTTTTGTTAACTGTTTCCTTTGCTGTGCAAAAGCTTTTGATCTTGATGAAATCCCAATAGTTCATTTTTGCCCTTGCTTCCCTTGCCTTTTGCGTTGTTCCTAGGAAGATGTTGCTGCGGCTGAGGTCGAAGAGGTTGCTGCCTGTGTTCTCCTCAAGGATTTTGATGGATTCGTTTTTCACATTGAGGTCCTTCATCCATTTTGAGTCTATTTTCATGTGTGGTGTAAGGAAATAGTCCAGTTTGATTTTTCTGCATGTGGCTGTCCAATTTCCCCACCATCATTTATTGAAGAGGCTGTCTTTTTTCCATTGGACATTCTTTCCTGCTTTGTCAAAGATTAGTTGACCATAGAGTTGAGGGTCTATTTCTGGGCTCTCTATTCTGTTCTATTGATCTATGTGTCTGTTTTTGTGCCAGTACCATGCTGTCTTGATGATGACAGCTTTGTAATAGAGCTTGAAGTCCGGAATTGTGATGCCACCAACTTTGGCTTCCTTTTTCAATATTCCTTTGGCTATGCGAGGTCTTTTCTGGTTCCATATAAATTTTAGAATTATTTGTTCCATTTCTTTGAAAAAGATGGATGCTACTTTGATAGGAATTGCATTAAATGTGTAGATTGCTTTAGGTAGCATAGACATTTTCACAATATTTATTCTTCCAATCCAGGAGCATGGACCATTTTTCCATTTCTTTGTGTTTTCCTCAATTTCTTTCATGAGTACTTTATAGTTCTCTGAGTACAGATTCATTGCCTGTTTGGTTAGATTTATTCCTAGGTATCTTATGGTTTTGGGTGCAATTGTAAATGGGATTGACTCCTTAATTTCTCTTTCTTCTGTCTTGTTGTTGGTGTAGAGAAATGCAACTGATTTCTGTGCATTGATTTTATATCCTGACACTTTACTGAATTCCTGTACAAGTTCTAGCAGTTTTGGAGTGGAGTCTTTTGGGTTTTCCACATATAGTATCATATCATCTGCGAAGAGTGATAATTTGACTTTTTCTTTGCCGATTTGGATGCCCTTAATTTCCTTTGTTGTCCTTTCTTGTCTGATTGCTGAGGCTAGGACTTCTAGTACTAGAAGTGATAATGGACATCCCTGCCGTGTTCCTGACCTTAGCAGAAAAGCTTTCAGTTTTTCTCCATTGAGAATGATATTTGCAGTGGGTTTTTCATAGATGGCTTTGATGATATTGAGGTATGTGCCCTCTATCCCTACACTTTGAAGAGTTTTGATCAGGAAGGGATGCTGTACTTTGTCAAATGCTTCTTCAGCATCTATTGAGAGTATCATATGGTTCTTGTTCTTTCTTTTATTGATGTGTTGTATCACATTGACTGATTTGCGGATGTTGAACCAACCTTGCAGCCCTGGAATAAATCCCACTTGGTCATGGTGAATAATCCTTTTAATGTACTGTTGAATCCTATTGGCTAGTATTTTGGTGAGAATTTTCGCATCTGTGTTCATCAAGGATATTGGTCTATAGCTCTCTTTTTTGAGGGGACCCTTGTCTGGTTTTGGGATCAAGGTGATGCTGGCCTCATAAAATGAGTTTGGAAGTTTTCCTTCCATTTTTATTTTTTGGAACAGTTTCAGGAGAATAGGAATTAGTTCTTCTTTAAATGTTTGATAGAATTCCCCCGGGAAGCCGTCTGGCCCTGGGCTTTTGTTTGTTTGGAGATTTTTAATGACTGTTTCAATCTCCTTACTGGTTATGGGTCTGTTCAGGCTTTCTATTTCTTCCTGGTTCAGTTATGGTAGTTTATATGTTTCTAGGAATGCATCCATTTCTTCCAGATTGTCAAATTTGTTGGCATAGAGTTGCTCATAGTATGTTCTTATAATAGTTTGTATTTCTTTGGTGTTAGTTGTGATCTCTCCTCTTTCATTCATTTTATTTATTTGGGTCCTTTCTCTTTGCTTTTTGATAAGTCTGGCCAGGGGGTTATCAATCTTATTAATTCTTTCAAAGAACCAGCTCCTAGTTTCGTTGATTTGTTCTATTGTGGGGTTTTTTTGGTTTCTATTTCATTGATTTCTGCTCTGATCTTTATGATTTCTCTTCTCCTGCTGGGCTTAGGGTTTCTTTCTTGTTCTTTCTCCAGCTCCTTTAGGTGTAGGGTTAGGTTGTGTACCTAAGACCTTTCTTGTTTCTTGAGAAAGGCTTGTACCGCTATATATTTTCCTCTCAGGACTGCCTTTGTTGTGTCCCACAGATTTTGAACCATTGTATTTTCATTATCATTTGTTTCCATGATTTTTTTCAATTCTTCTTTAATTTCCCGGTTGACCCATTCATTCTTTAGAAGGATGCTGTTTAGTCTCCATGTATTTGGGTTCTTTCCAAACTTCCTCTTGTGGTTGAGTTCTAGCTTCAGAGCATTGTGGTCTGAAAATATGCAGGGAATGATCCCAATCTTTTGATACCGGTTGAGTCCTGATTTAGGACCGAGAATGTGATCTATTCTGGAGAATGTTCCATGTGCACTAGAGAAGAATGTGTATTCTGTTGCTTTGGGATGAAATGTTCTGAATAGATCTGTGATGTCCATCTGGTCCAGTGGGTCATTTAAGGCCTTTATTTCCTTGTTGATCTTTTGCTTGGATGATCTGTCCATTTCTGTGAGGGGAGTGTTAAAGTCCCTTACTATTATTGTATTATTGTTGATATGTTTCTTTGATTTTTGTATTAATTGGTTTATATAGTTGGCTGCTCCCACGTTGGGGGCATAGATATTTAAAATTGTTAGATCTTCTTGTTGGACAGACCCTTTGAGTATGATACAGTGTCCTTCCTCATCTCTTATTATAGTCTTTGGCTTTAAATCTAATTGATCTGATATAAGGATTGCCACTCCTGCTTTCCTCTGATGTCCATTAGCATGGTAAATTCTTTTCCACCTCCTCACTTTAAATCTGGAGGTGTCTTCGGGCTTGAAATGAGTTTCTTGTAGGCAACATATAGATGGGTTTTGTTTTTTTATCCATTCTGATACCCTGTGTCTTTTGATTGGGGCATTTAACCCATTTACATTCAGGGTAACTATTGAGAGATATAAATTTAGTGCCATTGTATTGCCTGTAAGGTGACTGTTACTGTATATGGTCTCTGTTCCTTTCTGATCTACCATTTGTAGACTCTCTCTTGGCTTAGAGGACCCCTTTCAATATTTCCTGTAGAGCTTGTTTGGTGTTTGCAAATTCTTCAACTTTTGTTTGTCCTGGAAGCTTTTAATCTCTCCTTCTATTTTCAACGATAGCCTAGCTGGATATAGTATTCTTGGCTGCATGTTTTTCTCTGAAAATATCATGCCAGCTCTTTCTGGCCTGCCAGGTCTCTGTCCATAAGACAGCTGCCAATCTAATATTTTTACCATTGTATGTTATAGACTTCTTTTCCCGGGCTGCTTTCAGGATTTTCTCTTTGTCATTAAGACTTGTAAATTTTACTATTAGGTGACGGGGTGTGGCCTATTCTTATTGATTTTGAAGGGCATTCTCTGAACCTCCTAAATTTTGATGCTCGTTCCCTTTGCCATATTGGGGAAATTCTCCCCAATAATTCTCTCCAGTATACCTTCTGCTCCCCTCTCTCTTTCTTCTTCTTCTGGAATCCCAATTATTCTAATGTTGTTTTGTCTTATGGTGTCACTTATCTCTCGAATTCTCCCCTCGTGGTCCAGTAGCTGTTTGTCCCTCTTTTGCTCAGCTTATTTATTCTCTGTCATTTGGTCTTCTATATCGCTAATTCTTTCTTCTGCCTCATGTATCCTAGCAGTGAGAGCCTCCATTTTTTATTGCACTTCATTAATAGCTTTTTTGACTTCAACTTGGTTAGATTTAGTTATATTTAGTTCTTTTATTTCTCCAGAAAGGGCTTTTATATCTCCCAAGAGGGTTTCTCTAATATCTTCCATGCCTTTTTCGAGCCCGGCTAGAACCTTGAGAATTGTCATTCTGAACTCTAGATCTGACATATTACCAATGTCTGTATTGATTAGGTCCCTAGCCTTCGGTACTGCCTCTTGTTCTTTTTTTTGTGGTGAATTTTTCCGCCTTGTCATTTTGTCCAGATAAGAGTATATGAAGGAGCAAGTAAAATACTAAAAGGGTGGCAACAACCCCAGGAAAATATGCTTTAACCAAATCAGAAGAGATCCCAAATCGTGAAGGGGGAGAAAGGGGATAAAAAGAGGTTCAAAAAGAAGGAAAGAGGGGCACCTGGGTGGCTCAGTGGGTTAAGCCGCTGCCTTCGGCTCAGGTCATGATCTCGGGGTCCCGGGATCGAGTCCCGCATCGGGCTCTCTGCTCATCAGGGAGCCTGCTTCCTCCTCTCTCTCTCTCTCTCTGCCTGCCTCTCTGCCTACTTGTGATTTCTCTCTGTCAAATAAATAAATAAAATCTTTAAAAAAAAAAAAAAAAAAAAGAAGGAAAGAAAAAGAAAAAAGAAAAGAATTTAAAAAAGAAAATGAATAAAGAAAAGTATAAAAAAGAAATATATATATATATATATATATATATATATATATATATATTAAACTAGTTAAAAAACGTTATAAAAGAAAAGGGTAAAAGTTAAAAAAAAATTAGCAGAAGAAGAGAAAAAAAATGAAAAAAAAATTAACTGCAAGACTAAAAAATCACAGGGAGAAAGCCATGAGTTCCGTGCTTTGCTTTCTCCTCCTCTGGAATTCTGCTGCTTTCCTTGGTATTGAAACCGCACTCCTTGGTAGGTGAACTTGGTCTTGGCTGGATTTCTTGTTGATCTTCTGGGGGAGGGGCCTGGTGTAGTGATTCTCAAGGGTCTTTGCCTGAGGCAGAATTGCACCGCCCTTACCAGGGGCCGGGCTGAGTAATCCACTCGGCTTTTCTTTCAGGAGCTTTTGTTCCCTGAGCACTTTCCATAGGGTTCCGGAGGACGGGAATACAAATGGCGGCCTCCTGGTCTCCAGCCCGGAGGAGCCGAGAGCCCGGGGCCCCACTCCTCAGTGCGCCCTCAGAGTACAGCGCCCAGTAACTCCCGTCTGCCTGACCTCTGGCCACGCTCCGAGCTCACCGAGCCTGCGACCTGTTCAAGTTAACCCCGAGCTGTGAGCTTACTGTCAGCTTGGTCTCTGTAGCCGGCTTTCCCATTCCAGTACCCGCAAGCTCTGCGACACTCAGACACCCCGGATCCTTCTGTGACCCTGCAGAACCTGAGGCCACGCTGACCCTGCGTGAGCTTCGCCCCGGTTTAGCCTCTGGAGCGATGTCCCTCAGCGGAACAGACTTTTAAAAGTCCTGATTTTGTGCTCTGTTGCTCCGCCGCTTGCCGGGAGCTGGCCCCTCCCCTCGGGGTCTATCTTCCCGTTGCTTTGGATTCACTTCTCCGCCAGTCCTACCTTTCAGAAAGTGGTTGTTTTTCTGTTTCTAGAATTGCTGTTCTTCTTCTCTTCTATCTGCCGTTGGATTTGCAGGTGTTTGCAATCTTTAGATAAGCTATCTAGCTGATCTCCTGCTAGCTGAAGTAGTCTCAGCCTGCTACTTCTCCGCCATCCTGACTCCTCCTCCACATTATTTTTTTTTTTTAAATGAGGGACTTTAATATAGAAAATAAGCGAGGGGGCGCCTGGGTGGCTCAGTGGGTTAAGCCACTGCCTTCGGCTCAGGTCATGATCTCAGGGTCCTGGGATCGAGTCCCGCATCGGGCTCTCTGCTCAGCGGGGAGCCTGCTTCCATCTCTCTCTCTCTCTGCCTGCCTCTCCATCTACTTGTGATTTCTCTCTGTCAAATAAATAAATAAAATCTTAAAAAAAAAAAGAAAGAAAGAAAAGAAAAGAAGGGAGGATTAAGATTGTACTGAATGGAAATGGTGAAAATGTCTAGTCTCACTAGAACATTCATTCACTCATACAAGTAATTAGCACTATTATATGGCAGTGATTATTCAAGGTACTGGGGGGACAAGGAATCATGCTGACTTCAATTAATTAAAAAGTTGGCAAAGAGAACCTCAATTAATTAGTGTGTTCATTGGTCTTTCCTCTAGAAGGAAAAGACTAATCTTATTTATATATGGAATTCAGAGAAGCTTAAATCAAACCAGGCTTCATTCATTCCTTCATTTCTTCATTTGTTCATCGAATCATTCAGCATTTACTGAGTACTCCCATGGGCCAGACACTCTGCCTACTGCTGCAGATAAAGAGAGAAATGACAAAATTGGAGATACGTATATTTGTAAGTGTAGAAATAAATATTCACTTAATACATTTCATAATGGGTTCAGACTCACAGATTTATAGATTATGACATTTAAAAATGCATCTCCATTTTATCCAAGAAATCAATAGTTCTTCTGTAATTTAAACTTCTACTTAATTTGTTGGATTTACATACTTTTTTTTTCTCTTGAGTTCCAGCCTTCTAGGATTGTCATTTTAATACATTGCTAGCCAAAGAACTGATCAACAAGAATAAACTGCCAGAAGGCAGCTTTGAGAAGGACTTTCTATCAACCTATACCAACCTATACCATCCTAAAGGATAAGACAAACATATTGACCTTTCTCATTTTAGCATTCAAATGGTTAGAGATGCTTCATATTGTTTAATGTGTTTATCTGAAGCATCATGAAAGCCCCAACTCAAAGAATAGTTACACAGATTGGGTAGTTTCAAATTATCAGTTGACTTTCCTGGAAAACCATGAAAGCAAACATCTATCCATATGAGTTTTGAAACAAGCATTTTCTTTACCTCCACATTTAGGAACAATGACAGCATTTAGCATGCCGTACCCTATCACTGCCAGACTATGTTGTCCCCACAGAAAAGATGACAATGGTTCAAAGAAGATGAAATCATAAAAGACCTCAACATGAGACAGGAATCCATCAGAATCCTAGAGGAGAACATAGGCAGTAACCTCTTCAATATCAGCCTCAGCAACTTCTTTCAAGATATGTCTCCAAAGGCAAAGGAAACAAAAGCAAAAATGAACATTTGGGACTTCATCAAGATCAAAAGCTTCTGCACAGCAAAGGAAACAGTCAACAAAACAAAGAGGCAACCCACGGAATGGGAGAAGATATTTGCAAATGACAGTACAAACAAAAGGCTGATATCCAGGATCCATAAAGAACTTCTCAAACTCAACACACACAAAACAGATAATCATGTCAAAAAATGGGCAGAAGACATGAACAGACACTTCTCCAATGGCTATCAGACACATGAAAAAATGTTCATCATCACTAGCCACCAGGGAGATTCAAATCAAAACCACATTGAGATACCACCTTACACCAGTTAGAATGGCCAAAATTAACAAAACAGGAAACAATGTGTGTTGGAGAGGTTGTGGAGAAAGGGGAACCCTGTTACACTGTTGGTGGGAATGCAAGTTGGTGCAGCCACTTTGGAAAACAGTGTGGAGATTCCTTAAGAAATTAAAAATAGAGCTTCCCTATGACCCTGCCATTGCACTACTGGGTATTTACCCCAAGGATAGAGATGTAGTGAAAAGAGGGCCATCTGTACCCCAATGTTCATAGTAACAATGGCCACGGTTGCCACACTGGAAAGAATCAAGATGCCCTTCAATGGATGAATGAATAAGGAAGATGTGGTCCATATATACTATGGAGTGTTATGCCTCATTCAGAAAGGATGAATACCCAACTTTTATGGCAACATGGACGGGATTGGAAGAGATTATGCTGAGTGAAATAAGTCAAGCAGAGAGAGTCAATTATTATATGGTTTCACTTATTTGTGGAGCATAACAAATAACATGGAGGACATGGGGAGATGGAGAGGAGAAGGAAGTTGAGGGAAATTGGAAGGGGAGATGAAGCATGAGAGACCATGGACTCTGAAAAACAATCTGAGGGTTTTGAAGGGGTGTGGGTGGGAGAGCCTGGTGGTGGGTATTATGGAGGGCATGTATTGCATGGAGCACTGGGTGTGGTGCATAAACAATGAATTCTGTTACACTGAAAAGAAATTTAATTAATTAATTAATTAAATTTTTATTAAGAAAAAAAAGAAAATGAAATCATCACATCAAGCCAAAGGACCTCTTTATAGGACTGCTACTTATTTTTTTTAAGATTTTATTTATTTATTTGACAGAAAGAGACACAGCAAGAGAGGGAACATAAGCATGGGGAGTGGGAGAGGGAGAAGCAGGCTTCCCACCAAGCAGGGAACCTGACGTGGGACTTGATCCCAGGACGCTGGGATCATGACCTGAGCTGAAGGCAGACACTTAACAACTGAGCCACCCAGGTGCCCCAACATTGCTATTTATTCAGTTGATCAGAATGTGCCATCCAGTATTTCTCAGACAGGCTAAATTCATATAATGTTAGTATACTCAAACCCAATTCATCTATCATAAGAACATTGAACAAAATCTCTACTTATTTTTCTCCTTTCTGGCAGCCATAAGGCCAACAACAGTCTCTTCATAAGCTTCCTTCTGTACCTGAATCTCCTATTTAAAAAAAAAAAAAAAAAAAAAAAAAAAAAGACTTATCTAGAATACTCTTTTTCAAGTAAGATTTATCCAGCTTGTGTACTTGAATAATAATGCCTAAGGTCAGACACCAAGTTTTCTTTATTAAAATTACGCTCAAAGTATCTGGCACACAGCAGTACTCAATGACTATTTATTGAATTGACTTATATAATTAAAAAATATCTGTATTAGTGATTGAATTTGCCCTTATATGCAGATTTTTTTAATCATATCTAGGGAGAAATCTGACCTAAAGTAATTGATTCCTGAAGGTCACCCGAGCTGATTCAGATCTTAATACAAGTTGTTTCATGTTTAAAATTGTGTTTTTTCAAGCACATTTTAAGTAATCTACGAGTGTCCACAATGGAAAAGTTATAGAATATCTTTTACTCTAAATTAGTAAGCCACTCATCTAAGACAAATTCATCTATCCATAGTATTTTCTTCTCTTTTAAAAGGACTGACCAATATTACACCTTTGCTATTCATATTAGTGGAGAAACAGAAAGGTCATTTGACCAAGAATTTGCTGAGACAAACATAACTTAGATACAAGACCAAAACACTAGAGGACTCTGGATACACAAGTTACTGTTTTCAATAATGAGCCCAACTTCTCCCCCATATCACTCTTAGGGAGTATTTCAAACATTAGGGACTTAGCACAAGCTTAATGTTTAGGGGATTGCTACTGAGTTCTGGGGAATAGTAATACATCCATTACCCTTTAAAATGTTTTCATTGAGGCAACAGAATGAATTAAGTAAACTGACTGGAAAAATTGTAAATATTCACTTCTCTCCAGTGTTGGGAATGAATATAACTTCCCTTGCAAGCTTTATTGCGTGCTAATTTATCTGAATTACGTTAAGAGACAAGCATTCTGGAAGGCCAGTAGAGAAGTGGAATGGCCTTGCCTATCTCTTGGAGGTTCCTGTCACTCTGCTTAGGGAGATTACTGACTCAGTGCCTCAAATACATTATTTAGCGTGAAAGTAGAACTCTTAGTGGTAGAGAAAAACACTTGTTTATAAATATACTATGAACAGCTTCATGATTTCCACTTTATCTCATAATGACGTCTTTGATTCTAAAGTAGTGACGTTCTCAAGGCTATATAAAAAGTAAGTGACATATGAACATAACATCTACATTTAGATATTGAAAGGAAAATAACATAATATAGTCATAATATGAAAGACTTATTTTGGTGTCATCTCACATCTCATATGCACAATTTCCTTGATTTTGAAGAAGTTTCCAATATTTTAAGAGTATATAATTTCAACTTTGAGACACAATGTGATTAAAACTGTAAAACTTTAGAAAGATCACCATTAGAATTTGTTTTAGGGTACCTTCCAATCTTTTACCCAAGTAGGCACAGATGTACAAAAAAAAATACATTTACATACTCTTCTACTACTTTAGAATGTTAGCTCAGGAATTCACATCCTAAAATTGGTAGAGCTAGGGATCCAAGCTCAGGTGATTGCCTTCTTTCTGAACACATCTAATTTTAATGTGAGTACAAATTAATTATCTTCCCCCTCCAATTGACACTGACCAATTTGTACTGAGAAGCAAGGGTGGTAAGGCAGAAAGGGTGATCAATAGCCTGTTACACGGGCCAGAGGAAATCTGATCTCCAGGGGCTCAGAATGCTAAAAAGGGCAAGAAGTTAATGGGGGCACGATAGCAAATCTACACTATAATTTAATTTGCAAGTTGAAAAACTGTGACTATTTTGCCAAGAAGTCTTCTATCCCATTTTCTTCAATAGCAGAAATCTATGATTATCTTTCTTTCATCCAATTTGAATTTAACACACATTCAGAACCTTGAACTAAAACCTAAGGGGACTTTTATCTTAATTTGACAAATATTTTAGTAAAATTAATAAAATAAGTTATTATTCCAGAAATGTGCTAGCTTTGCACCATAAGAATCGAAGTGCCACTTTATTTTTAATTGATCATACCAGAGTCACATCTTAAAATTAAATCAACATAGATTCAACCAGCATTCATTCAGAAATTTGGAGTATGGCTAGCTGTACTGGTCACTATTCTTAGTGCCAGAGTTACAGCGATAGAAGATAAAAGATACTGTCTAAGCCTTCGATGAACACACTGTTTAGAGAGGCAAACAAGTTATATTAAAAAGATTCCAAAGAGGATACTTACCTGCATCTCTAGATTAGGAATACTTATAATTTTACCACCTATTTCACTGAAAGAATTGAGATAATCTTTATCAATCACTTGCAAAATTCCTGGTGCATAATAATTTAAATAACTAGTGGGATCAGATGATGATGACAACAATTATGATGATGCCACTAACCCAGGGATTTGCAGACACATTGAAGACCCAAAATGCAAATGAGGAAAGAACTTTTAAAATAAAACCTTTTTGTAAGAGGTATACATCAGAGCTAAATTTTTAATAGTGAATAATAAAAACAATTCAGTATGAGAAATAGTTGGGGGGAGATAGAAATGCCCTAGACAGATGAGATAGAGACTTCAAGTCTTCGCCTCCCATCCTGAACAGTTAGGATCCTTCCTAAACCATGTACCTAGTACCTAAACCATGTATCTAGTACCTAAACCATGTACCTAGTAACTAAATCTTCTTTGATGCTATGTGCAGGGAAGCCCTCAAACACCTTGGAAAACCCTTATACTCATACACAGGATTCCACTTATCTTTGTCCTTTAATACTGTTGGATTCTGGTGAGAATCTTTTGCATGATTCCTTTAATAATATCAAATTGACCAATATTATTCTGTGTTTTGTCTTTCCTATTCACATGAAATCAATTTTTCCTGGTATTTGGAAATACAAATCTGTCTTTTACTATTTAAATAAATGTCATTAAATGTCTTCAAACCTTGAATGGATAAAGAAGATGTGGTCCATATATGCGATGGAATATTATACCTCCATCAGAAAGGGTGAATATCCAACATTTGTATCAACATGGACGGGACTGGAGGAGATCATGCTGAGTAAAATAACTCAAGTAGAGAAAGCCAATTATCATATGGTTTCACTTACCTTGTGGAGCATAACATGGAGGATATTAGGAAAAGGAAAGGAAAAATGAATTGGGGGGAATCAGAGGAGGAGACAAACCATGAGAGACTGTGGACTCTGAGAAAGAAACTGAGGGTTTTGGAGGTGAGGGGGGTAGGGGGGTGGGTAAGCCTGGTGGTGGGTATTAAGAGGAGCATGTATTGGGGCACCTAGGTGGCTCAGTGGGTTAAAGCCTCTGCCTTCGGCTCAGGTCATGATCCCGAGGTCCTGGGATCGAGCCCCGCATCGGGCTCTCTGCTCAGCAGGGAGCCTGCTTCCTCCTCTCTCTCTCTCTCTCTCTCTGCCTGCCTCTCTGCCTACTTGTGATCTCTGTCAAATAAATAAAAATCTTTAAAAAAAAAAAAAGAGGAGCATGTATTGCATGGAGCACTGAGTGTGGTGCATAAACAATGAATCCTGGAATACTGAAAAATATAAAATTAAATTAAAAAATAAAAAAATAAATGTCTTCAAGTCTTATCCATAGCACATACTCCATTATTCTATTCTTTTAGAACATATTTACTTCAGTATATTGTTAAATAAATTTATATTAATTTATTCAGCCATCCTTTACTCTTTATGTATGCTTATAACATACAAGAGACTGTATTCCACACGTTTCTGAAAAGTGTTATGTAATGGGAGAAACATGGTCTTTTTTCCCATATAGCTTGGATGCTTTTAGTGGTCTAGGTCAATATTAAAATTTTGATTGAATCCACAAATGCTAAAAGAAACTATTAACTCTAAAAAATATAGTAAGAAAAAGACTATCAAATCAAACAGTAAGCATTTTATGAAACTACTATAAACAGTGAAGAACATAACTCAGAACACATATCCCATAACAGACCCTATCATAATTTAAATGGAGCTATAATAATCTAAATGGATTCAGAAAGTAATAGGGAAAATCAAGTTTCTTCAAATGGTGCTGGAGGTACTGATTTGGAACTTGAAAATATGTGAAGTTAATATTCACTCTATATGTATATTAAAAAATTCTAGATACATCAGAGCACAGTAGACAGTCTCTGTTCGTCCTCCAAATCCTCTGTCTACCCTTCATCACCTTACTTTAAGGTCCCAAGATTTTTATGGCCTCTATTAATGACATCAAGAAGCTACCTTCCTATGCAGCTTCTAGTTGAATTCAACTAATGAAAGATTCCAGCAGAAAATCATAGAGTAAAAGAAAATGAGAGGAGGAATTTATTCCCCTAGCTTTATTTCTGCCACATTACCACAGGTTAGTTATGTCCTTCCACCAAAGGCATGGCTCCTGTCAGCAGGTGACCCAGTCTATTAGTTCCAATAAATTTTTTCTACCTTATCCCCTCATGTGTGGGGCTGGTAACAGGACCCTATTATTACTAAGCTTGGGGCACCTCACTATACCTTAATAGTTTCATTTAATTCTGCCCACACCATTTCAATAGTCTCCTATAAACGACTCTTCAGTAATACCATCTGAGTGAACTATTTGCTCCCAGTACCCTGAGTGATGCAGAGATATATAGGAGCTAGAGACAGTCAGTTCCCCTAAGTAGAAAAGGTTCTCAGTTCCGTACAGAACTTGTATACAATATCACTTTTGGCCTTGAAGAGGCCTGTAGTTAATAAAATAGTATTTGGACAACATAGAAGTATTTATTTATAAGGCATACTCTTCAAAGTTCCATTAAATTTCATACTTACTTTGCATACAACATAAGTACAATCAATGCCTCCATGGTTGCTAAAAGAACTTTGATTTTCACCATCTTGTTATGACCTGATGAAACTCATGTTATGCCAGTGAAGAATAGATTCATCTGTAGATCAAATAATGAAAGAAAAAAAAATCCTCCAAGTCAAGTCTCTGTCTTCCAAGTGATTTATGTCCTTAAATTGTGTATATTTAGGAATGTGTTCATGTCTCAGTGAAATCAGTAATGACTTCCCTCTGTCTACATAATAGACAAAAGTCATAGGGGACCAAGAGTTTACCTGGATATACTGAAACCAGTCCCAGTCATAAACCTATAATGTTTGGACATGTTTGTCAAATTATCCCTCATATTCTTAAGTTATTCAACAAATATTTATGAAGTATCCAGTAAGTGTCAAGTATTATGCTAGGTATTGAGGATACATAATAAATGAAAAACACTATTCTGACCTCATGGATTTTAAATCCAGAAAAGGAGAAAATGTTAAAATAATGAAACCACAAATAAGTATTTAAATTATAATAACTACAATCCAAGATGCCTTGAAACTGTTTAATTATTGACTATTGTTTGATAAAAGGTCAGCAAAAATCTCTTCCGAAGAATCATTCTTAGATCTGAGACATAGAAAATGAATAGGATCTCATTCAGACAAAACATTTGTGAAGGTCCAGAGGTGGTAAGATACTTTGCATTTTTAAGAAAACTGAAGCTGCTGAGGCTTAGTGAACAACAAGAAAAAAAGCATACGGGTAAAAATCATCCAGGGTTTTATAGACCACAACAGAGGTGTTGTACTTTATCCTAAGATTCATGGACAGAGTTTAAAGGAATAAGACATACTTAAATTTTTAAAGATCACTATGCTACCAGATGCCAAGAACAATTACAAGCTGTAATTGTTAATACAAATTATGTAATATTTTATGGTATTAACAATTACAGATTGTAATTACAATTACAGATTGTAATTATTAATACCACAAATATTATGGTATTATTTCAGGAATATCCAAGTAGCTCCATAAAACAAAATAGAGGTCAGAATTATTCCTATAACTATGTAAATTGAGATTACGCTAAAGATAGAATTTCAAATTAGAGAATCAAGGATAGATTGCTGAATAAAGTAGACTGGAACCATTGACCTTATAGGGAAAAGTTAAGTCATGTTCTTATTCTGTGTGTTGATCATAGAGCTTTCATAAAAGATAAATTCTAAAATCTCAGTGGCTTAAATCTATAGAAAGAAGAAAGAAACATCTCAAGAAAGAAAGAAGAATTTCTTGCTGGACACAGAGTCCAAAAGGGATGCTTCTGTTCAGTGAGTGGCTTTCCTCTAAGTGGTAATATCAGATTTAAACACTTTCCAGATTTGACTTCACCGACTTTAACAAATGGCCTACAAGTTCATTTTAGAAGAGGATCTCTCTTGAAAGGTTATCATGCCCCAAAACTGGGAATGGTGCACATCACTCTGCTCTCATTCTACTGGCTGCGATTCAGGCAGATGGCCTCACACAGCTGCACAGAAGGGTAGGAAACAGAATCTAACTATGCAAATGGAGAGATGAAATAAATGTGTGATCGCCCAGGAATCTGAGCCATAACCAACATCTTATGCAAAATTAAATTTTGTAAGTCATAAAAATCTAATGTAAAAAACCTATGAGAGTACCAACAGAGATTTAAAAGAATATTTTTATAGTCTTGATCTGGCAAAGTCCTTCTTAGGCAAGAGACATAATGCAGAAACCACATACACACATAAAAAGAATGACAGATTTGACTACATAAAAATTCAAAATTTTTCTGTCACAAAAGACAAATTTTAAAAAATAAGTGGTACTCTTGGAAGAAATATTTGCAAAACATATAACAGACAAAAATATAATACCCCAACTGGATGAAGATCTTATAATTATTTTTTTTAAAAAAAACAATTCATTATAATAATCAACAACAACAAAATACAGGAACTCCATTGGATCAAGAAATATGTGAAAAGATGTTCAAGCCCACCATTTCAGGAACAACGAAAACAAAAAAATATAAAGATATTTTGTCATTTTATCTAACCAAACAGGCAATACCATATCCGGGGTTAATGATTAAATAAACACCATTACATTCTTGGTGGAAGTGTAGGCTGGTACAGTTTTGGGGAGAGAAATTTGAAACTGCATATCAATATTTAAATTGACCTAACAGGGGGCCTGGGTGGCTCAGTGGGTTAAAGCCTCTGCCTTTGGCTTGATGATCCCAGCATCCTGGGATCTAGCCCCACATCAGGCTCTCTGCTCTCCTGGGAGCCTGCTTCCTCCTCTCTCTCTCTGCCTACTTGTGATCTCTATCAAATAAATAAATAAAATGTTTAAAAAAAATATTGACCTAACAATTCTACTTTCAAGGTCTAGCCTATGAAATCACACGAGTACAAAGATATAGCTTAGAAAGATGGGAAGGAAGGAAGGAATACGGTGGGGCAGGATGTTAGGGGAATAAATGAGACTATGGATATAGATGTTCATTATAATGTGAAAAAACTACGAACAGGCTCTATGTGGTAATGGTTAAATAAAGTATGGTATATTCATACTAGAATGATAGGCCGCTCTTAAGTAGGGTCGACTGAAGAGTGTTAACATGAAGGGTTTATAAGGCATATTTAGTGGTGCAAGTTACATAACAAAGAAGCTAATCACACGCAAAAATATATAAATGGTAGAAAAGCTTTTAGAGAACTGACATCAAATATGCAGGGTAAAGTATGAATAGGGTTAGGGATACGAAGGAAAACAAAGAACAGAAAGTGGATATTTGCTTTTTACTTTACATATTTTTAAATTGTTTCCATTTTATAAAGTGTACATGTTTCTTTGAAGTTAAAATAAAAATTACCTCTACCTGGGGGGAAAAAATGATAATATGAATGAATGCCTGTGACCCTTACTCTTAGTTGGATAGCCTTCTTCTGTTCGTGTGGTGACTGAAACCCTGTTCACTTTCCAGGGACCAACTCAATCATCACAATATTTCTTGATGTTTAAGTCATAGCTATTCAAGTTCCAAATAAGAATTTTAAACTTCTTGACTAATGGGGCACTTAAATGCCCCGCAAACTTTCCCACCCATTCCACAAACACCCAATACCAGCATCTCAGCTGCGCTTCTACAGGACTAGAAAATTAGAGCACTTTACATTGCATTACAATGATTTCCCAGACCCATCAGTGAACTTAGTCCTCTGAGTTCTCAGAGTTTATTAAAGACGATATTAAAGAGGAATTTTCCTGCACAACTACAACTGAGAACAGAATGCAACTAAGAGGGAACCATCTCTGACTTTCACCCTCCCTTCACCTAATAAATTAAATAGTATGGGAATGTGAACCATTTCCATAATTCATAGGCATCCTGTGATGTGCCAGGTTATTTTTGAATTTGTTTCTCCTATAAGAAAAAGAGTTTCTTCCTAAAATTAGATTGTGAATCTACTTCCAAAGCCACTAATCAAATGTAAGTTAAAGCTACTTATAAGGGAGAGAAAATTTTAGAGCTCTAAAATCATTAGAAATAGGTCACTGAGAGCTTCAGTAAAACTTCAGAAAAGGTTCCAATGGAAAAAAAAAAAAAGGTATTCTCATTAAGCTGCAAAGTAATCCTGCTATCAAACAGGGGAAAAATTGCATATGCAAAAGCAGCAAAATATAGTCTATAAAGTCATTTAATGAAGCAGAAATTTGTATCTATGCCATATCTAATGCACTTCTTAAAAAACCTCAGCATATTCACTAATTATGAACCATATATTATACATAGTTATTATGGGTATTATTCAGCAATAGAAGATTTAAAGTTGGTTGTCTCTTTCACCATAGTTAGCAAGGAAATATTGGCACATATATGATCTGCTTAAATAGGTTAGAAAATAGGAGGGAATTTACTAACTAGCCCTTTAATTATGCAAACAGAGTTTCCATAATTCTGAAACTGAATTCTGTGACACCCACAGATTTCCCTATAATCTAGATGTAAATAGTAATTACAGTGTTCATAGTAGAAAATGCTGTATTTTAGGTTGCAAAACACTCTCTATTATTATCCCTTGTATTAAGTCATTTGATAACTGTCTAAAAGTTTCCTAGTAGGATAATTTTTATATTCTTTGGAAGCATATTTTTCTTTATTTTCATGAAAAGTGTAAGAAAAATTTGTTCGGCCATTTTCAAGTTCCAGGACAATGGGAAGGAAATTTGCTGTTGAACTTTAAAACATTATATTTAGCAGGTCCTCAGTGGGTTGCATAATCAGTTCAAGACTATGGATTAACAATCAAAGGAAGCTCAGATCCTGACCTACATTAGAGAAACCCTACACACACAACCAAGAATTCATCATCCCCAGAGAACTGAAAGCCTTCCGGGTAACCTGCTCACTAAGCAGGATTTGTCCCAATATTATAGTGCTAGGGACCAAGAAAAAATCATCCTGAAAGGCAACACATTAAAGGTGAGAAAAACACAAGAGTCCTACATAACCCAACATTAGTTTTCAGACCTAGACAATAGTGTTGCAAGGCAATGATCATTTTACTATTTGCTATGCAGGTATGAGTCTACATCTACTTTTGAAAACCATGGTTGATTAGGCATTGTATTCATCCTTGGGTTGCTGAACACATAAGTTTCCAAAATTAATTGAGGCACATCAGAAGCAGGATAATTTTAACTATCTTGACCTTCACACCCAAATGTTATATAATCCCTTCAACATGACATGGGTTATCACACTTATCGAAAATCATCATATTGCCACCCAAATCTACTTCTATCTGTTTCCTATCACTGTGAACAGATCCTCTATCTACCCAATTAACTGCTGAAGCCAGAAAAGTGTCATCTTCGATCATACCCTCTTTGGGTCTTGCTCATCTAAACACAAGCCTTTCAAATTTCCTTATTCATTCATTTCTCCTCATCTCCACTAACACCACCATTGTTCAAACCACCGAAATCACGTCTCTGGATCTAGAGATGAATCTAGAGGAGAACCTGTGAGTCCTAAGGTTCCTTTTAGAACCTTGTATCTAATTTTGTATTAAAATTTTGTATTCTTCTTCTTAAAGAGAATCCCAAAACATATAACCTGTAGGCCCTTTAAAACCTGTAGCCTCTCCTGTCCGAATTACTGCAAAAAGCCTCCAATCTCCTTAGCACTCTAGACAAAGTGGTCTTTCTAAAATGAAAAACGACCATATTCTTCCATTGCTTAAAAACCTCCAACGGAGCCATATTTCTTTCAAGAGCAGTCTCAACTCCTTATCATGACTTATATTTTATGTAGTGTTCACGTTTTTGATCTACACACAACTTCTCCAGCTACCTTGTCACCCTTACACCATTCTTCAAACACACCAAAATGTGTCCCCCATACTTTCCATTGTCTCTTCTTGAGTGAGCAGAAACCAGGTCTTTTCTCCTGTTACATTAGTAGCTCCTTGCACTATTATGCCACTTAGTAGGTACTTCATAAATATTTATTGAAGGAATATGTGAATGAATAATGAATGTACTCTGCATCACTGGTCCAACTCCAGGCATAGTGATCAGAAACGCACTAGGGATCAATCTAGCAAGAAAAGCGCTAATTGATTCCTGGGAATAAATCGCAGCTGACTTCCCATATTCATGAGTAATTATGTTGGAAAGGACTTTGATGAATCATATACCAGGGGGAACAGTCTTTAAATCTCAAGATAGGTTTCTCTCTCTCTTAGAAATCTAACAGATACAGTTTAGAGTGCCTGAGTGGTTCAGTCAGTTAAGCATCTGCCTGAGTGCCTGAGTGGCTCAGTCAGTTAAGTGTCTGCCTTCAGCTTAGGTCATGATCCCAGGTTCCTGGGATCGAGTCCCACATCGGGCTCCCTGCTCAGCAGAGAGACTGCTTCTCCCTCTCCCTCTGCCTGCTGTGCTGCCTACTCGTGCTCTCTATCAAATAAATATATAAAATCTTTTTTTTAAAAAACTGCATTTCTTCTTAATTTCCTATTGCTTTGAAAATAATGCCTGGTATGCCAGATTATTCCTAGCTTACATTGCCCTACAGTAAGAATATATAAAAGTATCTAATCCAGGATCTGAACATAGATGATTCCCTATCTGTTCCCAAGCTACTATTTTCTGATAGATTTTTTCTTCCTATTCATTCACCAACATAATGTTGCAGACTTCAAGGTTTTTCCTCATCCATATTTCCCTATCTCCTCTAAATATATTCTTACCAGGTAACCAAGATAAAATGTTTTCCCCGATTATAGTGACAATTACTTGCGATAAATTAATACTGATTTAGAGTATATCTCATGCTGATCTAGGCTTTTAATAACTGATTACAAAATGCCACAAACTTTTTTATATTCATTGATTTAGGAAACATTCATTGAATACTTATGTGCTAAGCAGTACACTACAAAGTGCATAAAATAAATTTATATTGTCTTAATAGACTTTTCCCACATAAGGACAAAATAATAATAATGTTTTATACCACTCAATAAAATTCTTAGGTTGTTTTATATGTACCCTGAATATATTTTGTTAAATTTTCCAAATATACATCAAGTATAAATAGATGAACAGAGATAAATTTGATTATTAGAATTGGGATTTAGGTAGTAGATAGGGAGATGGACGGACAGCTATTTGAATATTATATCCAAATACATGTTTATTAAAATTTCACATACATACACATAAATTAGATTGACTGATTTACAGTTTTTAACCATTGAATTAATGTACCTTTTAATTCCTATCCATTACTTTTTTTATCAATATTTTCTTAGTGTTTCTTGCTTTTTCTTTCTTCTAGGTAAATTTTAGTATGATTTTGTCAAGGTTCAGATAATCATATTGAGATTTTGGAGGAGAATTATATCAAGCCCCTATATTAATTTGTAAAGAACTGCGATCTCTGCCCTTACATAGTAATCCATGAGTTTTTAATAATAGTGATCAAGAACATTCTGCTGTTGTTCATGCATAGTGTATTGAAATCTCCAGATCCTATGAAAGATGAACATGAACACCTCATCCATTTAATCATTGCTTAGCCAAAAAACAAAGAAACATAAAAGAGATAAAGAAAGAAAGAAGAAAGGAGGTGGGAGGGAGGAAGGAAAGGAGGAAGGAAGGAGGAAGAAAGACTCCCACTATGTCAAAATAAGTCCCAAGTTCAATTTGATATCGCTACATCAAAAGCCATAGGCTTTTGATAGGCAATGATATCAAAGATTAGTACTGTTCACTGGCTGGAGGAAGCCATTATTACACAGACTAACAGAAGCAAGAACCTTCCACTTGATGTCCTTTTTGTAGAGTGAATACCTATGAGCACTTTACCCCCAACCCCAATAAAGATGGTCTACTTCCTTATTATGAGAATAGAAAATATTTAAACTACTGGATACAATGGTATTCTAACTCTGAGAAATTAAGAAGGAGAAAAGCAAATCAAACCAGCGAGATTCAGCACAGGCAGATAAGAATAAAAATTACTTCTCTACCTTAGTAACCTCATGATTTTGAATCTATAGAAAGTAAGACAGTGTAGCTTATTGGCTTCTGAGTACCTTGAGAGCAGAGATTTTTGTCTTTTTTCTAACACAAAATCACACCCAGAGGATGGCCATGTAAACTCAGGACTTGGGGATTTTTCAAAACAGTAAGGTCATAATTTTTAGATCCTAAAGAGTATTTTCTGAATATTCAAAGTGAAAATACTTGTCAGCCACAGTATCACCTTATCACAGTATCACAGTATTACCTTTTGATCCGCATATGTATTTTACTTAGAATCTTTCTAAGGTCAGGATCCCTGTCTGACTTATCTTTTTAAATTTAACAGCATTTAACAGTGACCAATCTTGCATACATTAAGTCAAAGTAGTGAGACCAATGGCATCATACCTGGAACTGAAAATAATGAGTAAATGTGTGCAGGTGTATATATGCAAGCATATATACATTTTTATGTTTTTTTATTGTATCCCAATACAGAGATACATATGACTACTGTGAGTTTGAAAAGTGTGAAACTAATTGGTTTGGAATTAACAAAGTTACTGACATTTTAAAAGGCCAGTGCTAGAGAAAAGCACATTATTTTTGACTACGTTGTAGGGTAAGCCCTTAACAATTATGTCTGTGCACATACCTACACAGTTGTAGAAGTCAGAAGTTTTTTAAAACTAGTTAAGAAGCACTAGTTGACCTTTCCTTATCTTCCTTAGAGTGCACCTTTATTAGCATGCCCTTCAAAAACTGCAAACTGCACAGAGACGTGAAAAGAGTGCTCTCCCAAAGAGATACGGAAGGATGCAAATCATGGATGGCTCTAATGTCTGGCAGAATCACTCACACCTTGCTCTGTGGATAGCACTTCCCTTTTTATCAGGTCTAGAGAGCAAAATTAAAATATATATATATTTGTAGTTTTGACCTACCTACAGCTTTAAAATAAAATAATAATATGCCACTGATAGGCAAAATGCAAAAATGTTACCACTGAAATCATCATACCAGGGGCCACAAAGATGGCAGAAATGACAATATAGCCTGTGAAAAATGCATGCAAGCCCTCAATGCAAGCTACCATTTGTATATTTTCTTTACATTTTCATTGCTGAACCAAAAGTTTGAGTTCCTAACAGTGTTTGGCTTGAAAAGAAAAGTAACAGCACCAAAAATAAATCTAAAGGATGCCTATTCCATGATTATGTATCTGTGAATATTATAACCTTAGTTGCAAATATGTTTTGTCTAGCCATGGAAAAGTTTTTCACAAAACACAAGATGCCAATGAGCATTGGTGTAGACATGCTCATCAACACTGTTGAGAAGCATCACTGTGTTTTCATAATGCTGTCAAGTCCTGCTATAAAATATGGGGAAGTCTCCTTCCATTGTTCATATTGCTAACCATCAAGTGGAAGAGTTGTCATTGCTGATTGAGTCCAGGTACTGGAGTGAACTGGGCTTGGGAGGAAATGGCAGAGAATAGTGGGAGTTGGAAAGAAACAATGACCTACAGCTCCAAAAATAAATGACTCTATGTATCTATTTTAATTAATTTGGGTATTTTGAAGATGTTGTAGAATGTTCTTATCCTAATCTCCTTAAGAAGCTAGAGTACTCAAAACGTACTTAAGAAACTCATCCTACATCTCAGATATGCTCAAGAAAAAATGGTAAGTAAGTTGGAGAAAATGTGGCGCTGTGTGAAAGGACATATAGTAAGTACAAGAGTATAAAGAAAGAGTCATATCCTCTTTAGGCCATAGGTTCATTTATTTCCCATAAAGGGAAGAGAGGAAGACAACGTGGGATCAAAAAAGCACTGATAAATGTAGTAGATAAACTCTTATCTCACACCATATGCAACAATCCATTCCAGTGGGATTGTCATTATACATATGAAAAAACAATAAAGCTTCTAGAAGATAATGCAAGTGAGTCTCTTCTAGATGATTTGAGATTAAGAAATATTTCCCAGAGGACAAAGGCACTAACCAAATAAAAAATTAATAAATCGGACTACACTAAAATTAAGAGCTTCTTTTCTTTAAAAGATATGATTATGAAAATGAAGAGTAGGGGTGCCTGGGTGGCTCAGCGGGTTAAGCCTCTGCTTTCGGCTCAAGTCACAATCTCAGGGTCCTGGGATAGAGCCCCACATCGGGCTCTTTGCTCAGTGGGGAGCCTGCTTCCCCCTCTCTCTCTGCCTGCCTCTCTGCCTACTTGTGATCTCTCTCTCTCTGTCAAATAAATAAAAAAATAAAATCTTTTTTTTTTTTAAAAAGGGTGAAAAGTACAGCCACAGCTAGGAGAAAATATCTGTAACACATATAATTAACAAAGGGCTCTTTAGGGAATAAATTAAAAAATATAAACCATCAAAAAGAAAAAGCTAAAATTTAATCAAAAAGATGGACAACAGACTATGAAGAAGAATTTTACAAACGAGGATGTCCAAATGTCCAGTAAACATAGGAAAAGAGGCTAAATCACATTAGCAGTCAAAGAAAGGTAAAATAATTCTATAAACTCATCACAATTCAAATAACTGAAAATACTAAGGGTTGGCTACCCTTAGGAGCAACAAGAACCCACATACTACTGACAGAATGGAAAACCACTTTAGATATCTGCTTAGTATCCTCTACTCAGGTTAAATATATCTCCCAAGTGATGTTACACTCAACATGTATACATATTGTTGGGTCCCCCCAAAGTTGGGTACGCTAATAATGGGTCCGCGATTAAAGGAGCGAGACTGATACAAAGTGAAGGTCGAGCAAAGCTTTATTTCGCACCAAGCATCAGGAATCAAACCAACCATCAAACGGACCAGTTGGGGCCACCCCTACAGGAAGGATGACCCCTCCCTGCTTTCCAGACTTTTCTAGAGCAAAGGCCATGTGGTTGGGCCTGGCTATACATAGGTGGCCAATGAGATTGTAACACACACCGGAAACTCCACAGTGATGCTAGGTGACCAATTGAATTACAATTTACCCTAGTAGACATTTGAACCAGCCTATCACACCTTGGTTAGGATTGGCCCAAAAGGCTCCCAAAGGGCGGGGGCCCATACTCCTTTGTAGCTAGGAGACAGTAAGCGCCCCCACTGATTGAATACCTCCACCTGGCCTGACCCACCCTTGTATTTGGACTTTGTTACCTGGGACTGGTTTCCCAGACTTTCTTTTAAATAAGTTCCCCTGGGGGATGGGGGCAAGGTCAATAGAAGTTTTACAGCAAAATGGCAGTTCAACCGGGGTGGGGCTGCTCTGGCTGAATAGGCCCTTACAATATTAACAAAAGACATATGAGCAGGAACATTCGTAGTAACATTATTCATGATTACTAAAAACTGGAACTAACCCAAAGGCCCATCAACTGTGAAATAAACTGCAATACATTCATACAATGAAACACACTACAGCCATCAAAATGAATAAAACTATTCCCACATGCAATTAGAGCAAAAAATCTCAGAAACATAACTGAGCAAAAGAAACCAGACACAAAGGAATCATTATCTGTAACTTCATTTACACAAAGCTAAAAAAAAGAAAAAGAAAAAGAAAAGTAGGCAAAACCGACAAATGGTGTTAGAAGTCAAAATAGTGGTTACTTCTGGGGAAAGGGGAAGGTTTCGTAGTTCAAAGGGGACACAAATAGAGATTCTGGGCAGGGGTGTTGGTGGGGGGAAGGGGGGTGGTGTTACCAGTGTTCTATTTCTTAAGTAGGGAGATAGTTTCAAAAGTGTGTTCATTTTGAGATAATTAATTCAGCTGAACACTTATTATTTCTGCACTTTTCTGTGTGTGTTATACTTCAGTTAAGAGGTTTTCTTTTTCTTTTTCCGTTAAGTGCAAGATGTAGTCTCTCTTCAGAGAAATAAGAAACAAGCCATTAATATTCTCGATTCCTATCAAAGGCCAAGCCCTTTATCAAAGTAATCTAATCTTTTTTAAAATTAAGTGTGCAATTATCCTTCTAAAACTAAAACTAACCTAATTTTAAAGGTGAATAAAGTAAGAGATTGAGTGATTTGCCCAAATTTTAAAGGTCAGTAAATTCCAGGGCTGGGGTACAAGAACTAGGTCCCACTGTGCCACACCCAGTCCCATCTCCCTCATTACATAATTACTGGGAAATTAAAATAATAGTGTTTTGCTTTACACTTTCAACCAACCTCAAGATTGTGTTTAATAGGATAAATATGCTAATCTCCACACTGCTATCAGGAAATGATGCAAATGAAAGATGCCTATTGGTGATAACCCCCCCCCCCCCCCGTCCTAAAAAGCCTCAGGGCATCTACCATACCTATAGGATCCTTGGAAGGGTGTTCATTTGCAAAAGTCTCTGGGCTTTGAATAAGGTGACCCTGTGGCCTGGCTTCTCCCATATTACAGTGGGTAAGTCATCGGTTTTGAAATTAGAGTTGAGTTTCAGTCCTTGTTCTATCAGCATTCAACTTCTCACAGTCTTGTTTCCATATCTATAAAGCAGAAATAAGGATAATACCTGCTTCCCAGGGCTGAGATGAACAGTAATCCAAATTCCTGACATCAGGTTAGTTAAATGACAAATAAATAATGTCTTTGGTACTGTGTTGGGGTTCTGCTGCTTTTCGAACTCCAGGTAACTATTGACTCAGACACATAAAGCCCAGTGACATGAGCATGAGAGCTCAGGGCCTCAGAGGCACTCCCTCCTCTGCAAGGTAACACATGGATCCAACCACACCCTCTCTGTGGCAGTGATGAATCCAGGACGTAGAGAGAGCCAGACCTCAGTAAGGGTACAAGTTGAAAATCCACGTAAAGGAGGAAGCATCTATATAGTGATAGGAACTAGGTAGGCAGAGGCCATGAAGAAGAGAAGTGAGCAGAGCAAACTTCTTTAGCAGCACAGGAGAAAGAAATTGAAAATGAGATGATTTAGGTCATAGACAGGGCAGGACACAAAAGCAGTAAGCACTGTCTCGGGAGGAAGAATTTTCAGACTCACCATTATGAGAGCTGTTGTGCACAGAGTACAACATTCTGAGGGATAGGTTATGTATCCGGCTCCCCGGAAGGTATCCACTGTAGGCGTTGACAGCATTCTCGGGCCTCTGCCCGTGAGTAAGCTGAGCACATCTCTGCACCCAAAAGCTCTGCAACATCTGAAAGGTCAATTAGGAGAGAGTGTTAGAGTATCCACTCAAAGCCAAAAAAACGCAGTGAAATTAAATAGAAAGATAAATTTCAAGTTCATACAAGAAAGCATTACACTTCAACCTAGTGGATGTTATTTGTAATCTTCTTAAACTTGTCCATCAGAGACTGTTCAGTGAAAAATTATTTCTAATATAAAAAGTAATGCATGGGATCATCTTAGGTGTCTATACAGAGTAAACTTCTGGAAATGGTCCACTCAGCCAAAAACAAAAAAATTGCCGGTAGATTCCCAAATGGAAAACACAACCCCAGACAGAAATAGTCCTCCTGGTCTACTCAAAGATAAGCCAATCTGAAAAGTGAGAGTAAATACCCCGCATGCCAAGAGATTTAGAATTAGACCAAGAATTTGACTTCAAGTACAAAGAACTACCACATCATTTATGTTTTGTTTATGGATGTTCTGTTTATACACAATGAAAACACCAAAAAATCTAAAACGATTGCTAACAGATCATTGTAATGCCTGACTTCCTTTGGCTTTCATTCTCCACCAAGTAGGAGCTGGGCATCCAGAAAAAGTGGATCAGCAAGGTCACTAGAAGAACTGGAAGCTAATGGATCGTGACCTTTCTTTCAAAGTGAATAATATAAATTATTTTCTAGATATTTTCTTAGAAGCATTTTATCATTATAGATGCTATTTGACTACGGATAACTTGAGAGTCGCATGAAAACAATATCTGCTACAATTCAGAAAAAAAGTAGCACTAGGTTGTGAACACAGGCGATGCTCATTTTGCTGTGTTGAGAAAAATGTAGCAGAGCCTGTAACAAGTAAACAGTGGCCGGCTTTGTTCTGCTGGATTTAGATTAACCTTTACAAGCAATGCAGAATTGGGTTATGAAAATAAATTGAAAATGGCATCTCCTTAGACTCACTTTGTACTCTGCATTTTCTTAAGCTTTTATGTGACTGTCAAATATTAGTTCAGGGCCCCATTTGTATTTGTGGATTTTTTTTTTTTTTCTGAAAAGATAAGCACCAGTCTTCAGAGAAAGCTTCTGACTATTGGATACAGAAAACAACTCTTTCCTGAATGGCTAATGTTTCAAATATGAGCACAGATACCAGATGGCAAAAGGGGAAAAAAGAATTTCAAGTTGTTTCATTGTTCAGTGATAAAGATTTTTCCATCTGCTGGTTCAATACTAACTTGGTTTACATTCACTTAGAGCCAACACAATTAAGACTCTATTTGAAGTGAAATGTCTCAGAAAAATAAAACTAGAAACCTGAGAAATACTTTTACAGGTCACACCCATCCGTCAAATAGCTAAGCTTTCATATGAGTACAAATGTGAATGCATGACAAAACAAAGATATCAAATACATTTCGAAAAATTCTAAAGTCACATGCTTTTAAGCAATTCTAATGAAGACTATATGTGATTGAAATGTAAGTGGACATCTGCTAGAATTTAGAGTCTTGGTGAAATAAAATGTAATAATATACTGGGCTATTCATCACAAAGGATGAAATGGGAGACTACTGATGAGTGAACAATATGACAGCAGTTAATAAGGAAACAAGTTGGAATAGTTAATTCACTGAGACCAAAAAGCAGGTAAAGAGGAGAAATAGCATAGCAATCCTTGGCAGCAGCATCTTAAAAGATAGCAAAAGTCTTACATACTAAAATGGGGTTAAAAAAAAAAAAAACAGAGGAGTGCTTGGAAACAACTACTATTCATGAGAACAAGCCTCAAGTAAAAATCATGAACAATAAGACAGTTATAGACAGTTATAGACCTAGCAAGCTGGTCCTTTTTTCCATAATCCCCAAATAGAAAGAAGTCTTACTCAAAACACAATATTCATAGTTTTAAGAAGTACTTTTCTAGGGTAACCTTCCTTTTTATTCAGAAAACACTATTAAACTGGGCATCTCTTTGGTGCATAAAAGCTCCCAAGGATGAGAGCTATGACTCAGCTCTGTATCCCTACTGCGTAGCACTTAGCATAAGATAGATATTCTACAAACATTTGATAATCTTAACAGAATTGACCAGGAAGTCCACCTTCTCAGCTGATGTTGCTCTGTTATTGTGCATTCCCCTCAATCAGAGTAGGCTTATGGAGATTCAAAAAAAAAAAAAAAAAAAAAAGTTTGTTTCTTTATCCCTTTTTTTTGTGAACCACTTAAAATAGTGTCAAACCTAAATTTACTCTTTAATAAATCATGACATATATAATGAAAAGGAAGATTTCTGCCTATATCATGTTTAGATGTTTCCCTCTTTGCTCCTTCACCAAGTAGTCTCCAATGAGAGGGGCACAACAAAGCAAAACAAAACAAACAAACAGAGTGGTATGCAGCCCAAAGGCTGGCAAAGTGACCCACTAAAATCCAGAAAAAAAAGACATTAGAATTTCTATCTTTATTTATTTTTCATCTCAGTCTTTTAAAACATCTGAATTCTGGGTATGATTATATAATGTATTAACCCATTAATACAAGCATATAATTTATAAATAAATAAGCATATTTGATGTAAAGAACTGAGGGCACAATCAAAAAAGTTGGGAGACCACTAGTAGAATAGTGAATTCTTATCATCAAATAAGAATGAAAGAAATATTTACAGAATTTAATATATATTTTTGATATCTATGTTTTTAAATTACCTCAATTAATTTCCAAATATTAAACTATAATTTTGTGTTAAATAATCTGGTTTGAAGTACTACTTAGAGACAAAGCACTCAATCAATAAATAATTTGGGCCAAATACATGTTTGCTGAATGAATGAATAAATGAATAAACATTGTGTAAAACTGGAAAATATTGTGATAAACTGAGCTACCAGTCCCTTGGTATTTTCCAAGTGTCTTCTATTAGTTCTTGAAGAGCTCCTTGGAAAAAGAGATCCAAGTTCAATCAGTTATTTTGCCAATGCTGCATACTACAGCACACTCTCTCAGATTCACAGCATAGATGAGCACATGGAAGGTTCTGGGAAATCCTGCAATGTAGAAACCTCTTTAACTTAGTTTATTCCAGCATTTTCTTTCTCCATAGTTTAAACACAACATCTCTCCCTCTTCCCCAATATCTATCAGCTACCCACAAGGAATAGTGTTCCTCAGGATACATAGGGTAAAACCCTAATTTAATGGAATTCAACCTGAAAACTGGGGGCTGGATTAAATAGAGAGTCATTCTTTTTGGTTGCATATCAAGCTAAAGGACAACTCGAGCCATTTTACGTGCAAGTCTTTATTAGGCAATCTCATTACTAATGACATGGATTGTGGATATAAACTTCATTAAACTCCCTACTGATATCTATAAGGATGAACTTCACAAGCGTGTTATTTAGACAAATATGCTGTTATCTAAGAAATTTGAGAATTTAAGGATACAGAGTCCACTTGTACTGAAAAGTTAATAGTTTTTATAAAAGGGGGGAGAGAGAGAGGAAGGGACCTAATTAAAGCATTTACTATGCATCAGGCTTTGTGCTGGAAAATGTTGCTCTTCTTTTTTGAAAATGTAGCTTTTTTTAATGTTTACATTTCCTAACAAACGTATTGGCTGGATATTGTTTACCCCTCTTACCAATGAGGAAGC
This sequence comes from Mustela lutreola, assembly GCF_030435805.1. Lineage (NCBI taxonomy): Eukaryota > Metazoa > Chordata > Mammalia > Carnivora > Mustelidae > Mustela > Mustela lutreola. Next base: position 45,562,716 of record NC_081301.1, read on the forward strand.
TGAGAGTCAGAGAGAACTGGTAATTAACAGAGCCCAAACTTATTACGCAGTAACGTTATCATCCAAACAAGGACACCTTTAAGAATGTTGCATAATTATTCTGGGATGATTTTTTTAGCCAACTTGCTCACTTCTAACACCTCTTACAAAAACATGGTTTTGAACCCAGATTTTCCCAACCAATCTTCTTTCCATTACATCTGTTGCTTGAGAAAAGAAGGTAGTTTAAGGGGCGCCTGGGTTGCTCAGTGGGGTAATCCTCTGCCTTCAGCTCAGATCATGATCCCAAGGTCCTGGGATTGAGCCCCACATGGGGCTCTCTGCTCCACAGGGAGCCTGCTTCCCCCTCTCTCTGCCTGCCTCTCTGCCTACTTGTGATCTCCGTCTCTCAAATAAATAAAATCTTTAAAAAAAAAAAAAAAGAATTTTCTTGATGCTAACGTAACTTAACGTAGTTTAAGTTATGAAGGGAATTCTTTTACAATGTATATGTACATCAAATCATGTTGTATACTTTAAATATCTTACAATTTTATCTGTTAATTATAACTCCATAAACCTGAAAAAAATTGTAGCCGGAAGATGACTAGAGAAATCACCTATCAAGCACAAGGAAAAATTTACAGGATTGCCTTAAAAATATTTTAGCTGCATAGGGGTTCCTGGCTGGCTCAGTTGGTAGAGCATGTGACTCTTGATCTCAGGGCAGTGAGTTTGAGCCCCATGTTGGGTGTGGAGTCTATTTTTTTAAAAATTATATATATATATATATATATATATATATATGAATATTTTAATCACGTAAATAGAAAAGGAGTACAGATGATCAAAACATCAAAAAATAATTCTATCTTCCACTAATGCAGAGTTGCCTTCAAAAACTCCTAACATGATGTAAGGCATATCCTAATAGCAATATAACACAAAATGGCTGAGAATAATCCTTCATGCTGGCTTAAGAGTCTCTTTAAAACACTACCTTGTCTTTTTATCTTACCACACATAAGGAAGCTGTCAAGAAATTGGAAAAGATCCAAAAATCAACACTTAAAATGGCTTTAAGAGCTGTTACACACAAGTCATGAGATTTTTTTTAAAAAACGTAAATGAGATAGAGCTATTTAGTCTAGAGTGGAAAGTCCAAGAGATAACTTTAAAATTGCCTTCAAGTGAATTAAAAGCTTCTGAAAAGTCTTCATCTCCAAAAGGATAAAGCCAGAAGGATGGGATTTAATCTCAAACCGTAAGATTTAGCTTGTAGAACTGTGTCAGGGTGGTCGACTATGAATTTTCACAAGATGCAAGGGAGACTGAGAGTGTTTGACATGAAAGAAGCAGTCACCAGCAATGCCTTATTCAACCATTGCTTTTTCTTAAAAGTAGAGAGAAAAAAATGATCACCTGATGTCACACATCCTGTGATTCCTTGCTGTGATTTTCCTGATGCTAACATTTATGCCTGATGTAAATCATCATTCAACATTTGCACTAACTACAGGGTAATTCCAATGCCTTACGATATCCTAAAAATGTTGACTCATACCTCTGCCTACTCTTAGGTCAGAAAAACTCGCCACTCCCTGAACCCACCTGGTGCTTCTCTCACCCTACCCAGAAAGCCACAGTGAGCACTCCAAAACCACGATGTTCTGACACAGCTTCTTCGCTGAAACACGTTATTTCCTCTGAACAGGATCTGCTTCCTTCCCACCAACAGTCCCCTCCTCCAACCCGGCAATCCCGCAATGCAACCTATAAATCACTCTCATTCTCGAAGATAAAACTCAAATGCCTTTTCTCTGCTGCTTTAATAGGTGATAAAATCCCTCTTGTCTGCATCCTGTCCCAACAGACAAATTCAGTTTCTTCTTTCCGTGCTTTCAAAGCACATTTTTCCCACATTTATTATGGCACATATCACACTATTCTTACAAGTTCATTTGCCAGGCACCCTGAGTCGACGGTGCCCTCTCTGGTGGCAGCAGGGTGGGAAAGGAAGGGAACAAGACAGAGTTTGGCCTAGTTCTTTTTGCTTCTCAGCTACTAGCATATAGTAGTTGCCAAAATTTTTTTGTTAAATCAATGAAGCCATTAATTACCTGTTACATGCAAAGAAATATTCAACATTCAAATTGTTGCTGTGGAAACCATATCTGGGGACTTCTAGTGGTCTTTAAATTCAATCGATTTAGACTTGTTTTCCAAGTTTCTTCTGAAAGCATTTTTACCTTCAAACGATAGAATCAATAATGTATGTTTAAACGCTCTGGAGCAAACATGTGTGTCTGATCTACTCTGTCAAAACCACCAGAATATCCAGGACTCCAGGGGTAAAAGTAGTGAAGAGCAGATCTGTATAAAAAGGTGGTTAGAAAGTATAAATTTTCTCATCAAATCTGTTCCAAAAAAAGCTTCTGGGAGACACACAGGCATCCAGATCCCAGTTCAGCTTCACTTGTATATGAATAAGGACAGCAGGGTTTTCCATGAGGAGACATAGTGCATAAGAATATTTTATTCAAATAAATAAATAAATCTTTAAAAAAAAAAAAAAAAAGAATATTTTATTATTAATACAGACATAAAGCAATATCAGACATCTTAAATACAACTAGTCTCTTGTTGCCATTTGTAAGATGTTTGCTCTTTGATGTAAAGTTAATTTATTTCTCTACATTTGCAACATTTGCTAAAGACATTTACATTCTGAAGAAAATGAATAAATATGTCAAGTGCAAGGATGCATATTTTAAATGTAGTGTTTACCTCCACAAAACAATATACTTTCAAAATATTTCCTCTTAATTTAAACATTTTTACTTCTAATTGGGTCCATTTTAGATTAAATTATCCTTAATTGGACATCCCGAAAAACAAGGAGAAATTACATATTTATTCATTTTAATGCGTTGACTTCTTCTGACTCAATGTAAGTTGTCTTTTTTTAAAACCTAAAAAGTGATAGCTTAAGGTAATCAAATTTTGTCCTATACAGCTAAACGGACTTCATTTTCTTTTTTTTGTTTTTCCTTCCAGATTTTTACTTAAATTCTAGTTAGCTAACATACAGTGTCATATTACTTCCAGGTATAGAATTTAGTCATCACTTACATACGACACCCAGTTCTCATCACACTGATTTTATTTTCTAATAATTCAAGAAACTCAAACCCAGTTCTCTAATATTAGTGCCTCAAAATCTCTAACCTTTCCCTTTTTGTGGCCACCTTCAATATTCAAACTGGCCCAAATTCCTCCTGTAATTTTTTTAAAGATTTATTTATGTATTTTAGAGAGAGAGAGAGAAAGAGAGAGAGCATGGAGTTGGGGAGGAGGGGGGCAACGCGAGAGAGAGTGTCTCAAGCAGGCTCTGCTGTGAGCTGGGAGGCTGGAGATCTGGGCTGGGAGTCCAGAGTCCAACGCAGGGCTCAGTCGCACAACCTTGAGCCAAAAATCAAGGTCAGAGGCTTAACTGACTATACCACGAGGCACTCCAAATTCCTCCTGTATTTAAACAATATTTAAAAAATAATAAATGACTATGCACTAGTACCTTGTACTTTGATGGGTTTAAATCTCCAGATCTCTTAGGTCAGATTGTCCATGTTTCTACCCATCCATACAAGGCTGAAACCAAAGGTAAGTCTTCCTTGTATCCTGGAGAGATACTTTCTTTTTTTGAGTGGCAAGGCTGCACAAGGAGAGACCACTAGGGTAGCAAGAAGTACATAGACATCCAGGTCTGCATTCAGTAAGATACACAGATTTATCCTTAGCAAGGACAGCTGAATTAATGCATTAACATGAGTGAGATTGGGCCCAAGTGAAAATAAACCTGGGGCATTTGTTAAGTCAATAAGAGAAAGACAATTAACATATGACCTCTCTGATATGAGGAATTTGAGAGGCAGGGGGTTGTGTGGGGGGTAGGAAAGGAAAAAATGAAACAAGATGGGTTCGGAAGGGAGACAAGCCATAAGAGACTCTTTATCTCACAAAACAAACTGAAGGTTGCTGGGGGGTGGGGGGGTGTAGGGAGAGGGTGGTTGGGTTATGGACATTGGGGAGGGTATGTGCTATGCTGAGTGCTGCAAAATGTGTAATCCTGATGATTCACAGACCTGTAACCCCTGGGGCAAATAATACATTATATGTTAATAAAAATAATTTTAAAAAATCACAAGTAACATTTTCATTGTGCAGTAAATGAACAACCCCATCCTTTTCCAGTGCAAATATAATTTCATTCCTCTTAAGCAGTTTGTGCATTAGCTATTAAATGAGTTACTATGTTATTTCTCACCGAAAGAAAGAAAGGAAGGAAGGAAGGAAGAAAGAAAGAAAACCTGGGACATTTGTATCTAAGGGTCTATCTGTATGAAAGGTTCCTACTATTCACATACCTCCAAAATAGGATTTTCTCTACTTATTGCTACGTCTCCAAGTTTGGTGAACAGTTTACAACTTACCCAGAAAAACTGTTTCTGGACATGTTCTGGCCAAACTCAAGATCCAACTCAAGTAACCATTTAGCTGGAGGTGAGTCTAGGCCAGATCTATTCTGTCCTGCGTAAAGTGTTACCTCACCTTTGAGTGCTGCCTTATTGGAAATATATTATATAACTGTTTTACTATAGAATAATCTGCATCTCGTAGCTTGTACTTGGTGATTATATTCTGCTGTATTCTCGAGTCCTATTTCCTTCTACTTAAATGGAAATTCCATGTTGGTATGTATGATGCCTTATACTTCTCTTGTATCCCTTTTCTGTGTTACAGATTTCTGGGCTGAAGATACAGCAGGTGTGTAACCACTGATCTATCATTAAAGTTTTATGTCATCAAGATCAGCTATATTGTACATATCACTCACTTAAGGTTACTGTGCTTACTAATACCAGGTCCCAGTGATTGCAGTCATACTGAGGTAAATACAATTCGGTACAGACAAGTCAAGGAAAAACTAAAAGAATAGACATGTTACTGCAGAAAGATCCCAGAGTGATACAGCAAATGTGCAAAAGTCCTCAGCAATGCTAGGAAGAAACACATATTTTTTTCTTTTTTTAAAAAATATTTTATTTATTTATTTGACAGAGGGAGAGCGAGCACAGGCAGACAGAGTGGCAGCAGAGTCAGAGGGAGAAGCAGGCTCCCTGCAGAGCAAGGAGCCCGATGTGGGACTCGATCCCAGGATGCTGAGATCATGACCTGAGCCGAAGACGGCTGCTTAACCAACTGAGCCACCCAGGCGTCCCGAAACACATATTTTATACAAGGAAACAAGATTCATGAAAACATGATACACTATAGTGTGTAAATTGGTGTGTAAATTGGTATTTAAACATTATGTTGTAGTCAGTGTCTGGCATAAACTCCCACCTATTAACCTCATTAAATAGGACCCCACGTAAATAGGCATAATCCTTAGAAAGTGACCATAAGAGATGCAGATTAGGTATCTGTGCCCATGCTCTGCTTTAGAAATTTTTAAAGATTTTATTTATTTATTTTAGAGAGAGAGCGAGCATGAGTTGGGGGGAGGGGCAGAGGGACAAAATGCCAAGGAGACTCCAGAGTGTGGAGCCCAACACAGGCCTTGATCCCAGGACCTTGAAATCATGACCTATGCTGAAACTGAGAATTGGTTGCTGAACCGACTGAGCTACCTGGTTGTCCTTCAGCTTTAAAATTTGACTCCAATTTTCAGCTAAGGCTTATGAATCTATTCAGCTAAGACTTATGAGTCAGAATTATACTCCGAAATGAGTCAGAAACTCATCCGAGATGAGTTTCTCCTGCATTCTTTCTCTTTTTATTTTTTATTTTATTTTATTGTGGTAAAAACTCTCAACATGAAGATCTACTCCCGTAACAATCCCCTGGACTATCAGTACCTATAGCAGATCTCTAGAGTTTATGTATCTTCCTTAAATAAAACTTTATGCCTATGGATTGGTAATTCCTTATTTCTCCCTTCTCCCATCCTCCAACAACCAACATTCCATTCTTTGTTTCTACGAATTTTACTATCTTAGATGCCTCATATAAGTGAAATCATAAAGTGTGTCTTTCTATGACTAGCTTATTCCATCCATACTGTCACATATGACAGAATTTTTTTTCTTTTTTAAGGGTAAATAATACCCTATTGTATGTAGACACTACATTTTCTTTATCAATTCATTTGCTGAAGGACATTTGAGTTGTTTCCACATTGTGGCTATTGTGAATAGTGCTGCAGTGAACATGGGAGTACTAATACTGCTTCAAGATCCTGATTCCAAGTCTTTTGGATAAATACACAGGAGTGGGATAGCCAGATCATACTATAGTTCTATTTTAAATTTTTGAAGAAACTCCACGCTGTTTTGCATAGTGGCTGTACCAATTTATCTTTTCACCAAGAGTGCACAAGTGTTCCAACTTCTCCTCATGCTTGTTAATACTTGTTGTCTTTTTGTTTTTATAATAACCATCCTGACAAGTCTGAGGAGATACTCATTGTAGCTTTAATTTGCATTTCCCTGATGGTTAATGATGTTGAGAATTTTTCATGTAATGTTGATCATTTGTATATATTCTTGGGGGAAATGTCTATTCAAATCTCTTGACTATATTTTTAATTGAGTCACGGTTTTTCTTTGGGGGTCTATTTTATTTGCTACTGAGTGACAGAAGTTCCTTATACATTTTGGATACTAACACCTTATCAGACCTATGGTTTGCAAATATTTTCTCCCACTTCATAGGTTGACTATTCACTCTGTTAATTTTTTCTTTTGTTATATGGAAGTATTTTTATTTTGACTTAGTCTCACTTGTTTATTTTTGTTTTTGTTGCCTGTGTGTTTTGGTGTTATTTCCAAGAAATTGTTAGGAAGTTTTCCAGTATGTTTTCTTCTAGGAGTTTTATAGTTTCACATCTTACATATCTGTACTTTTCCTTTAATGATGACTCTCCCATTTAAACCACAAAACTAGAGTCCCCACTGTCCATGGAGGGTATGTCATAAAGGAACATAAGAGAAGAGAGAACAGGGCGCCTGGGTGGCTCAGTGGGTTAAGCTGCTGCCTTCGGCTCAGGTCATGATCTCAGGGTCCTGGGATTGAGTCCCGCATCGGGTTCTCTGCTCAGCAGAGAGCCTGCTTCCTCCTCTCTCTGCCTGCCTCTCTGCCTACTTGTGATCTCTCTCTGTCAAATAAATAAATAAAATCTTTAAAAAAAAAAAAAGAGAGAGAGAGAGAGGAGAGATAACAAGGATGGCAAATTCTAGATCTTTACACCTACCAGGTTTCACATAGAAAATTCAAGGATGAATTCTCATAGATCCAAATTGTGGAGAAAATTATCTTGCTGACCCACATTAAATAAAAGCCCCATAAAAATCCCTGGAGTTTGAGAGGATAGGGATGTCATAGTTCCATAGAAATGGTAAGTAGGAATGGGGAAGGCTTAGAAATAAGAGCAGTATGAGGACATACTCTTGTGAGATTTATGCAGATCTTGCCCCATGTCCCCACCCCAAGGTGAGCTCTGAGGCATAAGAATTAAAGTACCCACCCCCCAAGGGTTTTGAGATTCATGAATAAAGGGTACTTAAGCCTAGTTTTCTATTTGGTTGCCTTGGAAGCTGGCCAAGTATTATAGACAGTGTCCGTGACACTCTGGCCTCGAAGAACTAATATAACAAAGTTCTACAAGCTAGTGGCTTAAGACAACAGAATTTTATTGTTTCAAATTTCTGGAGACTTGAAATCCAAGATCAAGGTGTCACAGGGTTATGAAAGACTCTAGGAGAGAACCTGTTCCATGCCTTTCTCTCAGTTTTGGTGTCGTCAATAATCCTTGGCATTCCTTGTCTTACAGTTGCATAACTTCAGTCTTTGCCTGCATTGACACAGCCTTCTCCTCCCCTGTCTACACATTGTGTGCCTATAAGAAGACACCAGTCACACTGAACCAGGGGTCCACCCTACTTCCACATGACCCATCCTAACTAACTACAGCTGCACCTTATTTCTAAGTAAGGTCACACTCTGGGGTAATAGAGGTTAGAACTTCAACATATCTCTTTTGGGAAACATCCTTTAACCCATAACACACGCTCCAGAAGAAAAGGTGTGGAAAGGTGTGGCCATGTCCAAGGACCAGAGAGGTTTGCAGTGTCTTACACATACTCATGTAGAAGAAAAATGACCCCAAACCAGATCTCCTTCTCAACTCCCATGCTCCAAAGCCCCTAGAACTTAGATCAGTCTTGGAAAAAGAGAGAAGTTAGAGAGGAAAGTCCTGAATTAAATGAGTTTAAAACAGAGATGCCTGGGTTTATCATAAATTGATTAAGACTTTTATTGTTGCAATCAGGCTATACGAGGACTCCAAAGACGAAACTAAATGGAGGTAATAAAAATATATGTCATATTTCTGGTACACCTGAAAATAAACATCATAACAGCTATAAATCTATCTACTCGGTAACAATCCTTGATGGAGAAGAGCTATTAGTCTTCTTTACTGAACTTTATAAAGGCCACAAAGGGATTAATTAAGAGTAGCTAATGTAATGAAAACTACATACAAACAATTTACTTAAACAAACTACAAATAACAAGGTAGTTCTTATATTATTTTTAAATTTCACTTCATTAAAGAATTTATAGCCTTCAATGCCTAGCGTGACTGAGAAAACTTCTCTGCTCCTTTGCTGTCATTGTTCAGTTTATGCTTCATCAGTTTTCTTAGTATCCCTCAAAATTCACTTTCCTTTTTCAAAGATTTTATTTATTTATTTATTTATTTAGACAGACAGACAGACAGACAGCATCCAAGTGAAGGGAGGGACAACAGGAGAGGGAGAGAATAGCCAGCATACTCCCACCTGGGGGCAAGCCCAGCATGGGGTGCCACCAAAGGACCCTGAGATCATGATCTGAGCCAAAGTCAATAGTCAGAGACTCAATAGGCTGAACCACCACGGTGTCCCCCAAAGTTCACTTTCAACAACAATATACACTATCAAGAATCTATTTTAAAATTGTATACTTTTTTTTTAAGATTTATTTATTTATTTATTTGACAGAGATCACAAATAGGCAGAGAGGTAGGCAGAGAGAGAAGAAGGGAAGCAGGCTCCCCGCTGAGCAGAGAGCCCGATGCGGGCCTCAATTCCAGGACCCTGAGATCATGACCTGAGCCAAAGGCAGAGACTTTAACCCAAAGAGCCACCCAGGCACCCCTACTTTTATTTTTAATTAAATAGAAGTATTCTTAGCAAACTTTCGACACAAATATTTGTCTTCCAGTATGCTTTTAAAAATCCTTGCCACAAGCTTCTATGAATGCACTGGCAGCATAAATCTCTGCTTAGTACACACTGATCTATCCTACCAGCTGACCAGCCCAGAGTATAGGGGTTAGACATGACTATACATAACAGTGCTCTTCATTTGAATGTCATCTCTGCCACTTACTAGCTGTGTGACCTTAAACACCATTTTTAGCCTTTCTCTGCCTCTGTTTCCCTACCCATAAAATTGTGTCTAGCCCATAAGGTTGTTGTGTGAATTAACTGGATCTGTTAATACGTACAAAATACTTGGTCAGAATCAATTTTAGATAGTAAGCACTCAGTGCTTAATATTATTAAACATATAAAGAGTTCTTTCAAGTCGATAAGAAAGAGGCAATTTAAAATGGGTCAAAGATTAGAGTAGGCAAACCACAAAAGACGAAATGCAAATATCAGTAAACAACGAAAATATAGGACCTCAACTGGTAAACAGGGAAATGCAAATTTAAAAAAGATACTATTTGCCTATTGGATGACAATGTTAAGAGTTTGATAACAATCAAAGTTAATAAACACCTAGAGAAACTGGTGCTCTCATTTATTATTGGTGGAAGTGTGCATTTTGATATTTCAGAAGTTAAAAGAGCAATATTACTTTTTCTAATTGCATACTGCTTGAAAAAGTATTTTAATTTCTGGGATTCTAACCAACAGGGGGAAAAAAAATAAGAAAAAGAAAAATCAGCAGTGTCTAATACTCTCAAAGTCTTACCCAAAATACTTTCAAAGTCTTACCCAAAAATACATCTAAAAGGTTGCTAATACTGCTTGCTTCAGCAGCACATACACTAAAATTGGAACAATACAGAGAAGATTAGCATGGGCCCTGCCGCAAGGATGACATGCAAATTCGAGAAGTGCTCCATATTTAAATAAGTAAATAAATAGGGGCGCCTGGGTGGCTCAGTCAGTTAAGCATCTGCCTTCTGCTCAGGTCATGATCTCAGGGTCCTAAGATCAAGCGTCTCCTGTCTTTCCCTTCTGCCCCTACCCCATGCTCTGTCTCTCTCTCTCAAATAAATAAAATCTTTAAAAAAAGAAAAGAACTAAATAAATAAATAAAAGGTTGCTAAGAACATCTTCCATAAACAACTAATCATGATATACTAATACTGTGAAACACTAATCAGCAATTTAAAAAACAACATAGGGGCACCTGAGTGGCTCAGTCGGTTAAGCGATCGATTGATTTCAGCTCAGGTCATGATCTCAGGGTCGTGGGATCAAGCCCCATGTCAGGCTCCATGCTCAGCAGGTAGTCTGTTTCTCTCCCTCTCCTTCTTCTGTTCCTCCTCCTGTTCACTCTCTCTCTCTCAAATAAATACATCTCAAAAAAAAAAAAAAAAAAGATTTAGCTAAAAAAAAGAACAACATAGATCATTATGCACTGACTTAAGAAATGGGCTCACAACATATGACTAAGCAAAAATAGCAGATCTCTGTTAGGGCTCCGTGTTTCTTTATCTCTAGTGTCTATTTGTACATATTTTTGTTTGTATTAACAAAGGAAACAGCAGTTCACAGTGGTTACATTACAGAATGAGATTAGAAAGATAAAGGGAGGGACTATCAATTTCACTTCCAACGACATACTGCTTGGGTTGGTACAGTAAGCAGGTATTATGATCACACTTCAGGCAACTAAAAAAACTATGAAGAATGGAGGAAAAAAGAGAAAAATGAATGTGTAATAAAAAGTCAAAAATCAATGACTGCATAGATACCTTTCTCAGGGCACACGCAATAACTGCTCATAAGTTACATATGAAAATGTTTCCAAAATATGTCTAATAATGCGAAGTAATTCTTATATACAAATTATAGAGTTCTTTAAAAAGTTTAGTGCTGAGTTAAATCCCTTTATGCTCATTACATCTATCAGCAAAGGGCTACATATCACCATGGTACAACAGAAATGGGGAATGTTTGCGGCCAAAAGTTGGAAATGTAGTCAGGTTTTCTCTCCCTAAGAGGAAAAAGAAAAATTTAATTTTCTGAACATTTATAACAGGCCTTGGGGTAAATTCTAAAATGCAGCCTAGAGTAGAGGAAGAAACATATCATAGTGGATGGAGGCACAGTGCACAGCAGTCTCTCTCTGCAGGATGAGAGGTATGGGAAAAGGATGCCTCAAGAATAAAAGAGCTAGGATCTGATCAGAATCTAAGAAGCAGAAATCAGAAGCTATCCAAAAGCATCGTCAATATTTCTTTTCTCGCTACTTCTAAGAAGTAAAGTTTTTCACATTTTAATATCTCTAAAATTGGAATGAGTCTAACATCCAGGAGCCTGTTGCAGTCACTGCCGGGCAGGTGATCATTGGGACACGGTTGTCGTGCCTTGATTCTACATATTCACATTGCCACCATTTCCACGGAGTTTTAAGTATTTTGGTGTTGAGATTAATTGCCATTTAAAATATCTTCTGTAGGATTACACTATGTTTTGCATTGAAGGGAAATCACTACATATGCAGAAATACACAGAAATAAAGTAGTGGAGAATCCATTTGATGTAGGGAAGCAAATATTCATCATATCAGGAATGACTAGAACCCCTTATTTTCCCAAGAAAAAATAACCATGTGTTTTACAGAACCTAAGAAAAGAAAATACCAGAAGCAAGGGAAGCTGTATTAGGTTTTGTTATTAAGATGCATACAAAAGGGATTAGCTATCACATGCCAAGCAGAGGAACTGAAAATAAAAGAAATTGCTAAATCCCTTGTCATGAATGAAAGGCAGTAAGTGGCTGATGTGACTGTTGCACATCTTAAAGGACTACCTTTAAGACAGTCTGTCACAGTTTAGTCAAAACCATTTTTTTCCCTTAGGAAACCTAGTCTAATAGGGCATCTTTTGATCAATGACTTCATAGGTTTAATGAAATAAGGATAAACTATCTTTTTCAATATTGAAGATTATAAAGAAAACCTATTGACGTCCTGATAGGAAGGAAGGAAGCCAGCCAAAAACAATAGTCTAGGCTGGTAGAAATAAAGAGCAGCAGCTCATAACTAAAGAAAAAGAGAGGCAGGCATACGGGCATTGGAGTCTCTCGAGTTTATTTTTTTTAAAAAATGGGAGGGGGGGGTAAGTTTTGAGAAGCACTGATTTAGGATAACCTGCATTCTATTTGTAGCTCTTCTATTTATGTTTTACATGTTCCTGGGAAAGTTGGTGAATCTTTCTCAGCCTGTTTCTTCCTCTTAAAAAACAGGTACTATTGACACTTGAACATTATAAGCTTGAACAGCACTGGACCACTTACACAAAGGGTATTTTTCAATACATTCTGTAGAGCACGGACAATGTATTTTCTTTTCCTTATGTTTTTCTTAATAACATATTCTTTTCTCTAGCTTATTTTAAGATTATACTACATAATACATATAATATACAAAATATGTGTTAATTGACTGTTTATGTTGTCAGTGAGGTTTCCAGTCACTGTAAGTTACTAGTTATTAAGTTTCAGGGGGAATCAAAAGTTATACATGGATTTTTAGCTGTACAGGGGTTGAACTCCCAACCCCCACATTGTTCAAACGTCAACTATAATAATACTTGCATCAGAGACTTGTAAGGATTGAAAGGGGAGCACAAAGACATAGCCAATCAGGCATTTGGCTTATACATGCTTATTAAATGCTAGTCCCTGTGTTTTCCCAAAGGAGGCTGCCATCTTTAAGTGACCTTGTTTGGGAGATCTATGTCATCGGCCTATCAGGAGCATGAGTTGTTAAAACTCTAACCTTGAAATATCAGGATTTAACATTCAAAAATTGGATAGTGAGTTGATTTGAATAATATCTTAATTTGATATGATGCCTCTTTTCTGATGTGTTTTAATCTCAAATATTTTCCTGAACGTAATTCTTCTCTTGGAAGCTGCCACCAGCTGAGAAATAGTCACCCTCACCTGCTGTTTCTTCTGAAGAAAGAAACTCAGATGCAGCCCGGGGAAAAGACCTCCTCTGTCAGAAGTGATAAATCAGAGTGTATTTTTTCATTGATATCTTAATTTTTATCTCTAATCATAACTCAGAAAAGAGTTTGGGAGGCAAAATCAAACCAAGAAAAAGTTTACTTTTATAAATATGAGAGGGAGAGATTAATCTCCAGGAAAATTAGAGAACATCCTTGTTCCGCCTGAATCCTTTTAGTCTGTGTTTAATTTCAACCATCACCAGAGGTGTTCATCACATAAATGTCAAATGTAAAACAGATAAAATGTCACAACAATACAATAAATTGGTTACTTTAAAGAACATAAAGTCATACAGTTTCTAGCAGTTTTCCAATTGTCCAGAAGAATGACTGAACTCTCCTCCAAATTTTTATCGCAGAGGTACACCTATATAGTATTTTGGGCAGGCACATGAGTCTCTCTAGGGACCAGAAGAGAGTATTGCTTCCATTCTCCTCTTCCATTCTCTCTTAAGCTTCACTCACCAGGATTATTACAAACAGGAAATGGTCATGCCAGGATGAGCTTCTTCCTCTTTCAAGCACTAGACTAAGAATGATTAATAGAAGAGAGAGAGAGATTCTATACTTTGGTTCCACTTAGAATCACTAAAGCACACTAATTTAAAGAAACTTTGTAAAAGAAAATTAGGGGGAAGAAAATGGAAATAAATACAGAGTCAAAAAAGAAGAAAGTACATTTCCTTTCTACTTAAGTTTACAGACATATATTGACTACTATGTCCTGTATGCACTTTGCCAAAGCTTAGAACCTAGAAGGGAAAGCAGATACGTGAACAAGTTTTTAACATCTAATATTGTCAGTGCTGAAACAGATATGTGAAGATCGTTACACTCCTCTATACACATGCTTCAAGGTTCTTTGGCCTACTTAATTCCATATTCTAACTTGAGACCTATATTTTAATTCAAAGGATTACAAAATTTGCAGGAACTTGACTCGCTCCATCACTTCCTGAATCCCAGTCCATATTGTGACTATTGATGTACAACATCAACGATCCCACTCCTAGATACCTACTTCATTGCTGTCAAACCAAAGGTTGTATTTTTATTCTAGCTGTCTCCTTAATTCATGGAGAGGAGGTAGACTATAACAAATAAGAATACAGACCTGGGGTGTGCCTGGGTGGCTCTGTTGGTTGGGTGACTGCCTTCGGCTCAGGTTATGATGCCGGAGTCCTGGGAACGAGTCCCACATCGGGATCCCGGCTCCATGGGGAGTCTGCTTCTCCCTCTGACCTTCTCCCCTCTCATGGTGTCTCTCTCTCAAATAAATAAATAAAATCTTTAAAAAAAAAAAAAAGAATAGAATACAGACCTGGGATAAAATCCAGTTTTCAACACTTAACAGTCTGACCCCAGGCAAATTATCTCACTTCTCTAAAACTCAGTTTTATCCTTTGCAAATGGGGCTAATAATACTCATCCTTTAAGCTTATATGTAAGAATTAAATGAGATATTCAATAAAAATGATTCACAGAGTGTAGTACAAGACAAGCTTTCTATAAAAGTTTGCAATTTACTATTATGTCACTTTTCTGCAGTTAACTAATCCAAAAACAAGCTCATCACATAGGTAAGATCTTAGTTCCACCTTCTCAGAGAGTGTAATAATCTTCAGTATAGTGCAATAGTACCATATATAATCATACCATTCACCTACTAAGAGCTACAGAGGCAACTAGTTCAATTGAAGATATTTAAACCCATTTAATAAAATTACGTGGGTGAAGGGAGTCAAAAGGCACAAACTTCCAGCTATAAAGTAAATAAGTCATGGAGATGTAATGCATGGCTTGGTGACTACAGTTAATAATACAATATCACATATATAAAAGTTGCTAAAAAAGTAGATCTTTGGGGGGGTCCCTGGGTGGCTCAGTGGGTTAAGCCTCTGCCTTCACTCAGGTCATGATCTCAGGGTCCTGGGATCAAGCCCCACATCAGGCTCTCTGCCCAGCAGGGAGCCTACTTCCCCCCCTCTCTCTGCCTGTCTCTCTGTCTATGTGTGATCTCTCTCTGTCAAATAAGTAAATAAAATATTTAAAAAAAAAAAAAAAGAAAGAAAAGGACATCTTTGGGAGTCAGGTGCCACTTTGGATGACTACCTTTGTATCCCTGGGGTAAATAACTAGTAGTGCAATTGCTAGGTCATAGGGTAGCTCAATTTTTAACATCCTGAGGAACCTCCAAACTGTTTTCCAGAGTGGCTGCAACAGCTTGCATTCCCACCAACAGTGTAAGAGTCCACACTCTCAAGTCAACCCCGCTGTCGCCATGTGGAGCAGAGATGGACTGCACCACTGTCTTCTCTCCTTCCATCCTTGACGGCCCACACTAGTCACTTCTTCCTTAAATCTAGTCTTATCTAACCACTTCATACCTACAGAATTTCAAGTAGCTCCTAACTACTTTCTCTGCTTCCTTCTATTCCCCTAACAACACCCCGCATATAACAATAAGAACAGGGAAATCCTCCTAAAATATGGTTTATCCTGTCATTTCTCTATTAGAAAGTAGTCAAGAGCTCAGCACAGACTAAAGCATAAAGCTCAAATACATAACAAAGACTCCAAACTCTATCTCAGCTTACCTCTTAGATCTTGTCATCATCTCCTCCCAACAAGAACCTCCCGATACAGCCAGACAGGAGTGTTTTCTGTCCCTTAACGGAAGCACACAAATATGTACCCTGGCTTATAGTATTGTATGGTAAATTCTTCATCCAGTGATATGGAAAACCTAGTTCAAACAGACTCAGTAGAGTCAGTTTTTAAATATTTAAGAATTTGTTAAGCTAGTTGTTTAATCACTGATAGTTTGAAATTGGCTGTGGTAGAAGTACTTACAGCACAGAAACTGGAAAATTCTACAAATCAGAGTTTTGTGGAAATGGGAAGGGGGAGCTAGTTTATGAGGACATCATTGCCCTCATCTCTCCATATCACATATTCAAATCTATCCATATTTTAGATCACAGCTCAAGTGGAATCTTCTCCATAAGGCCTTCTCTGGTCACCTGCTGGGTACTTTTGCTAGCTTTTAACAGTTTCTGTCAAGTTCTTCTTTGTCCTCAAAGTCCCATTGCTTATAGAAGATATTTCCTCAATAATATGGCAAGGGAATTGAGGAAGGGAGTTATGTTTGCTTTGGTTAATTTAGGCATGACTTCTAGCATTTACTAGCACGCGTGTGTGTTATAATTATCTAAGAATTCAGAATGGGGCTCATATTATGGAATTCTTCAAGGATGCTCTAAAATCTCCAGAAGTAGGTCTCTAAAGCTTTTATCATAATTTCCCAAGTAAGAAAGAGGGGTGCTCAGGGGAGATATTATAACCATAAGTCTATATAATATCTTGACTCTCAGTGCAGTTGATATACTGAAACTATAAGACATTGATGAGAGCAATTGAAAAGACACAAATAAATGGAAAGATATGCCATGCCCATAGGTTGGAAGAAATAATGTAGTTAAAAGGTCCCCACTACCCAAAGCAATCTATAATTCAATATAAAGACTATCAAAATTCTAGTGGTAATTTTCACAGAAATAGAATAGTCCTAAATTTGCATGTAACCACAAAAAATCCCCCCAAAAATCCCAAAGCAATCTTGAGAAAAAAAAAAAAAAACCTGGAGGCATCATTCTCCCTGATTTCAAACTACATTACAAAGCCAGAGTAATTAAAACTGCATGATATTAGCATAAATACAGGCACATAGATCAAAATACAGGCACATAGATTAATGGAACAGAGAGCCCGGGGGTAGGGGGGAACTCACACATATATGTTCAGGTAATTTCAATACAATTAATTTACAAAGGTGCCAAGAATATACAATGAGGGAAAGGAAGTGTCTTCAATAAATGATGTTGGGAAAACTGGATAGGCACATGCAAAAGGATGAAACTAGACCCCTCTCTTACACCATAGACAAAAATTAACTCAAATTGTATTAAAGACTTGAATGTAAGCCCTGAAATCATAAAAATTCCTAGAAGGAAGTATAGACAGTAAACTCCTTGGCACTGGTCTTGGCAATGAGTTTTTTGATTTGACACCAAAAGCAAAGGCTGTGAACAAAAGCAAAAATCAACAAGTGAGACTACATAAAATTAAAAAGATTCTGCATAGCAAAGGAAACTATCATTGAAATAAAAGAGCAACCTACTGAAAGGGAGAAAGTATTTGCAAATCATATACCTGATAATGGGCTATTATCAGCTACTCTTTCTCACCCCAGTGGGAAGGCCCAGGAATAATTGCAAGAAATCCCTCCTTTTGGAAACTGGAGGAAGAAGGAAGAAAGGTCTCCCTTTCCCAACAGCAAGGAGTATAATTAAATCAAGAGTTAGCATGTAAGGATTTTCATGATTTTTCCCAAGCTGATTGAGAGCGATCATGTGAAGACAGGTGTAGGTGAGCAGTTACAGAACAGAGGTTCAGGGAAGGGATCTATGAGAACAAATGTATGTCACAAACCATCTTCTAAATGAACACTCTCTTTTACTGACCGTCTGCTAGGACTACTACCTGTCATGTATCATTCTACTCTCTAAAAGTCATGTTCTTTTGGTATTTAATTCAAGAAATTCTTACTTAGCACTTACTCTGTGCTAGGTTCTGGAATACAAAAAATATATATAAAATGATCCCTGCCCTCAGGAGCTTATTTTCTAGAAAGCAGGAGTTAAAGATAATTGTCAAGAGACAACTCTAATAAATCAGGAAAAAGTCTATACTCCAAATAAGCACATGACACCATGGAAGCCCAAAGGACTCTTAAAGCAGATAAATAAAGGCTTATGTAGGGAAGAGGTGATATGTACCCTAGGGTTTAAAGGATCACTTGAAGACATAAATGTAGAAAATGTAGAGGCAGCAATATATAGAATGACAGAAAGGCATGGGAAGTACAGTGCATATGAGAACATCACTAAATTCAGAGGGACATGGTAGATTTCCAGCTTTTTAATTACACCAAAGAATGGATTGGAAAAGCTAAAAGTGGGCAATGGGCAGCATCAAGTAAACTAGCAAATCATCTGGACAAAAGATGAAAGGAACCCAAGACAATGGAAATGCCCTGGGAGATGAAGAGGTAAATTCAGATGCTACACATAACTGTTGGAATCAATGGACTTGTGTCTCTTTGGAGGAGACAAATTGAAAACAGAGGAGTCAAGGATTACTTCTAAACTGCTAAATTTATATGCCAGACTGGACAACTTTCCATCTCCTAGGGCAGGGTCTTTCCCCCAAAGCTGTCTTGCCCTGTTTGCAGCAAGCATTCACTGTAATCCAAATCTTCCAGACAGAGAGACCAGCATATGCAGAGTTGTCTGTCTGTGTTGTATCATAGCTGTAGTGTCACAGCCCTGGATTTCGGAGAAAATCAAGAGTTAACTATATTTACAAGGCTATGCACTATACCTGTCCTCCTACCTCTTCATGTCATGTTTCAATCAGTCAAGCTCTTGATAATTAACATGACAACTGACCCTTGGACAATCATATTAAACAGCATGATTTTTTTTCCACCTCCCATACCACATGGTAATCCCATGCAGGATAGGGAGTGGGAGGCATTCTCCTTTAATACACTGGCTGGAGTTAAAATATTCAGGGTGTCAAAACAGATGGCATCAGGCACTATATTCTGTATACAACTCAACCTACTCCATATCAGCACTGCAAAGGATGGCTGACAGAAAATCTATGGCTCAGGCTCCAGCATAGAAAACATTAATGCAAACATCTTCTGCCCAAAGGACTTGGCATTTACCACACTTTCTACTGGAAGCACAAGGTTCCTGTGCCAAAGGTCAGGGGCAGAGGGATTAACTTTTCCCATATATTTAAGCCAACTGTCTATCACACCAAAAGTGCAGGGACACACACATACACACACTCTCTGCTTATTGTAGTTGATTAAGAAAAAGGTCAGCTGAGTGATTTGCTGCCAAATACACACACACATACACACACACACACACAACCTCTAACATTAGCAAAATAGAAAAAGAACGATCAGCTCTTAGGTTTCAAACAACAAAGAAATCTAGTGTTACTGTTAATAGAATCTATTGCTTTCAAAGATTGAAATGCAAGGATGTTCACTTCTCAGTTCAATAGGTCATTTATCCACCAAAGACTCTGCAAAGCAAGACAAGAAAACAAAAAAAACAATTGTGTATGTACCAAATGTCAGTATATATACAGTTGATCTGTATACATCAAATGTTAATAAATGAATTATTTTATAAACACTTCACCTCTTCAAATATAATATTTATTTAAAAAAATACCTAGATAACATCTACATCCAACTTAGCAAAGAATTTACCACTTATCAAAAAATAAAATATTTCTTTCCTGTTTTTTTTTATCCTATTTGCTTGGGGATATAGAACACTACATGTGTATAATATAGTGAAGATATGTGCATATTGCATATATTTCAGATACATACATGCATACATTTATATATTATATGTCCCATGTTATAAATTATAAAGCACATGAAATGTAATATAATGTTACAAATGATGTGCAAGTTTATGCTTCTCCAAAACTGAAATATGAGATTTTAATATTTATATTCTTTCATTTTGTGCATTTATATTTCTCCCACTAAAATCTATGTAGAGTGGCAAAAACATGCACCCAGGTGGAATACAGAAGTTCTGATCATCACTCCTCCTTTCCATTTTCTTTTGAGTGCATTTTGTGAGTCCCAGGGAAGTATTTAATCACTAGCCATGAGTGATGTCATCCACTTATGTGTCATCTTGCACATCTGTTTCTGGGCACACACTGGGAATGTACAACATCTCCCATGGGGTCAGATAAAAAGGAAAAGCTTCTTTCCTCCACTGATAGGCTTGAATGATGCAAAACAGGTCAGGTTTTTTAAAAAAGAAAAAAAAAAAGCTGCTCTGTAAAATTCAAAGTCAAAAAAGAGTTGAAATTGAATCTTTGACAGAGGCTTCTTTTAAAAAGACCTCCTATCAGTAAAAAGTGCTGTTCTCCAGGTGATTTCGCATATATTTTTAATGCCAATTCGTGTCAGTATTGACACTATGTTTTGACAGTAAGAGGAATTAAAATGATTCTGAGTACCTGAGGTGACTCTATTGACACATCAGATTACACTTAATGTTTTAACAGCAAAGCAAAGTTGAGCAAAGCAGTCTTCCTACCATGCCTGGCTGATTCAAGTCTTTTCCTGCCGGGACAGTGCACCTTGCAAGGAAGAGACATCTCAAATAGAATCAGGAAGCTTGGACCATAAAAGAGACTTAGAATAACAAATTCTCTACCCTTTAAAGGTTATGTCCTTTCTTTTCACGGGGAGTATTACAAAAACTAGCTCTTTATCAAGGACTCCGAATTTCCTCCCTCGGGAGTTCTGACTCCAGAAGCTCAAGCCAAGAGGACAGTAAGCAGAACGGCTGCAGCAGGATCGGAGCTCCAGGCCTGAAG
Organism: Mustela lutreola; assembly: GCF_030435805.1. NCBI lineage: Eukaryota > Metazoa > Chordata > Mammalia > Carnivora > Mustelidae > Mustela > Mustela lutreola. The sequence goes on from NC_081301.1 coordinate 45,583,552, forward strand.
GTTCCCCAGGCCCCCCTGGGAAAGCGGCGAGGATCTCCGGATCTCTGCTTTCAGCACGGCATCTCAGAGCACGAAGTCCAAGGTATCTAGGAATTCATGAATCATCACATTTTGTGCAATTCTAAATCTTCCAGCCATGCAGAGGGTGCCTACTTAGAGAAGGTCAGCTGTGCAATTTGTGAAGAATTATTCCCATAGCTGAAGTCTACATGGAAAAAGTACAAAGGACAATGAAGATAAAGCTGTCATCAGGCCAAGGGAGATGCCCATTCGAGGTAAAAGTGTCACCCAAGTAGACCCTAACAAGTGGGGCTAGTTCGGTTTTTTAAGTGGCAAAGAGCTAATAACTCTTTCCTTATTATTTTCTACAAAACACAAAAAATATCTAGCACATTGGCGGGGAATACCTGATATTTCATATCAATAGAATTACACCTAGGAATTTCTAGATTTAACGGGAATAACCACAGAACAGGAATTTGTTACCAAGAGGTAACAATTCTTATTTGTTTCTTTACAACTGAATATTTATTTTTTTGTTTTTCAAGGTTTTTGTTTGTTTGTTTGTTTGCTTGTTTGTTTCTATCTGATTCAATGCAGCCCAGAATAGAAAGTATCTGCTAACACCCAGGACTCTGGGATTTCCAAAACATATTTTTCCGTCAGTGTGTTTGTATATGAATCTACGTGGAAGGAAGTAGATAATTCTCCCTAAAAGACATATTCTGCAGCTATCTGGGGAAAACAGGCAAGCCATTGCTCGCCTAGTGCTGGTAATCACAAAGCATTTTTCTGAAAGCTTTGTAAATGCTTTTCACCCTACAGATAAGAGATTTAAAGTAGACAGAAATAAATGACAGAGCTCACAGTGACTTACCTCTATGGCACTCCCGCTTGCCTAGCAGGCTGAAAACTCCAGTCTTTTCACGGTCCCTGTCAGATTTGACTCTCCTGCTGCCAGCCAAATGTGATGGCAAAGAAGGCAGTGTAGAGAAAAAAATGTGAACGGGGATCCGAGTCAGCCAGACCTTGAGTCAGACCCAGCTCTACCACTTCCTAGATGTGAAGTCCAGCTTCTTACATGGCAAAATCAGGATGATAAACCCATACCTGAATGCTCTTAGGAGGAATAAGTTAAAGTGTCTGGATTCGTGCTTAGAACATAGGAACTCGTAGCTTTTCCTTCTTGGAAGCACATGGATCGCTTTTTGGCCAGATGCTGAAAACAATCTTAATATAAAAACTTACATATACACACTGAAGTAAGAGTATCCCACAAAAGAAAACCTACCTGCCATTTTAATTCCGCCATATATGCCTTTAAAGCCCTGGCAGCCTCAGCTAACGTTTCATGAACCCCCTACTGCAGATGTCATTGGATGCATTTCCTTCCCTAGGCTTCTCTCTCCCATTTAACAGAGAGCTCTGAGAAGCTGGGTTTACAATGGGATGGATATCTAACATATTGACTGTCAATTCTCAGCACTGCTAAAACTGCGGAGTATGAGCAGAGGATAACTGGGCTAGAAAAAGCTTTTGGTGATTCTTATGTTCATAACTGGTTCTGTATAACTTACAAAAGGGGGGGGGGGGTGGAGCTTCCACGTGTACCCAGACACACTTTCTTCAGGGTCCTCACTAATCCAGAGGAACGCCCCCTTAGCTCTGTCCATGGTATCTGCGCGGCTGAGCAAGTGGGAGCCCCAGGCATCTCTCAGCCCTGATTCTCCAGTCCTTGCATCCACCACTCTCCCTCCTTGACAAGCAGAGAATCAAGTTCTGAGGTCCCAATACTCTGCTTCTGCTTCTTCCTCTCTCCTAACGTTGGCTCTCAAAATATATATTCTGGCTTTGTCATTACTTCAGTTCCCTTTTCCCTTCCTAACCCCAAAGTCTTTTTTCAGATGATAGTCAATATCAACATAGAACTATTCCCCAAAAAAGGAATTATACCATGGTTAAGGGGCTTTTTTTGGTTATATATATACACCCACACACATACATCAATATAGTCACCTTGAAATATAAAAATCTATATTATACTTATTTTACAGAGAAAGAGAAAGGGAAAGATAGAAAGGAAGGGTGAGAGGAATTTAAGTCTTTTTTTTTCCAGTTTTTTATATGAGTGTTACCACTTGTGTACCCTTAGTCTCCCATTGTTGTTTGCTTCCTCAAGATCAATATGCCCTGAAGATCCCAATCAAATCTGAATAAAGATCAAATCTTCACTTAGCTCCTAAATCTACATACTGCCAAATCCCCCAACACAATAGAGATCTTCTCTCCAAACTGATGTCTACTCATCCTTCATCCCAAACAAGTTCTGCTTTTATCATCATATCCATCTGCTGATTCAACAAATATACACTGAATACCCATCATATATCAGGGACTGGACTACAGTACAAAAATATAAAAAACACTGTTCTTGACCCTAAAGAGCTTAGAATAAATGAGGGAAACAGAGAAGCCAGCAATACGAGGAGGGTTAGAGAAAAGGAATAACTTGAACTAAGACATCACAAAGGGCTTCCCAGATGAAGAAACATGTATTCACAATGAATGGACCAACCAGGTTCCAAAGTTAAGAAGGTGCTTCCTGTAATGAAAATAGCATATGCAGAGACATGGTATTATGAAATAGCACTTGTACTGATTGAAAACTGCTCTTCCTACAATGAAAGAGCCCCAGAATACAGTGGTAGGAAGTAAGATTAGAGAAGCAACCACAGATACATCATTAAGAGTTTGTCAAAGGAGTTTAATCAAGGAAGTGATGTAATCTTATCTGCATTTAGAAGGCTATGGCTGCAGGGTTAAGACTGAGTTAAAATGGGGTAGAGGATAGAGTCAAGGAGCCCATTTCCCAGTAATTCAAGCAAGAAGTGCTAAAACAGTGGACTGACTATAAAAGGGTAGGGAACTTCAGAGATCAAACTGAAGGAACTATTTATAGCTATTAGGTAAGAGTGAAGGTGGACAAAATAAACTGAGATGACTCCTGGGTCTCTGTCTTTGGTAGAATGGTGGAATCATTCCCTAAGTCAGAGACTCTGGAAGGATGAACACATTTAAATGAAAAGTGAGTGATTTAGTTGGTATACTGAGTTCGAGGCACCCATGGAATATGGGAGGAGAGTAGTCTATGGGAAGTTAGGTAGGTAGTTCTAGAAATCAGGAGAGGATCTAGGCAGGAAGAATAGAAGTCTATTGACAAGACAGTTTATATGGAGTTTCCTAGATACTCGCTACTAATAGAACATCTTCTTTTCTTCCTCTTTCCTCCATCAGCTCAACATTTTCTATTCTTCTTGACCCAAAATCACTGTTAAACATAACATAGTTAATCAAATAAGGCTTTCTTTAGTCCCCCTATAATAAGGCAAAAGAAAATAAGAAAACTAAACTAATGATGTCAACCAAATTTAATACAAGCAATTTAGTAAATTTTGGTTAAGTATAAAAGAGCAGGTGCTCCAGGCACATTAAAGAAAATACTCTGAATTTTAAGTCCTGAAAAACTGATTTCGTGCTTCCCATCACGCAGCATTACTAAAGAGAATATTACGTTATTTTATTGTTTACCAGATGCCCACGCATAGTAGAAAAATAAGAATGCATGCCCTACTTGCTCCTTCTTACCTTTTCCAGAATAACTATCAAGAATAATCCATTGCTTAACATTTGCAATACAGAACAGTGAAGACAGGACATTTGGGGCTCCTGACATGTCAGTCTGGGACTTTATACAATACCCATCTTCAAATCAGAGTAGGCACAGCTCTTTCTACTCTTTCAGGTTCAGAGTGGAAGGTGTGGAGAATCTACTCCAAACTACAAATAATTTGGAATTGGACACACATGCCACACTTTTATGGACAGCCTCGCATTTGGCACCCGTCACGTGGCCAGTCAACACATGCAGGAGAAAATGACTTTTGCCCCCTCGGGCACTATGCTACAGAAAAGCCATGATAACAGTTTTTCTCTGGCATTATATTTTGTGGGAGGAGAGAGGTTTATTTCAAATTAACTTATGATCTGTGAAGAGTGCTAGAAACATGCCTCACTGCCCCTACATGCCCCTACATACTCACCTGCAAAATCCATTTGAGGGGCTCTCAGGGCAGGACGATGTTCCTGGCTCCCGGGTCAGGCTGCCAGCATTAGCTACCAGTATTCAGAACCATGGAATCAATTTTAGGAGTCAAAGAGGCCTGCCATGTGGAGAGGCTTGGAAAGACAGCACTAAATGCCACGACAGTGTCGGAGGGCTGCACCAATGGCATTTCAGTCCACCAGAGGTATCCCGTGGGCCAGGGCACATGGGTTTTTCTAAAACAAACCAAGTCCTTTTCTTTTACAAGAACCTCATTTCTCATTATTGGAGTTTGTGCAGGGCCATAGCCAGTTTTTCATCCAGTTTTGTACTAATGTAATGCTTGTCAATAGTCAATTGGTCCCATTTGATCCAGGGCTTTCACATACCAAGGGACTTCGTTACAATCACCCAATGTGTCAGGCCCTGATTAAAGTTGTTTTTCCTGCGGGGCTTATGGATCCATATCTATTTTGCTGCTCTCCAGCTGTCTCATAACTCAACTATGAGGCTTTCCTTCAAAGTGAGGCTTTTGGGTTGGCACCTGGTTTTGTACAGTGTTATTACCACTACACACAATTATGAAACAGGTTTTGTTTTTTTTTTTTTTCAGAGATTTATAAACTTTACCTCAAACTCAGAGCAATCTACACCCACCATGTCTAAACCAACGTTGTATTAATTATCTGAGAGAATAGGAGACTCTGGCATCAAACTCAAACATTTACCCTTCGGGACTCCTGTTTTTTGTTTATTATCAATATCATTGTATTGACACTTGGGTACGTAGACCAGCTACATGGTAAAGAAATATTTGTTCAGGGCTTCTCAAGAAGGAGGAAAGCAGTGTTGTTAAGGAATCCAGAGGCCCTTTCTGTAGGTCTTGGCAAATATTTGCTCTGAAACAGTGGGAGGCAAGTAGATCTCAAAGACAAGGTAAGAAATAGAGAACCAACAGGTAGTCGACCATGAACCTAGAGCATGTGACAGATACCAAAGCAGAATAATCCTGGAACTCATGAGTTAAGGTAGAACTCGGGTGCTTAACAGCTAGATAAGTGATTTGTGGAAAGAAAAATAAAGTATGCAATACCCACACTCAAATTCAGGACACATCTGAGTTTAAGGCTAAAACAGATGAACAATAATAGTAAAGAGGCAAGTACCCAAGCAAGGAGCTAGGTATCTGTGAATCAAGTACCCAGAGCAGCATTCCAAAACACAGAATAAAGAAGACAGAGTGGGGTGGGGGCGGGGGGGATCACTGTGGTAGCCACAGGCTCTAGTAAAGAGACCTTGTGGAGAGGCAATCATCTGTTCCGGCCAAGAGCCTTAGCACTTTTACAAAGGCACGAACCAATTCTGTAGCAGAACAGCGTGTCTGAGAAGTAAATAACTGCATCTGGACAAATGAAGAGAAATCCCCAACAAATCCGAACAAGTAACTTTCAAGTAAAAACGCCCTTCCCCTCTCCGTTTAGCCTTTTCCTTTTTTGGAATTGGATGGATTTTAAACAAAAACTGTGCATTCATTTCTGGATCCATTCTATGAATTCCATGTGAAATATGTGCATATTTCTTCTTTAGTTCATACCATTTCCCCTGATCTTTTAGCTCTAGGGAGAATTAGGAGTGTGATATAACCAAGTAAAGTGGAATAGACAAGGAAAAGACCAGAGGTCAAGGAGTCCAAGTTTTAATCTCTGCTGCACAATCCATTCAGAGTTTGAAATGAGAGAAGTCTTTAACTTCAGAAAGTTGCTTTAGGATCATTTTAAAGAGACCAGGGAAGTCTTTATTCTTGGGAATCATCCATGAAGACTTTTGGTTTAGTCAGGACATTAATACACAAATTTAAGAGAAGACTATCAAACAAAATCTCTTCTTTCCTTGGGAGCCAGTTACTTTAATAACACGTGTGACAACAGATCTTATAAAAATGTTCTACTGAGAATGAGAAACCAATTTTTAATAATATATTTTATTCAATAGACATTGTTCCGGTGAAAAGCTTTGACTAACGGCCCTAACAAAATACTTTTTATAATTTTGCCCATAAATCCCTCTCTCTGATTATGAAGAGTTTCAATTATTACTACTACAATGACTCAAATTGATAATAATGCTACAATAATAATACTTCACTTCTAAAAGCTTCCTGTTGGCTTTCATTTTCCTATCATTTTTTCAATTGTAATGAACAAATAGGTATCAAATGATTCTCTAGGTCATTTGAAAGAACATGGAAACTTGAAGATTGACTCTAATAGTCCTCCTAGGATTGTCAGCAAATTTGATTTGAGGATCTCTTGATTATTTTCTGTGTTGTGTCTTTGGTGCTGAAAAATAAGATTTAGTATGTCACATAGCTCTGTTTATGGTCAGATTAATATCAAGGAAAGTAGATGTTCTAAGGGGAAGAAAGGGAAATGTGCTCTTTAGTAGATGAATTTTCTAGAGCAAAATATTCATACGTAATGACAGCACCTATAAACATTACTGGTATTGTAACTTTTTTTTATTAATAAACAAAATTTTTTAAAAATCTACAAAAAATATCTTGAAGGCACACAGAAAACATTTTTAATTTTGTTTTTAACCAATCAGATATGTTTATGAAAAATGGGATGTTGTTGTCATTTCAAAACTCCTAAAGGAAACTCATTTTACAATCATTTTATTGATTAACTCATTCCAAGAGAAGCCCCTTCTTTGTCTTGCTACAGAATTTTCTCTAGAGCCATAGTAGGCTTATAAAAATATAAACAGCACACGATGCTAGAATGTAAAATAATTCCCTTGAAAACTTTCGGGGATTTTTTTTCTAATATCTTGCTCTTTAGTAAATTAAAAAGAAGCAGCAAATTAGCTACAAAGTACAACTCTACTGTGGTCAGAATTTTTGCTGCAAGTCAGTGTAGAATCTATACCTCAAATAAAAGTCTTCAACTATCAGCTGAGGAAATGCGATGAGAAATCAGAAAGCACCTTTATGCTGAGAAAGTTGTCTCCAATTCTCCTGTTGTGTTTATTATTTAGATATTACTGAGTGCTTAAGCGTTTTAAGAATGAGAAACCCCTGTTTACTCGAAAGAACTGGAAAGTATTTTATCAACAGAACAACCTCAAAACCTGTTGACTGTTGTGGCAGTGATCCCTAATGTTCTCATTTAACTCAATAAAAATTTTAATCCTGCCCCAATGGAAGAGAAAACTTCTGTGAATGGCAGTTTTCAGTCAGTGGCATCTATTGCTGATGTTACATTCAACTAAAATCAACCAGCAGGTGTATAAAAATAGCAAGAATTTTGTAAAATTTCCATTTGGTCCTCCAAATGTATAGATCAGTGACCAAGATTCTCAAATGTTCTAAGGAATATAAGTAAGAGACAAATGTCACTGATAAAAAGTATCTTTTCAAGTAAGAAAAGCCCCTTTCAAACCAAAGACAAAAGATTTTATAACATGACCATACATTGACATATATGCCCTTTTCTTCTTGTATTTCTCTTTACTTAAAAATTCCTTTCTGCTTTCCATTTTCCTTTATATATTTCTCCAATTTTTGCACCATTTTTTACCAAGCTGCTCCTTTTACTCCTTTCTCATTTCTTGACATTTTAAAGTCTCATCTCTTTGTCTTTTCCTCATTTTTAACTCACACCTGCTGTGAATCTTCTCTTTGTAGAGCACCAGACTACGTTCCACACTTTTCTGCTTTCGTTTAGAAATAGTGTAAGTCATCAAAAAAGAGATATCTCAAAGATATCTCAAGACCCAGCAACCAAAAGGAAAATTGTAACAAAAAAATTTTAAATCCTACTTAAGTAATGAAATCCTTTTCAGTACAACTGTGATCAAGAAATAAGACTGATTAAATTACCAACATTGTTGGCAGAGAGAATCAAAGAGGATTTCATAGAGAAATGGGATATTACCCAATTGAAAAGGAATTAGTAGTTTAGTAGCTGCATGTATTGACAATTCCACTAACTTCTGAATTCAGGATTAATCTTTGTTCCTTTAACTCTGAGCATAGCGATTTTTCTATAATTAGTACTTAATAAATACATATTGAATTTCATTAAACTAATACCTAACTTGAGTCAAGTCTCCAACTACCATCAAAACTGCCCGGTTAGTTAAAAAAAGAAGAAGAAGAAGAAGAAGAAGAAAGAAAAAGAGAGAGAGAGGAAAAAGAAAGAGAAAGAAAAAAGCAAAAAACTGCCTGGTTAATTATATGTCTATATTTCTTTTTTTTTTTTTTAAGATTTTTTATTTTTATTTATTTGACAGAGAGAGATCACAAGTAGACAGAGAGGCAGGCAGAGAAAGATAGAGGAGGAAGCAGGCTCCCTGCTGAGCAAAGAGCCCGATGCGGGACTCGATCCCAGGACCCTGAGATCATGACCTGAGCCGAAGGCAGCGGCTTAACCCACTGAGCCACCCAGGCGCCCTATATGTCTATATTTCTTGTGGTGAGTTTCTTATATTCATGTCTAGGCAAGAAAAATGAAAAATGGTCATCTTAACACTGGTTAATTGTAATAGCTAATGATTACTATCATCTAGTATATCCACATGCCTCCTGTAGACCATTAGATTATTTCCAAATTTTCCAACAATATTTTCAAGGTGGTATTCTGATGCTGATTTAACAGATTAGGAAACAATCCCAAAATTTTGACTAGCCCAATTAACTCATCTGCTGTGTAAAGGAGTGAGGGTCTGGACATGCGCCTGTCTGTCGCTAAAGCCCATGCTTCCTTATTGCACTGCAAGTGTAGCCCTAGGAACAACAGAAAGGACTGGAGGCAAGGGAGTTACAAAGGGAGATTCTGAAAATCAAAACAATTAATACAACTTATTAAAATAAATATTTTTTACAAATTTCCATTTCAACAAGTCAGGCGGTCTGGTCATTTATCTTTGCACGTAGAGGGACACACTGTTTGAAGTTGTACTCAATCAGAGGTATGTCCCCAATGTGCCTGCTGTCTTCTCTCACTTGATTATAGGAAAACTAAAATATGCAGCCAAGTATGCAAGCTTACCAGCATTGGTTACATCTTCCTCCTTATTTACTGCTTGAAAGTATGCCCGTTTCTTTGGCAAACAATACACTTAGTTAAGAATAACTCTATTATCCTTCTGTAAACAGGACTGTTGCAGAGGTGACACTCAGTTTCTGCAGCAGAGGCAAGCAGATGGCACTTCGTGGCTCCCCACTGGCCGGGCCACCAAGTGGCTTTGATGGCAGCCAGTTGCCTGCCCTCTCAGGGTAAGACATTCAAATACAGCTGCTCTTTGGGGAGAGAACTGGGCAAGAGGCAGAAAAATAACTGTCTAGAGGGGAAAGAAGTAGAAGGGAGGAGGTCAGGACAACAGGCTCCCTTAGAATTGGTTCATTTTACCAAATAATTGCTGCAGAGGAATAAAGACCATTGATATACAGTCTCGGTTTTGTCATGGGACAAAGCATAACATTCAATCTGACGTCTGGGCTTCTTGCCCATAATAAAACGTATCGCATAATGAGACTGATTTCCTGCATAAAAAAGAGGTGAATAATTTTTATTTCCAGTGCAAATTATCACCATTAGTTCACAAAATGCTTTCCTTGTTCAGGAATTACAGGAAGGAGGAGATGTCAAAACAGAACATAAAGGAGAAGCAATTTAAATACATTACTAAATCATAATCCTTTTATGGGATTCTATAGTTTACCAAACATTTTCACCATTATTTGGCTAAATTGGACCAAAACCAAACCTTTTAAGACAGGGCCTATTAGCCCTCTTTTACAGGTGAAAAATCTTGGACCAATTGGCTTATGTAATTTATCCAAGGTCTCTCTGGTTGTGTTGCTTAATCTTATGTGTCACTTTGAATGGTTACAGTTTTCCCAGATTAAACATTATTTCTGGGTGTGTCTGTGACAGTATTTTCAGATGAGATTATCATTTGATTTGATGCCTTCAAGGTAGACTGCCCTCCCCATTGTGGGTGGGCACCATCCAATCCACTGAGGGCCTATATAGAACAAAAGGCAAAAGAAGGAGGAATTCATCCCTTTTTTGATGCCTCACTGTTTGAGCTAGAGCATCTCACCTCATCTTTTCCAGCTTCTCCAGTCCTCAGTATTTACAACATCAGTTCCCCAGGTTCTCAGGCCTTCCAAATGGATTAAATCACACCACTGGCTTTCTTGGATCTCCAGCTTTCAGATGGTTGTGGGACTTCTCAGCCTCCATAACTGCATGAGCCAATTCCTCATCATATATATATACATGTATATATACATATATACATACACACACATATATATACAGAACCTACTTGTTCTGTTTCTCAGGAGAACCCTAAGAAAACAAAGAAGCTGGGAATTTACCAGGAACTTCAAATCTGCACTCCGGGAATACACCTTCCATAAGACCACACAATTTTCCAACGATGTATTTCACTTGTGAAGAAGCATCTGTGTAGAGCCAGCTACATTGTTCTTATATTCCCACAGCCTGAGCATGTGACTTGCGCAGTTGTACAAGGTCCTGCAACCAGGAGGCCCCTGCACTTGGTTGAATAGACTGCTGTCACCATCTTGATATCTGAACAAGGTGCCCCACCCTGCCATTTGGCACCATGGCCAGTCTACCCACAATATCCTACAGAACCCTACCAGCATAGATCACACTGAATTTTGATGGGGGGGGGGGGGATTAGTCATCTTTAGTTTCCAGTAGATGGCATCCTTTTCTGAGGAAACTTCTAAGACCTCTAAGATGGGTCCCAGTTACCTCTGATCTCATCTCAGCCCTTCACAGCCTCTACTCCAGCCACATTGTCTTTTGGCTCTTTTTCTACACTATCTCCTCTGCCTAAAACACTCTTGCCCCCAGATACTCCATACCTTTCTCCTCCTCTTCATTTCTCTGTTCAAATGCTATTTCAACAAAGAGGCCTTCTCTGATCATCCTGATTACAACAATGCCCCTTTCACCACCCCGCATATACACTTGATTTTTCTTTATGGTAGCATTGGGCTACCATGTTTTTTTTTTTTTTTCTTTTAAGGATTTTATTTATTTATTTGACAGACAGAGATCACAAGCAGGCAGAGAAGCAGGCAGAAAGAGTGGGGGAAGCAGGCTCCCCCCTGAGCAGAGAGCCCAATGCGGAGCTCGATCCCAGGACACTGAGATCACGACCCGAGCCGAAGGCAGCGGCCCAACCCACTGAGCCACCCAGGCGCCCCCCATCTTTAATAATGCATAGTCATTGGTTTAATTTTCATTGTTGTTCTGGGCTGAAACATATTCCCCAAAATTTATAAGTTGAAGCCCTAACCCCTGGACCCTCGAAATGTAACTGTATTTGGAGATAGGGACTTCAGAGAGGTGATTAAGTTAAAAAGAAGCTGTTGGAGTGGGCCCTAATCAAATCTGACTACTGTTCTTACAAGAGGAGGAAATTCAGGCACAGAGAGAGACACCGGGGCACTCAAACAGAGAGGAAAAATCATCTGAGGACACAGCAAGAAGGTGCCATCTGCAAGGCAAGGAGAGGAGACTTCAGGAGAAACTCAATCTACTGATACCTTTATCTTGGACTTCTAGCCTCCAGAACTACGAGAAAATGAATTTCTACTGTTTAAGCCATCCAGTGTGTAGCATTTTGTTATGACAGCTCAAGCAAACCAATACAACTGATTTTGCCATCCACTAGAATGTGATGTCTCTGAGAGCAAGGATTTTGTTTCATCCACTGCTACAGGCTCAATGCCAAACAGCAGACACAGTAGATATTTTTAAATTGTTGAATAAGCAATGAATGATTTCATAATTATTTAAGAGGAATTTGAAGGGAATCTTCAAATACTTTGTAGTACCAAAACTTTTTTATTCTATGCTACTTGAATTAATTATGTCACAGAAATAGACTTGGAAACCATTTTGTTAAACAGAGGTATTCATTGTAATGGGACTTGACCAGTTCTGTGCTTTTACCTAGACTTATAATGCAGCCACTAATGGATTATGTCAGGACCAAGAAACAGGGGATCTCAATATGCCAGAAGGAAGGCTATATTGTCACACAGTGTTTGTTATTAGAAAAATTACAAAAAAACAACCTATAGCAAAAATCAATCAGGAGCTAAAAGGATTCCCCACAACCTGCATCCCATGCCTTTCTTTGATAGTCAAGGTCAGTTACAACTAATTACTTTTAACACTTCTAAAGCTACATAACCATGGTTTCATTGGACAAACAAAGGCATACAAATTGCTACATGTTCCTCAGATTGTGTCAATATTACTACAGCTTTTGTCCTCACATTAAGAGAACAAAGCAGGGGAGTAGCAAATTACCAATCAACGCATTGATTGGTAGTCCCACAGTTCTCTTAACTCCAATGCCTGGGGTGGCTAATATTCTCTAAGAGGCAACAGATACTGAGCTGGTTCGGGTATTTCTGCCTCTGATGACATTTTGACATGGGCACTTAGGAGTCTGAGATCTTCTACTGGGTAAGTAAATGGAACAACCTGAGTATCACAAGGTCCTAAAAGAACACAAGAGCTAAATCTATCCCGTTGGCCACAGGATATGTCTGTTTGCTGCCTATATTAGCCCAGACCTAAAGTAAATATTATACAGATGTTCATGACTTCTATTTATAAATTCTGAGATCAAAAGGAAAGTGAAATAATGGCAGAAATTTCAGAGTGACTCCTATTTTACACTTGGCTTATTTCCGTGCCACTAAAAATAGGAAAAAGAATTAGACATCCTAAGGGTACCTAATGCCAGCTACTCTGGGAAAGCTTATTAATACCTTAAGCCATTTAATTATCACCTAAAGTTCTGGAGTAACTATTCTTACCCATAGAAGGCAATGAATCTAAGGTTCAGATAGGTCAAGAACTTTTCCAAGATCATACACTTAGGAAGTGAGAGAATAATGGGCATCTTCTCAGCATTTCAATCACTGGCAAAAGAAAACTATCTCCTCCTTTTAGAAGGCAACTTTCACCCTGTTCTCAGCCTTTGAGATTTGGTTGGGGAAGACCTAACAACTGGTGCTGAGGAATGGACATGTCATGTAGGTCTCCTTGTCCACAAATAAGAGAATGACAATGACATCCAGGATTTTTACAGAAACTGCTAACCTGGTCAGATGTTACACTAGACCTCCTACATGTCATCATAGGAAGAAACCGTGGCTAAGAATGAAACTACCACAGAGATCAGCAAAGCAAAAATGGAAAGAGATGGTTGAAAGGATTGGAAGAGAGAGAGAGAGAAGTTACAAATAGTTGGACTCCTGTACCTAGCCATGCCAGACAGCTCTCACAGGTGTACATTCTAGGCTTTTCAGTTTGTCTGTCACTGAATTTTTTTCACCTAAAGCAAATGTAAGTATTTTTTGCTCTTGTATCTCACCATATGCAACCAGGAGAATAGCTAAGATAGGGATTTATATTATTTTTAACAGAGTGTGTATTCATTTTACAATGTTATTTTCCCATGATTGACTCAATAATTTAGGCTTTCTTTCATTTTATGTCTTTATTTCATTTATTATTGTAAACAAATACCAACAAAGACAATTTAACTCCACTATCTTTAGTCTAGTAGTAACAATCATCAGAATGTCTACATGTATATACAACATAGCATCGTGTCAAATCTATGAATTGAAGAAGTAAATATATGAAGGGAACAATACCTTCTGATCCTCGTGGTGGCTGCTAAGGTATGGGCATAGCAAACCAAGGCGTGGAGAGCTCAGGGGACTTGACCAAGGTCACTCGACTAGTTAGGGGAAGTGATAACATGAGTACTCATCATTCTCTTATAAATAACTTTTGGTATTACAGAGACAGATAAACAATGATAGGTGCCCTTTCTTATAACTTATAAAGCTCTTCAATCAATTTAAGATAGGCAAAACAGCTTCAGAACCAATTAAAGATCTGTAGAATAGGGGCCTCATCTCTAAGTTAAGAAGCCAATTACAATTTTTCCAACATCCATTCAACTTTATTTTGAAGAACAGAATTTTTTGGATCTTGCTTTGTATCTTATTCTATAAAATAGTTGAATATCTTAAAATACATGTATAAATTGCATACATATATTTCCTTATACGATTAATGAATAAAGAAAATGAAGGAATTTTGATGAATATTCATTTCAAAATCAGAGCTACATATGACAGTTGCAGCTCTATATAAGCTTTACATACAATTTATTTCTAGCATTTTTGCATTTGGTTTTATGGTATAAATAAAAGTTCTCATTCCTACAGATAAATATCTGCAAAATCAGAATAGGATTGTTTGTTACAACCTATTTTCTTTGCCATCTCAGGATACTCTTCAAACAAGAAGAGATGGGACATTTATGTAGAAGACTGGGAAAAAAAGAAGGTAACTCCATTGCATAGGTTCTTTTGCTAGAATAATAATAGCTAATATTTATTGAAAGTTCTGAATATATTCATTAGGATGCTTTCAGTCTCAAGGAAAAGAAAAATCAACAATAGTTTAAGCCAGTAGTTAGCAAACTTTCTGTAACGGGCCAAAAAATAGATACTTTAGGCACATAGGCCACATCGTCTCTGTTATCATTATAGAATTCTGTCTTTGCAGCATGAAAACAGCCATTGACAGCACGTAAATGTATAGGTGTTTCAACACACTTTATTACGAAAACTGTCAGAGGGCCAGACTAACTTTGGTGGGTAACTAACAGTATTTGCTAGACAATATTTCAAGCACTGTGATGAGTTCTTTACTTGGATAATCTCATTTTACCCCACAAGTACCATAATTTTAATAATCTCATATATTAGGAAACCAAAACTTTGAGGAGAAAATCAACTTCCCTAAGGCCACTCAAGTGATTTATGTTGAAGCTGGGATTCAAACCCCAGCAGCTTGACTTTAGAATCCGTGCTCTACTGTAGTAAAGTTAACAAAGTTAACACTTTGAAGGATGCTTATAATAATCAAAAATATTTTATTTTTTTAAAGATTTTATTTATTTATTTGACAGAGAGAGACACAGTGAGAGAGGGAACACAAGCAGGGGGTGTGGGAGAGGGAGAAGCAGGCTTCCCACTGAGCAGGGAGCCTGATGCGGGGCTCAATCCCAGGACCTGGGATCATGAACTGAGCTAAAGGCAGATGCTTAATGGCTGAGCCACCCAGGCATCCCTCAAAAATATTTTAAATAAAACAATTAACTTTAAACATGGATTTCTTGAAATATCACCACAGACTCTAAACTGTCTCAAAATCAGTATCCTAGAGTAACTGTGAAATATTGTTATGTTTATTTTTAGAACCACAGAACAATCTGTAAATGGACAGAAGAACCCGAAGAGGCTGAGAACCAGCAATAAGATCTAGCTACCTATACAGAACTAGAGTGAATCCCCCCAGGAAGCAGAGTGCTGAGTAGGGTGACATGGGGAAGTAGCTGATATGGAGATGGTTGAATTGTTTGAGAGGTCCAGCAGCAGACAGGATGGCCCCAGAGAAAGAACTTGAATTCTACATGGTCATAGGGTCAGAATCACAATCTCAAGGAATAGGAATACTAAAAGCATTATCAAAGCAGGAGTTAATATGAAGGGTGGAGATTAAAATATGCTACTGAAACTGGGATATAAGGTTTGGCTTGGTCATTGGATTCTGGTTAATAAATCAAGGATATTACATCAGAATAAGAACTGTCCAAAGACCTTAATATATAGCTCCACTCAAGCTATCTGTCTGGGGCTTCTCAATTTTCCCAAACCAGGAACAGCATTGCCTCCAAAACCTAAAGCTGGACCAAATTTTCAACTGGGAATTGATCCAAGGATGGAAATGATATAGGGACAGAGGCTTGCCCTTAAAATATGCATTTATTCCAAAATCTGAATGTTTATATCTTGAGTGAATGTTTACATCTTGAATCATACTTTGACATTAAAAAAATTAGCCCTAACTGTGTAGTAAAACAACAACCTTAAGAACTTCAACATTTATATAAATTCTGTCAAAGGCAGCCTATCTGAACCCTTGCATTCAACCTTTTCAAAAAGTTAATTATTCTGTATCTTCTTGACATACTCAAATAAAAGTCATGCTATATTAAATATAGTAGACTATTAATTTCTTTTCACATTCATTATTCTCATGAAATTTGAAATAGGCCCAGACCAAACTCCAAACAAAAAGTACTACTGCTTGGTAAGCATGTTTGCACACCTTTGTGGTAATATTCCTTTAATAAAACACATCCAACCATCTAAAATATAAGACTATTTTAGAGTGTATATAATACAAATTAGGTAAATAAAAGTACCTGATCTGCTTGATGAATATAAAATTGATTGGTTTTTCTCAAAACTCCCCTCCTCCTCCAGCTTCCCACTGTAAACAAGAACCAAAGTGGACATTTCTTGGTTGGCAGCAGACCTTTCTAGCCTGGCTTATGAATTACAGACCTAATTTCTTTCTTCCTCATCTTGACCATCTCCAGTCTTCTAAACTGATGCCAAAGAAATCCTTCTGAGACAAAGATCAAATTATGCCCCTCTTTCATTTAAATATTTTCATGGGTCCTAATGTCTCACATGATCAAGTTTAAACTCATAAGCAAGGTGTGAAAAGATTCTCTATACCCTGTCCTTGGCTCCCTCCAACACTTTGAGCTCTAGCCCCAAAACTACTCACTCTTTCCAAACACGGGGTTATTCAAGTGTTTGTATTACTGTTCCCTTCACCTTGAATGGGCTTTGCCCATTGTCTCTGCAATTCAGAAAATTTCAACTCATTTTTCAAGGCCAAATTCAAATGTCTTCTTCCACAAACTTGTCTGTGTTCATTTTCTCCCCATGCTACACTTAAAACATAGTTTTCTTAGAGCCCACTCTTCTGTAATCTCAGTATTCATCTAATTCTTTATGTCTTTTGGCCTAGCACAGTGCTAATTAAGTTCCTTAAGATTCCTTAACGTATCTAAGAATGTAACAATTTAAAGAGAATTATATTTGACTATCCTCTGTACTGGATGTTAGACAAACCCAAACATCTCTGACATAACATCCCAGAAGATTCATTGGATAATTACAGCCATCTTTTAAACTGCAGATTATGTAATCAGTATATTTGAAAAATAACAGATGTTACGTACTTCAACATGCCCCTGGACATTACTATAGTTTTTCAGATATCACTCTAAAATTCAGACTTTTTTTTTTTAAGATTTTATTTATTTATTTGTCAGAGAGAGAGAGAGAGAGAGAGAGTGAGCACAGGCAGACAGAGTGGCAGGCAGAGGCAGAGGGAGAAGCAGGCTCCCCGCCAAGCAAGGAGCCCGATGTGGGTCTCTATCCCAGGACGCTGGGATCATGACCTGAGCTGAAGCAGCTGCTTAACCAACTGAGCCACCCAGGCATTCCAAAATCCAGACTTTTTTAAAGTTAAGTCTCCTTAGTTGGTCCACTCTACAGCCCTCATATTGAAGAAGAACAGTACTGAAAACTATTGAACTACACCAAACTATATGTAAGGCAAATGCCCCTTACATGTAAAATCTCCTATTTTCATGGTTTTGACCTTCATTTTCTTGCTCTAAAAAGTGTTCCCAGGTATTCTTGGATACCCAGAGAATAGCAAACACACGCTTATAAGTAAATATTTTCCCACCAGCCTGAACTTATGCCTGCTGGAATTATTACCAAGAACTATTATTTTCTGCTGTATCTCAGATACTGCAATACTCAAGATACAGAAGCTACCCAGTTATTCAGCTGCAAAGTAGGAGAATGTTTCTCTTTCCTTTGGGTTCCTGGCTGCTGGGGGAGGTTGCAAAGCTATGCTACTTGTTTTACAGCAACCTGAAATACTGACTTCTAATCCCACAGTTTTCTTTGAGATTTACGTGTAAATCAAGGGAGATTAGATTTAGGGAATTGTTCTGAATGGGAAATGTTCTCTTTCCTTGTCTCTGTTCTGCAATTGTGAAGACTTTCGCTTTCCTTCAAATTTACCTCCTCTCAGCATGAAACTTTCCAAGAGGCCATGAGGTCCTCATGTGACTGTCTTCTACCAGCTTCACCCCACATGTTGGCAAGGCCTGCCCAGGCAAGTTTGATTCTCACTTCGACTGAAGCTGCATTACTAGCTAAACATAAAATTCTGTTCCTGGCACATACTAGATGTTCAATAATGCTGTGTCATATAAATACATAAGAATAAAGTCAGATTGATGCATAATTCACCCCAAGTCGATCAACAGGGTTCAGCTCTTGATTTCTTCCTTACAGCATTGATCCTTGGCTATCTCACTGTTTTCTTGATGACCTCCAAACTCAACCCTTCCATCATAACCAGAACGTGTTCTCTCCACAGGCATCCAGTGCCTCTTTCAGTATTATACTCCTACTATTCCTGTGAACAGACAGTTCAAGGTGGATCATGGCTCTCAGTTCATGAGATTCAAATGAGGCGAACCCAACCTCTATCTCAGATACATGCATGATTCAAGCTTTGCCAGTTAGAGCCACGAGCACTCATAGATGATTCACAGTCATTTTTTCAGAGTGCAGCCCAATAAGTCTCAGAGCTCTGAACTATGGCTAAAACTATTAGGAAAAAGACCCTTTGTTTCAATTGAGCTGCTAAGCTGTAAGGATATAAACCTAGACTTACTGCTGGCTTCTTTATCTAAGACATGAGAAAAGCCTGCCTGAGAAATAAAAATTGGAAAGCAAAGCTGAGAGATGAAGAGACACGGATTCCCAACAGTATCAATGTGAGGCCTTTATCCAGTTGCTCTTACAGTCAGCATTATCCCTCCAAATTTTTCAGTTGTGTAACTCAATAACTCCCTTTTTTGTTGAAACCAATTTGAGTTCCTGAGTTCAGTCTTTGTCACTTGTAACAAAAATACACCACAATATGACAAAGAAAAAAAATCATTGCTCATGTTTTCTGAATGCTCTGAAAGATAGTCTAATTAATGCCTTCCCCTCTAGAATCAACATTCTGCGTTCTGCCCAACACCATTAGTCATATTCATTATTCAGACCACAAGTCAAAAAAATCTGTATTAGTATATATATATTTTTAAAAGCCTAATAAGTCTCAAATCAATGTGATCATGACTACTTCTGGGGGCTTCGTGGTGGCAGGTTATATTTTCCAAAATTGGCCACAGCAATATTTCTGGTTCCACACATGTTTCTAGCATTTTGCCACTCCCCATTCAGAGATTGATTCTATTTTCCCAACCCTGGACACTGCGCTGGACTTTGTGAGTGCCTACATGAATAGAAAGCAGCAGATGTGATAGCACATGACTTCTAGAGCTAGGTCATAAACAGCAATATATCTTTTCCTTCATTCTCTCTCATTCTTGCTCTCCTTTTCTCTTTATCTTCTGAATCCAGCTACTACTTTATGGGAAAAACCAGGCCACTTAAAAAGGCTCTGTAGGGTGTTCTGACCAACAATCTCTAGTAAGTTCCCTGGCACCAACTATATGAATGAGTAAGCCTTCAAATTATTTCCAGCCCTATTCTCAATTCTTTCAGCTGAGGTTCCAAACACTGCAGAGCAGAAACAAGCTATCTCATGATACCCACTCTTAATCCCTGACTCATGAGAGAAAATGAATGATCACTGTTGTTTTAAGCCACCACAATTTGGGATAATTTTTGTAAATAGCAATAGATAATGAATATACCCATCTTTATTAATAACTATCTTAATTCACATGATTTTCCTGAGACCTACATTTTACCGTTGTACTGGCTACCCCATATTTTAAGGCACTGAACACAGCACTCAGTCTCCCAACTTTTATCAGGTAGCTTATTTTACTTTCTCTCCATAGATCTCATGCTATGAAAATTTATTTACCTAATAAGCTCCAATATAAACACATCAACTTGCTTTTATATTTCTTAGTATTCAGATATTCCATAACTTTGATCAGGCTAAAAAAATAAAATATTTTTATTTCTAAGTTATTATTTATTAATTTTTATTTCTAAAATATCAGAAATATTTTTAATATTAAGCATATGTATATATAGACTCAAACTGAAAACCATTATCAAAGACAGGAAAAAACATAAATATTCCTAAACTGAATGCTAAAACTAAAGGGGTTGCTGCCACTAATAATACCTGTTACTTTAAGAACTAATTCAATGGAAACAATGAGCTTTTTAATGACCTTATATTTTTTTGGAGCATATCAACAGTAATCTTTAAAAAGTTGTCTAATGTGAACCAACAATAAGAAACTATTGCCAAACTAAAGAATCTGTACTCAGAAAACTATGAAGTACTGATGAATGAAATTCAGGAAGACACAAAGAAATGGAAAAACATTCTATGCTCATGGATTGGAAGAAAAAATATTATGAAAATGTCTATACTACCTAAAGCAATCTACACATTTAATGCAATCCCTATCAAAATCCCATCCATATTTTTCAAAGAAATGGAAGAAATTATCCTAAAATTTATATGGAACCAAAAAGACCTCAAATAGCCAGAAGAATGTTGAAAAAGAAAACCAAAGTTGGTGGCATCACAATTTCAGACTTCAAGCTCTATTACAAAGCTTTATCAAGACAGTATGGTACTGGCACAAAAACAAACATGTAGATCAATAGAACCAAATAGAGAGCCCAGAAACAGACCCTCAACTCTATGGTCAACTAATCTTCAACAAAGCAAGAAAGAATATCCAATGGAAAAAAGACAAGTCTCTTCAACAAATGATGTTGGGAAAATTGGACAGCCACATGCAGAAAAACGAAACTGGACCATTTCCTTACACCACACACAAAAATAGACTCAAAACGGATGAAAGACCTCAATGTGAGACAGGAATCCATCAAAATCTTGAGAACACAGGCAGCAACCTCCTTGACCTCAGTCACAGCAACTTCTTTCTAGAAACATCACCAAAGGCAAGGGAAGCAAGGTCAAAATGAACTATTGGGACTTCATCAAGATCAAAAGCTTTTGCACAGCAAAGGAAACAGTCAACAAAACCTAAAGACAACTGACAGAATGGGAGAATATATTTGCAAATGACATATCAGATAAAGAGCTAGTATCCAAAATCTATAAAGAACTTATCAAACTCAACACCCAAAGAACAAATAATCCAATCAAGAAATGAGCAGAAGACAAGAACAGATATTTCTGCAAAGAAGACATCTCGATGGCCAACAGACACATGAAAAAGTGCCCCACATCACTCGGCATCAGGGAAATACAAATCAAAACCACAATGAGATATCACCTCACACCAGTCAGAATGGCTAAAATTAACCAGCCAGGAATCGACAGGTGTTGGTGAGGATGCAGAGAAAGGGGAGCCCTTCTACACTGTTGGTGGGAATGCAAGCTAGTGCAGCCACCCTGGAAAACAGTATGAAGGTTCCTCAAAAAGTTGAAAATAGAGCTACCCGGGGTGCCTGGGTGGCTCAGTGGGTTAAAGCCTCTGCCTTCAGCTCAGGTCATGATCCCAAGGTCCTGGGATAGAGCCCCGCATCGGGCTCCCTGCTTGGCCTGGAGCCTGCTTCCCTTCCTCTCTCTCTGCCTGTCTCTCTGCCTACTTGTGATCTCTCTGTGTCATATATGTAAATAAAATCTTAAGAAAAAGAAAAAGAAAATAGAGCTACCCTATGACCCAGCAATTGCACTACTGGGTATTTACCCTAAAGATACAAATGTAATGATCCAAAGGGGCACATGCACCCGAATGTTTATAGCAGCAACGTATGCCAAGACATTCTATAATAATATAATAATAGCCAAACTATGGACAGAGCCTAGATGTCCATCAACAGAGGAATGGATTAAGAAGATGGTATATATAGACAATGGAATACTATGCAGCAGTCATCAAAAGAAACAAAATCTTGCCATTTGCAATGATGTGGATGGAACTAGAGGGTATTATGTTGAGTGAAATAAGTCAATCAAAGAAACACAATTATATGATCTCTCTGATATGAGGAATTGGAGCGGCAGGGTGGGGGGCTATGGCAGGTAGGGAAGGAAACAATGAAACAAGATGGGATCGGGAGGGAGACAAACCATAAGAGACTCTTAATCTCACAAAACAAACTGAGGGTTGCTGGGGGGGGGGGTGGTAGGGATAGGGTGGGTGGGTTATGGACACTGGGGAGGGCATGGGCTATGGTGAGTGCTGTGAAATGTGTAACCTGTACCCCTGGGGCAAATAATACACTATATGTTAATAAAAAGAAAGAAAAAGTATTGCCAAACTGACATTGCTTGGCACATTGTACTTTTATTTTGTCTACATATCCACAACTTCTTCCATCTTTTTGACAAAACAGCTAGTCAGCTCAGATAAACAACTTATAACTGAATTTTCAAAAAATCTAATGGTTTTATTTGTCTGAATTGAGCAGGTGTTTAAATAACTAATCCAGTCAAAATTGTCAATAGAGCATGAGTCTGAATTTCATTCTCTACTTGCCCTTTCCATGATCTCTCTTTGTTTTTTTTTAAGAAGTGTTTTTACATTCAATCCAATTCAATAAATATTTACGTAATGGTGGAAAGGTGCTGGGGATACAGAAAAATATAACCCAGCCTAAGTCCTTGCCTCAAGAAGTGCATAGCTTAGAGGGTAATACAGATGAGGAAAGCCTATCCCAAAGGATAGAGAGCCACATTAGCAGACTGCATACATGGTCATAATAATTCCTCCCATCCCATACCACTGTCCTCCGCAAAGTGCTTACGCCAATCCTGCCGTCAGGAAGTAACCTCAATTTCTCAATTACTTGAATCTGGGTGTGCTCATGTGACTTCCTTTAGCCAGCGGAATATTTCCAAACATAATACAGAAAGGGAATTGAAAAGTGCTTATGCCTTCTCCAAGATGTGATTACAAGTCTGAAACCTCTGTATGAATGAATGCAAGTCCGTCTGTGGAGGAGCAACATAGAGAAGAATCAAGGATTTGATAACTTGCCAGACCCCAGATATGTGAGTGAAGGTCACCTTAGACCATCCAGCCCCATTCAAGCTGTCAGGGGACTTGGGTGGCATGAGTGACTCCAAGCGAGACAAATGATTCCAATATCACCCAGCTTAGCCTAGCCCAAATTGCTGACCCACAAGATTGTAAGCAAACAAACTGTTGCTATTTTAAACCATTAAGATTTAGTGGTTTGTTCTGCAGTAGCAAATAATACAGTAACTAGGGTGAGGAGATAGAAAGGGTGAAACAAATCCTTAAAACCTGTGTACTAAAGAAGGAGAAAACAAAAGACAGGAAGAGGCAGCCGGAAGAACTGGAAGAGAATATGCTGAGTGAAATAAGTCAAGCAGAGAGAGTCAATTATCATATGGTTTCACTTATTTGTGGAGCATAACAAATAGCATGGAGGACATGGGGAGTTAGAGAGGAGAAGGGAGTTGGGGGAATTTGGAAGGGGAGGTGAACCATGAGAGACTATGGACTCTGAAAACAATCTGAGGGGTTTGAAGTGGTGGGGTGGGGCTTGGGGAACCAGGTGATGGGTATTAGAGAGAGCACGGATTGCATGGAGCACTGGGTGTGGTGCAAAAACAAGGAATACTGTTATGCTGAAAATTAAAATTAAAATAAATAAATGAACAAAAAAGAACTTAAATTCTGAGATAAACGAGAGACCGCTTTCTTTGCAATATAACGGATTTTGATTAGGGCCATGATTACAGGTAGATAATGCAGGAGAGTGCAGAAGCCAGCCTCTAAAATGGCCCCTTAAGATCCTTGCCCCTTTTGATCCTATGCAACCCTAACAGAATACGGTAAAATATAACAGCATGTAACTTCTGAGGCCAGGTCAAGTACTGCAGCTTCTAGCCTGGTTTCTTGGATTGCTCACTCTGACAGAAACCAGCTCATGCCAAGAAGCTACCAAGCAGCCTCATGGAGAAACCCATGAAGAGAGGAACAAAGGCCTCCCACCCACGATAAGCACCAAATGGCCAGTCATGTCAGGGCATTAGCAAATTTTTAACAGAAACTATGAGAGATAGTGAATAAGCATTGTTGTTATAAGCCACTACGTTGTGGGGTGATTTGTTATGTAGCTATAGTAACTAATACAAGGGATCTGGCCATTACATTGACAAGTCTGAGAAGAGGGGGTATATGGGTATATGGTATATACAACAATGACTCCCCTGTTCATCATACCCCTGCTTCAATTCTTAAAAAAAAAAAAAAAAAAAAAAAGGATCACAGATCACTCTCTGGGAAATCCTCCTCCAAAGCTGGCATTCTTATTAATTCAACAGATAGAAATTAGCTGAATGAATTATTTTTAAATGATTTTAATCACCAAATTTAACATACAATGTCTTTTTTCATTTATGAATAATTCAGCAAGTGTCAAGTCAGTAGTTGGGGGAGTAGAGAAGTTCTGGGACTCACATCTTCACAATGTTGTTGTGTCATTATGTCATTTCTGTTCTTTCCTATTGCTTAAAAGCTTTACATTTTAGAAGTAGTTTGTATTGGTAGAGTCTCTAAGGAAAACACAATTCTTATGACAATGATCATCATAATGTGATGTGATGAAATATCGTTCCCTAGAGTTTTTTGAAAATCAAATACATTAATGTCAGAGAAAAGGGAAGTTCTTTTTGAAGGCAGGGAATGTGGTGGGGAACATTCTGAGGTTTTCCTGGGTCCAAATACTTCCCATAGAGTTTCCTGGCATATGATTCCTAACGCTCAGATTTATCATCCTTGGGATTATAGGGACAAAGCATAGATATGAAGAACCAGAGAGTTATATCCTACTCTGACTTTGCCATTTTGTCTCAGCTCTGCCATTGTACTAGATTGTAGGACACAGGTAAGTAAGTTCATCAGCCTGTACTTTCAATTTTCTCTGCTGTAAGAAAAATAATAATAGAAGAAATATTCCTATCTTCTACCATTATGTGAGCATAAAATTAAGTACATACTTACATATTTTATTTTAACCTAACCACGTATAAATATCAATTCATTGGCCAGTCTTTTGGCTCAGACTCAAGGTCTTTTCTTTGAGTTCTTAAAATTTTTTTAAGTGGAATAAAAATACAAGTACAATTGCAAAGCAATTGTTAGAAAAGAACTTTTCTAGGGCTTTATTATTTTCTCCCAATTCTTCACAATAGCATAACTCACACCTAATTTAGGTGATTTTTTTTCCAACTTGCCTTTATTAAGTCAGTCTTTCCCTCCAGTTTCATTTTTATGGAAATAATAATCCTATTTCCTCATTTCATTGGCTTATGCAGTCATTAAAACAATTAAATAACTATGGTAACAAGTTCAGCTGGCATACACAGCTTTGGAAACGATACTTTTATAAACACACAACTAAACTATTGAGAGCAGAAATGTGCAAGCATACCAGAAAGCAGCCCACTGTCATGAGTACTGAGGTCAAGTACTGCAGCTTCTAGCCTGGTTTCTTGGATCGCTCACTCTGACAGAAACCAGCTTCTGATGCAGTACTCATGAGTATCAGTTTGTACATGTTACAGAAGTGATAGAGAACACTAGTTACCTCACTAGGGAATGTAGATCGGTTGAAAGAGCTTCCACCATGTCTAGTGTGGTCTATAGAGTCAGAAAACCTTGAGTGTGCATGTCCCCTCTCCCTCTTGCTAGCATTGTGACTTTGGGCAGATGCAACATCTCTGAATTCCAGGGCTCCTACTAATAGAGTAGAGATGATGACAATACCGAGAAAAGTAATGTAAACTTGTGTTTTGGGGTTTCAATCTCTGCCATTTACCAGGTGTATAATCTTAAGCAAGTTACTTAATCTCTCCAAATCTGTTTTCTCACTTATAAAATGGCACTAAGAAGTGTACTGGTTTTATAGGGTTGTTTTGAAGATTTGATGGGAAAACACATATAAAGCAATAAACTCAGCGATTGGTAATTTATAAACAGTAAATATTAGTTGCTATTGCTTTTGCTAGAATTGGGAAAATTAAATTAGGAATGAATCCAAAGTATCTTATAAAGTTTCTAGTCCATAGTAGCCACTCAATAACTGGGAATATTAAATTCATATTGGAAAATGAGTAACTATTATCACCCTTCTTTTCATGGATTATATATTGTAGAAGCTTAGTAACCTAAGGGCACAAATTTAGCCTTAGAAATAACCTTTACATTTAAAATGCCAATTAAACTTTCTATTTTATACTGTATCCTAGCTAGATAATTCATTTTAACACACACACACAAACACACACACACAAATAAATGTCCCTATATCTTAGCAATTGAGTGACATACTTCATCCTGAAAGCCATACATGTTAGATAATACTCAACCCAGAAAGAATTCTAAACCCAATGGTGTGTTTCAATGCCCTTAACAGGAAAAAATTCAGTTTGTTCACTCTTTTACCTATTAAAAAGATTTTAGAATTCTGTGTGTAAATCCAATACATTTTGCTGGTGCATTATACTATCATCATCTGCAAAAGAGTTAAGCTTGTCTATCTATTGCCAGCTTATTTACAAGGAGTATACAATTCTAATGTTCTTTCTAAAATACACAATCCTATAAAATGTCTGATAACATTTTGTTAAATTACTTTTGAAAACAGCAGTATAAAAAGATCCACTACTTGGGGCACCTGGGCTCAGTGGGTTAAAGCCTCTGCCTTCGGCTCAGGTCATGATCTCAGGGTCCTGGGATCAAGCCCTGCATCAGGCTCTCTGCTCAGTGGGGAGCCTGCTTCCCCCTCTCTCTCTGCCTGCCTCTCTACCTACTTGCAATCTCTGTCAAATAAATAAAATCTTTAAAAAGATGCACTACATCTTTGTATTTATATTACTTACAGCACCATGCTCATACACCTGGACCCACACATCACCACAGCAAAGCAAAGGAAAGGAGCCTCATATGAGTGCTTCCTGTGGGGCTACTGGAGCCTTTGGGGGAGAGGAGGGCTGAGTGTATTTTCGACAATGGCATCTCCTTTGCCTCAACTTTCAATAACCCCTAAAGAAGGAAAACGAATCTAAACTGTCTCCATAATTTTCTGGTGAAAGCTGAGAAGGCTCATTCACACACAAGCTCTTCACCTTGCTGCTCTTTGCTGAGTATAAAATTGATCCATCTGTTCATCTTGTCTTATCAATTCTTATAAATTGCTTACATTCAAATCAGCCAATAGACGCTATACCTAAAATCATTAATCCCTGAAAGCAAAATACGTAATTAAGGTATGCCCTCCCCACCTCCACTTCCACTGTGAAAGCACTCACTCCACAGCCTTTGGTGCAATTGTTGCTCTTAAGTTTGCTTTGTGAAGAAGGATTTGGTGACTCCTGACTCTCGAGGGTTGTTCTTTGACCCATTGCTTTTCTCCACCATCTGGCCTGTTTACTTGAAGCAAACACCTTGGGTCAGAGGGCAGAGCAGACATGTGGAGGGACAGCTTTGTCATAAAAGCAATAAAGAATGAGTAGGCACTTCAGAACATGGCTCTGTGCGTTTTGTTCAGCTGCTGAGCAGAATGAGGTAAGGTTAGTCATATGGCTAAAAACAAAATAAATAAAAAGTCAGTTACCACACATCCTAACAGACGGGTAAGATGTAAGATGCCTGAGTTCAAAATCTAAGTGTTGTTTCCTTTTCCATTTCTGGGAGAGTTACTTTTTATGCTTTACTGGGCACGTTACTAAACAATATGTTACACCAGACACAAGGGGGAAAGTGGTTTATAGGCTAAATTAACCAGATTGATTATTCAGGAAGAGTGTTGATAGTCCAATAATCCCCAAGCAACAAAATTAGAGATAGATAGGATAGAGTAAGGAACTAAAGATCAGGTAATCAATTTTTTCATATCGAGGGCCCATAGTATAATGAGATAATAATGATGATTTTATTCTTGATAAATTGAAGCTTTTTGAAAAGAACAACTCAGAAGTGAACACTGATGTCCATTGTGTGCACCTACTTTGGACCCCCAGACAAGGAGTACTGTGCAATGATCCTTTATCCCTTATTTTGGCATTTGTTCTAGACATTAAGCCCCATCAAATGAGGCTTTAAAATCTTTAGCACAGAAGCGCCTTACCAAAAACCTTAAGTTTCATTTATAAAAAGTACTCTGGCTCCCCTTATATAGCTTCTCTGGATTCTGAAAATCTTTCCAAAGTCTATTTCTTCCCTCTAGTTCACAAAGATCATAAATGATCATTCATTG
This sequence comes from Mustela lutreola, assembly GCF_030435805.1. Taxonomy (NCBI): domain Eukaryota; kingdom Metazoa; phylum Chordata; class Mammalia; order Carnivora; family Mustelidae; genus Mustela; species Mustela lutreola. Next base: position 45,611,940 of record NC_081301.1, read on the forward strand.
ATTCAGATTGTTTTCCTGTTGCCAAAGGACGCATTTTTCTCCACAATTCTAGAATGCACCAAGGAAAAAGAGGAGATGGAAAACCTGATTCCACTGGATTCTGGGTGCTGTTCTCACTTGCGTACCTTTGAGGGGTTCAGGAGAAAAACAATGCCTTGAAATAGGAACTTAAGAATGATTCCTGTTTATATGCATTCTCAATGTAAAGGGGGAAAATTGCTATGCATCTTGAGATGAAAATGATTAAAGGGAGAGTTAGTCAGCAAAAGAAAATGAAAAAGGAATTTTCCCCTCAGGAAAAAAAAAAGTAATAAAACAAAGGAAAAAGATTAAAGGAAGCCTCCGTCTTCCAGTCTGATTGTCAAGGGATAGTTCTTCACATTGCAAATACACTTTGATCCTGGAAACTCTGCATTTTTAGACTTTACCCAGTTGGTAAAAGGGATGTCCCTTGTGGAAGATTTTCTCATATGGAGCTTTAAAAAAAAAAAAAATCATATACATCATGACTTCCATCCCTTGCAACGTTTCTCTTGAAAAATTCATGGCACACAGCATAGCCATTCTCTTTCCAATTCCAGACTTTCTGTAAGAGCATCTATTTGCCCAAGTTTGTCCTTGCCAGTTTCAGAATTGATCACACTATAGAAAATTTATAGATGGACATGGAGACCATACTAATGTGTCCACTTACGTGCAGAGAAGGGATTCCTAGGGTTGCTTCGAGGAAAAGGCCTTCTAGTGAAGTTCCCCCATTCATATTTAATAAACTAGTTCATGCAAGAAAAAGCACAAAGAGCAGGGGCTTTGGAAACAGACAAACTAGGGCATGAGTACTAGCAGCAGCACTTACTACGGGGGTGACACTGAGCAGAGTATTCAATCACTTTGAGCCCCAATTTCCTTTTTATAAAAGCGGAGATAGTAATTTCCATTTCTCAGGATTGCTGTGGAGGATGAATTGAGATAACATGGGTCAAAATACCTAGCGCAGCATACTCAGCAAAATATTGCCTTCATTTTATCTTAGCTTTATGACAGAATTTGTGCCTCTTTCAAATCATGGCTAAATTCAAGTTTGTCCCTTGAGAAATGGCCTTTTCCTTAAAGATAACCACAAGCAAAAGACAATTAATTTTGCAAACTGTCCTTTGATTCTGATGTCCTCATGGGACAGTTTGGGGTTTTTTTCTCCCCAAGTCCCTCACATTTTAAGCAACTTCTCTATGGCTCTGGAAGCAGATGCATTACCAAAATTTCCCTAAAAGCATGTGTGATTTTTTTTTTTATGCATGACTCTTCCTCAGGCAGTAACCACATTACTTCCAAGGCCAAGGATGAAAAGAGGACACACAAAGAGGGGACTAATGGGGCCTGAGAAAGCTAATAGGGAGCAAGAAGAGATGACCCCCTAGCACCTTACTGGAGGAAGCAGGATTTGGGGTGGAAAAATAAAACACAGAGTTAGAATTCTGAAGGCTCAGAACTTGATCACAAGCTGTATGATTCTATATTAAGAAACCAGTATTTTAAAATCTGAGCTTTAATTAGACAGGGGAAAATGATAGGTCGATAGAAAAATCATTCCCTTTAAAAACCATAGCACCTTCCTGACAATTTGCAAACCATTATTCCTGCAACATGTGTCAGGGTTCTTACCAGGAGTTCAGGGCATTCTCCTGAGGTCACTTAGTCATCTCCTTGACAGTGGCCCACACGCCCAGGAGTCTTGAGTACCTGATTCCATGCTCACTATCCCAGGTCCTACTACAGACATCAGAGCTGTGTCTAACAGAACATGGACTTCAGGCTTGGTTTGATACACCATCTAGTTGTGCGACACTGGACAAGTTGCTTAACCTTTCCAAGCCTCATAAAACTGTGAAAATGACACCTATATTATGGGGTTTGGTGAAAATGAGACAAAGCAACCCAAGGAAAATACAGACTTAGGTCCAGGAGAGCTAGGTCAGGGAATGATTAGAATGACCAGCACTGTATCTATCCAAGGTCACCTCCATCTACCCTCCAGCCTTAGTCTACAGACCTCATTCAAACTTGTGCATCTTGATTTTTCTTCCTCTTTCCCCAAAAAAGTTTTCTCAGTGCTTCTGTATATACAAACTCATCTAAGCCTAACAAAAACCCTACGAGGAAGAAAAAAGTATGCCTTATATTATAACTGAAGAAACTGAGGGTGCCTGGGTGACTCAGTCAGTCATCTGCCATTGGCTCAGGTCATGATCCCAGGGTACTGGGATCAGCTCCCACATCAGGTTCTTCTCCCTCTTCCTCTACCCACACCCCTGCTCATGCTTTCTCTCACTCTTGCTCTCTCTCAAATAAATAAATAAAATCTTAAAAAAAAAAAAAAAAACTGAGGCATGGAGTGGTGAAATAACTTGCCCATGGTTTCACATAAACAAAGACACTGAAGACTGGAAAAGTATCTGGGTCTATCTTCTAAGACATATATATGTAAGATCGATTTAAAAGAAAAAAAAAAAAAAAACCTTCTTTATATGCCTTAGTGTGTAACAAACTGAGAGATGTATGTCAGAGTCAGACAGATGGATTACTGACAAGGAGCAAAAAAGGAGGAGGTAACTCAAATACAAGAACATGGGCTACCTTGTGCATTCCTCTTGCATTTACCCTCCCTGCTAATAAAAAATTGTGGGGCATGCCCAGAGCCTGCACTGTCAAGGAGCCACTAAGAATGCATGTCCTCTCCACACATTTAGAACACATAAAAAGAAAGAGCTAAGGCAATGATGACAAGCCAAAACTCCCTTGCAAATGGGATGTCAATCTTCTTAATATGAGGAGAGGAGACAGAAAGAAACAGAGAGTGACCACAGTGAAAACCCCTCCACATGAAAGGACACATGAGAAATGGGGAATAAGTGTACCCCCCCCAACATATCTGATTTCAAAATCGGGGCTCCTACCACTACACTAAAGAGAAGCAGAATAGCTCAGTACACATCATAGAATGAAATCCCCTCATCTTTAAATTTGTTTATAGATGGAAACTAAGACCCAGAGACGGAAAGAGGGTTTATCATTCAGGATCACATAGCTAATTAATAGTTTAGCTAGGATTCGAATCTAATCTACCTCTCAAGTCCACTGCTTTTTCCACTGCTTCAGGATGTTTCTTTTCTTTTTATTTTTAATTGAAGTATAGTTAACATATACTATCCATATTAGTTTCAGATGTACAACATAGCAATTCAACAGTATATACATTACAAAATGCTCACCATGTTAGAGTACTCACTTCTGCCACCATACAAAATTACTACAGTATTATCGACTATATTCCCTATGCAGTCCTTTTCATCATAACTGTTCTTTCAGTTATTTTATAACTGAAAATGTATACCTCTTATCCCCTTCACCTATTTTACCTATCTCTCCCATCCCCCTTATTAGTAATTTAATCCTACCTCTATCACCCTATCATGAGTTCTTGGGCATATTCCTTTATATCAAATGCTCTGATTTCCTCATTTGCAAATAACAGTTCCACATATACAGGGTTGTTGTGATGTTTAAATGGATCGACATATATAGACATCAGTGATATTAATATTCTATATATATAGAATTAATACAGTACTTGGTATATAACAATTCTCAATAAATGTTAGTGAAAGTTAATATTAATACTGCCTCACTGAGAAAAAATATTCAGTGTTAGTGAGAATAGAATCTATAATTACAAATCGACTCTTTGCATAGACCCATTTTTCAAGTATAAATTTTATGAGAAGTCAAAAATATTAATACATTGATCTTATTAGCAGTGCTTTCGCAATGTTGTGTTATAAGACACATTAGTCTTAAAAATTATGTCAACGGCTTTTGAAGTTGTAAAAATTTTTTTATTTCTTCTTAATGCTATTATGTTTCCAGCTTATCTATAATGACTAAATATTACTTTTAAAGCAAAAAAAAAAAAAAAAAGGAAAGAAAATGAAATATGAGTTAGGCAGTGGTCAAGAAATATCTATTGATCATCTATGCCAGGCACTGGGTTAAATGACATTCAAGTCAATAGGACTCTCTTCCTGGAACCAGTATAAATGGGTACAGGAAATGCATTTTTACAATAACGTAAAAACAACAGGCTGCTGATATTTTATTCATAATTATGAAGGCTGCCTCTTTTCTCTCAATTTTGAGGCTTTCTTACTCATGAATATAGGCACACCCAACATTTTCTATTTTTTATGAATGGATATTCATCTCAAAATGGGAATTTTCACAAATAATCAAATGCATTATTTATTAAGCATCTAGAAGATCTGAGGGGTTTTGAACAAAGTTTATTGACACTATCTCTAATGTCCACAATGGACCTTCACAATGGAATAATGCAGGCATTATGATTACCAGTTTGTAGAGAAGGAAACTGAGGCCCAAAGAGGTTGTGACTCTCTCAGGCTTTGGATATCAAGCACTCTGGGTGCATTTTAAAGTGTATTTCCATCTACACAAACAAATATTAAGACACCCGTCTATTTCATAAAGCAAGGTACACCTATAAAACCATACACGCTGTTTGGTAGACCACAAGGTTTTTTAACAGCATCCCATATTTCTGTTTTGAGTCTCTTGCCACTTGGGTAAACATTGTACTTTTCATTGGATATACTGTAAGTCATTAAAGTCAGTAAATAGCAGAAATGAATAAAACAGCAACTTAGATATTTTTAACACCTCTGAGTTAAAACCACTTTGCAGTGGGGAAGAAGAACAGATGCCCGATTCTAAATGTGAGAGCCACCAACTGGGAATTTGCTAGTTGTAACTGCTGCCATCTGTTTTCCACTGTTCTTTTTACCTGCCTCTCTTAGATTTAGTATTTGAATTCTGGGCCATGGATTCTCAGTGTTAGCAGGGAAGGAGTGGGAGGGACTCCAATCTGAAATTTTCCCAGGTGCTCTCTCCTGCATTAAATCAAAGGTAACTTCTCAGGGAAAAAAAATATCATGAGGGCGATTATTTAACAACCACATTTTTATTCTTCTACGCATACTTTGTACTCCTATTTCCATGTGCATTTTTTTCTATTTAATCAACTTCCTGGTTTTCCTAAGGGCATTGCGGAAATGCCTCTCTGATGCCAATTAGGGCACTGCTGTGTGAATTAGTTTCTTCCCTGACTGAATAAATAATTTTAGTCAAGCCATACATACATTCGCAACTCACTTAATCAGCACTTAACTAGCAGTCGGCACTAGCAGAGTGGGTCTTTCTCCCTAAAGTCAACATGTTGAGGGAGAAACTATCTGTGCCAAAGGGAAGCAGATGAAATAGACAGGTTAATAGGACTATAAAGGATAATAAGAGATTGTTCCAGTTCATCCTTCTGCCTTCAAGTAGAATTGCTTCTGAACCACACTAGAAAGAGAAAATTTGCTCTTTTCTTTTAGAAACATCTTTAGGGGAGGTTTCTCAACATGTGATTATAATTCTGAATGACATATGTGCATGTGCATATAACTTCTGGCTAAAGGCCAACAAAGAACAAGAATAATCATCCAACCTGTAAATGAGCTTTCTCTTTAACTCCACACAATCAATGCGTACTTCCCGTTTTTACAAAAGAGAAATAGGTTCAGAGGAGTTTGTGTTGGAGTATTGGAAGTATGGAAGTTGGAAGTATTGGAAGTTAGGTGTTGGAGTATCACAGCTAGTTAGTGATATAACAAGATTTAGTGCCAACTCTGCCTAATTCTTTCACCCAAAATAAGAGAGGAATGCATCAGAAGGAAGGGTTATAACTCCAATTAGGATTTTCTTCTGCTACTTTCTTTTTATACCCTGAGTTTATTCAGAATCATGTAGGAAATAGAGAAAGAGGAAGGATCTCTCAAGCTGTATGCGCAATGCAAATAACACATCAAACATGGGGCCTAACCAAGCCTCTCCAGACCAAAACAGGATACTAATTCCCATACTCTGGTATTACAGACAGAGAACCTATTTAGGACAAGCCACTCATTTTATTTTATTTTAAAAATTTTTAGAAGATTTTATTTATTTATTTGACAGAGAGATTGACAAGTAGGCAGAGCAGCAGGCAGAGAGAAGGGGTGGGGAGCAGGCTCCCTGCTAAGCACAAAGACTGATGTGGGGCTTGATTTTAGGGCCCTGAGATCATGACCTGAGCTGAAGGCAGAGGCTTAACCCACTGAGCTACCCAGGCACCCCCCCCTCCAAGCACTCATTTTAAATAGCAAAGAGTCAAAAACACAACTTTGGTTTATTTGGAACATTCTTCAACAACTGTACAATATGTGCATCAAAATACCATAGGAAAATAAGGGATATCAACAGTGATAAAAGGTCAGAGATCACTACCTACTTGAGATAGTTTGGGGTTTACTAAGATGGGCCACCTGATTCCCAAAACAGACCAGTAAAGTTCATGTCTTAATACTGTGGATCTTCATTTAAGGTACAAGAATCACTGGGAGACTTGGGCAAGTGGCCCAGGGTAACTGTTTTCAGTCAATAGTCATTGTTTTATGTGTTTGTGGTAACGTGACCTCTCAGGTACCACAGTGTCTATACCACATTCAGGACTGGATTGTCAGACTGGGCCCAGACACATTAGAGATCTCACTCAGAATCAAGTTTTCTAATGATTTCAAGGATACAGATAGTCAAGGGGAGACAAAGTGGTGAAAGATCTGGAACTTTAAGGATCGTTCCTCAGGCCCTTCCTCCCTCCTTGATACGGACCTCTGCTGAGAAACAATGGTTGAGTTCTCTAAAGGAGGCTCCTTGATTTTTCCCACACGCCAGGGAGCATTTAAGTTTGGAAGCATCTCTGTTTTATACCCTAGATCAGAGGTTGGCAAACTACAACCCACAAGTCAGCCATCTGTTTTATAAATAGAGTTTCACTAAGACACTGCCAGGCCTACTTGTTACACATTGTCTATGGCTGCTTTCCCACTACCAAGCAGAACTTAGTAGTTATAACAAAGACCATGTAGCCCCCATGACTAAAATATGTACTATCTGACCCTTTAAGAAAAGGTTCATCAACCCCTGCTCTAGATTATTGTATAGCCCATGCCTTGGGGTTTACTAGGATGGGTCAAGCCTTATGTTTCTTGGGTTCTATTGATTATTAGTAATGCTTGGACAGAGATACTCTACTGCAGGCATTCTATAAATAATGTCCTCTTCATTCATGTCTCTTATCCTATCTACCTGGAGGTCCAGTTATCAAGGAGACTAGACCAAGATAACTGCCTTATTTCCTTTCCCCTGAGGGCATATCTTATCCAAGTCTGGCCCTCTGGTAAAGGGAGTAAATAGATCTCAAGCCAGATGCTACAACTCCTTTGTCCCCTCCCTCAGTGCTGAAATGTCAACAAAACCAGGTGTGCCCTCAAGGAAAGGAAGAAGAGAAACAGACAAATCACATATGATAATAATATGGAGTAAATAACACATGCATACTAAGTATATGAGGACAAAGAAGGAATTTATCATTCTAAGTTGGGAGAGGAAAAATAATAAAGAGAAAGTAGGGATTTAGAGAGTAAAGGTAAGCTTAAAAAATAAGTAAAATTTGACAAGGAAAGCTAAGAAAGGAACAGCAGAGGCAAGGGCATGGGTTTTTAAAAAAATTTTTTTCCACAGAGTGCATTTGATGGGTAGGGAGGAGACAGTGAATCTGAAAAGCCAATTGCAGAACACAAAGTCCCTGGGCTCTGAAGTTTGGGGAGAGGGACCAAGAAGACAAAGATCAAGAGGCGGCTGAAATCATGATTTCTAAATGGAAAAGAGAATTTCCTGACTACAAACTTAGTTTGAGGAGTTTCTGCATTTAAAAAACGAAAAACAAAAAAAACAAGAAACAACAACAAAAAAAACCCACACTTTTCTCACCTTACATTTACTTACTCTTGGTCACTGCATGACTCCACTGAAAACTGATATAATACTTAAAGGTTAAGCGCCACAAACAAATTTGCCTCATGATGGGAGAAATGTCAGGAAAAGGAATTAATTAAAAGAGAAAACGATGTCCCTCAGTAACCAAAGTTCCCATCTGCAGTTAAATCAAGATGTTACCATTCTAAAATGTCAAATTTATCTCTTTTGACTCACTCCAGGTTTCTAAAGAAAGAGTTATTACCTCAACATAAATTAATAAAAAATTTTCTGTGAGAAATAATCTTTACTTTCTAAGTAAAGGATTTGTATCACTAGCTGAATATCACAGGAAATAGCTGGATTCCTTTATCTACACATATATTTATGCACATATAAAGCAAAAAATTAAACTATCAAAGCTTGTGTCTGTGAACAGAAACCAAACAACATTCAATTATTCTTTCTTCTATTCATTTCTATAGCATCTTTCAAGAAAAAAGATACATTTTTTTAAGTCCAAATTTGAAAGAATTTTTGTTTGTTTTAAGTCTAAATTCAGTTAGCATTTCTGGTATAAAAAATGACCTGCTGTATGTCACTGAGTTCTAAAAGAATTTTTTTCTTAATCCAAAATCATTTTTGACTCTAAGGTAGCAAAAAGTACAGTAGAGTAGTTCAATCAACAAAGAGAATGTATGCCAAGGACAGAGACTCTATTATCAGAAATAACTTACCAGAGGGAGATATAATGAAGGTTTGATACCTGTTAAGGGATTCCCTTTCTAACAAACATCATGTCCTTCTCATGAAGACCCCATGGACCCCAGGTGTTTCGTCTCCTTTCTGTCCATGATGACTACTCAGATGCCTCAGAGAGTCTCTCTTTATTCTCTACTTCCAAGAGGATCTCTGTTAGCTTGTATCATGAAGAGTTTTTTAATCCAGTCTCCTGGGTCCTTATTTCAATGAGAATAGTTTGTCAAATGCAAAAAACAAAGCAAAAAATCTCCCTCAAGATTTTAGGACAACCCCATTTCACTGCACACTGAACAGATACCACATGTAGGGGGAAACATTTTGTTGATAAGAGCAAATTATAGGACATGTTACTTCCTTTATGGTGCATGTTGGTTGAAACTTTGTGACCTAAATGAAAAATGCCTCTGCCCTGTCCAATAAAATGCCATCTGGGATGTAAAGGTCCAAGATGATACATCAGAACTAGCCGAATTTCTGTGATGTTTTATGTGATGTACAAGAAACCACAGAGATCCCTGGATAAATTCCTCCTAACCTTACAGAAAAATGGATTTCCAGACCTTCATACTGAAATAACTGTAGAAGGGCTAGCACAGAGCTTCTGCAAATGGTTTTTCTCCATCCAAAGGGGATCTAAAGCAAACTTTATTTGTAATGAAAGTTTAGCCATAAGAACAAAGTCAGTAAATATAGGGTCTCCAGATAGATCATTTAGGGCCCAAGAAATGTTATCTTTGGCATAAATATTACAGGTCTGTCATTTCCCTCTTTGGCAGCAAGATTTCTGTAGGTGGCAGGAAGTTATTCTTGCTCACTGATTTGGAAGGTCTCAGTGTTAATCTTTTCAAGGCAAAAGATTCTTATATAACCCTAAAAGGCTTTAATAAATTGATAGAGATATTTTTATAAAATGCAGAAAATCAATATTTAATGGAATAATTTGATTCTGGAAAAATATTACATCAATGTAACATGACATCTATTTTTCCGTGAGGCATTCTCCCTGACTTGCTCTTCCGTTAACGGTTGTTATTACTGATTGTTGGGGGGGGGGTTGTTTTCCCTTGCATGGTTCTTTTATTCAGAAATAGTCATCATAAATACAACAGTACCACTTCTGTCACATTCCTGTTTTGAAAATAATCTCTAAAAGCAGAGTTCTAAGACCTTAAGGTAAGTGGGTAAGAAGACAAAGGAGCCCTAGTTTCATATCTCAGATGATACCTTCTAGCACTAAATTTACTCACCACTCTTAATGGCTTCATTTTCAAGACGAAGTGTACAACTTATTTCACAGTTAAGACCCAATTACAACTTTTTTTAACTTCTTTTTCTATATTTAAGTAATTATTTATTCATTCACCAAATATTGGGTTTCTCCTCTATGCCAGGCAATATGTTAAACAATGGGAGCTCACAAGGATAAAAAATCAAGATTCTGCCACTAGAAGATTATGGAAAACTAGCCCCTGAGATGACCAACAACCCTCCTATGACTCCTACTCCTTTGAGACTAGAATTGTGACATATTAAAATATCCTTCTGATTTCTCTTTAAATTGCTATTAAGGGGCACCTGGCTGGTTCAGTCAGTTGAGTGTCCAACTCTTGATTTCAATGTAGATCATAATCTCAGCATTCTGAGATGCAGCCCGGTGTTGAGCTCGGTGCTGTGTAGAGACTGTTTGAAATTCCATCTTCCTGTCCCCACCACCCTCACTTGCGCTTTCTCCCTCTCTCAGTAAGTAAATAAAATAAAATAATTAAATCACTCCTAGGATGAGATTTGATCCAGAAGCTAGAAAAGAGCTGAGCTTCCTGGACATCAAGTAGTCCTCATTTAAAGCAGAGCTGACATACACACTACAGCTTCAGATGGATCACTGTATATGAAAGTCACACTAGATGCTGTCCCACTGTGACTGCTGGTTCTCAAGTCACCCAAGCTCCTCCGATTCTGCTTTCCTTATGAACTCAGGTCTCTGACAGCATAAAATATTTCTGAAAAAGAAAACTAGTAAGAAGGATGTAGAGAATTATGTTTTTTAAAAGTCCTATTTGCTGAGGTAGAGGCAGGCTTACTTAGAAAGCCCAGATAGCTACTGCAGTCCTGACCTCCAATGCTTCCAGCAGCACCCAGTGGCACAGAAGTCCGGCCTAGTAGCAGCAGCTGAGGTCATGGGATAGGATTGTTATGCACGAGTTTTCACGTCTGAGAGACCACCAGGGAGCCAAGTACCGATGGAATCACACAAAGGTTTATTTGAAAAGCTTAAGCTTGGACCCAAGTATACCCGAGGCAGCGGAGTAGGGACTTGGACCCCAAGCTTAGTGAAGGCAGGGGTATTTATGGGTTCTTGTTACTAAAGCAGGGTGGGGCTTCCTGCAACTAAAGTAAAGTAAGGAAAGTTCAGCCCTTGGGCACAGGGGTCTGAGACGGCTGTACTTATGCTAAGGCTAAACCTGAGGTGGGATGGCCTTGATTTTTCTTGGCCTCCACATGATTTGAAAGGAGAACCTGGGAAATCAATTTACGAAATTATTTATGATATTAAATAAATTGATGCTATAAGGAACTTAGAGGAATAAGAAGTGATTGCTTTTTTTTTATTTAGTGGGAAACTTCAAATTAGAAAGATCAACTCGTTTTAGTGAATCAGTCTCAAATGCCAAAAGCTTTCTTTTAATTGAAAAAAATGTGAATGTGTATGGGTGCATGCATTATATGAAATAATTATGGAAAGGAAAGGTGTGACCAGGATCTAAAACAAGTAAAATCACAGCTCATTTGTTCACACAGTGTAACAAGTATAGAATCCCCTGCAAAAAATACCATTATTTCAAAATATTTACAGTATTGTAAAATACCTAAAAAAGGGGGCACGGGGCGGGCGTGGGGGAGTCAGTCAGTTGAGCAGCTGGCTCTTGGCTCTTGATTTTAACTCAGGTTAAAATCTTAACTCAGGTCCTGAGATCAAGCCCAGCATCTGGCTCTGTGCTCCAACACAGAGGAAGTCTGTGTTGAGATTCTCAAGGAAGTCTGCTTGAGATTCTTTCTCTGCCTCTCCCTCAGCCCCTATCCCCCAAACCCCACTCAAGCACATGTTCTCTCTCTTTCTCTAAAATAAATAAATAAATCTCCAAAACAAAACAAAACAAACAAAAAAACCTAAAAAGTACTTTTAAATTGTTTTAAGTTTTGAAATTGAAATAATTAGCAAGTCAGTTCTGAAACAGTCAATAGATACATCAAAATTATAAAGTTTTCTCTAAAATACTATCGTGTAAATAACTTGCCCTCTGTAATATAAAATGTGCCAACTTCTGACCTGTGAACTGAAATGGCCTGAGAGGATAAGACTTCTCCACAGTTAATCATCCTGCCCCATCTATGCCTACTGCCAGACGCATTTCTAAAGGTGATTTTTAACTGTTCCTTTCTTTCCTCCCTATCTGGCTATTTATAATAAAAAATAAGGAATGCGTCAAGTTTGCACTATTTCCCTAATTCTAGAAGCAACCTTTGTTCTTATCATCTGGAGACTCTCAATCCAGAAATTGCCCCTGAGCAAATGTACGGACAGAAACAGAGAGGCTAAGAGATTCAAACAGAAAGAACAGTAGTTCAAATGAGATCACACTTTCTATTTTAAAATTACTTCAATCCACTTGAATTTAACATAAGAGAATTAAGTAAAACCAAAGAAACTATAATTTAAACACCTATTATTTGTCAGCATATAATTTTTGTTCCTAAGAGATTCTTTTGAAGTTTGGGGGGAAAAAAATCTTAAAATATTAAGAGACAGAAATCATTTTTTCAAAAAGAAAAACAAAACCTCATGACTTAAATTTAGGCCTGACCTTGAACCTCTACCATAAAAGATGAGAAAAATTAGCATTAAAAATACTAACAATTGGGGCCCCTGGGTGGCTCAGTGGGTTAAGCTGCTGCCTTCTGCTCAGGTCATGATCCCAGGGTCCTGGGATCCAGCCCTGCCTCAGGCTCTCTACTCAGTGGAAACCCTGTTTCTCCCTCTCCCATTCCCTCTAATTGTGTTCCTGCTTTCACTGTCTCTGTGCGTCAAATAAATTAATAAATTCTTTTAAAAAAAAATTAAAATCATTACTTTCTCTTTAAAAGAAAAAAAAAATTCCTATCTCTTCTCCCCCTACCTTGTAATATTTACTTGTTAATTACAAGGCTTATATTTGTTGTGCTGGAAAAAAAAAAACCCACAGTTATTTAATATTATGTAACTGTGATATGCACATTCAATATATAAATAATTATATCTCAGTATATTCAATGCCCAGCATGGGTCTGCCATCCTGAGTTTTTAAATTTGCTCTGTTTCATTTTCACTAGGACATTACTGTCCAGTTTTTTTATTTTTTCCAACCAAGATTCATGAATACCTTATTGTTAGACTTCTTATTTACTTGAAAATGTCTGCCCACTGCTTTCATACTTGGAAGAAATTTTGGTTGGGTGTTAAAAATACTGGGACACAATGCCTTCCCTTAGAATTTTATAGACAGTAATCCCCTATCTTCTCACTAAGACTTAATGGAGAAATCTGAGGCCAACATTACTTTTCGCCCATAAAGGTGACTTGTGTTCTTTGCTTGGACATCCATAAAATTTTTTATCTTGATGTTCAATAACTTCATGATAGTATGTAAGTTTCCCCTGGGACATGGTATGCATTTTACTAGCTGTAGAACATACATTCCATGAGAATAGTCACCTTTTTATTTATTTATTTATTTATTTATTTATTTGTCAGAGAGAGAGTGCGAGCGAGAGCGAGCACAGGCAGACAGAGTGGCAGGCAGAGTCAGAGGGAGAAGCAGGCTCTCTGCGGAGCAAGGAGCCCGATGTGGGACTCGATCCCATGACGCCGGGACGATGACCTGAGCTGAAGGCAGCCGCTCAACCAACTGAGCCACCCAGGCGTCCCAATAGTCACCTTTTCTATCTTTTCCAATACTTTGCTCCCAGTGCCTAGAATGGTACCTGACAAAAACTAGCCATTTAATTAATATCTTTTAATAAAACAGTAATGCAAGTATTTATTTCAGAAAACTTTTCTTCTAGTATATCTTTAATTATTTTTAATACTTCATTTACCTTTTTCTTCTTTAGAACCAGTAATTATGCATACATATAAACTCCCCAATATATCTTCCATATTTACTGACCTTATTATAATCTTAATATTTACACATATTTTATATACTCTGACCTACCACAACCCTGATTGCATATATTTTTCAGTTCTATCTTTCTCTGTTGCTTTTAATGTAGTTCCCAACTTAAAACATTTCAGGGATTTTTTTTTTCCTTCTATATTTTTCCTGTTTAACTGCCTATTCAATCATTCTATCTAGATATCAGGAAGGAACTGAAAACTCCACACGCCCCAAACCTAATTTATAATCTTCCCAGAATCCTAGCGCACCTCTTTCCATAAATAACACCATCTATCCAATTTTATTAGGTTTAAACTTTAAAATTATTTTAGGATAATCTTCTTTTATCACCCCATCTCAATCATTAAGCTAACTCCTATTCCAGGAAGTCCTTCCTATAAAACATGTCTTCAATTTTTCTACTTCTCTCCATCTGTTCTGCCACCAAATCATCTTCACCATCAATATCTCTTGCTTGGATGTAGGAAGCAACTGGACTTGTGGACACTATAGTACAGGGTTTACATTTTGTCAAAATAAAAAATTGGGAACATCAGTAACTAAGTGTTTTACAAAGTTTATCCCTTAGTCCTTCCAACCTTCTGAGGCAAGCAGGGTAAACCATTTTGCACATGGATAAACTGAGAAGTTTCTCAAAGTCACAGAGCTAATAAATGATGGAGCTTAGATTCAAGCAGAATTGAGTTTGAAGCTACAAAGGTGCCTGGTTGCCTCAGTCAGTTAAGCATCTGACTCTTGATTTCAGCTCAGATCATGGTCTCAGGGTTGTGAGAGTGAGCCCCACATTGGGCTCTACACTTAAGATTCTCCCTCTCCCTCTGCTCTGAATCCCTCCCCCATCTCTCCCTCCCTCTCTCCCTCTCTACGAAAAAAAAAAAAAAAAATCCATATTATGTTGCCTCTCAATGAAACCATAAATAATAATGATGAATTCAAAATGCAGAAAGAAGAGGTGAAAGTCAAGGATGTTGTTTTGGTAAATAACTATTTCTGAAGATAGGAAAAAGATTCAGTGAAGGTACCAAAGGGGAGAAAAGAACCATTTTTAGTTTTCAGAATCAGAGGAAGTTCTCTTGAAACACATAATAAGTGCCATTCTTTCGTAGTGATTAGAATGGACTTTAGTTTGCAAAGCATCCAGGGATGGTGACTGCATAATATGAAAGCAAGTGTAGCACATATATGTTCTTTGTTTCAAGAAATTTGCCCATGGAAAGATGAACAGAGGGCAAAAAAAATAATAATAATAAAAAGGAATTGCTACGAGAGGAGAGGCATTTATATGTTCACGTCCGTGTGGAAAAGTCTGCAGGTCCAACGAACTCCTATCTCAGCCATCTGAACAAATCACTTAGTCTAAGCCCTGTTTACCTGTTTGGAAAATGACATTCAAAACACCCACCCCAACTATCTCACAATTATAAGGTTTATGTGAATAGTATTTGTGAAAACTCAGCAGTGCTGTGCAATTATAAAGTATTTTCATTACAAAACACATATAAATATCAATATTTTTTCACATACATAAAAGAAGCAACTTAATATACAGGCTTCTACTCTGTGCAAGTTCTCTAATAAGACTATGATATGTATGTGCTACTGAAAAAAGGGTCTTCAGTTGAATTTCTAAAGTAAATAAAGTCAATTTCTACATAGTAAACTAAATTAGTTGTGTCAT